>NC_141685.1:1244771294-1245389838 GCF_964263255.1 Lissotriton vulgaris
GCGTTGCATGATCATTGTTTCCATGGCATCTGTGGGTCTTCTGGTGTGGCTCTTGGCTGGGCTCCCTTTTATGCTGAGGGTAGTCGTCCTGCTTAACACCAGCAAAAGGCAGGTGTTAATTCCCTGCTGCTACAGCGGCTTATCGCCTGTTTTTGGTTTGCATCGAAGGTCTGGCAGTTCGTTGTAAAAGTAGTGTTGGGGTGTTTTCGTGTGTTTTTGCACAGGAACGCCCACTCTGCATCTCATTAGGGTTAGTTGGTGGTGTCCACGTGGAGATACATTTTGGGGCAGTTATCGCGGGAATACAGGCGATGTCTGCAGTTTGCACCAGCTTGTGAATGGGGTGTTAAATCCATCTCCACTTTTACGGTGGGGATAATTTGGAGTTGTGTCCTTGTAAATATCCCCCTGAGTGCGTTAGATAAATTGGTATTGCAGTGATTTTCAGTGCCAGGTGTTTGTCTGACTGTGCAATCATCCCGAACTGCGCCATGCTCAGCTCAAGCGGTCAATGCTTCCTTTCTGCCTCTTGAGTAGATTTTGTACTTGAGCGGCAGCTTTCTCAACTCGAACGGATGGTTTCTCTATGCGAGCTGTCACGAGCATATGCGACCACTCTCAACGAAAAATCTGACCACCCGCATTGAGAAATGTTGCTGGGAAGTTCATTTTCCACGCTCGCCAACTTGACGTTGACAATCTCGAATGAGGAAAAATCACGCCGGGAGGTGGATTTTTCTCGCTCGCGAACTTGATGTTGATGAGCGCAAGCAACGTTTTTCAGAACTCTGCAACCTCCACGTAACGCAGAGTGCGGAAAAGTCTGCGAGCGGAGCAGAGTGCACTGCCCAGGGTTAATAGAAGGTCAACCTCCCTCTAGTATGTCAATCTCTCATTTATTCGTGGCTTGGCAATAATATAAGGGGTTGGTTGCAACTTTTTGTAGCATGTCACATTGTCAAGTTGTCTTTGAATTTCCCCTTCATTGTCCATTTTGTTCATCAGTACCACATTGCCACCCTTGTCTGCTTCACAAATTATCAAGGCGGTGTGATTCCCTAAATTGGTCAGGGCTGTTCTCTCCTCCAAGGAGAGATTGTTTTTATAGTAAGTCATATGGGACTTGGTCAGCTTATCTTCTAGTCATAGGAGGTGAGCAACGTACAAGATAAAAAGGAGTTCTCTAAAGGCCCCCAAAATTCGTCTCAGGAGGGTGGACCCCGAGACTTCTGCCAGACCACAGGCAAAGAACACTGGGATCCAGCAAAGGCTTATGGGTTGTGTCACAACTGTCATCTGGCAGGTCATTAGAAAGGAAATGCAGCATGCTCCATGACTTTCTCAGCACTTAATTTAAATTAGAAGAGCATTCAATCTCTGTCCCTTCTTTAAGTAGAGAACAACGTGATTGCACAGCAATAGCATAACCTTGTACAAATCATATATAATATTCACACATTACTAAGTGCATCTTTATTTTTTGGTGTTGGAACATCTCTAAAAGATTGGATAAGGCTGAATTTAGGTTGTATACCTTCTGCACTAACTGGATGTACTAGGTATTCTCAGGGAGAATGCTAATCTTCCCATAGCTCCTGCTATTGCTCCCGAAGGTGGTCGAAATCTAAGCCATCCCTCAACTTGTTCCAGTAAAACCAGAGTTTCCGGGGCTGTCTGTGACATAGAGAGATGCCGGAGTTCCATGAGTGAATACTCCGACTCTTCAGATTCCTTTCAACTCCCTCTGGCACCCTTGGGCCCCATTCAGCTACAAGGCCCTCCTTCTGGGTTACCATTGGTGGGTCAGCCCTTGACGCCAGTTGGATCCTCCAAACCAGTCACCAGGCTGCTTCCGGGACCCATAGTGACTCCAGATACACAGCCCACCTCGGTTCCTGGAACGCCCATGCCTATGTGGACTCTATCAATGCTGGAGGTGTCCCTTGTGCTCTCCAACTCAGTCAGCACTGTAAAAACCAAGATTTGGTTGCCGTTGAACCACAACCTGCTCTGCATGATATCCCACCTCCACAAGGAAGATCCCACACATTATATTTCTTGTTTGGCACAGCTTATGAACACAATTATAAGACCGTGATGAAAAGAGACAATCCTACCATTAAGATAACTGGTATGATGACCTACAAGATGCCAGTAGCCTCAGCACCTCTCCTGATTTTGGCCTCCCCACACCTCAGGTCCTGCCACTGAAGGGAGCGCTTCTTTTGCAGTGGTCCTGCAAAGGGCGGCCGAAGTTCTCGACTTTCAGCTCCACTTTTATAAAGATCAAAACCAATGTCTTAACTGAAGTTCTCCAGCTGGAGCAAATCTACTACCAAGCTCCTATTACTTTTTAATAAGGTCCTCACTGATGCCCTCTTAGGGGCCTGGCAAAACCTTGCTCTGGCCTCCTGGTAACCCACCATATTGCACAATGCCACCAACCTGCCCTGTGTGACCCTGCATTTTTATCTCCACACCCCTCTGCCGACAGCTTAGTCAACTAATTTAATCAGTTAATCAACTAACTGGACTAATTTGTATTCTAGTCTGACTTCTTCCTGATAGGGAGTCCAGAAGGGTAGAATCCTCTGATAAGAGGGTATTTTCTAACCCACAGTTGGGACATAAAAAATAGGTAATATGCCAGACTGACAGAGGCAGGGCACTCAGGTGATCTTTTTACGCTTCTCCCTAGTTGCCATACACAAAATGCTTTAAAAAAAAATGTTTCAGGTGTGCGTGTAGTCTTTTACCCTCTGCGATGGCTGCTTCAGGACATACCTCCGTCCCGCATATTCAGCAGAACTTCCAGTCAATTGTAGTGTCTGCTCACCTATGTTGCTCAACGGGAATCCATCTGGGCAGGGTCACCTTCCTTCGACTGCAGTTGGGTGCGAGGTCCCATTTCTCCTGGCTTGCTCGCAAAAATGTTGCTCAGGTTCGATTTTCCTTAAAAAAACAGAAGACAAGCGGGTTGGCAAAACAGGAACAGTCTGCTTAAATAAACAGTGCAGCCGGGAGAACAGTTACAGGCTCATGGTCTGAGTACTGTCTCACTTTACATTGGGTTTGATGATGTCTTAAATACAATTCTAAAACCAGCAATAAATGTTTCTGTCATACCATATGCTGGAATGTTTGTTGCTGCCTTAGAGTCAAAAATTAATGGTCAAATAGTTGCTGCAGGTGTGTCTCAAACTTGCGTGGACAGTGGTGTATGTGTCCAGATGGGGAGCCCCTGATCACTACGTGTGCTAGGTTCTGACTGCCGCAACAGAGGAGGGCGGAAGCCGGAGCAGAGACTCTCAGTGGGGGATTACTCGAAGAACTGAGTGTGTCGGGTCAGCAAGGTGCGGCGCTGAAGCAAGCTATGGCCCCCAAAGTGAATCTGGCCGCTAAAACCGCGGCGGGGAAAAAGAAGAACCAACGAGAGGAAGCTGCAGCGGAGGCGCCCGGAGCTCAAACACCTCCGCCGGCGGAACAGCCTAAGAAGAAACAGCAGACTGCTGGCTGGACTCGCCTGGCTACCACATCAATTGCTGATTTATTTGCCAAAACTGGTAAGGAGAAGGTGGTCGAGGTGACATTGAATGAGTCAGGGGGCATTCTGCCGGAGGTAGAAGTGGATGTAGATTTGGAGGTTTATCAAAGCGGTACCGATATCAGCAGTGCCCCTCCTCCCTAGACCCCTTCCCCCGATACTTGAGATCACGCTGCAGGGAGAAGACTTACAGGGGGAGGTGGAGGTGGAGGTGGAGGGCCCAATCGATGGAGTGACCCCGGAGATGCCACTGTATTGTTGGGGGAGAAGGATGGGCTTTCTGGATCTCCCGATTCTGGGGGACAAATTGTTGATCCTCAATTGCAGGTACAGATGGATGTGGACACTGTTGTGGTAGAGCATGTAGAGCCACCGGAGCGGGGGACCACAGTGGAGAAAGACGTCCAAAGCAATGATCTGGCAGTCGGTGGAGCTGGGGATGGGAGAGAGAATGCTCCAAGTGAAGCCTTTTTCTTGGCCTCATATGGAGTCGGCTGGTCCGAGGAGGATGAGGAGTGTAGCTCCTCTCTGGACACTGAGAGAGCGATCCTGAAATGGATCAACCGGAAACTGCTTTAAAGGCCTCAGGAGTGGCGGTTAAAGGTCAGGCACTTACCCAGCACGAATTGAGCTGGGATCATTCCTCCGCTATGACCTTGCAGGGTAGCCCTGCCAGGGAGCTTGCCCAAATGTCACTATTAGAAACAATACATCAGGAAATTATCGCTCATAGGGAGGAAACGCGCCAGGACAACCGGAAATCTCAGGCAGCAAGGAGGAAGATGCAGGGCGTGGTCAGGAAGTTTTCAAAGGCCTGTGTAAACACCGGGGACAGAGTCTCAAATCTAGAAGACAGGATAGTATCAACTGAGACTGAGGTGGCCGACGCTGTCTCCAAGGTCAATGCACAACGCTCCCAAGTGGTGGACATACAGTGGAAGCTCGAGGAAATGGAGAATAGGCTTCGAAGGAATAATTTGAGAGTATTGGGAATCCCGGAGGGAGCCGAGGGTTTGGACATTAGGGCCTACATCATCAAACTCTTTGAACATGCATTTCCCGAGCTGAGCAGCTGGAACTGGACCACCAAGGTGAGGAGAGTATATCATACCCCCTTTAAAATCAGAGGGAATACTAAGGAGGGGGACAAGCCCAGGGCAGTCCTGATCTTCCTCTGCAATTTCATTTTGAGACAGGCCATTTCGGATTTAGCCAGGCCAAATGCCAGACGAAGTAGTAAAGGGATCTCATTTTTTGTCCGGCCTGACTTCTGTCACTCGACTGTAGAGAGACGCTGGCGATTAAGAGGTATGATCAAGCCCTTCCAGGACAAAAAGCTACAGGCATTCCTGATAAATCTGGCACAGCTAAAAATCCTCAATGACGTGAGAACTTTGTTTTTCTCTTCAGAAATAAAGGCGAAGGAGCATTTGGACTCTTTAGGTAGTTAGATTGGAAGTTCTAATTGCCGTTTAGTGGTGACAGATTGTTGGACTGGGTGATTCTGGCTGACGGATGATCTTCATATGTTTTCTGGTTTTGTTTTGCTTTTTGGGATCTTAGGGCTTCACGATGGATGTGGTAATTGATTTGTAGGTATTTTTGAAGCCTTCACCGCTATCACCGTGCTTCATCACACACACAGACTAGGTCTGAGCGCCTCACAGAGTAGGGATAGTAGGGGTTTCAGGGGGGGGGTGCAAGGGGTGGTGGGGTCAGGAGGGTGGGGAAGGGGGGCAAGTGTGGGGTTGGGGGAAAATTTGAAAAAAAGGGGAAATAGTGCATTATTGGACAAGGTATAAGATTGATTAAGAGGAGGCTGATTAAGGATCAGTTTCTTGTTGTAGGTGGCTTTGCTCAGCAGAATGGCGAACATTAGAATCTGCACAATTAATGTGGGGGGTATGAATGACTGGAAGAAAATACAGAGATTGGCATATCTTGTGAAGTATAATAGAATAGACGTTCTCTGCCTCCAAGAGACCCACCTCCCATGGGTCAAGAGGAATTTGCTGCTTCTTAATGGTTTCGAGTTCGTGGCATGTTCAACGCAAACCTCAACCATTAGGGTGGTTGCTATCCTAGAACGGACATCTTTGGGAAAGGCGAAAAAAATTAAAGTGGATAGCAATGGAAGATGGGCAATAGCCGAATTGGAATTGGGCTTTACGCTAACTGTAATTTATGGTTCAAATAAAGATGACCCTGAGACCTTTGACCATCTTGAAGCAGAGCTAGTTAGCTGGCCTACCCCTCTAGTAGTAGCGGGAGACTTTAATATCTCAGCGGATTGGGGTAATACAGCACCTTACGCTGGGCGGAAACCCAGAGTTTTTAGGGCAGTACAGGCTCTTATTAGCTCGCATGGGTTGCAGGATGTGTGGGGTGCTAAAGAACCTCAGAACCATGGCTTTACATATTTTTCAAACCCCGCTCAGAGATATACGAAGTTGGATTATGTCTTTATTTCATCTTCCGAGATTAAAAGAGTGGGTATTACAAAACTCCAGAGACTAATTTCGGACCATAACCCTCTGGTAATATCGTATGACCTGGGAAGGGTGGAAAGGAAAAGGACAACTTGGACCTTTGAAAGAAGATTATTAGCAGATAATAGGTTCACAGACCACCTTACTAAATGGGTGGATGAATTTTTTGCAGCAAACAGATATAGCACTTCCCAGAATGGGGTCTGGGAGGCATTTAAAGCTGCTTTAAGAGGAGAGACTATAAGCTGTTCAGCCAGGCTCAGAAGAGAGGATAGGTGCGAGGTAGAGAAGTTAATGGAGAATCTAGGCAGAGCGGAAGAACGGCATGTTAGGGATATTGTCTCAGGGGGGATAGTAATGAAAGTCAAAATGTTTTATTGGCGTTGAAGGCAGCATTACAGAAGGAGGTAACCCAGAAGGCGATTTCCGAATTCCAATCCTCTAGGGCCAAAGGATACGAAACAGGGGAGCAAGCTGGGAGAGCTCTAGCTCTTCGGTTAAGGCAGGAAAAAGCCAAGAATGCAATCTCCTGTATAGAAGAGGGCAGGAATGAGTATACTGAAGTGAAGGATATATTGAGGGTTTTTGAGAATTTTTTGCCAGAGGCTCTATGACTCGGAAGATCCCGGTAGAAATCAGGGGAAGGAATTTTTGGACAGGGGCCCCTGCTTGGATGACACAGCCAGAGAAGAACTTGACAAAGATATTACACAAAGTGAGGTCATAGCTGCATTGCTGGATTTAGCCCCTGGTAAGGCATCTGGTCCAGATGGGATCCCCCTGGAGGTTTACAGAGCTATGGAATCCGAGATTGCTCCTATCTTGGTAGATCTGTTTAATGGAGTTATGTACTCAGGGGTGGTCCCGGATTCCTGGAAGGAAACCAATATTATAATCTTCCATAAAAAGGGGAAACCGAGTGAGAAACCAGGGTCCTATCGCCCGATATCGTTGATCAAAGCGGACACTAAATTATATTCTAAGATATGGGCTAAAAGGTTGGGCAGGGTCATTGGCGGTCTTGTATCCCCATGGCAGCATGGGTTTGTCCCCGGTCGGGGCACAACAGACCACACGAGCAGAGCAATTACGTTGTTTTATGCCCAGGCTGCCGCGGGTGGGGAAGATCGCCATGATCCTGCTCGACGCAGAGAAAGCGTCTGACCGCGTTGCTTGGAGCTTTCTCTGGGGTATTCTGGCGGGGAGAGGTTTTGCTGAGAAAATTATCAGAGCTCTTAAAGCTATGTATTTAGATCCGGTAGCAAGAGTGATGGTAATGGGCGAGAAATCGGATAAAATTAACATTAAGAGAGGGACTCGTCAGGGCTGTCCCTGCTCCCCCATTCTTTTTTTTCCTGTATATTGATCCTTTCATCCAGGAAATATTAGAATGCCCTAGGATAACCCCTGTGATATTTAATGGCCATTCGAATAAAATGTTGGCGTATGCCGATGATTTGGCTGTGATTACTACTAACCCACAGCAGGCGCTTCCAATTCTGGCTCAGATGGCAAAGGGCTTTGGCTCCGGTTCAGGGTACTTACTAAATGAATCTAAAACCCAGATAATATGCTCGAAAAATATTGTAAAATCTGATTCTAGATTTGTGGATTCTGCCATTTACTTAAGGGTGAAAATTAATGCGTCAGTGGACAGAATCGTGGAGGAAAATTATCCCCCCCTTATCAAATCTATAGAAGCTGAACTAAAAAGAATAGATGTGCTGCATCTTTCATTGGTAGGGAGGGTTAATGCACTAAAAATGCTAATGTTTCCCAGAGTATTGTATCTGTTTCGGGCTATTCCCTTATTTATTGATGAAAAAATTATGAAAAACTTTGAGTCCTTATTTATAAGATTCATCTGGCAATACGGTAAGGTTAGGCGCTCCACCAACCTTATATCGCTACCCAGGGAAAGGGGTGGGATGGCACTCCCGAATTTAAGACTGTATCATTGGTCTTGCTTCTTGATTCAAATGTCTATTTTCTTTCAATGTGATCTGGGCACCGGGGTGGAAAGTCCAGGGGCACAGTGCCCTCCCCGATTTTTAAGATGCTGTTGGGGGGAAAGGCAACCAGTCTGCTGCTGTGTGAAGTGGAACGGAGATTCTATAAAAAGGCTCGCCTTAAGACCTTATTTGGGGCGTGGTTGGTCTGGAAATCTATCCTGAAATTTTTTAATGCCCCCAATTTGAATTATTTACTTCTGAGTAACTCTAGTCTCTTTCCTCAGCTGAGAGCTGACAGGAATCTTCAAGTCTGGAAGGGATTGGGGGTTAAGACCCTTGGGGATATTGTGGAGGGGGACAGGACACTTGAGTTTGTTGTTCTGCAGGGCAGATTTAGTATTCCAGTCAACAATTGGCTTCTCTATGGCCAAATAGCCCGAACCCTTAAGGCTTTAAGACCAAAGCTGTCGCCCACGGTGGTTCTCCCTCTGGTCGAGGTATTAGCTAGAGGGTGTAAGAAGATCAAAATAGTGTATAATCTCCTTGTAGTGAGGATCGAGGATGATATCGAGAAGACGGAGTGCAAGTGGGCTACAAAACTGGGGAATCCCGATGTCGACCTGGATCTTGCTCTCTGCATGAATAAAAAAATATTTTGGGCTTCTAACCTCCGGGCTCAGCACTACAAAATGATCTTTAACCTTTATCATACGCCGACCAAGTGATTTGCCTGGGGTTTAAGGGAAGATGACAGCTGCCCTAGATGTAACGTTGGTCAAGCTGATATAGTACATATGTTTTTTCACTGTATTCGGCTGATCCCAATAAAGGATGAGATAATGAAATTCTGGGAGGGGCTGCTAGGTCATAAGATCGAGCTATCCCCTACCCTGATGCTATTGGGCACGGATTCTAACCTGAACCTTGGGAAGGACGAGGGGGCCCTAGTTTTTATGTCAGTTGCAGTGCTTCGGATTTTAATCTCTGCGGGCTGGAAAGATGTTACCGCTCCCTCCTTCCAGATGTGGCTCTCTAGATTATTGGTTATACATAATATTGAGTCCAGTTTATATGAATTGAAGGGGGCAAAAAAACGGGAGATGGGAAGACGAATTTGGGCCCCGATTACAGAGTGGAGAGAAGCAAGAGTGTTATCAAGGAGGTAATATGATAATGTTATACCTAAGATGTTTAGTCGGGGTGGCCCGTGGGAAGTGGTTTTTATCATCATGCTTTTATTATCAACTTTGTATTTATCTTTCTGATTGTCAATGCTGATTCTGTGTATATTGGTATCAATTTTATGCTGGGCGCGAGCCCTGGTTTTGCTTGTTTGCATCAAATTAATTACAATGTCCTTTTTTAATGCACCTTTTATTCCAATAAAAAAAAAATAACATTATAAAAACCATTTAAATTCCCCCCAAAAAAACAAAGGTTAAATATAAGTTATAGTTAGGTAAGCTTTATTTATGTTTGCTATTGAAACCCAACTTAAAATACACAAACTTTAGAAATTTGAAATTTAAACATATCCTTACATTTATGATTTTATGCATCACTTATGCCCTTATGTATTTTTTATTTGTCACAAACCTAAATTAAACTACACATACAATAGAAATTCTAAAGTTAAAGTTACTTTAAGTGATACTTATAACACACATTTATACTTACACACCACGATCCCCTCCTTCTCCAAATCCTAGGGGTGTGGAACCTACGATAGCCACCATTCCCATCTTGTGCGTGTAAACATTTTGGTTTTATCTCCTGGTTCATTTACAGACACTTGTGGCTCTCAGGAGCCCCCGTTGTCACTGGTCTAGTTTATTACCTTGGTTACTTGGGTTGGTACCAAATACCAGTCAGTAACTGAACAAGCTCGATTTTGAACATTAATGAAGGCACCATCTGGTTTTGACCCCCCCTCACCCTACAAAAGTGAGATTCTACCTCCGCCCCTTCAGAGTCCTGTGGCAGAGCGTGAGGCCTGCTAAGTCTTTCACATGGATACCTCTAACTGCAGATTCCTCACCTTAGAATATCCCCAGGTGCCATACTGGATGCAGAGATATTTTTGTAGCAGTGCTCCTGAACACCACTGTGACGCATCATGCGACTTCATGTTGGCCCCATACTGCCCTATAAGTGAAGGAGCGGGGTTGTTTATAAGCACACAACAACAACTAAAGAGTGACTCTAAGGTGCTGTAATCATATTACTACAACAAGCGACCAAGAAAAACTCAAACCATAAGTGAAGAGACGTTTGCCAAGGAACCTAAAAAGTGCTACACACACAGCGAAAAATATACCTTATTGGTAAGAAGAACCCTCACTCACCCTAGTGGTGACATGCTTCATCATAGGGTTCCCACTGGAGGAACCGAATGTTCCTCCAGTGTGCTTCGACGCCTGATTTACAGCGGAGCTGGTTGTTGTGAATAGGGTTTTTCAGTGTGTAGTGAATCCGCACGGATAGGACACGCCTTAGCGAGTGTGGACCACCGGGGATATTCACTTTCTGGTCCTGAAGAAAGCTGCATAAAATTGAGAAGACAGCTGAAACATGTCGACCTTCACCTTTTGAGATACAAGGGGTCAATAAAATAGCCCCTAAAGTATCCAGTACACTTTTTTATTGATACTACCTGACCTATGAATAAAATTGTTTTGGGTACAGTTAGTATTTTTTAACTTCACTATTCACTACACACTGAACAGTTATGGTTTGAGTTTTTCTTGGTCGCTTGGTGTAGTAATATGATTACAAAACCTTAGAGTCACACTTTAGTTGTTGTTGTATACTTATCAGGGATATAGGAGTGACCTATAATGATCCTTACTCTCTTGTTGTTGATATATATATTGTTTATAAGCACCACATCTTCACGCTGATGTCAATTCCTTTCTTCCTGCGCCGTCTGATGCGCTCCACTCCCAAATGAGCCAGTTTTCAGGTAACCTCCAGACGTTTTCACACCTCATGGGAACGCTAATCCCCCGAAAGCAACCGGGTCAAACCATGCTGCGGCTACAGGAAGCAGGTGTCTGTGACAGATATGCGTGAGGTGTTACTTTGGTACTTGAACTCGGGACATGAATCTAAGTCGTGTAACAGGTGCACCCTCATGCACCAAAGGGCGACCCGCACTGGGAGGCGGAGTTGTATGTTGCTGAACACAATAAGTCACTACCTTCATGTAGATCCTGCACCAAGTTGTGGCCTCAGTCCCGGTCCCAGTCTCTGGGCTGCTCCTGCCACTGTTCTACCACCAGCAGATGCAGCAGAGTGGCTCTGACCACACTGACCAGACAATATGGTGAAGGTGGCCTGGAGATGCCCCGGCTGGATCTGTACTACTACACCCCGCATATGCAACATGCTGTGCGCTTGCTGGAGCTGGGGGACTGCTGGGAGACATGCCTGCTGGCGGGGACGGTTGAGGCCTGTCAACTGCCTGAGATATTAATGGAGGGGTTTGGGTCCCAGAAGGCGCGCCTTAAGTCATGCAACAATTCATCAATGCAGTGTTAATAAGTGCCCCATTCCAGTGGGAGATGCCGGTATGGACATTGGCACCTATCCGACAATTGACTGCCCATATGTCCTTCCAGGCATGGAGGGACTGGGGCTGCAACACACCGGGGGACTTGTACCCTAAAGAGAACTTCATCACCTCTAAGGACGTATAAGAGGAGTTTGCACTGGGACCGGGACATTTCTTGCACGACGCAGACTTGGCCCACTTTCCCCTCTGTGCCCCGGTCGTTTGTTGTCTTGGAAACCCTGCTTTCTTGCGGTTAAGTGATGCACCTGATCTCCAAGAAGGTGGACGTGGTGGGTTCCCAGTTACGGGCTCATGCGGTTTGAGATGCGGATCTGTAAACACTTTTAGGGAATGGGGCCTGGGGTCGCATGACTCGCATCTGTGAGCTCCCGCCAGGGGCGGCCTTAGGCATGTGCAAGCTGTGCACCTGCACAGGGCCACCAAACCCCAGGGGCCACCACGCCAATATATATCCTTAATATAATAATCCTCGGAGGATGGATACATATTTGTGTGGCAGCCCCTGGCAGGGATTTGGCGGCCTCCGGCTCTGTTCCACTTCCAAACACCCTGACCGCCCCCCCACTTCACTGGCCTCCGCGCTCCGTCCTGCCCAGACCCCCTCTTTCGGGCCCCGTACGTACGCTCCCTGCCCAGGGCCACCATTAGCCTAGAGCCGCCCCTGCTCCCGCAATCGGTTTCGTGCAATTCCCGCTTCAAACTTGTATTCTTACAATTTTTTGCACCACACGTATCTGACCCCCAAGACTCTCCATCGCACTGACGACTGCCCTTGAAGTGGAATAAAGCGAGTAGATTGCCTCCATTTGGCCTGGGGCTGCCAAGCAGTACAGAACTTCTGGAACCAGGTGGTGGGCGAACTAATATGAGTTACTCAAGGTGGAGACCCCCTCAGTGTTGTTTGTTAGGGAACATCAAAAGGACAAGATGTCGTAAGATGGCTGATACATTTTTGCAGTTGACATTGGTGCTCGCTAGGTGTAGGGCAGCCATCACTTGGATGGGCCAGTGCACCATATGAGGCTAAGCAGATGCGATGACAAGGTGTAGGAAGATCTCCTTGTACAGCAGGGTCTGTGTGAAAAGCTCTTGGATCCTTACTCCACAGAGAAGGGTGTAGATAGTGACAGCTCTGTAGCCTCTGCGCGGTCTGATGCAGCTGAATCTGCCCCATGTGCGAAGTGTGGGTGTATGTTTTATGTGTTGTGTTTTGTGGATACCGTGATGAGTGACTGTTTTGCACCGTTTGTGATCCTGTTTTTGATTTTGCATGTAACTCCCTGTAGTAACGCAGAGGGCTGCCTCAGGCTCCACCTAATGTTTACCGTACTTGCAATTCTCATCACTGTAATGTTATGTTATATAAAACTGATACAGGTTAAAAAAAACCTGTGTACTGTGTCCATCATCAATCACTTGCACCAAGAAATGTTGTCACCAGGATATGACCATGCAAAAGCACCATACGCTTTGCTGGGTGGCATTGCCGTTGTTAAGTTGGTGTATTTTTGGATTTTAAATATATTTTGGTGTCACACCTTTTATTCTAGTCCATGTGTATTTTTTGTGATTTTGTTTTCTCCATCTTGGTACCAGAATGGTACTGGAGGACCATAATTGGGTCCATAGTCCCTGCATCTGTACACTTGCTCACCTTTCAGACAGTCTTGGAAGAGCCTAGCTCCCACTACAGACTAGACATCTGAGCTCTTCAGGGTCTTTTCAATCAACCCGAAGCAAGTCCCCTAGAGTCGATATTAACTGAAACCTAGTGCCTAGCACTGAGGAGCTATAGTAATTCTCTTTAGTGGGCGCCTCTGAATGAAACCTTTGTTGGGATTCGAGTTTTGTTTGCTGGGCAAATAAAGTGGATTTCCCCAAATTACTTGCTGGGGCAGTGAAGCCCAATAGATGAAGGGGCTGCACCTCCTCCCTGCAGCTGGAAATCAGAGTTACGTGAATGGTTTTTAACTAGTACTGCCCACAAGTTAGTGGTCAGGAGAGCTCAGGCTGAGATCTGGATAGGGAAAAGGAAAGGTCAGGGATACCAGGTAACCAGCGGAGGGCCTTGCGGGGTAGCCTGGATATAGCCTCTTCAGAGCCACTTTGCTGCCGCTATTCAGGAGGAGGTGAGACTCCAACCGGCCAGTGGTGGCTCCTCCGCTATGGCAGAGGAGCGTCGCCCCACTGAACAGAACAAAAATGAAAATGATAACTATTGTTATCATTTTCTATCCCTGCTGCCTGATTCGAAGCCTCACCTCTCAGCACAGCGGCCGGGCTTGGCTCTGCCATATTCCAGCAGAAACCGACCGGCGGGGCTTGGCTCCGCCGGCCGGACTACATCCCCCAGCATCCCTAGGGGGGTAGCGACGACGCCAGTAAGCAGCGCGCCAGGAGGCGCATCAAGCACCGGCAGGTCCCTCGTCCCGCGAGGACGTGCGCGGGACGCGCCGGAGGAAGCCCGGACTAAGGGCGGACAGTCTAAGACAGTCCGAGACAGTCAGAGACTGGACTGGGCCAGTTACTCTGCCCGTAACTCTAAGGTGAGACTTTCCCATTGCTCGAGGCCGAACCAGGACACTATTTATTTTTTTTGTTTTTTGTAAATATCTTTTTATTGCAGCAAGATCAGAAATGCAGACAGTAAATTTAAGCCATTCCCCTTGGTGCTCAGTGAAAGCGCCGCTCCCTCACCCCAGTATCACACAGCCATTCAGCTCGCACCCCGGAGGTCGAGCGGCAAAGTCATAGGTACAAAGATACTGCGCTGGATCGTACTGTACATGGCTGTAGCCACCAAGTGGGTGGGAAATGGCCTGGCTGCTTTTGGGTCCTAACACTCCCTCTTCCATGTCCCAAGACCAGTGTGAGCCAGGAGTCCCCGCACACCCTTCGTGAACAAAACCCCCTCCCCTTCCCCGTAACCCCCTCAACCATTCCTACCCCGCCACCCACGTCTAGGATCCCCCCCCAGCTGCTCCCCACCCCTGCCCAGTCCCCCCACCCCCCCAGGCGTGCCAGAGTATCACCTAACCGAGCTCTCAACCCCTTCACCAAGATCAGCTCCGAAACAAGGCCCCAGGATTTATCAGCAATCATTCGTAAATCATCACAATGGGACGCAAGGGTAGCGAAATAGCAGCGCGGGCTTATACTGTCCCCCCGTCAGGCGGGTGTCCCGCAGGCGCCGGGCTATGCACCGGGGAGTCCCCCTCCTCCACATCCAGGAGCGTGAGATCTAGGACCAGCCCCTCCCACGCCCTGGCTCTCTCCAGTGCCATGTCATTGTCTAACCTAAGCGCCGCGCGCAGGCGAAGTTCACCCTCACATCTGGCCCATTTAAGCAGCTCAGCCTTCCAGCGCTCTACTACGGGGCCCCGGGACGCCTTCCACTGGGACGTAATGGCCCGCTTCGCCAGGAGAAGCCCCAAGTCCAGGAACTTGCTAGTGACTTTATTCTTTGATGTGTGTGGGAACCAGTGTAGTATGCAATGTGCCATGGTGAGTTGCAGGTCCCTCTCCGTCACCTCCCTCAGGACCTCCACTACTTCCTCCCAAAAGGGCCCCAGCTCAGGACAGGACCAGAACATGTGTTGGAAGTCTGCGGGATCCGCCGGGCAGCGCGGACAGGACGCCGGGTGGGCCGGGAAGTACTTATGTAGTTTGTCAGGGGTCAGGTAAGCCCTATGTAGGACATAGAAGTGCACCAGCTGGAATCTCGCGTTGCGCGTGCCATTCCGGGCCCCCTCCAGTATGCCATTCCAGGCCTCCTCGGGGATCTCAGTCCCCAGATCGGCCTCCCATTTCGCCTTCAAGGCCAACAGTGGAGCGATGGATTCCGAGAGCATGCGTCGAGATAGGCACGTGACCGCCCTGACCGTCCCCGTCATCATCACGACGTACTGGCAGCCCAGCGACAGCGTCGGCTCCGACATGCCCGCCCCCCAGTGCTTGCGAATCGCCGCCGTTAACGCCGCATGTAGGAGGAAGTCCCCCCCCGCCAGCTCAAAGCGCTCCTGCAGGAGATCGAAGGGCAACATCACCCCGTTTTCGTACAGGTCGCCCATGGAGGAGAGCCCCCGCTGATCCCAACCGGCCAGCCCGTGCCACGAGCCCCCGTGCGGCAATGTCTCGCAGAGTCTAAGTGGGATCTCAGGTGCGTACGGGACCGTGACACCGCACCTCCGGCGGTATCTGTTCCAGCATTTTCGGGCCGTTGCAAACTCCTGCGTGAGGTGGAAATCCCCCATCGGAAGTCCCAGGACAATCCGGGACAACACTTGGACCGGACCCGCCGGCTCCTCCGACCCGTCCGCCTCTCTCCTAGCCCGCGCCACCCACTGCGTCAGCCACTGCAGCTGTGCCGCCAAGTAGTAGAGCTCGTAGTCCGGGACAGCTAGACCTCCGTCCGCCCGAGGGCGGAGAAGTGTGGCAAGGGCCACCCTACGCCTGCCCGCCCCCCACAGAAAGCCGATGACCATCGATCGCAGCCGTCGAAAGTAGCTCGCCGGGATCCAGATCGGGAGGGTCCCGAAGAAGTAAAGCAGCCGCGGCAGGGTCACCATCTTGAGGAGCGCCACCCTCCCCATGAGCGACAACGGGAGCGTGCCCCAAAAGTCGAAGTTCCCTTTAGCGTGCCTGATCGCCGTACCGATATTCCCTTCCAGGATATCGGCACTGTCATGAAAGATCGAGGTGCCAAGATATCGTAGGCTCCTCTCTTCCCAAGTCACGCCTTCCGTAGTCAGCGGACATGTTCCCCGTGGGCGGGCCGGGAATAGGTGAGATTTCGCCCAGTTCACTCGAAGGCCGGAGACCTTACTCAGCGATTTCAGGAGAGTCTTAGCCCCACGCAGGGAGTCTGCCGAGTCCGCCAGGAACATCAGTAGGTCATCAGCGTATAATGCGATGTGGTGTATTTGGCCATAGACGTCCAGGCCCTGATATGCCCGGCCCAGCCGGGCCCGCGCCGCGAGGGGCTCGACAGCCAGGGCAAACAGCAAGGGGGAAAGAGGGCATCCCTGACGGGTGCCCCTGCCCACCCCACACATCTCAGAGATGACCCTCCCTGTTCTGACTCTTGCCGTCGCGTTTGTATAGAGCAGCCTCGTCCAATCGACGAAGCCTTCGCCAAGGCCCAGAGCTCGTAGCACATGGAAGAGATAAGGCCATTCCAGGCTGTCGAAGGCTTTCTCCATGTCGACAGCAAACACCACTGCCTCGTCGCCGTCGTATGTGTCGGCCTCTAGGATATGCAGGAGTCGTCTCACATTAAGCGCCGTGTTGCGGGCCGGGATGAAACCCGACTGGTCCGCATGTACCAGCATGGGCATGTGGGGGAGCAAACGCGTCGCCAAGACCTTGCTCAGGATCTTGTAATCCAGGTTGAGCATGGACAAGGGGCGGTACGCCGATCTGTCCCATGGCTGCTTACCCGGCTTCAGTAGGGGGACAATCAGCGCCTCCCTCGTGGTCGCAGGGAGACAGCCCAGTCGCCTCGCCTCGTTGTACAGCCACGTCAGCCGGGGCGCTAGGAGATCTACGTAGGTAAGATAGAATTCTGTAGGGAATCCATCGGTGCCCGGTGTCTTGTTTCTCGCCATGCTCTTGATGGCGACCCGCACCTCTCTCTCCTCGATCTTGTCCCCGAGTCGTTTTGCGTCCTCCTCTTCCATTTCCGGCAGGTCAAGACCCTCCGTAAAGGTCTGGAACTCCTCCACCGAAGGGAGGACCCTGCTGCGGTAGAGCTCTGTATAGTAGTCGTAAAACAGCGCGTTGATCCCCTGCTGATCAAATCTCGCCGCCCCCGCGTGGTCTCTGAGCTCAAGGATGACCGAGCTCCGGCGGGCCGGGTTGGCCAGCCAGGCCAGTAGAGCCCCCGATTTGTCGCGTTCCGAGTGCGCCCGCGTGAGGTAGGCCTTGTAATCAAAGCATCGGAGGCACTCCACCGTTGCCGCCACCGCCTCCCGCGCCCCCAACAGGGCCTCGTGAATGTCCGGCCGTTCAGGCCTCTCTCTCTCCAGCCTCCGCAGGGTCTCGTCCTCTTTCTCAATTTCTACCAGTAGTGTTCTCCGCACCCCCGATGACGTCGCAATGCACTGGCCCCGTAGTACGGATTTGAAGGCGTCCCATTCCGTCGTGGCCGAGCCCGCCGTGCCCGCGTTAGTTTGGAAATACGCCTCGATGCCCGAGGCGATCGTGGTACGGAAGAGCTGATCTTCCAGTGCCTCAGGGCGGAGTTTCCAAGCCGGTATTCTCGGGCGGATCTGCGACCAGCGCAGCCGCACGAGAAGCGGGTTGTGGTCAGAGATCGAGCGCGTGAGGTACTCGCTGTGGCACACTTCCGCGTGCACGTCCTGTGAACACAGGAAGGCATCAATACGGACATGTAACTCGTGGAGGGCGGAGAAGAATGAGTAGTCCCTGTCCGACGGGTGGTTAGTCCTCCAGGAGTCAACCAGTCCCCACTGTCGTTGCCAGGCTGAGCGCGCGAGTGCGAGTCTACCAGCTGGTGCGTTCGGAAGGGGGGGATGGGATCTATCCAGGGCGACGTCGGCCACACTGTTAAAGTCGCCGCCCAGGAGCAGGGGCTCCACTAGGAACTGGGCTAGTTTATTGGACAGTAGGGAGAGGAATGCAGTTTGGTCCACATTCGGGGCGTACAAGCATCCCAGGTTAAGGTCCCTCCCGTCCAGCTTGCCTCTCACCATTATAAATCTCCCCTCCGGGTCAATTACCTGTTGTGTGCACTGAAAGGGGACCCCCGCCCGTATCCAGATGGCCACCCCCCTAGCATAAGCAGAGTAACCGGTGTGAAAGACCTGCCCCCTCCAGCGCCTCTGCAGTGCCCTCCCTTCCTTGTCCAGCAGATGAGTTTCCTGAAGGAAGGCTATGTGTATGCCCCGCCTGACCAGATGGGAGTGGATCTTATGGCGTCTATGCATCGAGTGCATCCCCCTTACGTTCCATGTGAGACATTTGTAGCCTAGGTCGGATCCCATGGTAGTGTCCACCAAGCCCCGTTCGCCCTCTCAGCAACCCCCCCGGCACGCCTAGGTCCCACCCTTGTCCCCCCCCCAACTTGCATAATCAAACTACCCCAACACCCACACCCCCGGACAGACAACCAACGTGGAAACCCCATCCAAACTCAAGTATCCGAAAGCGTGTCACTACAAAATAGGACTGGAGAGGCAGCGATGCCGGCTCCGTACGGGCCCGAAGCCCCCCGCCCCCGCCCCAACACCCCTAACAACAAACAGGAGAGGTCCCCCGACTCTCCCCGTCCCCAAGGTCACAGTAAGAAGTCCCGGGGGGCACCCGCAACTCACTGCATAGCGTCCGGAAGCGCCCCCCCCCGCCTGCACGCCCCAGTACCTTACTTATGTGGCCGGTCTTCCACGAGCCGCCTCAGCCAAGGATACCATCCGCTGTCTGGGGAGTCACCACCGGCATGTCTGTCTCTGACAGCTCGTGCCCACTGCTGGAGCCAGGGCTGGGAGCACTGGCCTTCGACTGCTCCGGCGTGCTGCTGGAGGGGCTGGCGTCCCCCTGGCTGATGGCCGCCACTGCCTGCACCGCCTTGGCTCGTTCCTGCTGCCAGCCCGAAGGGGAGCCAGAACGTCGCGCCGGTGCCGTTTCCGTGGAGTGTCTCCTGGGAGGGGTCCGTGGTGTGTGGGCCGTGCCCGGCTCCCCCCTCGCGTCCAACCAGCTCCAGGCCTCCTGTGGCGTTGTGAAAAAGTGTGTGCGTTCTCCATCGACCACCCGCAGTCGCGCCGGGAACAGCATAGCATAGGGCAGTTGCAGCGATCTCAATTTCCGCTTGACCGCCAGGAAGGAGGCTCGTTGCTTCTGCACATCCCTGGTGAAGTCCGGAAAAATCATGACCCTGCCGTTGTCGATTCTCAGGTCCGGGACGTCTCTCACCTTCCGCAGTATATGGTCTCTGTCCCTGAAGTGCAGGAGGCGCAGTACAATCGGGCGCGGAGGCGCCCCCGGTTTGGGGGGACGCGCAGGGACCCTGTGTGCCCGTTCAATGGCAAAGAACGGCGAGAGCCCCTCCGGGGCCACCTCAGATCGCAGCCAGCCCTCCAGGTAGGTGACCGCGTCCCGCCCCTCTGTGTTTTCAGGGACCCCAACGAGGCGGAGGTTATTGCGCCGAGAGCGCCCTTCACTGTCCTCCGCTCGGAGCTCTAGCACCCGTACCTTCTGCGCCATATCCGCCAGTGACTTTTTCAGCTCCACCACGTCCCCTGGGAGACTTTTCAGGGTAACCTCAGAGGTCGCCACCCGCTCCTTCAGCTTCCTGTGGTCGTCCTTCAGTAGGGTCAGGTCCGACCCAATGGTGTCTATGCGCTTCTCAAGAGCCTCCCGCGATGCCACAATCGCCTGCATTATGTCTCCCAGGGAGGGGTCTCGCGGGTGGGACGAGCTCCCGGCTCCCTCCCCTGGTGGGACGTCATCGACAGGGTGTCCCGGGTCGTCCAGCTTCAGGGCCTCGAAGCCCTTCTTCCTGTTGCCTCGTACCATCTTCGCGGGCAGCGCTCGTCCGATGGCTCTGCAGTGGCCGCCGACACTCCCGCTCTTTGTCCGTCTCAGGTCCGCCGACTCCCTTGCTCTCTGGGCCCGCGCCTTGTGGGGTCCAGTCCGTGGAGCCGACCAGAGGCCAGGTCCCGCTTCACCAGCGCCCCAGGTCTGGGCACCTAGAAGGCTCCGGCAGGGTGTGCGCCACTGAGCACCAGTCCCGATGTGGCCCGCTGTAATCGGGTGACCCCGGCCAGTTAGGCGCTTCCTCCCGTCTGTAAGTTCAGCGCCTCATGTGGGTGGGGAGCCAGCATCACATCCCGAATTTCCCTCGTCGCCCTCTTCGCTCCTGTGCCACCTACCACCTGTGGCGCAGGCTCCCTGGCTATGCCACCGCCAGGAGGGCAGGACAGGTGCTCTCCGCAGGCCCAGCACTCCCCGCGGCCACCGCGGCCCAGCAAACGGCCGCCAGGACCAGATATGCGCCTCTTCCCGCCTTCAAGGACAAGCCAGTCCTTATCCCCCGCTCTCCTCGTCGACTTCCACACTCGTGTGCCCCCAAACCACCTGTGGTGCAGGCTCCTCGTCTAAGTCACCGCCAGGGGGGCGGGTCAGGTGCCCCTCGCTGACCCAGTGCTCTGCGCGGGTCCAGTGGGTCCACAGCCGGCTGCCAAGGCGATCACCGGGACTCTGTCGGCGCCATTTTGAAGTCAGGCAGGCCGATCGTCCCCCGTCCTCTGAGTCCGCCCGCGAGGGTGCCAGCCTCTACCCCTCACCTCCGCTCGCTCCCGGGGGGTCTCGTCTGGCCAGCGGCCCGCCAACACAGCGCCAGAGGGCTTCTCCTCCTCTCCCGGGCTCCGCCGCCAGGCGCGTCACAGCAGGACGGCGGCCGCCATTTTGGGCGCTCGCATCCCCGTGTGCCGCGCTCGCTGCCAAAAGTCCGGCGGGGGCAGCTACAGGGGCCCCCCGTCCTCCAGAGTCTCCCCGCGTGCCCCTGATGTCCACCTGGGCACTGTTGAGGGGTCGGGGAGTCCGTCGGGGCGCAGGATATGTGGTGGTGCGAGGCGGGCACGGAGGAGCTCCGGAGTCCCGCTTCCACCTACATCGGCGCCTTAGCCACGCCCCCACCAGGACACTATTTATCATAGACTTTGTATGAATTGCAGCTAAGTTGCCTTGAGGGTTTGTGGTACACGTTGTCATCGCATCTACACAGTGTTCTTGGGAGGGTACTGCATATTGGTGTGCTATGTCTAGTAAAAAGCTATCCCCAGCAAAAAATACCATGGACAGCTACCTAGTACAGGTAGTTGCTAAAATCAATAGTGAGAGGAGATCCTCACTTGGGTTGGGTGTATCTCCTAAATCACCTACATCCATTCTGTCGGCACCTGACCCGACCCAATTCCCTGACTCAGTTAATAGTAACTGTCCTGCTGTAATACCTGATCTTGATGATAATGCTATTTTGGTTCAGATTAACTGTGTACTGGATGTTAGTGATAGTGAAGATGAGGTTGAACTACATCCATCTGAGGAAAAAGCCCCTACCCCAGTGCCTGCGCCGCGCACTACTAGAGGAGTTAGAAAGGGTCAGCCCAAGCGCGGAGGGCTTTGTTCAAGTCGGAATAAGCCTGCCTCTCCACCTAGTAACATTGTGGTGGAGGAAGAAGTGTCAATTGACGAAGTCTGCATGTCTTTAACTAATGAGCAATTTAAGAAGTTGTTGGGCATAATAGATACTAAGATTAAGGGAATTGTAAAGCCGTTGGTAGGCAGGATAGAAAAGCTCACTAACGAGGTTAACCGATTAGGGGACCTTCTGAATAAAACCTTAGATGAGGTAGAAAAATTGCCTGTTGAAGTCGCTAACAGGGTTGAGCTAAAGAAGGGAACCTCTAGATCTGAGGGTGGCGGAGGAGTATTCCCCTTGTCTAATCATCCTGTGGCTCCTCAGACAGTCGTAGTGGATGGTGAGCAAGGGGTAGTTGTTCCTCCAGCTGTACCCACAGCTCCGTAACCTGTGAAAGGCTCGGTTGAGCGTATAGTTGAGGCTTCCCCTCTAGTCCTTGTTTTAGCTAATGTCCCCACACTGGCTCCAGGGCAGGATGAAACTACCTCATCACTGCTGTCCAAGGCTTTACACTGGCTGACTAATAATATGGTGATAACTCCCTGGGGTAAGCAACAGCTGGCAGAGGAACTAGTTATGGCCAGGAGGGTGGAGTGGATTGGAAGCAGTCCAAAAAGATTTAGGGGTGATTGTGTTGTCTTGAATTTTTCAGACCCTGAGGTATTAACCAACATACTGCCCAACCTTCTACCGCCACAGCGAAGATCGACCGACATCATCCCACTTACCTTAGACTTTTTTTATTATCGGAGTGGGAGGGGTCCTAATCGGTGCACATTAAGGACAAAATGGAATGTGGTTTCAGCCAAGGGGAGGAGTGTTGTTAAACCCACTGTGTGGGGACTAAATCTTGAGAATAGGTTCTCAGCCCTCTCCAATCTGAACGACTGTGATTGACTCCCTGGGGGTAAAAGCTTATTACCATCAGCTACAAACGACCAGAGTCTATGCACCTTGCCTGCCCATAATGGCAATTGCTACAGAAATAGGATGGTTACTAGGCCTGGGGCCGTGTTTGGCAATGAGGTTGCCCAACCGGATGCTTCAAGCAATGTAGCCCAGACAAGTTCTGCAGTATCAGTAGCAGGAGAGCCTTGTTCTTTGAATTTAACTCCTGAAGTGCAAGTTGGTTGTTTGACTGGGGTGGGGAACCTAATCTCTTGGAATCTGTCTGGGTTGTGTTCTAAATTAGATTGTGGGGACTGGCTCGACTTTGTTAGTCTATATGATGTATGCATATTCCAAGAGACCTGGGCATGTGAACCTGCTTTTGTGCTAGGTTATTTAAATTTTTCTGTGCCAGCAATAAAGGGTCCAAAAGGGATACCAATGGGGGTCTTACAATTTGGGTTCGACAGACCCTTAAACTTACCATCAAAAATATAGAGACTAGCCACAATGACATCCAGTTGATCAGGGTAACTAATGATGTATCAGGATCACTTGATATATACAATATATATGCTAGAAGTGTAAAGGGTGGTCGATCTGATGTTTTAATTACCTTGGGTAATTTTCTTGACACATTTTCCCACGACAACAATGTTGTAATAGCAGGTGATCTTAATCGGACTTTTGAGCCTCTGGTCACGTGTGAGGCCTTCCTTGGAGCAGAAGAGGACTCCCATTGGGGTATCCCTGCGTTAGATCTGAAGCCAGTCACACGTTGGACCGAGGA
This sequence comes from Lissotriton vulgaris, assembly GCF_964263255.1. NCBI lineage: Eukaryota > Metazoa > Chordata > Amphibia > Caudata > Salamandridae > Lissotriton > Lissotriton vulgaris. The sequence goes on from NC_141685.1 coordinate 1,244,794,691, forward strand.
CATAATAGATCTGAATGCTATGTGCCTCGAAAAAGGTCTGAGAGCTTTGAACAGACGAACAGCATTGGACAAAAACGGCTCTATGACCTTCGACAATGGAAGACACAAAAGCAGGATAGACTATGTTATTTGCTGCATAATGCTGTGGCCATCTGTCTGTGCCATAGAGGTTGTCGTGAGACCCAAGAGCGACCACAACCCCCTATGTGTGGAGCACAAATGGTGGTCCGCCGGGACAAATTTATCCTGCCCGAATGCTCTTGTTCCACCTTTGATCATCCCAGAAAATAACATGCGTAGGCTTAAATGGGCTAGCGTAGTGACCAATCAACAGGCTATTGATAATATCAATTATGAAACTGACAAAGCTATAGTAGCTTTGGAAACAATTAGCGTTTCTCCCTCTGGCCTGGGGGATGTGGTTTATATCCATGATACCCTTTTTGTTAAGATCAAAAAACACTTCCTGAAACCTGCTAGGCGCAATGGGGCAAGAGTTAGTAAAGATGCAAAATGGTATAATGCCGAATGTAGGGCCGCACGACTTGCTCTGGGCCAGGCCATCAAAAAGAGGGTGACCGAAACTATCCGCCTAGCCAGAAAGGGTTACAAAGCCTGCATAGCGAAAGCCAAAAAAGCCTGGGATGAGCAACATTGGTGTAAACTGAAAAAATCTAGCGACAGAAAGGATTCCAGAGCGTTCTGGAATATTGTCAAATGGGGTAGTGAGAGAGTAGAGGAACCCCCTAACAACAACGTACCTCAAGAGGCCTGGGTAGAATTTTTTAGCTCACAGTATGCTCTTAACACTCAGATTACAGGTGAGGACAGTATTAATATGTCATTTTCTCAAGGTAATCTTTTTACTTATAAAGAGATTATGATTGCTATAAATGCTGCGAATAGAGGACGTGCTCCTGGTTCAGATGGCGTCCCCGCAGATTTTTTTTCTAAATGACAAAGAGCGGTGGTGTAAATATATCCATTTACTTATCAATTTCATCGCTAAGGGTGCTGAGGTCCCGGCTTCTTGGAGAGGAGCAGTGATCATCCCAGTGTTTAAAAAGGGAGACCGCGCACAGCCGGGTAATTATAGGCCAATAAGCCTTATCGACACCGTACAAAATAGTTGACCGTGTGGTTGTAAACAGGCTCCTTGACTGGGCAGAGGACAATAACATCCTATCACCCTATCAAGCGGGATTTCGAAGGGCAACAAGTACGGTGGACCAAGTATTCCGCTTCCAATTGCTTCAATGGAAGACTGTGGTGCTGGGAGGAGGCAGCCTATATGCGGCCTTTGTCGATTTGAGGGCTGCCTTCGACCTGGTGCCACGGGCCAAATTGTGGCAAGTCTTACAGAGTCTGGGGGTCCCTGGGGAACTATTGACCTTGGTAATGCGACTGCATGAGCTTACTTTTGCTAAAATTCAGTGGGGAGGTCATGGTATGGTCACAGATGACTTTCCCGTAGAAAGAGGGGTTCGCCAAGGGTGTTCAATGGCTCCACCCTTGTTCACTTTGTACATAAATGGTGTTGTCCTCCACATTGTAGCAGCTTCAGTAGATGCTCCCTCTCTTTCAGGTTTAAAAATCCCTATATTAATGTTTGCGGACGATATGCTTATTCTGTCTAAAACCCCTAGTGGCTTGCAGCGTGCTCTGTCCATCTTTGAGTATTTCTGTGGGGAACATGGATTGGAGGTGAACGCCACTAAAACTAAACTCATGACTTTTAAGCCACACCGCAGCTTTAAGTCTAAAATTGTCCTGAGTGGGCGGCCTCTTGAGGTGATAAACTCATTTACATATCTGGGAATCCTTATTGCAGATAACAACAGGTGGAGTCAGCACATAAACATTGCTACCCTGCGACATAAGCAATTATCGGGTGCCATTAATTCGGAACATAGGAAGTCTTTGACCAAACCCGTTAAGCAAGCTTTGCTGGTTTACGAAGCAAAGGCAATTGGGTCCGCACTTTATGGCGCGGAGATGTGGGGCTTTGAAAATTTGAACTCTTTACAAGGTTCAGAGAACACATTTTTAAGGCTACTCACTGGCACCCCGGAAAGTACTCCACTGCTGCCTCTAAGATATGAGCTTGGTAGGAAACAAATCAAGGACCTAGCCAGACTACGACCAATCTTGTATTGGCGAAGGCTCTGGACTACAACCGAGCTTGCGCATTATGCTGAAGGTTTTATTGATGTCATAAAGGCGGACTGCTTTCATAAAATTAGCTGGCTCAATTCACTGAAAGCAATATTGTTTGAGCTTGGGTTAAGTTCTATATGGCTTGATCCAGCAGGTGCATTATTTCCTACCAAATCTGTTCTAAAAAATATATTCTGGGAAACTGTTGCTAGTAGGAGCCTGAGTAATTCCAGTAATGGGTTCATGTCTGCGGGTTTCCTTGAGGTCAAACTGTATCCGGCTTTGGAGTCGTACTGGGATATCATCTCAAAGCCGGGTGACAGGAAGCTCCTATTCCAATTGAGAGCTGGAGCCCTCCCCATAAGATCACTGACAGCCAAATGGGGCTCAGGGGGGTGTGACACTTGTCCAGCCTGTGGAACGGGGAAGGAAACTCTTGGTCATTTTCTGTTCTCCTGTAAAGCTTACTGTGCTCCAAGGCGCGCCTGGCTAGCACCTATGTGTAGGAACCTTGGGACCACCTGTAGTTCTGTTGCCCTGCGCATTATATGTTCAAGCCCACTTGCATGGATATTAATAGCCACAGCAAAATATATTGGTTGGGCATGGGCGATCAGACAGAGACTGCTAGTTAATTAACTATTCCCTGTCTGTAAAATCTGACTCTATGAATTTGTTGCTATTGCTTTTTAGACTATTAATGATTTTGTAACCAGACAGAGACTGCTAGTTAATTGACTATTCTCTGTTTGTAATACCTGTTCCCATGAAATTGACACTATTGCTTTTTAAACTATAAATGTTTTTATAATCTTGCTATTTCTTAAAAATGTATTCATCTAATCTCTTTTTAATCATTTAAGAAATACTGTGAGAATCTTTTTTAATTGAATGTATTTTATGGATTCAATAGTGCCTTGCCAAAGTGTTTGACTGTAAATTTAATTCCTTTTTAGGTCTCGCCTGTCGATGCGCATGCGCATCGAGCTTGCGAGACTATGGGGTCTTAACCACTCTTTAACTAACTTGCAAGGAATCGTGGCGATTCCTTGCAGTGCCCGTGACTTTTAAGCTCAATGCGCATGCGCATTGAGCTTAAAAGCGCGTGCACATCAGTTCCCTCAGCCGCACTTCAGGCCCCTGCTGCTTTCACACCCTCTCCCCGCTGCTCCGCCCCCTCCCCTGCCCGCCGTGTCGCATTTGTCCTCCCCCCTCCCCTTCTCTCTCTTCCCTCCGTCTTGTTTTACCCGCTCCGCCCCCTCCCCTGCCCGCCGTGTTGCATTTGTCCTCCCCTTCTCTCTCTTCCCTCCGTCCTGCCGCCAGCATAATACGCAAACCCCTCGGCACCCGCCCTGCTTCATGATACTTTTCAAGTGACTTTACCTCCCACCATTTTGTAAGTTCGTTTTTGTGGTGCTTTTCCAGTTGTTTCATTAGACTCCTCAAATCTCCATTCTGTACTGTTGTTTCCACATTCCGATTGACACGCTCATCAATAGACGGCATATTTAAAACAGTTCCTCTGCTACCTTCTCTCTATTAGCAAAAGTTTCCTCCATACCGGGGCACTCTGATTCCTTCACTTGAATTATTTATATATCAAACCGCTATCGAGCAGCACAAAATTCTCTTACTGCACACGCTAACCACCTCCCCTCCTGCTTGATATGCACAAAATTCCCGTAACCCGACTTATTGCAGAGCTGCAGGCCACCCTTTCCAAGTCGTCCGACTTTCCGGTATGACACGGCGTCCGCCGCGGGGCCCCTACTTTGTGTGCCGAGCAGGGGGCTGGTTTCCAAATAACTCTCCTCGAGCTCAAATTCCAAATCGACTTGTAGAAAAAACCAGCCTCTACGCGGGAAGGGGTCCGTTGGAGAGAAGCCAAGTCGTGCCTCTCTAATTGACATCCATCAACGCTCCGACAAGCTTGGCGTTGAAAACAGCACCTTTAAGGAGAAACGGACACTTCACTGCGGCATGCGTGTTGCAGAAAATCTTTTTATTCCATTTTTAAAAGTGAATTCGGAGTGCCCCGATCCAGACGCCTTTCGGCGAACTCACTCGCCTTGCTCACCAGATAACAGCGATTAGAAACAAACACATTTTAAAATATTAACCACCAATGAAAACGTTCAGCAGATTGTCATGTGATCCCTGGATTTTATAGATGAAAGACTTTAGCCCCAGGTTACACTTACAGAAAGCAGACTAGCGTTTTCCATTGTCAAATCCAAAGAACGGAATTACTCCTGCATCATTACTTGTACTAGCGTTTTCCATTGTCAAATCCAAAGAACGGAATTACTCCTGCATCATTACTTGTACATAAGACAACAAATATATTTTTTCAAAAAGGGTCACATTTTGAATAGCAATATAAAACATATAGTGCACATCTCACAGCCTCCCCCAGCTCCGCCCCCTCCTCCCCTGCCCGCCGTGTCGCATTTCTCCTCCCCCCTCCCCTTCTCTCTCTTCCCTCCGTCTTGTTTATTTATTTTTTTACCCGCTCCGCCCCCTCCCCTGCCCGCCGTGTCGCATTATAGTGCACAAATGCAATAGCCAGTGAACAATTAGCATTTAACAGACACTTCGATTTATACTTGTACTAATCATAGAAATCAGAGGCAAGAGCTGCAACCAAGGGCTGAACGAAAATTAATCCTACTTACATACATACACACACACACACACACACACACACACGCACACACTCTCTCTCTCTCTCTCTCTCATATAATATCAAAAGACAGAACGAGAAGAAGTTTGCTAATAAAGCTACAATGAACTATGCTAATAGTGCTCAGAGGATTATCATGAATGGCAGGGGCCACAAGGAGGCTGAAGGTGGGAACATAAAAGATGCATCAATTTCAGTTTTTGATTGGTAAGACAATCTGTCATATAAAATTTGTAAAAACAAGCTTCAACCTGACCAGGTATAATGATCAACTGTTAGTTCTAACTTGTCTTTCCCTCCATCAGAGGAAGGGCATTAACGTCTAAATAAAGTAGACCTCTGTGGAATGTCCACAACCACCACTTTCACCACATCCACAACCACCACATCCACCACATCAACACCACATCGACCACCTCCACCACCACCACCACATCCACCACCCCCACCACCACCACATCCACCACCACCCCCACATCCACCACCACATCCACCCCCACATCCACCACCATCACCACCACATCCACCACCACCACATCCAGCACCACACCCACCACCACATCCACCACCACCACATCCACCACCACCATATCCCCCAGATCCACCATATCTACATGTGTGTGGCTCTGTGTGTGTAGGTGCAAATGCAATGTTCTTGGATTGTCGTCACAATAAAATACGCTGAACATAATCTTCACAAAAGTTATTTACAAACGTTTAAGCTATTGCCATTATAAATTACAATAGCTTTTATTTAAGTATTAATTATTTACAAAATTAAAAGCCATTGTTATTTGTAATATCAATACATCTAAGTCACGTAAATACAACACACATTGCATTACAAATGCTATAGGTGTCACTTTTGCAAAAGTTAAAACTATTGACATTGTAACTGACAAAGCTATTAATTTTGCTACTTTCAAAACCAACACATAAATAAAAAAAAGTGTCATTTACAATACCAATAGCTCAAACTTTCCTAATGCGAGACCTATTGCATTTCCAATGCTTGTTAATATTCTTAATATTATGTGTATGTTTTGCTTTTATGAGTAACTACTCGAATAAAGCACTATTTGAATTGAATTGAAGTTATCATTTTCGTTTTCCTTTGCAATCAGTGGCTCTCGGAGCAGGGCAGGGCACAGCAGGGGAGAGGAGTGATTTGCACTCCTTAAGTGGGCATGACTGCTTGACCATCCCTCTCCGGCCAGATAAAGTGTCATGCGCACTTTGCATCTTCCTCCCCCAGGCTGCACAGAGGAACATGCAAAACTTCCCAGTCCCCATCGGAGCGCCGATCCACGGCACTCAGACCAATCACAATGCTGCATTGCAGCTTTGTGATTGGCTCAGGGCAACCTGGGAGCCGGGTGCTTCCTGCTTCCGGCCAGGACAGGAGGAAAGAAGCGGATGGCGAACAGAGGAGAGGCGGCTGCCGGACATTTCGGTAAGTGTTTTATTTTTATTTTTTATTCATCCTTGTCCCCTATCTACAACCTCCCCACCCACTGCCCCACCATCGGAATCGGGTAGCAGCTGCTACTGCCCCCAGCTGCCTCTGCCCAGAAGAGGGCCACAACATCCTTTGCAGGCAACGGTGGGCCATATAATTACCCGAGGCGGGCCCATCAGTGGCCGGACAAGGCTGGGCCATCCCTCTTTCATATAAAGTGGGTGAGTGATCCTGATTCCTATATTTAGTACAGCCAGCAGTATAATGCATTGCCTACAGTGAATCACCTCTTTTTATTTTATTTTGGTGCCACTTTTGTTGTATCTCTGGGGCTAACTTGAGGGTTAAACAATACTTGATCAGGCGCTACTATGGGGAAAAGAAACCGCCAAGGAAGACCTGTGTCCTCTCACAGTCCCCGAAAGCTACCTCCATTGACAAGAGGCTGCAGAGAGCAATTGGCGTAGCGGCAACAGAGATTGAATTAACTGAAAGACGAATGTCTCTGTCCATTGATCCCTGCGTGGAACACCTAGTCACCAGCATACATCCCTAAGCAGTCCTGATGTGCTCCACGACAAGGATCAGACACCCAGACCCATATAGATGGCTTCTGAGTGGACTCTAATAGTTTCTAAACTGAGGTATGTACCACCAATGGGACCGTTTAAAAGAAAACTGCTTCACATCATGCACCGAAAGCCTCAAAAAGTACAGGCAAATCCAGGGAAGTTAACCATCTCCTCAAGTATTCTCCACAATAGGAGAGATGGGGCTCAACACCCTTGGATAACAAGCCTTACAAGAGATATTCTAGAGAAGGTCAAAGCCATTAAAAGTGAAGAACTGAGCCCTCTCATTATCCAACTTGATGAACTGATCCAACTATGTGGATAGGCTAACAATAAAAAGTGTGGGGTTCTTATGGGCACAGGGACATTGAATGCCAAACTGACCAAGGCACTAGAGCAGTCTCAGCTAAGCATCTAGGGACATGGCTTCCAAACACCACAGAAGGGACCTATGGCACAACTGCAGAAGCGGATCGGATGAGGTCATCTGGTATAAGTCCTAGGACACAGCTGCCACTAGGAACTGCTTCCAGCAGAGCAGTGGGGAGTGGGGTATCATCAGGTTCCTATGGATGCTTCTGTGAAACTTCAAATCATTAATTTGCCCCCAGCCTCTTGCCCCTATGTTGTAGTTCTAGTAGGGGCTAGGGAACTGAAAATTAATCAGAGAGAATCACATGAGAAATTAAAAAAGAAATATTTCTATTGGCTCTTAAGGCATGGGCATTTCCCTCTTGATAGAGCAGGGGATATAATTTTAACACGTAGAGTTAGTTGGCTAGGGGACTGTATTGTCATCAATTTCAGGGACCCAAATGTAGTCTATAATCTGTTATTAGGCAATCTATCTACACAGTCCCAACATTTGACGTGATAATCCTTCCAATTGGCTATTTCTATAGACCACACAAGGGATGCAATGTTGACATCAAGGGATGCAATGTTGACATTCTTGGCACATTACAAATCCCATCTCCAAGTCTGCCCCCATTCATTCATTCATTCATTCATTCAAATCTTTATTCGGCTATTAAAAGAAAACAGCCACAAAAAGTACAAACAATAAAATACATCTAATAGAATAACATATAGTTGACAGTTTCAATTGTTAAGAACAGTTCATTTCTTAATTTATAACATTGTGCTTTTCCTTCCATTGATCGATTTCAGGATGTACAGGGTGACATTGTAATATGTTAGCGGATCCTCTAATGTCACCAAGAATTTCACAGCTAGTTTTGCAACCTGATATTATGAACAACACACAAAGGTTTGAGGTAAAAACATCTAAAATTATGATAAAAATTACAGAATAATAAAAAGTGCATTGTGCTTTGTTTACTTTTGTTGTCGCAGGGTACTAAATTCGATGGACGGGACTTCATTTTGGAAATTCAAAAGGTAATGAGCAATGCCACATCTCAATCTCAGTAGCACAAAACGGTGCTGTACATGGGTCAGATATGACAGATAATTATTAGCTCCCTCCTTTAGATTAAAAGATTTGTATAAGGCGACGGTCCCGCCTCTGTTGCAAGAAGGAGTCTTTGATCTCTTTCTTTGTAAATGAAAATATTTTTGTAGAGTCCGACGATACTGATAGATTAAGCAAATTTCCAAAAGTGATGTTAATATATGATAACCACGGAATTCTCAGTACATTGTTCAAGTGTAAACAGTCTAAAATAATCGACCTAGTAAAAGCTGTCTCTTCCAGTCTTCAAAGTGAGGCCCATAATAGCAATGGTCCAGCAATTAACGAATCTGCAAAAAATGGAAGACCCGTCTCATAGTGTAGAATGGTATTTGATACAGAGGATGGTAAATACAACACACGTTTTAAAAACACAGTTTTCTTCAGTTTGCAGGGCCGAGCATTTTGCGTAGCCCTAAAGACCTGCCCCATAGAGGGCTGTGCTTACTCCTTTAGCTTTATAAATGGTTACCATTCCGATAGTTGGTCGATTCCTAATTTTGAGGACATTTTTTTAATCCCTTGATTGGCCCTGCTCATTTTAGCTCTAGTATTTAAAATATGTTGGGTCCATTTACCATTTCCTGAAAACAAAATGCCAAGGTAGCAGAAGGAGTTCACTGTATGTATTGGGGTGCTATCAATAAAAAAGGTTTTAACGGTTTCTGTTTGGCCCCGCAAATCATGGTGAATGTTTTTGATTTGTTGATTATAATTCTCTTTTGTGTCACAAAATCTGAGAAACCATCCATCAGTCTCTGGAGGCCTAGTGGGGTCAGTGCTAATAGTACTGCGTCCGCATACAACAATACAGGAATCGGATGACCAGCCTCCCTCAGGGCGTCAACCTGTATGGATTGTAAATGGTCGTCTACCCCATTAATAAAGAGGGAGAATAAAATTGGCGCTATCACACACCCTTGCCGTATGTCTCGCCCTACTTTAAATTTGGATGAACATTCGCCCTGGGGACCAAAGCGGACTTGGCTAGTTAAGTTCTCATATAAATGGGAAAGGAATCCGACAATCGCCCTAGGGGCTCCCATGGAGGTCGGAGTTTGCCAGAGTAATTTATGGTTGACTAAATCAAATGCACTACTCAAATCATCAAAGCACAAGTATGAAGTACCTACCTTTGCCCTAGTATACTTGCTGATTAGTAACTCTAGGTTAATGGATTGTTCAATTGCCCCAAGATGTTTCCTAAACCCATATTGCACAGGGGTTAGGATAGAATACTCCTATGCCCATTCCTCCAATCTCACTATTAAAACCCTACTCATAACTTTCAAGGCAGTGTCTAGGAGTGAGATGGGGCAGTAATTTTTAGGATCTGTTTTGTTCCCTTTTTTGTATATGGTATAATGATGGATTTGCCCCATGTCTGAGGGATTGTATCAGTTGTGGCTCAATTAAACACTCTAGTTAAAATAGGTCCCCATAATTTAGGTGCAGATTAAAAATGTCAATTGGGATGCCATCAGGACCTGGTGCCCGTTCCCCAGCACTCTCCAGAATGGCCTGGAGAACTTCTTCATTAGTAATATTCAGGGAAAGGGGCCTCCCTTCACAAAGCTCCAAATCAAACCCCCCTCAAGGTCTCCCCATTATTGCTAAAGATCCTGGTAAAATGTGTCACCCATTTATCTGAGGGAATGAAGGAGCAACACTCTGGGATGTCATCGGTCTTCAAGAGGAGTGCATTTACTGTATCCCAGAAAAGTTTGTTATTCCTAGTTTTTACAGAAATAGACAGGTTTTCAAATGCTTCTGCCTGTAATTCCCTTTTCCGGGCATCTATGACTAATTTATACTTGCTTCTCAGGGATTTAATAGTCATTATATCTTGCGGTGATTTAGACAATGCATAGTTTAACACTTGTAATGCTTTATTGCAAGTACCATCAAACCATCCCTTTTTATTATTGCCTTATTTAGCTATCTGCCTGGTTAAAAGTGATTTAATAGATAATGTAATACAATTATAATTTGCTATCACTATATTAGGAATAATCACGTCTTGAAGACAATAGGCTATTTCTCGATGGTCTGACACTATTATTTTCTGCATAGTCAAGCATGGGTCAACACCTATCCACTTGATTCTAGCACAATTTGTCCTAAAAGGGTTAATAAAATTGACTAAACCATATACATCACTCCTTTGACACCAGAAAATGAACTATAGGGTGAGTAAATTATGGTCACTAAATATGGAGGGAACAACACTAGGGTTACCACACCTGCAAATAGCAGAGGCAGACACTAGTATATGGTAATGGTGGATTGTGTATTCCTCTGTGCAAAAGTCGTCAGTAAGTCCCCTTTGGGTCCATGCCCCCGAGTAGGTAGAAATCATATTTGGAGACCATCCAATTAAGGGCTTCTCCATACTCATTATGGCTGAAATGGTCATTTCCCTCTCCATCCACGTAAATGTGACTATATGCCTGATTGTTAGGTGCATCACATGCCTGTATATTAAAGTCTCCTGCCCATAGAAAAACATAATCGGTAAACATTGGGGCTAAGAATGTTTCGAGGGCACGGTCAAGGGCTGTTCACATTGGGGCATGCGGAATCAAAAACGTTATTATAAAAATGTACAACTATCAGATCTTTCTCCCCTTTTTTACTGAGCCACAATATCTGTGTGTAGGGTCCCACTGATGTAACTTTTTCGACCCTAGTAAGAATTTTATTAGAGAAAAGTATCTGTAGTCCCCCTTTTGCCCGCCGTGCCTGTGACCCAATAGCTGCTAAAAAAATGTGAGGAATATCCTCCTACCTGAACAGGGTTTATGCACCAGGTTTCTTGTAGGCATATGATGTCGTAGCTAGATATAGTATTAACCCAGTCAATGTTCCCAACCTTTTTAGTAGCTCATTCACGTTCCAGATTATGAACTGAAACCCTTCCATAGGGGGTTGTCCAACAGGCTCAGTATCTATTACGCTAGTGGGTATAATATTAACTCCCGGAGAGTGCCTCAACAACCACTACTAAAGCTTACCCACTAATAGCGGGTTACCCTCCGTGGTGTATGAGCGATCATAACTGGCTTATCTGGCTGGCTTTAGAAAGCATTGTGGAGACCCCTCTCTGATAACTACTGGGGTCCCCAGCATGACCTTGTTCAGAGCTAAGTTAGTTATTATCATTTAGTCTGCTCAGCATCTCATATCTAATGGGCATCGCAAAATCCAGATCATGTAGCGGTAACAAGCTTGTGGTATCCCTCTGTCGGTTTGGTAGACCCCTTGAGCATTGCTCCAAGCCCTTCAGAAGACGGTGAAAAAAATCCTAGTGGAAGTATACCAATGGCTTGTCTGTCTATGTTTGGTACCCCTAACATTTTATGAATACCACTGGCAGTTCTCTGGCTTTTGAAATTAATTATAACACAATCACTACCCATATTTCTTCTAGTGGCCCAATCTACCCCACTCTTCCTGTAAACAGGATTTTCTGCTCTCTACTCGGGGAGCAAAAATGTATGGAGCCAAGCCAGTGGACCACCTTATTTTTCAGACATTCCGTGGTTTCCCTAACTCTTGACTTTAGTGGGGGGCATTAACTAGTACTGCCACATATGGGCAGCTGACAGGTGGCAAATTAATGGTAACTATGTATTGTATGGGCACATTGGTGTTGGGAGTGTGTGTGTTTAAGCTTCCTTGATTTTGGTTCAGAGCATATATCCTGGTTGATTTACTAATAGACTGCTGTATATTTCTACCTATATCGCTACTCATACCAGAGGCTACTATTCAGGGCCCTTTATCCAATGGCGTTTTGCCCAGATCGATAGCCATTTTCAGACCCTCCTCCACCTTGTCCAGTCTTTCTTTGAGGGGACTTAATAAGTTTCAAATGAGAGATGTTAATCTATCCCAGAATGCCCATATCTGATTTATTTATTTATTTATTCAAAGTTTTATATAGCGCGAACAGGATCCTTACAGATATCAGAGCGCTTCACAAAGACAGGGAAGGGGCAATAGGAGTAAACAGAGATAATGGGAACAGTATAATAGTCAGTGTCATGGTAATAACATGGATGATAAAAACAAACATAAAACCAATCCATATATGATCAGGTAAATAACATGGTAACATGGTAATAACATGGTAATAACATGGTAATAACATGGTAAGTAACATGGTAATAACATGGATGATAAAAACAAACATAAAACCAATCCATATATGATAAGGTAAGGGAGTAGTATAGAGCAGCACAGGTCATTGATCAGTAAACCAACGTGTATCATATCTTGGTCGGTAGTAAGAGAGTAGCGTAATAGTGCCCCCAACAAGTCGAGTATAGTGCCAGGGGATAGGCAGAGCAGCGGTACAAGCAATGCAGAGTCTCTGACCCAACATCTGTAGCGATCAGGAGATCTTGGCCAGAAGCATTGTTTTCACCTCTTTCTTGAAGAGTGCAGTGGAGGTGATTAGCCTTGTTTCAGGAGGGAGCGCATTCCAGATCCTGGGTGCCATTCCTGAGAAGGAGCGTTTGTAAGTTTTCGCTTTCCGAAATCTACGAGGTTTCAGGAGTAGATTTTTAGTACTCCTATTGGATCTCGAACCTCCTGATATAGACAGCTTTTGAGCGAGGTAGTTGGGTGCCTTGTGGTGCACGGCCGCGTGTGTCATAGTTGCAATTTTTAGCTGTATTCTGGCTTCAAAAGGCAGCCATTTTAGAGACTTTAGGTCTGGGGATATGTGCGAGTGCTTTCTAGAGCCAGTAATGAGTCTCGCGGCAGCGTTCAGGGAGGCTCTTAAGGGTGCTGTTGTGGATTGTGGGAGACCGCTGAGGGTCGCAATTCCGTAGTCTATTCGAGGGATGACTAGAGCTTGTACAGCAGTTTGGAAGTCTTTGGCCGGGAGGAAGGGTTTAATTTTCCTCAGCGTGTTAATTTGGAAATTAGCTGCTTTTGTGGCTTTGCTGACGTGCTGCTGCATGTCGAGCTTGGCGTCGAGTGTGATGCCTAGGGATTTCGCCGAGTCCACGATGGTAGGTTGGACATTGAGTGCTGTTAGGTTGTTGAGCCAGGTTTGGGTGGTGGAGATTTTCGCCGGAGGTGAGATGAGTAGGAACTCAGTTTTTAGAGCATTCAGCTTGAGGTGATTATCGGCCAGCCAGGATTGGGTGTTAATAAGCGTGGAATTCAGCTGTTTGATATCTTCCGGGGACTGTAACTTTAGGTAGAGTTGTGTGTCATCAGCGTACATATGGAATTGAACATTGGATGCTTGAAGCAAGGTGGCGAGGGGTTCCATAACGAGGTTGAACAGTGTAGGAGAGAGGGTGGATCCTTGTGGAACCCCTAGATCTGCAGGCACAGGTGTAGATAGTACATTGTCGATCTTGAACCTCTGAGACCGGTTGTGAAGGAAAGACGAAAACCATTTGAGAACAGTTCCCGATAGCCCCATCCTAGTACTTAGCAGCTCCAACAAGTTCTCATGTTTGACCGTGTCAAATGCTGACGAGAGATCAAGAAGGATGAGGAGGCAGGACTCATTCCGATCCAGAATTTGGAGGGCGTCATCAATTATGTGTGTCATAGCTGTTTCCGTGCTATGTTTCGCTCTGAAACCTGATTGATGAGGGTTGAGGAGGTCAAATTGATCAATGTGTTTTGTTAGTTGGAGTTGGACACATTTCTCCAACAGTTTGGCCAGGGTGGGGATATTGGTGATGGGCCGATAATTGTTTAGGTCAGACGGATCAGCTGTAGGTTTCTTGAGTATAGGCGTGACTTGCCCCACCTTAAGGGAGTCTGGAATGTGTCCTTGTTGCAAAGAGCTGTTAATGATCTTGGTCCAGAGAGGGAGGAGCAAGGGGATAAAGTCTTTTACAGCATTAGCAGGTAGAGGGTCTGTGAGGTGATTAGAGGGCTTCAAAGTGCAGAGCAGTTTGTGTATAGCTTCTTCCGAATAGGTGTCGAAGTACTGCCAGGATGCCTTGTTTTTAGGTTGAGTGTCAGCCATTCTGGTGTAGTTGGAGTATCGATTTACATCCATGATGAGGTCATTTCTTATGTTGTCAGTCTTATGTTTAAAGAAAGCAGAGAAGGATTGTCCATAGCAAGAATTGTCCATAGAGTTAGAGCTAGTTCCTTGTTTACCCCTCTCCAACGAGATCAGTTCATCTGGGGATCTTAGAGTAGCAGTTATTTTGTGCTGTGTCTTCCTTTTCCATTTGGCTGTAGGTTGACGGGCTGTGTTCGATATTTTAGCTTCTCGTAAGGTTACTGACCCTGGAGCAATGGGAGTAGGTGCCTGGTCTGGGGCAGTTAGTGTTGATATTTGTTCCAGAACTTCACTTGGACAACCTACGCTCTGAGTATCATATTCACTGCCTATATTAGATATCCCATTGGTAGTTGGTACACATTGGCCCTCTCCCGTAAGTCCAGTCGAAGTGAGGAACATACGCCGTTCTGCCAAGTCAATTTCTTTGGATAATGCCCCAACTGCTTGTGCCAAAAAGGGGTCTATGATAGTCCGTTTGGGGGTGCTATTTGGACTGATTAAACTTAGAAGTAGTGCAATACACAGGGAAGGGGGAAGAAAACAAACTTACTCTGCTCTCGTCCTCAATGGTTCTCAAGAGTTATCAAATAACAGCCTTTGACGTCGATATGGAGACCACTCCGTTCCACAACATCAAATCAAGGGACTGCCCCCAGCCCAGCCTTTTCCGGTCACGGACAGGTGCAGATGAGCCCACCCTTGGACCGGGATCGCCCTGCGCTGCGGGAGCCCGGGCACGCTTAAAAGCACCTCCTGGTGCGGACTGAGCACTTTGGCAGCTCCAGCCGCAGGGCAAGATGGGGGATGAAGTCCCTAGAGAGCAGCAACGTGACTTGTGCAGAAATGAGCCCCCTAAACACCTCGGATGTATGGCCCGGCCTCCTATGCTTTACCTGTACACAGTAGATTTGAGGCACTAGATGGAGTGGATAGGCACATTAGGTATAGGGAAATCATGGCTCCAGGGACCCAAAAAGAAGATTGTCATCCTGATAGGGTCCATGGAGTCGATGGCTCCCCTGCCCTCAGTCCATCCTGAACAAGTTTGGCTCAAGTGGAGAGTACCTTTATAAGGTAGTTGAATAGAAAAGATCTGGGGTAAGAGTCCAGTAGGACTTTAAGCCGGACGTGGTAATGTATGATAGAAACCCACAGGTGGTCTCCGACCTCTATGGCGTACCTCAAACTCTTTCTTTCTTATCAAAGTGAGAGAGACTTTGATGGACAATAGTGATAGGGGGAAACAGGGGAAAGAAAACAGGAGGTATATAGATAATTGCACTAACCTAGGTGGACAGTCTCAGGAGCACATGCAGGAGGATGACATTGAGGAGACCACAGTAGTCACGAAAGAACCAACCAATACCATTAAGATAGCTTCCTGGAATGTAGCAGGACTTAAAAATAAGGTGGACTCTAGTAAATGGGAGCTATTTATGGACCAATATGACCTTGTGTTATTCCAAGAAACCTGGTCCAAAGAGGAACTACCTCGCCCTGGCTTTGCAACCTTTTTTAAGGCTGCAGTGTCCGGTGGGAGTGGTGGACCCATGGGGCGGAGGGTGGGGGGTGGTGGAATCATATGGATTGCCACTTACTTGGGCTGTATGGTCAGTGAGATTCAAATGGGGACGCCAGACATACTGTGCGTCTTGTTCAATTTCACCCCTGCAGTAGTCAATGCATTGATTAATGTCTACTCCAGACCCGTGAACAATGGACAAGAATCCCCAATAGTGGAGCAACTAGCAATCTTTTTATCCTCTAATACGGGGTCGGCTTTCAAGGTCATCAGGGCGATTTTAATTGCCAATTTGAGCCCTTAAGAATTAGACAGAGTGACACCCTAGTTGATAAAGATAGGCTGTGGGGCATACCAGAAATCTTCCCTAGCCTTACAAATAAATGCTCTCACATTGAACCATTCAATACGGGCCTGCAATGTTCGAATTCAGTGTGCTAGGCAAGGACATCCTAATTTAAATCAGATAGGGTCTTTAATCAATTGTTTTTGTTGATAGCAAACTGTGGCCCTCGGTTTTAGACTATGTTGCCTTTTCTCGATATTATAGCCACCATAATGTTTTGGCATTAGATTTGTCAATACAAGATGGGGATTGGTGAGAGAAGCTTTGGGATACACTCAATGCCAGATAGTGCTTTTCAACATCCATGCGACTAATCCATCGGGCCACGGTGCAGCAATCTCCCAATTCCAGTAGTGCCAAATATAAGGTAGTGGGTAATGCCGTAGGAGACCTGTGCAAATGCACTGAGACTAAAGGAAATAGTAACCCGATAAAGGGAGTCGCTGAGTTTCACTCGGTGTTAACTACTTCTCTGAAGGACCTCTTTTTTTGTGGAAGTACGGTTCCGTGGGCATAAGCAAACTATCCCCTCATGGTATAATGGCCAATGTAGAAATGCCAAAACCAATTTAATAGCAGCATTAAAATCTAAGGACAAGAGCGGGATTCAAAGTGCTCGAGCCACGTATAGGAATGCTATTAAGTTGACTAAAATAGACTGGGACCAGACTAAATGGGATTCTCTAGACCCTAAAGTGTAAAGATTCCAGGGCTTTCTGGAATATTGTTACCTTTGGAAATAGGGAAGTAATAACCAACACTGAGCCCCCAATCCTATTCTGTCTGTACTTGATGGTTTGGTGGACTTTTTGAATGGGGTAAGAGATACTGATGCTTCTAAGATCTGTTCCTCCAAAATCGCAGGCATGATGTTTGCAGATAACACCTTACTTCTTTCAAAATCTCCTACGGGCATGCAAAGGATCCTAGATGGGTTCAGCTCTTTTTGTATTTTGCAGAGTCTTGTGGTCAATGTCGTCAAGACAAAATTCATGGTCTTTAATCCACTGCCCTCCACATGAGCTAACACCTCAGTGAAATGAATTATTTTGGAGAGGGTCTCTAATTGTGACTACCTGGCTCTAACTCATACCGAGTATATGCATTGGTCCTTTCATATTGGCAAACAAAGGTTGAAACTTGCACAGGGCACCTGTGGTCTTGCCAAGGTCGAAAAGGCCTCCTTTTTTAAGCCTATTAGCCCCTTGATAGAGATTTATAAAACCCAAATCCTGGGAGCCATTATGTATGGGGCGGAGTTATGGGGGCACAAGCCTGTGAAAGAGATCTTACTGTTTGAGAATAATTATATTAGGCAGCTAGTGAATCTTCCCTTCAGCACTCCCCTAATTCCTCTTCGCTTAGATCTAGGATTGAGAACTATCACGGAGGGAATTGACTTAAGCCCTCTCCTCTTTTGGAGGAGAATGTGGGATACCCCAGAGCTGATCTCATATAGACTTACCCAGGAGGAACTATTGGAAACACCTGGTGCTAGAAGGCTACCTTGCCTCTCCTATGTCAGGGATAGCCTGTTCAGCATTGGAGCAACATCCTTATGGTGTGATTCAGCAGCAACGTTGGTAGTATCTAGGAGGAAACTTGCAGACAGCTCTAGGGGGTTCAAGCATTCTTGTTAATTTATTTATTTTTAGTCTTTTTATTGAAATATGCAAAATCTGTACAACAATGAACTGTAATAGTACAATCACAGTTGGTTTTTTTTACCTCTTTTCTTTTCTCCCTACATCATAAGCGTTCTTCTTTATTGACGGGTGTAACCCTGGACTCACTCACTAAGAGATTTATTGAGATCAAAGACGTTTATAGTGCAGAGACTTTCCTGGATTAGAGTCAGCCAGTATTAGTCAGGAAACTCTACCTACCATTTCGGTATGGTACTCTCCCGTTGCGTGTCATCACTAGCACCTGGAGACGGGAGCAAGATCAGAAATGTCCTTCAAGTGGAGTTTTAGAAGACACTGAGGCTCATGTTCTCTTTTTCTGCCCAGTCTATAAAAAGCATAGTCACAAGCGGATAATTCAGATTTGTGGGAATTTAGGGATCTCTAGTTGCCAAACGGCCCTTAGATTGCTGAACTATTATACTTTTCAACCAACAGTTTTTGCTGTTCCAAGGTACCTGTTTTCTATATGGTGTGTAAGAAAAAGGTTCATATGAAATTTGGCAGAAAGATATCATGGCTTTAAATACTGGATATTAAATTGGTTATACTAAGGTATTTTTAGCTTTAATATTTGGGCTAGCGGAATTCTGAGATGAATTATTTTTAATTGATGAACAGGTTTTACGTGGGTATTTAATGTACCGTCCCTTGCAGAATGATTTATGATCAATTTATACAGTGTGTTTTATGGGTTTCTTAATTGTATATAATCATACTTATAAATAGATGTATTTATGGCCGTAAAATGTTGAACCAATTTAACATAAAAACAAAGAAAACAAATAATTTCATCTCCCCACCCAATTATTGCTCTTCATAGTCTTTCCTAATGCCCATTGCTGTTTCAATAATATTTAAAACAGCAGTGTAAATAACAGGATTGATCAGTGATTGCAGATATCTGTACCCCTCCATATATGTCAATAGACGAATATTCAGTAGTAAGGGTACCAAAAATCTATTCCTTGGTTCTTTATAAAGTGCCCAAAAAAGAGTAAAGTGCAAGGTGCTCTGGTGAGTTTATGATGTCCTTAAGATTAAATGAAAGCGGGATGGTATTAAAAAGGAAAGTTATATTTGGGAGGATAGTCATTTTAACCAGATTCACTCTCCCATATATGTTCAAAGGCAGGCTCCCCCATCTTAACAGTAGCTTACTCACTTCTTTCGCTACTATCTGCCAGCTGATTTTAGGGATATCTATCAGTTTTTGGGTAAGATATATTCCCAGGTACCTAATTTTTTGTTTAACCCCCCTGTATAGGAATTAAGTTATTACAACCCATTATATCTGTTTTCTCCTTATTGATTTTATAGCCAGATACACTTCCAAGTGTTTCTGGCTATAAAATCAGTAACAGATAGGATGTTGGATGGACAATGTCCCCAAAGTTCTGCTCCGTATAATGAAGCTCCCCTTGCTTGGGTTTTGTTGATTTCTGCTGGAGGGCCAACCACTTTTTGAGTGCAGTTTTTATGAACTTTCAAGCTGCCACCTGTTGACTGTGTTAATTTTAAATTGGCCTTCTTTATTTGGGCCCCCAGTCCATCTTGTCATTGAGTGTAATACCCAAGTAATCAAAAATGGACACTCTCTCTCGGGACCTACCCTCCATTTGGGGGTGCGGGCAATTAGTAGTGTTGGCATGAAAGACCATATATTTAGTTTTCTCGATATTGATCTCCAGATTCCTCTTCCTGCAAAATGCGCTAAACTTTTCCAGTAAACGCTGCATACCCAATGGGGATTTAGACAGAAGCAGCATGTCATCAGCAAACATTAAAGCTGGTTGTAGGAGAGTAGGGTCTGCTATCCTATGGTCACCCCAAATTTTTGCTTTTTGCTTCACTGGTTTCTGACTTAATGTGGCTGTGGGCCTGCTAATCAGACCCACAGCCTGCTGTTCTCTCTCTAAATTACTGCCAATGCACTCTAGGTGCATTACGAATTGGAACTGGGTCACCTTGTGAGCCCCTGTATCAGTGCACCATAGGTGCCCAGGGCATAGGTGTATCCAAGGCCTACCAGGGGCTGCAGCATGTATTGTGCCACCCCTGGCCTGGCCTCCATATTTGACACAACTGGCTGATCACTCAGCTGGGGTAAGTTGGTGTAATCACCTCTTACTTAGGTACAGTATGTCTGTGCCTAACCCTAAACTGGACACATATGTTCCTATCAGCCACTCCTATGGAAGGCCTCATCAATCCTGGAGGCAGAGTGCTTGGAAATATGTGAGATGGTGCTCTAGCATGAGCTGGGCCCGTCTGCAGCTGTCGGGAACAACTCCCTAAGCTGTTCCGGGATATTGCCATACCATATACTCTTAAGTGCATTATAATCCTCGCGGTTATTTGCTAACTTTGGTTTGGCTTTATCAAAACATGTCGAGTAAGGTGTCATACGAATTGGAATACTATCCCCTCGCCAATTCTGGTGACGGGGATAGCATTCCACCCTTCTAGAGGGACACGACATGTGTGTAGCCTTAACCCCGGTTAAAGTTAAACAGAGCCTCAGCATCACAAAATGGATGCTGCCACCACAGACACGAGTCTGGCCTCCTGCTGCTGACCGAAACTCGGCAGATGGTGGCCTGGACAAAGGGTTTCCTGCCTTGGGAGGTGCGAGCACCATCCCAGACAGGGTTTTGTGTATTGGGTAGGACAGGGCTGAATAGAATCAGACATGCCCGGGGCACACAAGGTGTCCCCGTGCATAGGCCAGTCCAAACCGGTCCTGGGACTTTCCAGACCCAGGCTTGGTGCGGAACTGGACAAAGGAAAGGGGGTGTAACCGCCCCCCTTCCTGGTTCCTCCCAGAGGAGGGACCTAGTAGGTGATCCACCCCTCAGATTGGGAATAAGAGTGGGAGCAGTGCCATTGCACAGCAGATCATCCTGAATCAACTTTACACGAAGAAGAAGACTGGACTTCGACATTCTGCTGCACAGAAGACTGAAGAGAATCTCCCTTGTGGCCTAGGAGTGGCCACCCTGTGAACACAGGTACCAACCAGCAACTCGACGTCTGCTTTGCCGCCGCCTCCCGCCCGAGCCCGAGCCCAGAGCCCGACAAGAACCAGACTCCCAGACCTCTCAGAGCCCGATCCACAGTCCCTGCAAAGAAGGGACCCGTGGAGGCACCGAGTGATGTGGGACCGGACCTCTTGGAAGACACTCGAAAAGCTGACTGCGCAGCTTCTGAGGCATCCTCGATGTTGTGCTTTGGGGACTGAGAACCCCCACCACCGAGCAGCCCTTGCACCGAAGATCAGCCCTCCAGCATCTCCACGATCTGCGTGGGGCCCTTTTGCATTGTGCCACTCGACGCGCCATCCCGGCCACTAGCCACGTGGTCAGCGGCCATCTTGGCGACGAAACCGACAATTTACACAGCAGGTCTGGTTGCTCCACACCTACCCAAGCTCCTGTAAAAAGGAGCACCCGCTCTGACCTTGCTGGTCCGAGTGTTAAGCATCTTTCAACTTCTGCCTGGCTTGCCTTTGCCAAGGCCTGTTTGCTCCGATCAAGTTGCCGACACCGCCAACAGCGAGAAGCCTGCGTGGGACAGCTCGTGACCGACTCCTGGATGTCCTCGACCCCGGGTATCCACGTGGCTGCAGAGAGAAGCTACCCGACAACGCCTGTTTGCACCCGACATCGCCTGGTTCCAATCTGGTTCCACGGTAGTCACTGGCTAGTGACTTTGAACACTGTCCCCTCTGCTTTCAGGTCTTCACATCTTCAGATCCACCCTTGGATCCACCGGAACTCTTCACATCGAGCCGCCTGCAGCATCTTCAGCTCCAAGCACCATCGACCAGCGTGACGAAACCCGACACTACTGCGACCCTGTGCACCCGCTTCCTGTGGGTGAGGTAACTCAGCTCCGCCGGTGCTCCTGCACTGGTACACATCTCAAGGGCCTGTGTCTTAAGTTTCAGCTCCGTAGGTCACTCGGAAGGTTCCTAATTTTCTAACTTTGTACTTTTTACGCACCATAGACTTTACATTGGAAAGTGCGTGCACTTTGAACACTGCACCCGAGTCCCGTGGGCCTCTCCCGACTTAGTCACTGCTAGTCTCGAATAGCTCCAGCGATTCCCGAGGCCCTAGGCCTGTTCACTTTCCCATTGGTATCTCTTATACCACTTTCTTAGTATATGGTTTAGGTGGCCCCTAGGGCTCATCCATATTGTGCAACTTTTGTGTATTTTAAACTGTCTTGTGATTTAACGCTTGTGCCTCTGTGCTCATAAAGAGTCCAGGGGATTTTATAGTTAATAAATCAATATATATTTTCAATATATATCTGTGTGGTGTCCCTTTCATTTGGTATTCAAGGGGGTTGTGTATGGTATAACAGCTGGCTTCACATGCCTTTCAGAGTTTAGCCTAAGACTGCTTTGTCCACGTTACCACTAGGATAACTGGTCTACAAGGTTGAATTACAACCATCATCATAAGGGTTGCTTGGCATGGTACAAAGTGATCCCTAAGAATTAGTGAGCATTATATACCAGGCCAACTTCTCACATTGGTGAGCAGCGGATTGGGATCTGAGCTTGCTGTTGTTTTACCATTACAATCCTTGAGATTATCATTTGAAAGATCATACAGGTACCTGCTAGGTACATATAAAACAAGACTAGTATACATAAGTTCTACTGAACTTAGTTGTTGTAGAGCAAAGGGAGTAGCACACCCTAGCTACAACTACTAGATAGGTTTAGTAGGTAAACACCAGTGTAGGTAGATTGCAACACATCCACCCACACTAGAGCAATGTCTGGAGCAGAGGGGCCCAGTGGACTTACTCCTGTTGAGAGTGACCCTCCAAGGGCACCATCCAAATTTGCTATTTTTTCCTTTAAGGAATTAAGACAGCTTTGTGTCTTAAGGGGTCTGAAGACAGGGCCTTCCCCTACTACAGACCACCTAAGAGAGCTCTTAGACCAGTCTGAGACTCTAAAGCCCTCTAAAGCAAACCCCACAGGGAATGCTGAAGGAGGCCATCCTTCAGAGGATGACACTGTAGACACCCCTGCCCCTATAATCCTGGTAGATGAGGAAGCCTCCACCACTGGAGCTCCTCAGGTAGATGAGGAGGAAGAGGAAGAGGAAGAGGAGGAGGTGGAAAGCAGTGAGTCAGATGATGACAGAAATAGTCAGGTGCTGGTCAGTAGACTGAACCAGGCTAACTTAAGCTTACTTGGGAATGAATCAGGTAACAACCCATTCAGACCCCCAGGTGGACTTAACCAGAGGCCTAGGAGGAGAAGGACTCACTCAGGTGACTCTGACAACTCCCATGCTTCTAGAGGCTCTCATGGTCACTCTAGAAGAGAGATGACTAGCCCTCAGAGAAGGGAACATGAGGCCAAAATGAGAGAGGCTGCTTTGAAGATCCAGAGACAAGAGTTAGAAGTTGCCCTGGCCCAAGAGAAACTTGCTAGAGCAAGACAGCCTAGAGAGAGTGGGGTAATAGAACCCACTGGTGGCAGCAATATCCACAAGGATAAAGACAGGTCTTTGATAACAGACACCTGAGTAAGATTGTGCCCCCCTACAAAGCTGGGGATGATATCCATAAATGGATTACTGCAATGGAGAGAGCCTGCAGAGTACAGCAGATCCCTGAGGAGCAGTGGGCAGCAATCTTGTGGCTCTCCTTTGAAGGTAGAGGCCGAGACAGACTCCTCACAGTTAGTGATGGGGATTCTAGAAACTACCTGGTCCTCCTGAAGAGTGCTCTGATTGATGGGTTAGGCTTAACCACTGAACAGTACAGGTTAATGTTCAGAGATACCCAGAAGACACAGACTCAGGACTGGTCTGAATTTGTTGAGTGTGCCACTAAGGCTCTGGAGGGATGGTTGCTGGGAAGCAAGGTTACAGACTATGAAGGATTGTATAATTTGCTGATGAGAGAACACATTTTAAATAATTGTCAGAACCAGCAGTTGCATCAACATTTGGTTGACTCAGATTTGACCTCTCCCCAAGAATTGGGAAAGAGGGCAGATAAATGGGTAAGAACCAGAGTTAAGCAAAAGAACCAGAACCAGAACCAGGGTGGTGACCAGAAGAAAAAAGACCAGAAGGGTGGGGAGCAGAAATCTAAAGACCAGAAGTCTTCAACAGGGCCCCAAACTGAAACAGAGGGTGGGTCCCAAACTTCCAAGAAGAAGAAGAAAGAAGGTCAGAAGAAACCCTGGTGTAAAACTTGTAAGAACACCTCTCACTGGACAAGTGAGTGTAAAAAGGGTGGAGCCCCCAGCACTGCAGCCCCTAAGGCACCTGCACCCAATAGTACAGTTAGCAGTGCTGGTCCTCAAACCAAGGGATTAGTGGGTATCACTTTGGGAACTGAAGGAGATTCTGACCTAGTCAGAACCCTTACACAGGCTGTTCTGATTTGTGAAGGGGACATAGATTTGACCCCTGACATAAGTCCCAGTAACCTGGGCAAATACAGACAGACACCTTTGATCAACAATAAAGTGGCTCAAGCTTACAGGGACACATGTGCCAGTGTCACTATGGTGACACCTAACTTTGTGGACCCTGGACAATACATGCCAGGCAATGATTACCTGGTGACCAATGCCAGCAATGTCACTACTACACATAGTGTGGCACTTGTTAACTTTTCCTGGGGAGGGGTAACTGGCCTAAAGAAAGTTGTGGTTAGTGCTGATCTCCCAGTAGAATGTTTGTTGGGCAATGACCTGGAGAACTCTCTATGGTCAGAAGTTGAGTACAGGACTCATGCAGAGATGTTAGGGATATTATCACATGTCCTTGCTGTGACCAGGTCACAGGCCAAAAAGTGCCTCTCTGAACCTCAGGTCTTGGATCCTGGAACAATGGACCAAGCACCTTCCAAGAAGAAGAACAGGAGGGTTAAGGCTGCGCCTTCCCAACTGCCTACAAGTGAGGATCAGGCTTCACAGGAAACTGATCTTGAGACCCCTGAAGAAACTGTCTCTGAAGAACTTGAACCTGATCAGGTTGAGTTTCTGGGGACAGGGGGACCTTCTAGGGCAGACTTGGGGCAGGCTCAGTTAACCTGTCCTTCTCTTGAACCCCTCAGACAGCAGGCTGCTGCTGAGGCTGCTGGGAATGCTGAAGGTGCCCATAAAGTTTATTGGGATGAAGGACTCCTTTACACAGAGGGTAGAGACCCCAAGCCTGGTGCAACCAGGAGGTTGGTTATACCTCTGCAATTTAGGGGTTTCCTTCTCACCTTAGCCCATGATATTCCTCTAGCAGGACACTTAGGCCAGAACAAGACCTGGGACAGGCTTGTCCCTCACTTTCACTGGCCTCACATGTCTGAAGACACCAAGGAGTTTTGTCGCTCCTGTGAAACCTGCCAAGCCAGTGGTAAAGCAGGTGGAACAACAAAGGCCCCCCTGATACCACTACCTGTGGTGGGGGTTCCCTTTGAAAGAGTGGGGATTGATATTATTATTATTATTATTATTATTATTGGGACATTTGTAGAGCGCTGCGTTACGCACACCGGCGTGTCCACACGCTGAAAGTGGGAGAGGCAGCAAGCAGGGGACACAAAAACTGAGCGGACAATTATTTAGTGTAGAGGAATGTTTTAAGTTTCGCTCGGAACCTAGCCTCCTCCGGTTCCAGGCGCAAGTCCGCTGGCAGTTTATTCCAATTAGTTGCCGCTAGGCATCTAAAGGACCTACCTCCCATGCGGGCTTTCTTGATTCTCGGGATCCTCAGTAGGCCGCCCCCTGTGGATCTAAGCGCACGTGTTGGTTGGTACACTTCGATCAATTTGTTCAGAGGGTCGGGTGCCCTGCCATTCAAGATACGATGACAGGTGCAGAGGGCTTTGTATTCCACTCTTCTCCTCACAGGGAGCCAGTGTAACTGCTGGAGGGCCGCCTTAGAAGGCGCCCTTTTGGGCAGTCTGAGAATCAAACGCGCTGCCGCATTCTGCAGCACTTGCAGGCGTGCCATGCTTTTTTCTGGAGCCCCCAGGTACAGCAGGTTCCCGTAGTCCGACCTAGCTGTTACCAGAGCATGAACCAGGGTTTGACGGGCATCAATCGGGAGTAAGTCAAGGGCCTTTCTCAATTTCTTCAGAATCCCAAAACAGACTCCCACCACCCGATTTATCTGGGGGCCAAAAGTAAGACCCGCATCAAACCACACCCCCAGATTGCGTGCCTCTTGGCAGGGGGTTGGGGTTGGTCCAAGGCAAGATGGCCACCATGCCGACGACCAAGCAGACTGGGCTCTCCCCACCACCAGCACCTCTGTCTTGTTGCCATTAAGCTTCAAACAATTGATGGCCATCCATTCGGCAAGATCTTTCATGCACGAGCGGAAGCCATCGGCAGCAAGACAGGGCGCGTGCGATAGGGAGATCACCAGCTGCGTATCGTCGGCATATGAAACCAGTTGGAGGCCATGACTCTCCACAATCGAGGCAACAGGCGCGACATACATATTAAAGAGGGTCGGGCTTAATGACGAGCCCTGCGGCACGCCTTGGCCCAGAGACACCCCCTTTGAATAGAAGTCTCCTTGCCTGACTCGAAAGCTTCTCCCCTTGAGGAAATCCTGGATCCAGCTCAGCGCGGTGCCAGAGATGCCACCTCTGTTCAGACACTGTAGCAAGATGTTATGCGCTACAGTGTCGAACGCCGCGCTGAGGTCCAACAGGATCAAAGCCATAGTTTGGCCTGCATCCACACCCTCTCTCAGATGTTCCGTAGCCATAAGAAGGGCGGACTCGGTAGAATGTCGTGGCCTAAAGCCAAACTGCGTCGCATGGAGCAGTCCCCTCTCTTCCACGTGCTTCATAATTTGGGTATTAACCACCTTTTCCGCCACTTTGGACAGAAAAGGCAGGAGGGAGATGGGCCTCAGATTCTCTAATACCTCGAAGCCTAAGTGGGGTTTCTTCCGGAGCGGGAGCACCACCGCCTGTTTCCACCCCTCAGGCAACTTTCCTGATCCGAAAGAGATGTCAAGGACGTGCCTTATATAAGGCTCCAGAACTTCCAGACTATCTGCCAAGCGTTTTGGTGACACCGGGTCCCACGGGGACCCTGATTTGACAGAGCGACACACCACTACTAGTTCCTCGAGAGGAGGGGTGCGGAAGTATGTAAGATGCCCTGCCGTCTCCGTGTCCCCCAATGCTACCTCAAGGTCAGACCCTGTCGGCGGATTAGGGAAAGTCGAGTAGATCTTCTCTACTTTAGCGGAGAAATATTCGGCAATCCGGTCACATGACTCCGTTGAGCAACTCTCCGGCTCTGTAGGTGCATTTACCGAGGTCAAAGATTTGTAGATGCCGAAGAGTTCTTTGGCCGAATTTTCCGCCCCCTGGATTTGTCCTGCATAGTAGGCTGCCTTAGACTTTTTTATCAGCCTATGGTGAAGGCGCCTTTTTTCCAGAAACAATTCCCTGGTCTGGTTATCATAAGACACCCTCCAGACTCTTTCTGCCCGCCTACAGTCCGCCTTTGTTAGCCTCAGCTCAGCACTAAACCATGGGGCTGATCGTTCTTTCCGAGCACATGTAGATGTGCGGCAGAGTGGGGCTGTCTGGTCAAGCGCTTCAGTGATGCGCTGATTCAGGTTAGAGACCGCTGTTTCTATGTCTTCGCCCCCAGGCTGACCATCCCCACTTAAAGCTTGATTAAAATCCTCCACCGAGAATTTAGCCCACTTCCTCCTAAGATAATTAGGGGGTGCCTGGCTGGCTTTGTTGGTTTTTAAGCTCTGTATGGAGAATGCCACCAGAAAGTGGTCAGTCCAGGGGATGGGCTCTATACCTGACACCTCTACACCTCCCCAGTTAGCATAGACCGGGTCCAAAAGGTGTCCCTGACGGTGCGTGGGGTCCGATAGCTTCAGATCCAGTTGAAGAGCTAGCATGTCCCGACAGAAGTCCTTGACCCCTGTATCCTCTGGGCAATTTAGGTGCAAGTTCAGGTCTCCTAATAGGAGGAATTTGTCCCTGCGCAGGGTCGCCTCCATGAGACTTTCTAGCAGGCTCTCCCTGAACTTTGTGCAAGCCCCTGGCGGCCGATATACCAAACAGCCATTGATCGTCGTGCCCCCGTTGATTTGAATCGTGAAAACGCCCGCCTCACTCTCCACGATCAGCGTGCGCTCTAAGCAACAGCCCAAAGTTTTCCTAAAAATAATAGCAATCCCCCCTCCCACCCCCTCTGGCCTATCCTGCCTAACCCAGGAATAGTTCTCTGGCGTAGCCTCGATAATGTCAGAGTCGGAAAACTGGTCTAACCACGTTTCCGTTAGAAACAGTAGTCGAACTTTTTATCAGTAATCAGCTCGAAAACGTCAAGTCTGTGTTTACGTAATGACCTCACATTAAGGAGACCACAAGAAAGTGCCTGCTCCGTGGTATCCCGCGGCATGGTAGTAACACGGAAACCACAGTGAGGGCATGCCCTATCGTCAATCATCATACCGTGCATACATATGGAGGCAGTGCGAGGACGGAAACCAAGGAGTTGATCCTTAGTCCAGTAGATCTTACGGCCAGGGGTTATCGCCCTAGCCCGCAGTCGGCCGCGGACGGGCGCAGACGGGCTCGACTTTGGCGACACTTCGGCGCGCCTTCGACGCGCCCGCTGCGCTCGTCCGCTGCGCTGCCTTGTTAACATCCGCCTTATATGCCCCAGAGCAAGTGCCTCAGGATGACTAGACCGCTAACCGGTCTCCCCCGCTCACCGGAAGTGGCAGTCTCGACCTTCCACGCCCTCCGCGCAACGGTGCTAGTCACCGCGTCGGACCAGGGCGGGAAGGAGTGGAGAGAACAGCCCCGGTGTCCGCTAGAGCAGGTAAGCCTGCAATTGCCCCGCAGTTAAAAAGTTTTGTTTCCAAAAGCAATAATTAAAAGCGCACACACGCTATTTAAAAATCTCAGTGCCGAGCACAGTGGCTGTAGACACTGCCACTGCCCACTCACCACCACGCGAGCCGGCTCCTCCAGTGCCTTATATGCCCCAGAGCGAGTGCCTAAGGATGACTAGACCGCTAACCGGTCTCCCCCACTCACCGGAAGTGGCAGTCTCGACCTTCCACGCCCTCCGCGCAACGGTGCTAGTCACCGCGTCGGACCAGGGCGGGAAGGAGTGGAGAGAACAGCCCCGGCGTCCGCTAGAGCAGGTAAGCCTGCAATTGCCCCGCAGTTAAAAAGTTTTGTTTCCAAAAGCAATAATTAAAAGCGCACACACGCTATTTAAAAATCTCAGCGCCGAGCACAGTGGCTGTAGACACTGCCACTGCCCACTCACCACCACGCGAGCCGGCTCCTCCAGTGCCTTATATGCCCCAGAGCGAGTGCCTCAGGATGACTAGACCGCTAACCGGTCTCCCCCGCTCACCGGAAGTGGCAGTCTCGACCTTCCACGCCCTCCGCGCAACGGTGCTAGTCACCGCGTCGGACCAGGGCGGGAAGGAGTGGAGAGAACAGCCCCGGCGTCCGCTAGAGCAGGTAAGCCTGCAATTGCCCCGCAGTTAAAAAGTTTTGTTTCCAAAAGCAATAATTAAAAGCGCACACACGCTATTTAAAAATCTCAGCGCCGAGCACAGTGGCTGTAGACACTGCCACTGCCCACTCACCACCACGCGAGCCGGCTCCTCCAGTGCCTTATATGCCCCAGAGCGAGTGCCTCAGGATGACTAGACCGCTAACCGGTCTCCCCCGCTCACCGGAAGTGGCAGTCTCGACCTTCCACGCCCTCCGCGCAACGGTGCTAGTCACCGCGTCGGACCAGGGCGGGAAGGAGTGGAGAGAACAGCCCCGGCGTCCGCTAGAGCAGGTAAGCCTGCAATTGCCCCGCAGTTAAAAAGTTTTGTTTCCAAAAGCAATAATTAAAAGCGCACAAACGCTATTTAAAAATCTCAGCGCCGAGCACAGTGGCTGTAGACACTGCCACTGCCCACTCACCACCTTTGTTGGTCCAATGGATCCCCCTACAGCATCTGGGCACAGATTCATACTGGTGGTAGTGGATCATGCCACCAGGTACCCAGAGGCAATTCCACTTAGGACCACAACAGCTCCTGTTGTGGCCAGGGCCTTACTTGGAGTTTTCTCCAGAGTGGGGTTTCCTAAGGAGGTAATATCTGATAGAGATGCCAACTTCATGTCAGGATATTTGACAGCTATGTGGAAGGAATGTGGTGTTAACTACAAGTTCACCACTCCTTATCACCCACAATGCAATGGGCTTGTTGAGAGATTTAACAAGACCCTAAAGGGCATGATTAAAGGATTACCTGAAAAGCTCAGGCGAAGATGGGACATCCTACTGCCCTGCCTTTTGTTCGCTTACAGAGCGGTCCCTCAAAAGGGGGTTGGCTTCAGCCCCTTTGAATTGTTGTTTGGGCACCCTGTAAGAGGACCCCTGTGTCTGGTGAAGGAAGGATGGGAGTTACCTCTCAAAAAGCCTAAGCAAGACATAGTGGACTATGTACTTGGTCTCCGCTCCAGGATGGCAGAGTACATGGAAAAGGCATCCAAAAACCTTGAGGCTAGCCAAGAATTACAGAAAGCTTGGCATGACCAAAAGGCTGTCCTTGTTGAATTTCACCCTGGACAGAAGGTATGGGTGTTGGAGCCAGTGGCCCCAGCAGCACTCCAAGACAAGTGGTCTGGACCCCATACAATTCTGGAGAAGAAGGGAGAGGTTACCTACTTGGTGGACCTAGGAACTCCCAGGAGCCCCCACAGGGTGCTCCATGTGAACAGATTGAAGGCATATGTCAGCAGGGCAGACATGGGCTTGCTCATGGCTACAGATGAGGGACAGGAGGAAGAGAGTGACCCTCTCCCAGACCTGCTCACTCAGAACCCTGAGGATGGCTCAGTTGATGGTGTGGCCTTAGGTGGCAGCCTCACTGAACATCAGCAACATGACTGCAGACAAGTTCTACAGGCATACAGGCATATGTTCTCCTTGACACCCAGTCAGACTAACTGGTGTACACATGTGGTGGACACTGGTGACAGTCTTCCTGTAAAGAGCAAGATTTACAGGCAACCTGACCACGTCAGGGACTGTATAAAGACTGAGGTGCAAAAGATGCTGGAATTAGGTGTCATTGAGCCTTCAGAGAGCCCCTGGGCTAGCCCAGTGGTTCTGGTCCCCAAACCTCACACCAAAGATGGCAAGAGAGAGATGAGGTTTTGTGTGGATTACAGAGGACTCAATGCTGTCACCAGGACAGATGCACACCCTATTCCAAGGGCAGATGAGCTCATTGACAAGTTGGCTTCTGCCAAATATTTTAGCACATTTGACTTGACAGCTGGCTACTGGCAAATCAGGTTAGCTGAGGAGTCTAAAGCCAAAACAGCATTTTCTACCCCTAGTGGGCATTATCAGTTTGTGGTGATGCCCTTTGGTTTGAAAAATGCACCTGCCACCTTCCAAAGGTTGGTGAATCAAGTCCTTACTGGGTTGGATGACTTTTGTGCAGCTTATCTGGATGATATTGCTGTCTTTAGCTCCACCTGGGAGGATCACCTGGTCCACCTGAAGGAAGTGCTTGAGGCTCTGCAGAAGGCAGGCCTCACTATCAAGGCAACCAAGTGCCAGATAGGGCAGAGTAAGGTTGTATACCTGGGCCACCTTGTAGGTGGAGGCCAAGTTCAACCACTGGAGAGTAAGATCCAGACCATCAAGGACTGGTCCCCTCCAACCACCCCGACTCAGGTCAGAGCTTTCTTGGGCCTGACTGGGTACTACAGGAAGTTTGTTAAGAACTATGGGTCCATTGTGACTCCTCTTAATGATCTGACATCCAAGAAGATGCCCAAAAAGGTTCAGTGGACAGAAATCTGTCAAAAGGCATTTGATGACCTGAAGAAGGCCATGTGCTCTGCACCTATCCTGAAGAGTCCTGACTACTCAAGAGAGTTCATTGTCCAAACAGATGCTTCTGAGTTGGGAGTGGGAGCAGTGCTTTCACAGCTTAATGTAGATGGCCAGGACCAGCCCATTGCTTTCATTAGCAGAAGGCTGACCCCCAGAGAGAAACGTTGGTCAGCTATAGAGAGGGAGGCCTTTGCTGTGGTGTGGGCCCTGAAGAAGTTGAGACCATACTTGTTTGGCACTCACTTCAAGATTCAGACCGACCATAAGCCCCTCCTATGGCTTAATCAGATGAAGGGTGAAAACCCCAAACTACTCAGGTGGTCCATTTCCCTAAAGGGGATGGACTTTACAGTGGAGCACCTCCCAGGGACTGACCGTGGCAACGCAGATGGTCTCTCCAGGTACTTCCACTTAGAACATGAAGACACAACTGGTCAAGGTTAGTCTAATGTCCCTGCGTTTGGGGGGGGGGGTTATGTAGGAGAGTAGGGTCTGCTATCCTATGGTCACCCCAAATTTTTGCTTTTTGCTTCACTGGTTTCTGACTTAATGTGGCTGTGGGCCTGCTAATCAGACCCACAGCCTGCTGTTCTCTCTCTAAATTACTGCCAATGCACTCTAGGTGCATTACGAATTGGAACTGGGTCACCTTGTGAGCCCCTGTATCAGTGCACCATAGGTGCCCAGGGCATAGGTGTATCCAAGGCCTACCAGGGGCTGCAGCATGTATTGTGCCACCCCTGGCCTGGCCTCCATATTTGACACAACTGCTGATCACTCAGCTGGGGTAAGTTGGTGTAATCACCTCTTACTTAGGTACAGTATGTCTGTGCCTAACCCTAAACTGGACACATATGTTCCTATCAGCCACTCCTATGGAAGGCCTCATCAATCCTGGAGGCAGAGTGCTTGGAAATATGTGAGATGGTGCTCTAGCATGAGCTGGGCCCGTCTGCAGCTGTCGGGAACAACTCCCTAAGCTGTTCCGGGATATTGCCATACCATATACTCTTAAGTGCATTATAATCCTCGCGGTTATTTGCTAACTTTGGTTTGGCTTTATCAAAACATGTCGAGTAAGGTGTCATACGAATTGGAATACTATCCCCTCGCCAATTCTGGCGACGGGGATAGCATTCCACCCTTCTAGAGGGACACGACATGTGTGTAGCCTTAACCCTGGTTAAAGTTAAACAGAGCCTCAGCATCACAAAATGGATGCTGCCACCACAGACACGAGTCTGGCCTCCTGCTGCTGACCGAAACTCGGCAGATGGTGGCCTGGACAAAGGGTTTCCTGCCTTGGGAGGTGCGAGCACCACCCCAGACAGGGTTTTGTGTATTGGGTAGGACAGGGCTGAATAGAATCAGACATGCCCGGGGCACACAAGGTGTCCCCGTGCACAGGCCAGTCCAAACCGGTCCTGGGACTTTCCAGACCCAGGCTTGGCGCGGAACTGGACAAAGGAAAGGGGGTGTAACCGCCCCCCTTCCTGGTTCCTCCCAGAGGAGGGACCTAGTAGGTGATCCACCCCTCAGATTGGGAATAAGAGTGGGAGCAGTGCCATTGCACAGCAGATCATCCTGAATCAACTTTACACGAAGAAGAAGACTGGACTTCGACATTCTGCTGCACAGAAGACTGAAGAGAATCTCCCTTGTGGCCTAGGAGTGGCCACCCTGTGAACACAGGTACCAACCAGCAACTCGACGTCTGCTTAGCCGCCGCCTCCCGCCGGAGCCGGAGCCCAGAGCCCGACAAGAACCAGACTCCCAGACCTCTCAGAGCCCGATCCACAGTCCCTGCAAAGAAGGGACCCGTGGAGGCACCGAGTGACGTGGGACCGGACCTCTTGGAAGACACTCGAAAAGCTGACTGCGCAGCTTCTGAGGCATCCTCGACGTTGTGCTTTGGGGACTGAGAACCCCCACCACCGAGCAGCCCTTGCACCGAAGATCAGCCCTCCAGCATCTCCACGATCTGCGTGGGGCCCTTTTGCATTGTGCCACTCGACGCGCCATCCCGGCCACTAGCCACGTGGTCAGCGGCCATCTTGGCAACGAAACCGACGATTTACACAGCAGGTCTGGTTGCTCCAGACCTACCCAAGCTCCTGTAAAAAGGAGCACCCGCTCTGACCTTGCTGGTCCGAGTGTTAAGCATCTTTCAACTTCTGCCTGGCTTGCCTTTGCCAAGGCCTTTTTGCTCCGATCAAGTTGCCGACACCGCCAACAGCGAGAAGCCTGCGTGGGACAGCTCGTGACCGACTCCTGGACGTCCTCGACCCCGGGTATCCACGTGGCTGCAGAGAGAAGCTACCCGACAACGCCTGTTTGCACCCGACATCGCCTGGTTCCAATCTGGTTCCACGGTAGTCACTGGCTAGTGACTTTGAACACTGTCCCCTCTGCTTTCAGGTCTTCACATCTTCAGATCCACCCTTGGATCCACCGGAACTCTTCACATCGAGCCGCCTGCAGCATCTTCAGCTCCAAGCACCATCGACCAGCGTGACGAAACCCGACACTACTTCGACCCTGTGCACCCGCTTCCTGTGGGTGAGGTAACTCAGCTCCGCCGGTGCTCCTGCACTGGTACACATCTCAAGGGCCTGTGTCTTAAGTTTCAGCTCCGTAGGTCACTCGGAAGGTTCCTAATTTTCTAACTTTGTACTTTTTACGCACCATAGACTTTACATTGGAAAGTGCGTGCACTTTGAACACTGCACCCGAGTCCTGTGGGCCTCTCCCGACTTAGTCACTGCTAGTCTCGAATAGCTCCAGCGATTCCCGAGGCCCTAGGCCTGTTCACTTTCCCATTGGTATCTCTTATACCACTTTCTTAGTATATGGTTTAGGTGGCCCCTAGGGCTCATCCATATTGTGCAACTTTTGTGTATTTTAAACTGTCTTGTGATTTAACGCTTGTGCTTCTGTGCTCATAAAGAGTCCAGGGGATTTTATAGTTAATAAATCAATATATATTTTCAATATATATCTGTGTGGTGTCCCTTTCATTTGGTATTCAAGGGGGTTGTGTATGGTATAACAGCTGGCTTCACATGCCTTTCAGAGTTTAGCCTAAGACTGCTTTGTCCACGTTACCACTAGGATAACTGGTCTACAAGGTTGAATTACAACCATCATCATAAGGGTTGCTTGGCATGGTACAAAGTGATCACTAAGAATTAGTGAGCATTATATACCAGGCCAACTTCTCACACTGGTACTTTGCGGTTCGCTAACCTTGGTGAATCTACATCCTTCACT
Source organism: Lissotriton vulgaris (assembly GCF_964263255.1). Taxonomy (NCBI): domain Eukaryota; kingdom Metazoa; phylum Chordata; class Amphibia; order Caudata; family Salamandridae; genus Lissotriton; species Lissotriton vulgaris. The sequence continues at coordinate 1,244,829,808 of NC_141685.1, forward strand.
GACAAGAGCGTTTCAATTAAACCATTTAGAAAAAGGGAAAAGAGGGTTGGCGCTAGAACGCATTCCTGCCTCACCCCTTTCTCCATAGGAAAAGGAGCTGTCAGCTCTCCTTTCTTGCCATGTCTTACCCTCGCATAGGTGCCTTTGTGTAAGCGCTTCAGCAGCTGGCATAGGTAAACTGGCGTTCCCATATCATAAAGAAGACCCCATAACTGGTAAGGTAAGGTAAAGTTTATTATGCATAGTTAACACCTTAGCTGCGTGTAAACATTTCTCCCCAGTGCTGCGCTGTCCATTAGAACTAGTGCTGAATGGACGTTCAATGGTCGTACGCAGCACTGGGGAGGTAGCGCTGCTGACGACCATTGGCCGTCAGCAGCACTTAAGGGGTTAATTAAAACCAGTGCAAAACATGTTACAAAAGATCATAAAATATCATACTATAAAACAGTTAAAAAGTATGGTCCTTTTACTTCCTTCTGTCAGTTTGCTTGTTTAGACTGTGTTTATATTGTTTGACGCCGGTTTTGGTAGTTTTAGAATTCTTTGCTCAACCATCGCAAGAAATTTGACATATCTGCAGTTCAGTTTAATATTTGCAGGGTTCAGGCAGGCCAGCACCGCTTGCCTTCTGGTACTGATCTCTTGTTGCTTAAAATGATCCTAGAGTAGCTGTTGAAGGGCTTGTTGTAGTTCATCACAAAGACAGGTGACATGAAGAATGTCCCCCTTCTTTGACTTACAGAGCGGGCAGGACTCATTGCCATCTGTTCTGAGCCAAGGTGGAATATGCTCTGTACTTGTAAGAATTCCTAATCTATGTTTCATGAACCTCATTTTTGTGGCTTTTGGATAACCCTGACTAAAGTATGTTTGTGGTGTCAGGGATTTGTGTGAGTTAAGGGTCATCCATGCATGGGATCTTTTGGAGAAAGCAGCCTTGTCCTCTAATAAGGAGAGTAATTTAAAGTGTTTCCAGACTAGTTTTCTAAAGGTGGTATGCCCTAGTTGCATGTCCCAAAACGCCGTGAGTTTAGTCGTTCCTAGCGCTGCCTGCAAATAAGATCTTGCTTGACATACATCCCTGCCTTGTATATCCTGCCAGAGCAAGGAGTTTAAAGTGTCTGTAGTGGCGGATCTAAGTTTGTGGCAGCAGATAATATATGCTCCGTGCCTGGCTAGATTTTGTTTTTGCAAGCCGAACTCCAGTCTTATTTGAGCTGGCGAAGTATAGTGCGGGAGTGAAAACATTGATCTGTAAGCTTTGACCTGTATAATGTCCAGGTTTTTTGAGTCTCTGCCCCGCAAGGCCTCACTGCCATAGGCAATCGAGGGGAGTAGCTTCGCCTGGATGATTTTTAAGTAGGGGGTCAGAGTTGGTCCTGTCAGTTGAGTTGCTAGGTTTTTCAGCGTCATGGCAATCAATGCTCCTCTCCTTTTTGATTCCTGCTTCTGCTGCACAAATGAGCCTTCTCTATCAAAAATGACTCCCAAATATTTGTATTCACTGGTTTGCTCAATTTTTATGCCGCCAAGAGACCAAGTCGTCTGTTGTTTTTTGTTGATGTTAATTGACATAGTGCGAGTCTTGCTCAGGTTTATTTGTAAGGTGTTTTCTGTTGCATAATTGTGCATTTCCATCAGAAGCTGCTGGAGACCGATGTAGGTGTGGCTGATCAGTACGACGTCATCTGCATACAGGAGGTTGCTCAAAGTTTTTCCTCCCAACCTCGGGGAATGAGAGTTGCAGGCGTCAAGCTGTCTTGGTAGATCCCCCATAAAGAGGTTGAACAAGATTGGAGCAAGCACGCACCCCTGTTTAAGTCCTTTGGTGGTGCAGACTTTTGAGGATAAATGGGTGCCGCTTCCTAGTTTCACCTGCACCCAGGTGTCAGTGTGAAGAAGCTTCAACATGTTTAGGGTCGTCTGTGGTATGCCCCATTTTGCCAATTTCCCCCAAGGTTTGCCTCTTTCGATGTTATCAAATGCAGCGCTAAAATCGATATAGCACAGGTGTAACAGGAGTTTTTGGGATTTTGCTGCATCCATAAGTAGTGAAATGGCAAGAATGTTAGTTGCTGTGCCGGTCTTTTTCCAAAAGCCGGTCTGGTTTAGAGGTATCATCAGGTTTAACTTAGCCCAAAGTGCGATCTCCTCTAAGATGGTGCCTGCAAAGTATTTCGCCTCATTGTCAAGGAGGGCTACTAAGCGGTGGTTGTTTGGGTCCATCTTATCTCCTTTTTTGTAAATAGGGACAATCGTCGACCCCCTCCAGGATTCTGGAATTCTGTTTAGAAGCCTGACTTCCACGAATAAGCTTTGCATGATGTCCGCCCACTCAGTGTTTTTTGCTTTGTAAAGAGCCGGAGGGATGCCGTTTGGTCCTGGAGCGCCTTCTTTCCTGCCTTTCGTTATCTGCTTTATAATTAAGGCTAACTGTTGGGTATTAGAGGTGTCTTGGCTGTTGGTGGGTGAGCCTTGATCAGCCTGACCCAATATCGCGGGCATGTGTATTGCGCGATCAGATTCTGTGCTCTTGTTTAATCTTTTTTGTGCTACTTCGTGCTCTGAGCGGTCATTGAAGTGAGTAGAGAGATAATTAATCCAAGTCTCTTCCGTGATGTGAGATCCCAAGTCTTTGTGCTGTGGGCGCAAGATCCTGATCACGCTGCTCCATATCAAAGGCGGACTTAAGGTCCACAAAGGTTAGATAAAGGCTGCCACCCTCCAATATTACAGTTTTCCAATGGATTAATTGCAATCTGAAAAGCTGATCGATGGTCGATGTTTTGGACCTAAATCCTGCTTGTAAAGGAGTTAATAAATTCATCTCGTCCATCCATGATTGCAATCGCCCCAAGAGGACACGGGCAAATATCTTTTGGGTGACTTCGATGAGGCTTATTGGCCAATAGTTTGCCGGGTTATGTGGTGAGCCTTTTTTAAAAATAGGAATAATTTCTGCACCAGCCCAAGTCAGAGGAAGTGCTATACTTTGGAGGATGCGGTACAAAAGGGGGTGGTGATGGATGGAGCATCTGAACCAATCAAACACTCACACCCAGTCAACAGATCTGGGTTTAATCCATCACCGTTCTTTAGCCCACTCTGCCACCCCAGTTCAGACATGGCCATATGCAAATCAGTCTGACCCTGTGCCTCATGGGAACAGTCCACCCCACACTTCCAAGCCATGCCTTCCCTGGACCGGAAACAAGCTTCCTAGGACCTGTTTCTGGCATTACAGCCGTCTTCAGCCAGGCTTGCTTGAATCCCGTGGCAAAGTGAGCAAGGGACTCACGTCTGAGCATAGCCTGCCAACTTATGGCGAACAAAGCGGTACAAAAGGGGGTGGTGATGGACGGAGCATCTGAACCAATCAAACACTCACACCCAGTCAACAGATCGGGGTTTAATCCATCACCGTTCTTTAGCCCACTCTGCCACCCCAGTTCAGACATGGCCATATGCAAATCAGTCTGACCCTGTGCCTCATGGGAACAGTCCACCCCACACTTCCAAGCCATGCCTTCCCTGGACCGGAAACAAGCTTTCTAGGACCGATTTCTGGCATTACAGCCGTCTTCAGCCAGGCTTGCTTGAATCCAATGGCAAAGTGAGCAAGGGACTCACGTCTGAGCATACCCGGCCAACTTATGGCGAACAAAGCGGTACAAAAGGGGGTGGTGATGGACGGAGCATCTGAACCAATCAAACACTCACACCCAGTCAACAGATCTGGGTTTAATCCATCATCATTCTTTAGCCCACTCTGCCACCCCAGACATGGCCATATGCAAATCAGTCTGACCCTGTGCCTCATGGGAACAGTCCAGCCCGAACTGCCACGCCATACTTTGAAGGATGGCATTGAATAGAGTCTGCAAATAGGGTGCCCACACTACTTGTTAATTTCTGAACAGGTCACCAGGAATTCTATCCAGCCCTGGTTCCTTATTAGGTAGTAATTTGCCGTGCACCAGAGTAACTTCTACCAATGTACAAGAGGTGGATCCATGTTTAAAGGATTTTGATCTATGTCTATTGTCCTATATGCTACAACTTCATCTAGAGGCCTTGAATATAAAACTTTAAAATGGGATCTCCAAGCTTCTTCCCCCAGATTTGGTTCAATAGCGGAGTTGCCTTCGGAATGACCAGTCTTGACTAAATTCCAAAAGCCTCTCATGTCTCTAGTGTCTAAAGCTTTCTTGATTTCTTCCCATTTTTCAGTCTCCCAAGCTGCTTTAGCTTCAGCTAGGGTATTTTTGTAGTGTGACCTGGTTATTCTGGTACATATGACGTCCTTATTGTTAATCCCGAGTAACAATGTGCGATTGGCTTCCTAACACTCTTTGTTATACCAGGGATGTTTAGGTTTAGGGTCAACATTATTAATATTTACAGAATTATAAAAGAACTCCACCAACTTTAAGAACAAATCCTGGTGGTTCCTATTTATCAACTACAAAGATTCATAGCCTTGGTTATTTTCTGACATACAAAAAGCAGTCTCTAAAAAAGGAATGGTTTGTGTGTACAGGGAGGCAATTTTTTCGTTGGATGCAGCAAATGTTCCCCACCGTACTCTTCTACCTCCTTCTATTGCAATTAGATTTGGGACAGGTTGTGTTACTGGACCCCAATCAACCTTAAGTTGGGAATAAACTATCTCTAACACCAATGGGTTGTGGTCACTTTCACATCGAGATTGGACCGCAAAGTCCATAATTCTAAACCAATTCTCGACGTCTACCAAGATGTAATCAATTGTAGAAACCTGTCCCAATTTATTGAAAGTTTGCTTTCCCGGACTGTCAGAGGGGAATCGACCATAACATGCCCTAAGCGATGGGTGAGTGTGAGTGAATTCATTTGAAGAACAAGGGGGTCCACGCCCTTGTTGGATAGATATAACAATCCGGAATTGTCCAGACAGAGTCTTCCTCGCTTGTAATGGTGGAGCTTATGCCACTGAGAAGTTCAAAATGGCAATTAAAGTCCCCTCCAATAAGTATATGAACAGACTTGGGTAAAGTGGAAAGGAAAGAGGCCAAGGAATCTAGGATCTGTGAAGTTTGGCCCTTCCTCACTGGTCGAGAATAAATATTAATGACAGCAGACTTAAGAGTGTCATGAAAAGAAAGGAGGATACACAAAATGTCCGGGGAGTCAGTGTCTATCAACTTGATAGTACAACCCAGATATGTGGCAACCCAAGTACATTATGACACTGCACGGGAGAAACATGGAAGAGCTTCTTCTCAAAGCACTAAAATTAAGACTTTTGACAGTGGATGGAAATGATTTTGAGATTAGATCAGACATCTCACAAATTACCGCAAACAGGCAATAGGAATTAGGAAAACTGATCGAGCCATTTAAGAGCCTGGGAGCAACGGTACAGTTAAAGTTTCCCGCCAGCCTGCCTGTTATGTATAACAATAAAATGCAGAACTTCCGCAGAGTTGAAGATGCAGAAAGTTTTTAGAATAAATCTCTGAGACAGCTGCCAGCTCTGAGACAGCTGCCAGGTAGAATATCCCAGGACACCCCCGCACCGCACGGCCACCAGCTGCTGCGTGTGCCCCCCTGCCCGCTGCCTCTCTCAGCCTCGCTGAGCCTGCTGCCTCTACCCCGCCCCCGCTGCCCTAGCGGGATCGCTCTCCCTGCCTGTGTGCTGCCGCGCTAATTGTGCCACTGTTTCTGCTCTAGTACTGTTGCTGCATTTTTCCACTGTTGTTCTTTTGTTCCCCCTGAGCCTGTAACATATTTATTTCCTTCCTCGTGTTCCCCTGTGACTTATTTTTTCCTTCCTCGTGTTTCCCCTGTGCCCCCCGCCCCGCTCCCCGCTTCCCGCTTCCCGCCGCCGTACCAGCGGCCACGCCCCCTTTCCTTTGTGTACCCTCCCCGCTCCCGCCTCCTCCCTCCCTCCCACTTGGCCATATATGGCGACCGTGCAGTGCAGGTGAGCGTGACCTGCTCCCAGGACACCCCCGCACCGCACGGCCACCAGCTGCTGCGTGTGCCCCCCTGCCCGCTGCCTCTCTCAGCCTCGCTGAGCCTGCCGCCTCTACCCCGCCCCCGCTGCCCTAGCAGGATCGCTCTCCCTGCCTGTGTGCTGCTGCGCTAATTGTGCCACTGTTTCTGCTCTAGTACTGTTGCTGCATTTTTCCACTGTTGTTCTTTTGTTCCCCCTGAGCCTGTAACATATTTTTTTCCTTCCTCGTGTTCCCCTGTGACTTATTTTTTCCTTCCTCGTGTTTCCCCTGTGCCCCCCGCCCCGCTTCCCGCCGCCGTACCAGCGGCCATGCCCCCTTTCCTTTGTGTATCCTCCCCGCTCCCGCCTCCCAGCTCCTCCCTCCCTCCCACTTCGCCATATATGGCGACCGTGCAGTGCAGGTGAGTGTGACCTGCTCCCAGGACACCCCCGCACCGCACGGCCACGAGCTGCTGCGTGTGCCCCCCTGCCCGCTGCCTCTCTCAGCCTCGCTGAGCCTGCCGCCTCTACCCCGCCCCCGCTGCCCTAGCGGGATCGCTCTCCCTGCCTGTGTGCTGCCGCGCTAATTGTGCCACTGTTTCTGCTCTAGTACCCCCCGCCCCGCTCCCCGCTTCCTGCCGCCGTACCAGTGGCCACGCCCCCTTTCCTTTGTGTACCCTCCCCGCTCCCGCCTCCCAGCTCCTCCCTCCCACTTCGCCATATATGGCGACCGTGCGAACGCGCAGCGTTGACGCGCAGCGGGCGCGCCGATTGTGCGCCGAAGGCGCGCCAAAGGTAAGCCCGTCTGCGCCCGTCCGCGCCTGGACCGCGCCCAGCGCCAGGACCCCTGCCTCCGGCAGACACCAGCCCACCCGCCGGACCTACGACGCTACCGAACTCATAGCACTCAACACCGACTGGATCCCTGGATGCTACCGAGCCACTCCGAGGAGCACCCACGGACCCTTCAGCTGCCACTCCTGCAAGTTCTCCTGCATCCGGACCTGCACCGCACCCGCACCCACCAAGCCGAAAACCAGCAGCAACCACCTGAAGTGCATCCTGATCAACACCCGCTCCGTCCACAGACACGCCGTGGAGCTCTGGAACCTCCTTGACACAACATCACCAAACGTCGCCTTCCTCACGGAAACCTGGATGAACCCCTCCTCAGCGCCCGACATCGCCATCGCCATCCCAGACGGTTACAAGATCATCCGGAGGGACCGCGGCAACCAGACCGGAGGAGGCATCACCATCATCCACAGGAACACCATCCGCATCTCGAGCAACTCCGACGACACCCTCACAACCGCCGAACACCTGCACTTCCAGATCCACACCGACCCCAAGACCACCCTCAGAGGCACCCTCATCTACAGACCCCCGGGACCACGCAAGCGTTTCAGCGAAGACATCGCCAACTTCATCAGCCCGCACGCCCTCCCCTCCGCCGACTACATCCTCCTCGGGGACCTCAACTTCCACCTGGAGAACAACAACGACCGCAACACCACCACCCTGCTGGACAACCTCGCCAACCTCGGTCTCAAGCAGCTGGTGACCACGCCCACCCACTACGCCGGACACACACTCGACGCCATCTTCTCATCCAGCAAGGACACCGCCTTCAGCCACGCCACCGGACTCCATTGGGCGGACCACAGCTGCGTCCACTTCAGCTTCAGAAGGACCACGATCCACCACCACCAGCAACAGGTTGCACGAAGAAGCTGGAGCAAGATCACGGCCGACCAACTCGCCGCATCCCTGAGCCAGCACCCTCCCGCCACCTCAGCGAACCCCAGCCAGGCCGCCGACAACCTCACGAAGTGGATCAGCATCTGCGCAGACGACCTCGCCCCACTGAGGGCCCTGCCTAGCAGACCCGGCAGCAAGAAAGCCCCATGGTTCTCTGACGAACTCAAGAGCTCCAAGAAGAACTGCCGAGCCCTCGAGAGAGCCTGGAGAAGAGACCCAACACCAGACAACATGACCACCCTCAAGCTCGCCACCCGGAAGCACCACCAACTGATCCGCGCCACCAAGAAAACAGCATTCAAGGAGCGGCTGGACAACAACGCACACAACAGCAAGGAACTCTTCAACATCGTGAAAGAGCTCTCCAACCCCTACGCCGGAAACAACTGAGGAAATATAAATTTTATGGTCAAGAAATGTTCCCTAACGTGTACCCCACCGTCTCCATGTACGAGTTTAAAGTGCATGTAACTTCCCTCCTGTGCCAGCTATGAAGACGCAAATACATTTGCGTCCAACGTTAACATGTCCTCTTTCAGATCCACCCTGAATGGGTCGGATATTCCGTTCCTAAATATGCCTTGCCACCGTCTTTGTATGGTGCACTTTCATGTATTCCTGGCTCTGTGCGAGCTAGGCCCTGTTTTCTGTCATCAAGCCTCTTTTCAAAAGCATCTCTGCCTCCTGAAACTGCAAGGTGGGATGCCCCCACCCGTGAACTCTGTCCTACTCCCTGCGAGGCGAGCGGAGCCTGGCTCGGCCTGCCTGCCTGCCAAAGACAGTATTTTACCTTCATGCTATCAGTATAGCCAAGCTCAGTTTCCCGAAAACACATTCCAGTCCAGCAGAATAGATAAACAATCCCCGGCTGCAGAGCAAAGGGCCCGGCCTCTCTGTCTCCATGCAAGTAATTCATAAGCTCCCGTTACCATGGTAGGCCCATGACCCCCTCGCTCTACACACAGATACGTAGGCGCATATGCACGCATTCATAGTCAGTATAGGATAGCCTCTGCCCAAGAGACCTTTCCCTCTAGATAGTATGGTTCCCAAACATCAGATATCAGATATGATATAGGAACGAGTTGATCTGACATGCCAGACTTCTGTCTCTTTCCTCTAGTGTGAATGTCAAGTCCCCTGCACCCTCCAGCTTCACGTCAATCACACGTCATGCAGCTGCGCGCGCATCCTAGCTACCGATTCCTGCTGACTCTGCAAGATTCTGTCATAGAGCCACCCACTTCTGACACTTACATGTGACGTTCCTAGAACACACCTCTGTGCACGCCTTAGTTCACGCCTTCTGATTACGTATTGCTAACACGTGTGTGTTCTTATCTTGTTTCTCTCAGCTGTTACGCCTTCTGCATTGACTTCTATTATGTATATTAAGTATAAAAGTAATGTAATGTCAATAAAGTATGCTCTATCCCTTCCTGAACCCCAGTGGTGTCAGGAATCCGATATCCGGTTCTAGAACCATTCCTTTTTAAGGAATAAAACCCCTAAGAAACTCTAACACCACGGACTCTGCGTCTTTCTTTCCGATTGAGTTATTTTTGTTTAAGTACTTACCTGCATAGAAATTAGGACGGTAATTAAATATTTACCACATTAATTTGGCGCCCGAACAGGGACCCCTCCCCCACCCCACGCGCCGGTTGGTGCGTTGCAGCCTTGGCCCCCTGCCACAGTCGAGACGGACACTACGCGTACCCGCAGGATTTCCTGTATCTCCCTCAGGCCTACGGAGGTGACGGAGACTGCGATCAGCACCCAGACGAGGCGGTGAGGAGTGCGGAGGATCCCGACCAGAGCCTAGCCGAAAGAAGCAAGGTCTGAGGTGTCAAGAGGCCCACCAGTTCCGAAGTATTCACGTATCGAGTTGAGTCGAGTCCAGTCCGGTCCAGTCCAGTCGAGTTTTCCGAGGCCTTCTGTTCCGTGCTTCCCGGTGAGTACCGTTGCTGGGGACGCATCTAGACGGGTGCATTATTTTGTATCCGGTAAAGACGGGTTTGGGTACACAAACACGGTCTGCACTGTTTTAGACAGTGTATCTGTGCTGTTTAGCAGTACATAAAGTATTCAAGATTTCAATTTTTGTTCTTGTTTTTCTGAAACTCAAGGGTAGGCCATATGTGTTCAAAATGTTTCATGTGATAAATGTCGTGGTATGAGTGACTGTTTGACGTACATTACTGTGTTTTGTGTGACTAGCTGTGTTCAGAGTAAGTAACAAGTATCAAGTGACCAGCACTACGTAACAAAATGCAGTTTTTCAATAAATTAAGACAGATAGGAACTAGGAAAGGGATACTAGAGGAAGAAATTCCTATTCCCCCTAGGGATACTCCTGGAAATTTTATGTATCATAAGCATGGCTTAGATGCCATACTGTATCTAGATTTATGGGCCGATTATACCAAGTACCTAGAAGAGAGACACAGGTGGCCTGCTACAGGAACATGGGATGCCGAGTGCATCATGAGAGTAGAGGAAGCGTTATGGAAAAAAAAAGCCCGACAATCCCAGAAAGATGCCATAGAATTGTGGCGTAAAGAGTCACATAAGCGTACAGAAAAAGCACTCCGAAAAGCTGAGAAACATAGAGAAGAGTCAGATGAGGTCCGAGAAAACGAACTAGTTATTGAAGGTATCCGAGTAAAAGCAGAACAAGTAGACCGCATGCGAAACACTCTTGCCAATGGCATGTATTTAGTGACCGAGGGTTCGCCTAAGGCCACTCCATCCATACCGAAAGATCTGCCGCCACCATTGGTTCCGACTAAAGTAAATCACAGGACCACCAAAGACATATTCCTTGCCTCCTATCTAGACGACGTAGCTCCCGCTTACACCAATCCACGTACCAACGTACCGCCTACTGACGGTGACGGTGGTGGCAACCCACTCCAAGACAATGCCCAGCCCGTACCGCAACAAAGTTCACCTGTCCGAAATCCTGTTCCACCTGTTCCTCCACCACTTCCAACACCTAAGCTTAATACCCTGAATCCGTTTGGGCCTGATCCTGGTAAAACACCAGTTCAGTTACTTACACAGACCCCACAGACAAGTCATGCTCAAGCCTCCGCCTCCGGAGGTGCGACAGGAGGTCACCAGACCCCGCCACAAACACATAGGTTAAACCTTAGGGACATATTAAAGCAACGTACACCCCGAACACCAAGTTACGACATGCTCAAAGAACCCCTTCCAGTTTGCAGATACGATCCAGTACCCGGTAAAGACGACAGGATGTTGTTAGCATCTCTACGCTTACGAAAAGTTACAGATTACTTAGTGGTATTCCCAGGAATGACTGAATACCTAGATAGAATATACCATTTTATCCAGACTGGGGAAGATCCTGAAAGTATTAAAGAGGCCCTGGCTCACCAGAAGGTTGACACTCAAGGTTGTATATTACGCTTCTTCATAAACTGTTTAATAAGAGAACGAGACAGGCCTGGGGTAGATCAGGACGAGATAGATGCACTAAACAAGTGGGGTCAGAATATAGCCGATGGAAAACACGATAAACAGAATTGTATAGCAAGTATGTACAAAAAGATCAGGAAAGAAGTAATAGAAATACACGAAAGAAAGAAACAAGAAAGGGAAGCAGATAACAACCGGCTTGATTCCTCCGAGGAGGACGAACCAGAGGAATCCGAACAACAACCTAAAGAAATAATAGCATATGTAGGTAAGGGAAATTACCTTAAGAAAGGCATTCGTCCAGAAAGCAAGAGAGTTTTTCTCTCTGGCATCTCGAAAACGAGTTCTCCTGAATATCTGTTTCAGGCTACCGATAAAATTCTTCAAGAACGAATGGGGTACCATGTACTCAATTCTATGGATGAACAAGAACTAGCCCGGTCAGCAGTACTATGGGCTGACAATTCTAGTACATATAATGATGATACAATAGCACAGACATTTTTGAACCTTTCCCCAGACGAGCAGAAATTAGCTGGTATGTACATGATTCAGCATCTCATCACGTTATACCTACATCAACATTCTGATCCAGGTCCCTTACCTGATACATTAGAAGCACTACTTATGAATAGATGGAGAGGCCTAAGTACCAAGTTAATTCAAATAATTCTAGAACAACGGCACAGATATAACGCTTTCTTAGGCCCACAATACGTTCCAGCTCCACCCCCAGAAAGAAAAGAAATGTTTTATTTTGACAGGCAGAATCCTTTACGAGAAGTACACCCAGTTATGAATGCTGATAATACCCTACGACGTGTGTTTGTGTACACACCTTTAACAAAGTTGGAATTGTTAGAAATGAAGAAACTAGTGCCCTGTCACGATAAAGACCCTGCAGGTTTTCACCGAGAACTTAAGGACATGTTACTCATGGGAGATTACACGTATACGGATATTATGAAATTGTTAAAAGTACTGCTGCCCACGGGTATTTACGAGAAACTAAAGGAAAAAGAATGGGAGGTGGGAGATAAAAAGATTATTTGGACTGAAATAGAGGACGAGGAAAAAGGTCGTACTCCAGGGCTAGGCCTTGGGGACAAAGCTAAAGCATTACCAGGATTAATAGTACAGGTTTTGCCAAGATTATTGACAACTAAAAAGGAAGACTGGGACGCGATCTCAGCCTGTAAACAGAAACACGATGAAGATACTAGTGACTTCTATTCAAGATTCGAGAAATGTTTCATTATTAATAGTGGCCTGAAACCAGGTAGCGAGTCATACCCGCACCTTTTTGTAACTAAATTGGTTGAGAATTCCCTGACACAAGTTAAGAACCGTGTATATAAAGTCGAAAGTACATGGCAAGCAAATACGCCATCCCAGATGTTACAAATGTTACAATATCACCAGAACAGAATTAGAGAAGAACAAGATCACGAACAGAGACGTATGAAAGACACGAAAATGAAAATGTTAGTGGCCCAGTCGGTTTCAGCCGACGGTCAGAAAAAGGGTGTGACGCAGACAAATAATTCAGCAGCTCCTGTAAAAGGGACATGTAACTATTGCAAGCAGCCAGGCCACTACGTAAACGAATGTCCAGTCCTGAAACACAATATATCAACGGGTAAAACTAAAGAAAGACCGCGTCAGCCAAGACAAGACCAGGTCCAGCAACAGACTTCGCAGAATATACAGCCTATGCATGCTTCCCCACATACAGCACAGACCGTAGCGGTATCACAGCCACAGCCCATTGCCGCGACACAGCAAGTTTCACAGCAGATGTACCAGTATGCCCAATCTGACTATCCCGATTATCAGCGATACACATGAAATAGCCTAGAGAGGGAGGTTGGCTTGCCTCTTATTGAGATTCCTGTAGATCAAGAGGGACCTTATGTACATAGTCAAGTATTAGGAAAAGACAGAAAGTTTTTAATTGACACAGGCGCAAGTCGCACCACAATCAGTCACGACGAAGTTCCAGGGGCACCCCTCTCAGGCTCACAGAATGTTTCCCTTGGTTTTTCAGGACAGCCTATTGTAAATGAAGTATCGAAACCCGTTCCCCTAGCAGTAGGTCCATTATCACGTGTCACAGACCTATTACTCACGAAGTCATGTCCAGAAAACTTATTATTGAGAAAATAAGGTGCCAGGGCTCGAGTTTGAACCACCAAAGCTTGTTTATTCAGCTGGTGTGGGCCTTCCTTTCAATGATTCAAGAAGGTATGCATTTATCATATTTCAACATTTCACAAACTTATTTACATTTTCTTTCAATCCTCATAGGAGGAAACCTTCCTTAAGCTGTGGATACAGTTTTTACATACATTACAGTGCTTTCACAACATTTCAAACGAAAAAACAAATAAAAAGAATTCACACAAAATTATACTTTGACTTTCAAATGTGAAAAACAATCTATGAGTTATGTACACCTAAGCTTGTTCAGGTACATATGTTCTTAAATACATTGCCCTATGCTATTATGCGTCTCTTTCCAACAGCCAAATAGCCGACGCGTTTCCAAACCCTTCTTTTAATCAATGGGGTTCTTCATCAGGGCAGGGCTGTGTACCTATGGTGCAAAATTAAGGGACATTTAGTATCTCCTTTTCCCCATACTTTGTTAAAATTGGTGTGCAGGCTAAACCTCTAAAAAGTTTTACCTTGTTTCACGTTACTGCTGGACGCTGTTTTCAGAACGGGGCATCGAGTAAACTTGAGTTTTCACCACTATCTGAATGGGGTGAAGGGTGACGATTATTGTGAATATTTCAACTTTGTTGTGGGCTTATTGATAAGTTCCGTATATATTAAGGAGCTCTGACACTTACTTGTGTGTTATTTTTATCTAGTTCATCACTACATCAGTGCGATGTTGGTTAGAAAACTGCAGCGTGTTCCGCGGTGATTGTTGTTCTGAACAATTAAAAATTAATGTCAGTTCGTATGCAGTGTTCTTGCTCAGGTTTTGTGTGCGTTAATATTATAACCTGCTTACTTGTGCGGAGAGCGGCGGGGGACCCGGGTGCTGCTACAATTATTTCGGCTGCCACATTGTTTCCGATTGTGGGGGCGGGAATTCAACGATGAGTTAACAATCTGTGGGGAAAGAATCACAACGGAACCTTCCGTTACCGATCGGTCATGTACTCTCTTTGCCTAACGCTTGGATTCAATTCCAGGGCCCAACCTTACCTTGCTCTGATGCTTCAGAGGCCATACTCGGGGGTCTGTCTACCGCGTAACTCTCACTCCGTTTGGCAGTGTTCAGGGCGGGTTTCTACACCAGCGGAACGCGATCTCTTATTTAAATATGCTGCTCAGCATTGTGGGATTTGTAGTTTAACGCATGATTCGCGCTTGGCCAAAACATATCTGGAAATTTGTTTTAAGTGCAGCGCTGTAGTTCACATCTCCTTAGTATTTATGTTATGAAACAGCGGTGGGGGTCACAGGGGGCTCAATAGTTTGATCTCTGTAATTCAGACATTTCGTTCAGGCCATCCATCACGCAATTAAATTTAAGAATTAAATAAGATTCTTTTTGAAGTAGCATGGCATCGATATTTCCTCCTCTAGGGGGAACTTTCATGGCTTGTAATATTGTCCACATGAAATCTGTCTCATCATGATTTTGTTCAACAAAGTGCTGTACCATGGTCGCAGACAGCACCTTGTTTTTAATTCTGGATCTGTGTTGAGCTATTCGTTGATTAGCTCTTTGTGTGGTTTTCCCTATGTACAACTTGGGACAGGGGCACATGATTGCATATATGACGTTGGTCGTTTTACAATTTGAGAATCCTTTATGCATCCATCTCACGGCATTGAACACAAATTCATCACCTTCTATTGTATTGGGGCAGGAAACACACGTGCCACATTTATGGTGGCCTGTTATGGGTGGTAATTTCCATAATGTGCGTAAATCAGTTCTTGCTTGGCTGATACCCAGATCAGCCCTTACTGTCTGCTGTGCTATGCTTCTGTTTTTCTTTAGGGCAAACAATGGCTCCTCCATTGGAACTTCTGAATTCTTAATCAAATGCCAGTTCTCCGGGTGTGATTCATTGTTGGAACCACTAGCGAAGTATGTGGACGTATTCCTAAAACCCTTCCTACCTGAAGTAACATCATACCTCAAAGACACAAGGGACTTCATCAATAAGATCGAAGGGACCCCATTTGATGGAGAACAAGAATTGATGGTATCCTTTGATGTCACCTCTCTATACACCCAAATCCCCCAACAGGAGGGATTAGAAGCAATGGAATATTACCTCAATACACGACTCAGACCACACAGAGTCCCCACAGACTTCATCATTGACTTGGCGAGAATAGCACTCAAAAGGAACTACTTTCGGTTCATGGATACCTTCTACGTGCAGGTGAAGGGCACCGCCATGGGGTGTCCTTATGCCCCAGAAATGGCGGTGCTTTTCATGGCCCTGTACGAGGAGCGTTTCATCTACCACAATAATCCATTTTTGCAGAATATCACCAAATGGTATCGTTTCATTGATGACATCTGGTGTCAATGGAAAGGGTCCGAAGAAATGCTAGCCCAATTCCACCAGTGGCTTAACACCAGACATCCAGACATAAAATTTACAATATCATCCAGTAGAACATCTCTCACTTTTCTTGATGTGGTGGTCTTTCCCTATGAAAACAAACTAATAACCACTTTACACCGCAAAGATACAGACAAGAATACGATCTTGCATCATGCAAGTTACCACCCCAAAAGCTTAAAATCCAACTTGCCGTACGGACAGATGCTGAGAATCCGACGGAATTGTTCCAGGAATGAAGACTTTTTGATCCATTCTCAAATACTAAGGGACCAATTGCAACAGAGAGGCTAACCTCACAAATTACTAAAACATTCTACCATACGGGCATGGCACACCCCAAGAGAGGAACTGTTGGCCTCGAAAAAAGAATCTAAACACCTCGAAAGGCCGGTATGTGTTTCAACATTCGGGCCATACACGAACAAGTTGAAAGCCATTATTCGAAAGAACTGGCATTTGATTAAGAATTCAGAAGTTCCAATGGAGGAGCCATTGTTTGCCCTAAAGAAAAACAGAAGCATAGCACAGCAGACAGTAAGGGCTGATCTGGGTATCAGCCAAGCAAGAACTGATTTACGCACATTATGGAAATTACCACCCATAACAGGCCACCATAAATGTGGCACGTGTGTTTCCTGCCCCAATACAATAGAAGGTGATGAATTTGTGTTCAATACCGTGAGATGGATGCATAAAGGATTCTCAAATTGTAAAACGACCAACGTCATATATGCAATCATGTGCCCCTGTCCCAAGTTGTACATAGGGAAAACCACACAAAGAGCTAATCAACGAATAGCTCAACACAGATCCAGATTTAAAAACAAGGTGCTGTCTGCGCCCATGGTACAGCACTTTGTTGAACAAAATCATGATGAGACAGATTTCATGTGGACAATATTACAAGCCATGAAAGTTCCCCCTAGAGGAGGAAATATCGATGCCATGCTACTTCAAAAAGAATCTTATTTAATTCTTAAATTTAATTGCGTGATGGATGGCCTGAACGAAATGTCCGAATTACAGAGATCAAACTATTGAGCCCCCTGTGACCCCCACCGCTGTTTCATAACATAAATACTAAGGAGATGTGAACTACAGCGCTGCACTTAAAACAAATTTCCAGATATGTTTTGGCCAAGCGCGAATCATGCGTTAAACTACAAATCCCACAATGCTGAGCAGCATATTTAAATAAGAGATCGCGTTCCGCTGGTGTAGAAACCCGCCCTGAACACTGCCATACGGAGTGAGAGTTACGCGGTAGACAGACCCCCGAGTATGGCCTCTGAAGCATCAGAGCAAGGTAAGGTTGGGCCCTGGAATTGAATCCAAGCGTTAGGCAAAGAGAGTACATGACCGATCGGTAACGGAAGGTTCCGTTGTGATTCTTTCCCCACAGATTGTTAACTCATCGTTGAATTCCCGCCCCCACAATCGGAAACAATGTGGCAGCCGAAATAATTGTAGCAGCACCCGGGTCCCCCGCCGCTCTCCGCACAAGTAAGCAGGTTATAATATTAACGCACACAAAACCTGAGCAAGAACACTGCATACGAACTGACATTAATTTTTAATTGTTCAGAACAACAATCACCGCGGAACACGCTGCAGTTTTCTAACCAACATCGCACTGATGTAGTGATGAACTAGATGAAAATAACACACAAGTAAGTGTCAGTGCCCCTTAATATATACGGAACTTATCAATAAGCCCACAACAAAGTTGAAATATTCACAATAATCGTCACCCTTCACCCCATTCAGATAGTGGTGAAAACTCAAGTTTACTCGATGCCCCGTTCTGAAAACAGCGTCCAGCAGTAACGTGAAACAAGGTAAAACTTTTTAGAGGTTTAGCCTGCACACCAATTTTAACAAAGTATGGGGAAAAGGAGATACTAAATGTCCCTTAATTTTGCACCATAGGTACACAGCCCAGCCCTGATGAAGAACCCCATTGATTAAAAGAAGGGTTTGGAAACGCGTCGGCTATTTGGCTGTTGGAAAGAGACGCATAATAGCATAGGGCAATGTATTTAAGAACATATGTACCTGAACAAGCTTAGGTGTACATAACTCATAGATTGTTTTTCACATTTGAAAGTCAAAGTATAATTTTGTGTGAATTCTTTTTATTTGTTTTTTCGTTTGAAATGTTGTGAAAGCACTGTAATGTATGTAAAAACTGTATCCACAGCTTAAGGAAGGTTTCCTCCTATGAGGATTGAAAGAAAATGTAAATAAGTTTGTGAAATGTTGAAATATGATAAATGCATACCTTCTTGAATCATTGAAAGGAAGGCCCACACCAGCTGAATAAACAAGCTTTGGTGGTTCAAACTCGAGCCCTGGCACCTTATTTTCTCAATAGTATAGTTGTCCAGCCAGGACCCTTAGGACAAACCCCCCCCCTGTTTATAGTCAGAAAACTTATTAGGCATCAAGACCCTGAAGGCTCTAGGAGCCGTGATATGTTGTTCTCCGGAAGGAGTTAGACTTTTCCTACGTGACTTTAAGGGTCACTATGTATTACGAGAGTTTGATGGCAGATTGAAAAATGTACCGAAACACCTGTGGGCACAAGGCCCAACCGATGTAGGTTGTATGCACATTACACCATACCGTGTCACACTCAAACCAGGAGTTGTTTTACCCCGAATCCGACAATACAAGTTACCACCTGATGCTGTAGTGGCTTTACTGGAAATCATTGAAGAGCTCATTGCCCAAGGAGTGGTCGTAGAAACCGACTCCAATATCTGTAATTCCCCTATCATTCCGATTCTTAAACGTACTGATCCCAATGCACCGCCAGTATACCGGCTGGTGATTGATTTACGAGAACTGAACAAATGCATTGTACCACAGTATCCTGTGGTTCCCGACATCTCATCCTTATTGACTGCTATTGATTCAGAAGCGACGTTCTTTACTGTAATTGACCTCAAGAACGCCTTCTTCAGTGTACCCATTGATCCAGAGAGCCAATATCTCTTCGGATTCAGTTTAAATGGCCGAAGCTTCAAATTTTCACGCGCACCTCAAGGATTCACAGAAAGCCCCAGCATCTATAGCCAAGCACTGAAAAGACAACTTGACTGTATCCAAATGCCAGTTAACACTGCCTTACTCCAGTACGTCGATGATCTGCTGATCACTGCACGAAGTGAATCTGAATGTGAACAAGCATCACTGATAGTTTTACACTTTCTGGCCGACAAGGGACACAAGGTGTCTCCTTCGAAGCTGCAATTCTGTGTTCAGCAAGTAGTGTACCTTGGACACTTTTTGAACAAGTGGGGGAGACAGCTCACTCCTGACCGCATTCAGTTAATTGTACAGTTACCGCAACCCAAGACACAAAAGGAAGTGCGGGCCTTTATAGGCCTCACCTCGTACTGTAGACAATGGATTCCTCAGTATGCATTTCTAGCTAAACCACTGATACAGTTGACGACACAGGAGGCAGCGACTTCGACTGTTCTCCCTTAGACTCAGGAACACACACAGGCTTTTGAGGAATTAAAGAAAGCTTTATGTCAAGCACCAGTTCTAGCGACACCATGTTACAGCAAACCTTTTACACTTTTTGTTACAGAACGTGATGGTACAGCGTTGTCTGTCCTCACACAAGATCACGCAGGTTCACATAAGCCTTGCGCTTATTTTTCAAGTACATTGGATCCAGTGGCCCAGGCCCTGCCTGCGTGCCTAAAATCAGTTGCAGCGACAGCCTTAGCAATCAGACAAAGCGATTCAATAGTATTAGGACACCAGTTGACAGTACAAGTTCCACACTCTGTAGAAGTCCTTCTAAACCGAACACAGACTCAACACCTGACGATAGCACGACTGACAGGTTATGAATTGACGCTATTCCAGCCACACATAGAAATCAGACGCTGTAACATTCTAAATCCTGCCACATTGTTACCCTCGGTTATGACAGATTCAGCCCCGCATTATTGTATAGAGATCATTAATGCAGTAACGAAGCCCCGACGAGACTTAACAGATGTTGCACTGACAAATCCAGACCTGACACTTTACGTGGACGGTTCATGCATGAGAACAAGCACAGGAGAATTAGTGGCCGCATATGCAGTGACCACCGAAACTGAAGTCAAAGAAACACACCGTATTGATATACTGTCCGCTCAAGCAGCAGAGCTTATCGCTCTGACCCGAGCCTGTATACTAGCCAAGAACAGAAATGTTAACATATACACAGATTCACGTTATGCTTTCGGAGTTGTACACGACTTCGGAATGTTATGGCAAGAACGAGGTTTCTTGACCTCTCACGGTGCCAAGATCCAACACGGTCCCCTCATTCAAGCACTGTTAGAAGCAATACATCTGCCTTCAGGCATATCCATCATGAAGTGTAAAGCACATACTAAAGTTACTGACTCTATTTCCCAGGGTAACGACCTGGCAGATCAAACAGCGAAACATACAGCATTGACTCACACCCAGACAACTGATGTGACAAAGGCAATAGTACCGACACATTGTATGGCAGTTAGGGATCCCACACTAGATGTAATAGATATTCAGACACATGCTACTCCAGACGAAATCAAGAAATGGTCCGAACTAGGAGGGGTCCAGACAGATCAGGGATGGATGACGAAGGAAAAATCTACATGGTTTCTTCCCGACTCTATGGTTCAAGTCATAATAAATACAGCACATAGTCCAGCACACCTGGGAGAAAAAGCCATGTTAGACAGTTTACAGAATCTCTGGTACAACAAACATTTACGAGCAGCAGCAAAACAGAAAGTGCGTACTTGCATGATCTGTTGTCAGTTCAATCCAGGTAAAAGCGTCCCTGTAGAGCAAGGTGGATTTCATCCTCCCGATCATCCTTTTGAAGTCCTCCAGATGGATTATATCCAGATGGAACGTTGTCGAGGATTCAAGTACGTCCTCGTAGTTGTTTGTGCACTTTCCTGTTGGACCGAAGCATATCCAGTCCCAGACTACACTGCCCCGACCACTGCCAAGCAGCTGGTTCGAGAATTCTTCCCACGGTACGGCTTGCCTCGTATCGTGTACTCAGATAACGGACAGCCATTCTCGTCCGAGCTCATGAAACATGTTTCCCTCTTGCTAGGATATCAGTGGAAATTCCACTGCGTCCGACATCCCGAGGCAGCTGGCCTTGTAGAGAGACACAATCAGACACTGAAAACCCGTCTTGCTAAAGTTTGTAAAGAGAAAGGGGTCGACTGGATAGTCGCCCTGCCAGTTGCATTGTTCTATATGAGGATGGTCCCCCATTCGAGATCAGGGCTATCCCCGTATGAGGTGGTCTTTGGCCGGCCACCAAATATGTGGGGGACGCCCATGCCTAAGAAAATAACCGATGTCGACTGTAATATGCTGACAGATTACCTTGCCTCCTTGATGTCTGCACTCCAATCATGTCGTTCACAGGTTGCCGCAGCCTTTCCCGACAACACTGATGTAAAGCCACACGATGTCCGCCCCGGTGATACTGTGCTAATACGGAATTTCGATAGGAGGAGTCCGCTGGAGCCCCGTTGGCAGGAGCCGAAGCTCGTCCTTCTAACCACGAGGACTGCAATCAAGGTTGAAGGAAGAAAAGGGTGGATACACACGAGTCATGTAAAGAAATGTAATGAACTTTTGCCAGAAACTGACTCTTCCACCCCCTCAAAGGACTGCCCAGATTCTAGTGACTGTAAAATACCCATGAGAGAGAAAACTCCGCAAGAGGAGTACAAGTTGAAATTGCGGTCTAGCAAGCCAGACAGTTTAATTGTTTAAGTCCTCCCCTAGGTGAATCGGTTAAATAGTTTCTGACATGTACCCCCTAGACCCCAATATAGAGAGAGATAGAGAGAAACAGATCAAGAAGCAACGTTACTGCAAGTCTCTCAAAAGTTACTGTATTGTTACGTTATGGATTATGTTTTCTTTAAGTCTTACGATTATTGTCACAAGTGTAATTCTACATATATACTTTCCTATTGCTACACATGCACATTCTTCTTCTAATGACACTGCCGAGCATTCTTTTAGCGAGTTACCTCTTCATGAATTGTCCTACCGACTTGCGCTGCGCAACAATACATTCATTAGTATGTTACACCACTCGCATCAGACCAGCAACGCTACAAATTGTTGGATATGTGGCCGACTCCCTCCCTACCAGAAATACAAGGGAGTTCTGCCCCTCTTCCCGTACCCGTTCACACACAATGGCTCCTGTGGAGCATGGTTCAGTTTGATTAATTCCTTAGATTCAGATTCCGTAGTTTATCAGGGTAACTGGGTATGGGGAAACTTGAATACAGTTCTGCATAGAGTATGTTATCCTGACAAGGAGGGAGTCCCCAAAAGAACAGGAACTGATCTAGAAAATGAAGTATATGGATTAGGAAATTTTACACTCAACCTCATGATTCTGAATGTTGAATCCGAAACCGAACCAAACTTGCCCACTATGTCAGTCCTACCAGTCAAAGGTGAACTATGTGTCAGTAAGAAAGGTTCAGTACACCTGGGTCATAGTAAATGTACTACTGTGATCGAATTTAGTGATAAGGGCAAGTCCACATTCAAAGCTACCCGTCATTCCTATTTCATTTGTGGTCAGACAGCATACATACGTTTGCCCCTAGATTGGGATGGTACCTGTTACATTGGATTCTTACTGCCACCTGTTTTCCTAGCTCCACCAGATTATCATAGAAATTCCCGTCTAGTTCACAGACCCAAAAGAGATCTCCCAATTGTCGACTATACGGAAACGGCATGGGAAAAATTCACAGATTTCAACAAAGGTTTCTTTCCCTACTTAGGTGCTATCTTTAATAGTAAGTCTATACGTCACTTAACCAGAACTCTCGAAGCAGTAGTGAAAGAGACTACTTCCGCCCTAGGTAACTTGACCGAGGAACAGTCTGCTATGAGACTTGTCGTTCTTCAAAATCGTCTCGTTATTGACGTCATACTAGCCGATCGCGGAGGAGCCTGTAAGGTCCTCGGGTCAGCTTGTTGCGTTTTCATCCCAGATAATGCTCCATCCGTATATAAGGCTATTACCCGTCTCCATAAGATAGCTAGTCAGATACATCAGAATCCAGGCACTTGGACTTGGTCCGGTTGGCTCTGGACTACCATATCAGCTTGGGGTTGGAAAATACTGTCATTTCTTGGAATAATACTACTTGTAGTATTCAGTTGCTGTCTATGTTTACAATGTGGGCCAGCGATTTGCGGCTTGTGCGCCACATCCTGCACTCCCCATTCAAGTCAACGTTCTAAAACCCATGTGAAAAAGGATGAGCAGATGATGCTCACTACACAGATAAATAGATTAATGACGATTGATATATCATGAAGGGTCCGTAGGGAACAAGGAGGGAATGAGGAAATATAAATTTTATGGTCAAGAAATGTTCCCTAACGTGTACCCCACCGTCTCCATGTACGAGTTTAAAGTGCATGTAACTTCCCTCCTGTGCCAGCTATGAAGACGCAAATACATTTGCGTCCAATGTTAACATGTCCTCTTTCAGATCCACCCTGAATGGGTCGGATATTCCGTTCCTAAATATGCCTTGCCACCGTCTTTGTATGGTGCACTTTCATGTATTCCTGGCTCTGTGCGAGCTAGGCCCTGTTTTCTGTCATCAAGCCTCTTTTCAAAAGCATCTCTGCCTCCTGAAACTGCAAGGTGGGATGCCCCCACCCGTGAACTCTGTCCTACTCCCTGCGAGGCGAGCGGAGCCTGGCTCGGCCTGCCTGCCTGCCAAAGACAGTATTTTACCTTCATGCTATCAGTATAGCCAAGCTCAGTTTCCCGAAAACACATTCCAGTCCAGCAGAATAGATAAACAATCCCCGGCTGCAGAGCAAAGGGCCCGTCCTCTCTGTCTCCATGCAAGTAATTCATAAGCTCCCGTTACCATGGTAGGCCCATGACCCCCTCGCTCTACACACAGATACGTAGGCGCATATGCACGCATTCATAGTCAGTATAGGATAGCCTCTGCCCAAGAGACCTTTCCCTCTAGATAGTATGGTTCCCAAACATCAGATATCAGATATGATATAGGAACGAGTTGATCTGACATGCCAGACTTCTGTCTCTTTCCTCTAGTGTGAATGTCAAGTCCCCTGCACCCTCCAGCTTCACGTCAATCACACGTCATGCAGCTGCGCACGCATCCTAGCTACCGATTCCTGCTGACTCTGCACGATTCTGTCATAGAGCCACCCACTTCTGACACTTACATGTGACGTTTCTAGAACACACCTCTGTGCACGCCTTAGTTCACGCCTTCTGATTACGTATTGCTAACACGTGTGTGTTCTTATCTTGTTTCTCTCAGCTGTTACGCCTTCTGCATTGACTTCTATTATGTATATTAAGTATAAAAGTAATGTAATGTCAATAAAGTATGCTCTATCCCTTCCTGAACCCCAGTGGTGTCAGGAATCCGATATCCGGTTCTAGAACCATTCCTTTTTAAGGAATAAAACCCCTAAGAAACTCTAACACCACGGACTCTGCGTCTTTCTTTCCGATTGAGTTATTTTTGTTTAAGTACTTACCTGCATAGAAATTAGGACGGTAATTAAATATTTACCACACAACGACATAACACCATCGCAAGACCTCTGCAACTCCCTCGCCTCGTACTTCCACAACAAGATCGCTGACATACACAACAGCTTCAGCACACAACCAATGCTCCCCACGACCGCACCAACGCCCCCACCACCACCCTCAGCGCCTGGACCCCAATCAGCACCGAAGACACCATCCGCACGATGAACTCCATCCACTCCGGATCGCCCACCGACCCCTGCCCTCACCACGTCTACAACAAGGCCGACGCTGTCATCGCACCCCACCTGCGAGACATCATCAACACCTCCTTCGACACCGCCACCTTCCCTGAGAGCTGGAAGCACGCCGAACTCAGCGCTCTATTGAAGAAACCAACAGCGGACCCCACCGAACTCAAAAACTACTGCCCCATCTCGCTCCTCCCGTTTCCAGCCACAGTCATCGAGAAGACCGTCAACAGGCAACTGGCCGCCTTCCTCGAGACGAATGGATCCCTCGACCCATCTCAGTCGGGCTTCAGGGCCAACCACAGCACCGAGACCGCCCTCATTGCTGCCACCAATGACATCCGTACCCTGCTCGACAACGGAGAAACAGCGGCCCTCATCCTCCTAGACCTCTCCGCAGCATTCGACACTGTCTGCCACCGCACCCTAGTGCAGCGCCTCAGCAACGTCGGAATCCAAGAGAAGGCTCTGGAGTGGATCATCTCCTTCCTCGCTGGAAGAACGCAGAGAGTCCGCCTACCTCCATTCAAATCAGAAGCCACCGAAGTCATCTGCGGTGTACCACAGGGATCATCGCTCAGCCCCACCCTCTTCAACGTCTACATGAGCCCCCTGGCGGCCATCGCACGCCAACACAACCTCAACATCATCTCCTACGCCGACTACACACAGCTGATCCTCTCCCTCACCAACGACCCCTCCACCGCCAGAACCAACCTTCACGAAGGGATGAAAGACGTGGCCGAATGGATGACGTCCAGCCGCCTGAAACTGAACTCAGACAAGACGGAAGTTCTCATCCTGGGCTCGTCGCCCTCCGCCTGGGCCGACTCCTGGTGGCCACCCGCCCTGGGCTCCGCACCCAAACCAACAGACCACGCACGCAACCTGGGCTTCATCCTGGACTCCTCCCTCTCCATGACCAGACAAGTCAACACCGTCTCCTCGTCCTGCTTCAATATCCTGCGCATGCTACGTAAGATCTTCCGGTGGATCCCCACCGAGACCAGGAAGACGGTCACCCAGGCCCTCGTCACCAGCCGACTGGACTACGGCAACACCCTCTATGCCGGAACCACCACCAAGCTCCAGAAGAGACTCCAGCGAATCCAGAACGCCTCAGCCAGACTCATCCTCGACATCCCCCGACACAGCCACATCTTCGGACATCTGAGAGACCTGCACTGGCTCCCAGTCAACAAGAGAATCACCTTCCGTCTCCTCACCCACGCACACAAAGCCCTACACAGCCAAGGCCCGAGATACCTCAACAGCCGCATCAACTTCTACACTCCCACACGCCAGCTCTGATCAACCAGCCACGCCCTCGCCGCCGTTCCCCGCATCCGCAGAGCCACAACAGGAGGAAGGTCCTTCTCCTACCTGGCCGCCAAGACCTGGAACTCCCTCCCGACCCACCTCCGCCTGACCCAAGACCACCTCGCCTTCAGGAAGCAGCTCAAGACCTGGCTGTTCGAGCAGTAGCGGACCCCCCCCAAGCGCCTTGAGACCCTCTGGGTGAGTAGTGCGCTATATAAATGTTTTGATTGATTGATTGATTGATGGGGATAATCTCCAATCCTGATATCTCCGAAGCTACAAATATCTCGTAAAATATAGATGATGTAGCATAGGAAAAGATAACCTTTTGGAAGCATGTTTTAGGTAATAGGGGCACGATTGTTAATAGAAGTAAATCTCCCAAATGGGGGCCTCCCAAGGCTTTTTAGCCATTAAGGAAGAAGAGGTGGGTTTCCCGAAGTGAGGGGGGTGGGGTACACGGGTGGACGTTAGTGCACAAGTGTGGGAGCATGGGGGAAAAAATGGTTAAAAATTTTTTTTTTTTAAGTTTGTCCTGACTTAAACCATACATCACCGACCTGGTACATCCGGACCAGGCCGGCTTTATGCCACAGCGGGCCACTCGCCATAAAATAAGACGCACTCAGGTCGCAGTGTCGGCGTGGCGAAGACTGGGGGAACAGGCGGCACTGTTTTTAGCGGACATGGATAGGGTATTCGACTCCCTGAGCTGGACATACTTGTTCGCCTTGCTGGGACGTCTGAACCTGGGCCCTCGATTTTTGACATATGTGCGGCTCGTGTACACGGACCTCACAGCAGCGGTGCGAGTGGGGGGAGAGATATCCCGCTCCTTCCGAATCGGGCGTGGGACGAGGCAGGGCTGCCCCCTTTCTCCATATCTGTACGCGCTAGCCATGGAGCCCCTTGCGGCTTGGGTGCGAATAGACGTTCAGCTCAGGGGATTCCAGTGGGCGGTTGGCGTGACGAATAGAATAGCACTATACGCCGATGACGTGTTATTTTTTCTCACTGACCTGGAGCGATCGGGGCCCCGTCTCCTGCGAATCCTAAAAATCTTTGGCGAAACCTCTGAATTATATATGAATCCCCGAAATCTACACTCTGGATATTGGGCGGCCCGCAGCCAGTGGGGGACTGGGCGAGTGAGCTCCAGATAACCATGGACGGCGTGAAGCATTTGGGAGTGTTCCTATCCGAGGATGCGACCTCTGCTATGGAGCGCAACATTGCCCCGGTCTGGGAGCACACTCGAGAAGACCTTAAGGTGTGGTACAAGATGCCGCTTCCCATCCATGGTAGATCGGCCATCTTTAAGATGGTGGCACTCCCACGTCTGATCTACCAGCTGCAGAACCACCCAGTCCTGGTTGCGCTGGGCTGGTTCAGGCGCCTTAACACAGCGCTCAGCCGGTTCCTGTGGGAAGGGGGCCAAGCACGGGTTGCCTTGCGGACTTGCTTTCGATCAACATATACCGGGGGCCTGGCTACATCAGATGTCCTATCGTATTACTAGGCATCCCACCTGTTGGTCTTAAATGACTGGTGGTATGCGGATAGAAGCAAACCCGCATACGCAGTGGAGAGGGCATTGATGGGCACAGCGTCCGTCCACACACTGCTGTACTCGGCGCCCCTCAGGAAATCTCTACCATCTATTACGCAGGTGGTCTTTCAAGTTTGGAGACAGGCACTACGTAGGATGGGTTGGTGGAACGTGCTTACCCAAGAAACCCCGCTGTGGCGTAATAGCCGATTACCTCAGATGGACACACTGATGGGCTTCCGGGGATGGGACGCGATCGGCATCTCTACATTAGGGGACGTCATGTCGGGGGTGTGCTCAAGTCCTTCGATGATCTGCGGGTTGAATTTGAGATGCCGAGAACCCAATTCTATAAACATCTTCAATTCCGTCATGCCTTGAAGCCATATATAGCTGGGCTGGAGGACCTCCCGGAGTTTAGTCCGCTAGAGGCCAAAGTTTTCATGGGGGAGCTGCCCGACAAGAAACTGTCCCGAATCTACCAAACCCTTGTACGGCACTGCTCCACCGATCTGCAACGCCTTAAAACAGCATGGGAACAGGATGTTGGGGAATTGGATGAGGCGGATTGGGTGGAGGCACTGGAGAGCCCTAGGGGAGCTGCAATTTCCATGCGCTTGCGACTCATTCAATTTAGGTACCTACACCGCACATATTATACTAGACAGCGCTTGTGGAAGGCGGGTTTGATTGCGTCCCCAGATTGCCTTAGGTGTGGTTCGGAGGTTGTAACGTTAATGCATACAGTGTGGGAATGCAGGGCATTGCAGAGATTCTGGACAGAAGTTCTCCGGTGTATAGACGAAGTCCTAGCCTGGGTATTTCAGAGAGACCCTAAACTGACACTGCTACACGTCATGGCTGGGGTGGGAGGCAATAGGTACAAGCGCCATTTACTTCTACTGGGCTTAACTTTAGCAAAGAGAGATATAGCACGTTCATGGAAGGCGCCCCAGGCTCCATCACTCATGGAATGGAAAAATGGTATGGACTTCAGCATGGGGCTGGAGCAGCCTATCTTTGTGGCTAGGGGTTGCCCGCAAATTCACTTTAAGATCTGGAAGAGGTGGGCGTACTATCGTGGACTGGAGCTAGACCCGCCATCTGAGGACATTACAGACCAGCCTCAGATATAGCCGGACAATCATGGCAAAACTGTGTACTTATCGGTGCACGATACACATTGTGCACTGGAGGTGTATTAAATGAGTGGAGCAGGCAGCAGCGCACGGGGGGTGGGAGTTGTGGGTGGTGGGGGGACTAATTTGATGCACTATTCGTTTGTACATTCTACTTCCTAAAATAGAAATGACTGCATTTGTGATTTGTTCAATGATGATGGTGATTGTCTCTTGGTGACGGAGCATTGCAGGATATATGCTTACTATGCAATCAATAAAATCTGTTTTAAAAAAAAAAAGTTTGTCCTCTATATACATCGTACACCAGGTTGTAATGGAGCCAGAGAGAACAGAAGAAATGCCAGACATTCAGAAGCCACAAATGGAATTTTTATCTTGGAACGTAAATGGCCTAAGAGGATCGCATAGGCGGGAGAGGGTTCTGCAGTACTTGAAGGATGCGCCAGCTCAAATTATTTTGTTACAAGAGACACACCTACCCTGCAAGGAGATGAAAGAGCTATTCGAGAAAAGGAAATGGGTGCAAGGTCTGATATGTACGCAACAGCAACTTACAATAGGAGGGGTGGCGATTTTGATAAAAGCAAATGCCCAAGTTGAAGTAATGGAAAGCAGAGTAGACAGGACAGGTAGATTGGCAATTGTGAATTGTGAATTGTTTAGCCAAAAAATAATTTTGTTTTTCAATTCAGGATAAGACTCCCCTCTACCTGTTTCCAACTCTGGTACTCCAGCTAATATAACAGTATAGGGAGTAGAGGCTGGGGGTATGGCTATACATGGCAGGGTAGATTTTGTTGTCCTCGAATTAAATTGACGAATATTCCCATTATCACCTTTGCAATTGCTGAATAAGTTTTGCTCCACCAACAGACCTAAGCTTGGTAATGTATCCCTAGGGCCGTGGGCAATGTCCCCTACATGTATTGCCCCATGTTGAGAAGCAACTGGGGCTACAATTTGTTGGATGGGGGATAGGCCCCATTGGAGCATTTAATAACTGGTAAAGTAGTAGAGAAAGGTGTAATCACATGTTTGCATTGGTGAACGGGGATCTGGTCCAGAGATTCGAGATTTTCAAAAGTGTTCGAGATTGTGTCTATTTTACTCCCCCAAGAATCTTCCAACGAGGTCAGCTTCTCTATGTGTCTCATTACAACTTCTAGTTCAGATTTTACAAAATTTTCAAAGTGTGTTTTAAGCTCTTTAACCAAATTTGATGCCCATGTCGGAGGCTCCAATGGTTCTATGCTACTTTTGCCAGCTGTATAACCCTCTGTCTGTGGCTTTGATGCTACTCTCGATGTGCAAGTCGCTTGCTTCCCCCCCTTATGGTGTAGTGTAGTTCCTATATTCCCAATAGGCTCTGCGCATTGGAATAATATATCCTGTAGCTTAGACGTAGGACTGAGGTCTACTAGGTCTCTACCGGCTATATTAGACTTAATTGTGAGTGCCAGCTAGCTCAGAGGTCACTAGAAACTTTCTTGAATAAACAAGAAGGGATTAGTTTCTGACAACCGCATAAAACATGACAACTTTATTTCCCAAGAATAAGAAATCAAATCTCTAGAGTCGCGGAAACAATATATAACTATTGCACTCAGTCAATCGTGCATGCTTAGTTTCACCAGAGGTGCGAGAGAAATAGAGAGACGGGCGTTTTCAATAAAAGGGTATTTATTGAACAGTCTCTTTCTCAAGCATTGGAAATGAACTGCTACAATAGTAAAGCTTATTATGAAGTACAATGCATATAATACGAACAGTATTATAAAGTAGTACTGTAAAAGCATGATATGGTTTCTAATCCATAAAGTGCATAAAATGTATAAAATACATAAAACATATACAGTGATAAAAGGATGATTAAAATACTCAACTGGTGCTTCTAGAATACGCCTACCCCGGTGTACCTAACCTAAGTCTGGTAAGAGTGAGGGAGTATAAGAGGAGGAGTTTAAGTCTAGGAGTTCTCTGCCAGGAATCTAATTCCAATAATTCTCTAAGAGGTCTAATCAGCGCCGTACCTTTGTTCTAGAATGAAGGAGGTCTTGTATCTCGTTCTCGGGACTCGATTTCCCAGATACCCGCAAGGGTAGCCCGGAAACACTGGAGCTGGATTTTTCAGCAGGAGAAATGACAGAGTCTCGCAGTGCGTCTGCTGGAGGGTCGGCTTCCTTCGGCACTTGCTGCTGCAGGGCGTCGGGCAAGTAATAGTCGATCTGCTCCAAACTACTGTGTGTTTGTTTAGGCAAATCAAGGCATATTTATACTTTGAAGGTGTCGAGTTTCACGCATGTTTGGACTTAATAACGTCACTCAAAGGCTCATTTCTTGGAAAACACCAGGAGTTCTAGGAGAACTTAATATTCAAGCAGGGGAAGTCCTGGGCTGCTGAAGGCGGGTTTTTCCAAGAAAACGTTGGTAATTCTTGGAGCTTATCCATGCCGTATTTGGGCTGTATGGTTTAGGCCAAATATGGTAATGATTTCTAAGCCTATATGAGGGAATGATAAAGTATACCTATATAAGGGCATGAATCGGGAAATTTATACTAGGGTCCGAGATTCATTTACAACAATGGAATTTTTGTTTCCGCGGACCACCTTTCCTGTTTGCCCACCCCCCCCCCCCTCCCCCGTAACAGATTTATTTAAATTTTCAAGAATTGCATTTTCTAAGGCAGGTTTTAAATCAGGAGTAATCGAGAGATTTACTGTTTGGGAAGAATCAAAAACTCCTGTTTCCAAAGTTGGTGCAATTCTTGGGATGCTAGGTGTTAGGGAGAGGTGTCTCTCTGTGTGTTCTATCTCGCTAGAGACAGCCCCGATTGCCTGCTGTAACATTTTGTCGATAGCTGTGGGTTTCACAATGGGGGTTCGCACTGAAGCTTTCTGTCTGGTGTTAGGCCTTATAGACGGAGAGGTACTCTCCCCTATGCTTGTGCGATGACTGAGTTTCCTCGATAAAAGGGGAATACAGAAATAGTTATTATTCAGTTGGATGGAACGAACACGCTCCCTACAATACTTCAAATTCTGTAATCCTAAAACTTCACTCTTTAGAAACCCTCAAACACTCTCCCAAGTTCTCCAAAAGTTGGCCAATGCCTGGACATTAAACATTACGATACAAAAGGGGATGATGGACGGAGCGTTTGAGCAAATAAAACACTCACCCCCAGTCAACTGATCTGGGTTTAATCCATCACCATTCTTTAGCTCACTCAGCCACCCCAGTTCAGACATGGCTATATGCAAATCAGTCTGACCCTGTGCCTCATGGGAACAGTCAAGCCTGAACTGCCAAGCCATGTCTTCCCTGGACCGGAAACAAGCATCCTGGGACCGGTTTCGGATTCATAATCCTCATCAGCCAGGCTATCTTGAATCCAGTGGCCAAGTGAGCAAGGGACTCACGTCTGAGCATACCCTGCCAACTTAGGGCGAACAAAGCGATACAAAAGGGGATGATGGACGGAGCGTTTGAGCAAATCAAACACTCACCCCCAGTCAACTGATCTGGGTTTAATCCATCACCATTCTTTAGCTCACTCAGCCACCCCAGTTCAGACATGGCCATATTCAAATCAGTCTGACTCTGTGCCTCATGGGAACAGTCCAGCCCGAACTGCCAAGTCATGTCTTCCCTGGACCGGAAACAAGCATCCTGGGACCGGTTTCGGATTCATAATCCTCATCAGCCAGGCTATCTTGAATCCAGTGGCCAAGTGAGCAAGGGACTCACGTCTGAGCAAACCCTGCCAAATTAGGGCGAACAAAGTGATACAAAAGGGGATGATGGACGGAGCGTTTGAGCAAATCAAACACTCACCCCCAGTCAACTGATCTGGGTTTAATCCATCACCATTCTTTAGCTCACTCAGCCACCCCAGTTCAGACATGGCCATATGCAAATCAGTCTGACCCTGTGCCTCATGGGAACAGTCAAGCCCGAACTGCCAAGCCATGTCTTCCCTGGACCGGAAACAAGCATCCTGGGACCGGTTTCGGATTCATAATCCTCATCAGCCAGGCTATCTTGAATCCAGTGGCCAAGTGAGCAAGGGACTCACGTCTGAGCATACCCTGCCAACTTAGGGCGAACAAAGCAATACAAAAGGGGATGATGGATGGAGCGTTTGAGCAAATCAAACACTCACCCCCAGTCAACTGATCTGGGTTTAATCCATCACCATTCTTTAGCTCACTCAGCCACCCCAGTTCAGACATGGCCATATGCAAATCAGTCTGACTCTATGCCTCATGGCAACGTATCTCTCTTCCGGGATCCCAGCTGATATGGCGATGTATCAGGGATCGTGTGGTCCGAGAAGAATTCTTCAGGTGATGTAGCTTGTCCGTACTCGGTATCCAGGATGTCGCGATGATCTGCTGGGCTCACTAGGTCTTGCAACACCTTCCGGCAATGAGTTGCGTGCACCCAGGTCTTCCGGTTGGTCACTCGAATCACAGTCCTGGTAGCCAAGAGCACCTGCTCAGGGCCTCGCCATCTGGGTGCTAGGGAGCTGGCTCTCTGGAAGGATTTTGTGATGACAAAGTCACCAGGGCGCAAGCAGTGGCCCTCACCTTGCGACCTGTCTGGAAGAGTCTCCTGAACCTGTTGATAAATAGAAGACAAACTGTCAGTCAACTGAGATTAATAGTCGTTCATCAATACATAAGGCACATCATGTATAGGGCGTGGCTTAGGAATCCCCCAAATATTCATTGGCCTCCCAATAACCACCTCATACTGTGTGAGGCCAGATTGTGTATGTGGTACCGTTCTAATAGATAGTAAAGCCAATGGCAGTGCATCAGGCCATTTCAAAGATGTGGAAGCCTGTACTTTAGCCAGTTTTAGTTTAAGGGTAGAGTTGTAACGTTTCACTAGTCCTGCTGATTGTGGGTGCAAAGCAGCATGAAACTTCTGCTTAATTCCCAACCCTTTCATGAGTTACTCAACAACTTGCCCAATAAAATGGGGTCCGTTGTCATGCCACAAAACTCGACAAATGCCGAATCTGGGGGAAAAATCCTATAGGAGCACCTTTGCTGTAGAAGGAGTTGTATTATCTTTCATAGTGTATGTCTCTATCCATTTACTAAAGGCACAAACCACCTCTAGGACATACTTCAGATTATTACAGCGTTCAAGCTGGATGTAATCCTTTTGCAGGACCTCAAAAGGTGCAGTAAGTATGGCAAACCCTCCTGCTGGAGTTTGTGTTCCTTTTCCGGGATTATACTGGTGACAAATCAGACAAGCCTGGACTATCTTTTTAGCTGTGCCGGCAATATCTGGATGATGCCAAACTTGCATAAGTTGCTGCGTCATTGAGGATGCCCCAACATGTCTCCCTCATGTGCCATGTGAATCATAGGATGTAAATAGGCTGAGGCTAACTTCCATTTGGTCATTTCTTTATTCCTCCAACAGCCCACATCGTCCAATGCTCCCTCCTTGGACCATCGGTCTAATTCATCAACAGAGGCAGATTGTTGCATGTCCAGCACCTCTTGTCTGGCATCATGCCAACATCCAGCCTGTGACTTAACTACATACACAGATGTAGTACTTTGTTGCATTGCAGTCTCATGAGCTGTGTAATCTGCAAAGGCATTTCCTTTTCCTATTTTATCAGTCACTTTCTTGTGTAACTACACTTAACAATTGCCACTTTCTAAGGATATGTCAAGGCAGTAAGGAGATTATATACTAATTCCCCAGGCACTATTTTTGTGCCATGTGAAGTAAGAAAGCCTCTTTCCTTCAAGAGTTGCCCAAAATCCTGAGCAACTCCAAAATCATATTGGCTATCGGTATAGATGTTAACAAGTAGATCTGAACTAAGCTCACATGCTCTCGTCAGTGCTATCAACTCGGCTGCTTGAGCCGCCTTCTGTGGGATGTGAGCTGTCTCTACTACTGTCTGAAGTGTTGTAATTGCA
This sequence comes from Lissotriton vulgaris, assembly GCF_964263255.1. Lineage (NCBI taxonomy): Eukaryota > Metazoa > Chordata > Amphibia > Caudata > Salamandridae > Lissotriton > Lissotriton vulgaris. The sequence continues at coordinate 1,244,864,409 of NC_141685.1, forward strand.
TAAGCAGCAGATGTCGTGTCATCAGGCAACTTCAGGCAAGACCCATCAACCCACAGTTCCCCATCAACGTTAGAAAGAGGTATGTCTTATAGGTCAACACAACGCTTTGTTTGTTCTTCAGTAAGGGATATACAATCATGTAGGTCTTGTGACTTGAGACTGAGTAACTTGAAATGGCAATAATGTAGCAGGATTTAGAGTCAAACATCTTTTCAACGTGATATGAGGGGCCAAAAGTATCAATTCATATCCTATCAAACGGGCACTAGTCAAATGTTGCGTTTTCATTTGATTTAACAGTTCATCAACCGAATGGGGTACTAGCACAAGCAATCTGTGTGACAAGACTATTCCCTCACTTTGACGTATGAACACAGCTGTCGTTGCCACCCCTCGAAAACAACCAGACATCGACGAGCAACTGGATCAACGACAGCTGAGAAATATGCACAAGGATGCTGCTTATCACTGTGTGTCTGTACTAAAACTTTGAGAGCACAACCGCCCCTCTCGTGTACATAGAGTGTAAAGGCCTTAGTGTAGTCTGGAGTTCCTAATACTGGTGCAGAACAAAAATTGTAACGTAACTGTTGAAAAGGATTCTGGCATTCAGTAGTCCATGGGAGAGGCATCAGAGTGTCTTTAGTGAAAAGGGCCAACGAGGGTTTAATAATGTGAGAAAAACTAGGGATCCACTGCCTACAGAAAGAAGTAAGGCCAACTAGTGCACAAACATCCTTCTGAGTAGGCAGCAGAGGAGTATCTAAAATGGTCTGAATGCGGTCTGGTGTGAGTGCACGTCCTTCCTTAGACAGGAGATGACCTAAGTAGGCAACCTGCTGTCTACAATATTGCAATTTCTTATGCGAGATTTTATGATGATGAGAAGCTAGGAATGAGAGCAATGACAGTGTGCCTTCTTCACCCTGTTCAGGGGCATCAGCAGCCAACAAGATGTCATCAACATATTGAAAAATAAGCACCCCTTTTGGCACAGGGAAAGAATCAAGCTGCATTTTCAATGTCTGGCTATAATGCTAGAACTCTCTGTATACCTTTGTGGAGCTCTACAGAATATGAATGATTGATTATTCAAAGTGAAGCCGAACAAATAAAGGCTGTCAGGATGAATAGGTTTTGAGAAAATGCATTTTTCAAATCAATGATACTAAATGTAGTTGCAGTAAGAGGAACCATAGTAAGAAGTGTTGTGATGTCAGAAACTACCGGATATTGGGGTACTACAATTTTGTTGACTTCTTGTAAGTCAATGATGAATCTATATATTTTAGTGTTAGTGTCTTTTTTCAAAATAGGAAGAATAGGGCTATTACAAATGTTATAAGGGACTTCTTCCACAACCCCCACTCTGATCAAATCCTGAACAATGTTAATTAATGCTTCTTCGCCTTCCGGAGATATTTTATATTGGGGCAGTCGAGGAAACAATGCACCTTCCTTCACTTGAATATGTACTGGTGGAATAACCATTTGTCCCACATTAGTATCTGATGTAGCCCCCAAAGTACTAGGTAACAATGCCAGACAACATCCTCTTAAATGAGACAGGAACTCTCAACCATTGGATAGTTATCATTTAAAATAACACGCACACCTTCTGGGGAACAACGTATTGTAGCACGGAAATGTTTGAGCATATCGATACCCACAATGTTATCCGGCGTGTTAGGGGAAAGCAAAAATTGACATACTGCAGTGAATTTATCAAGACTAAATGCAAGTGGCTGTTATATAGGCTAAGTGTAGGTGTCCCATAGAATCAGAGTGTCAGAATATCTTTATTCGACTTAATTAAAGTCATACAAAGAAAGAAAGCATTAAAACAGCACATTAAAAAGTATACATTGCGGTCATGACATTTAAAAAACATCTAACTCAATACGCATTTTAAATACTATTTACACATGATTAAAAGGTGTGTATATATATAAAACAGTGCCTATAATATGATTTCATACATTTAGTAAACTTTTAGGGCGGAGATTGGCCAGCAACTTTCGCCCTAGCTGCCGCGACTAAAAAATTTGCAAGACTAAATGCTGTACATGGATTCGTCATAAGCTGTAGGTAGAGCAGTGCGGGTCTCACCTGTGTGAACCCTGCATTTTTGAGTAAGGGGAGCAAGTGTTTTTTCCTCTGCTCATGGAATAAGCTACAAAACATGACGAAGTGCATTGTGTCCTGCACAGAAAAATGGTCGCAGCTGCAAGGGGCGGCTAGTTCTGGCTTCTGCCAACCCTTGAAAGAGCCTAGGTGAAAATGAATAAGGTTGAACCTTAGTTTAGTTAATAAAAACCTATGGTAAGGGATGGTTACGAAACGGAGGTAAGGGGCCATTTGGGAATCGCTCATCAATAGAAAGTGAGCCCTTACTGCAGGCTTCTGAAGCTCGACTGCCTCACGGCTTACTTCCTTCCTTTCTAAAAAGGCTTTTTTTGTTTGGGCTATATCACGGGTCGTGATATTCTCTGGGGAGCGAAAAAGTTCTGGGCGACCCAAGTCTGAGAATGATTTACTTAGATAGGCCAGCCAAGGAATTTTGCTCTGATTATCCAGTGATAGGACGTCCCTCAAGATTTTATGGTTCAGAGGTAAATCAGCATTTAACCACATTTTCAGCCACAAGGTCAGGGGTGCAACACTTAATAGGTCCGACAGATATGGCAACCCAACCTCCTTATGAATGGAATAGGTGGGGGTTGATTGGGGGACAGAGAGAAGGGATCTTATGAATCTATTTTCTGCTCTCTGAATGGGGTCAAGGTTTACATAACCCCACAGAGAAGATCCATAAGATGCGATGGCGACAGGCTTACTTTTGTATATCTTCAACATCGCTTCCATGGGCCTGGCACCCAATTTGCCGGCAAAGCCCAGGAGTGCGGAGGAAGATCTAGTTACTGCCAACCTCTTTGCATTTATCTGTGGGATCATATCAATGTTATGATTGCGCCAGACAGGGAAGCCCTAGAAACCAATTTTTTAGACCGAGCACTATGAGTAGCTCAAGTATCAACCAGAAACTGATCAGTAGAGCCCAAGACATTTGTATCACCATAACCCCATCCTAGGCATTTTATGCATAATTAGAATCCCCAAGACCTTCAATCGAATAATCAGACATTTGATATTGATTTCATCTATCGAAGGTATTAGAATATTTCAGGTTGTGTTCAGCAGCCTCAAATCTGGTACGATTTCCTATTCCTCCCCTTTGTCCTGAATTCCCTGGGTGTCTTCTCATGCTTCCTCTACCCCGTTGATACTGCTGACCTCGCAAAAGGGGGCACTCAGAACGCCAATGTCCAATGTCTTTACAATAAGCACACTGATCAAAAAACAAAGTTGCTCGAGAGAAAGGAGGCACATCCGGGGTATATGCGGCATGTCTGCCTATACCACTACCTTTGAATGGTGGACCATAGACTTGAGCCAACATAACTTTCATTTTTAAATCCTTAACCTTTTTATCCTCTTTGCCTTTTGCTTCCAATTACTGACACTCATAATACTGGGCATAGTCAAAAGGGAGACTGGGGAAGACGTAGTCCATGAACTCTCGCTGGCCTTTAGGCGACTAGCTATTTCTGGCAACATGTTAGCAACAAATTTGTCGACAAACAGATGCTTACCCGTGTCATCTGTCAATGGCTGCCCACTAAAGTCATGGAATGTCTCTTCAAAGTGTGTAAAGAAATCAGAAACTGACTCATCCGCTTTCTGTTTACAAGATGCTAATGTTATACAAATATTTTCTTAGGAGGTATAAGAGTTTTTAGTTACAATAGTTTTAGGAAGATCTAATATCACCTGTTGTGGTTTCTGCGCAGGTTCTCTAGCCACATCTATTTCATCTAAATGCACCCAAGTATCACCATAAGCTGCAATATGGTCTACCTTCCGAATTGTTCTCCACATATCAGGGGCTAACTAAGTCCAAAAAACATATCTATTTCTGGTAGGACTATAGTGCAGGAACTAATAGCTCCTTCCACTTCTTCATAAAAAGCGGACAGATTTTTCCGTGGGTCGGGCAAAGCAGCTTTAAGAGACATAACAGCTGCTCTACTCCAAAGGGGTATGAACCCAATTATAAATAAAATATCCCTTTGCATCATCTGAGATTTTATCGTCACTTGTTCCCGCTCACTTTGGAGGAACATACAAAGGCGCAGCTTCACGCATCGGTTTTACAGTAACTACAATATCACAAGTGTTTTTATCTGTCCCTGTAGCTCCTTCTTGTCGTGCTGGGGACTGAACTGTTTGTTCACTTGTAGCTTTGCTAGCTGCTTTTTTCTCCTCTCGCAGACGGAATGCGTCAATTCGTATTTTAACCACTCGTCTAATTAGTTCAGGCACCTAGGAAGGAAAAAAGGTGCCATCACTGAATTGTTTATAATCAGAATTTATATGAGAGGGCTCTAGATCACCAGAATGTTTTATAAAACTGAGTATTACTTCCCAAGTAAACGTCTCTACAAAAGATAACTGCTCTAAATCTATACACTGCTCAACCATTGCTATGAGTTCTGGAGCGGAGGCATTCTCACAAGCTGATTTACGAGCAGCAGATCTAAGAGTGGCCTTGTATTCAGTAGTTAAAGTAGAACGAGTCAGGCGCCTACCTTCCTTAAATATATCTTTCTCATCTGAGGACAAATGCTCCTGGTAAGAAACCTCATTCTCAGGGGCACTAGGGAATTTATATGGGGGTGGAGGTCTATCTAACAAGATGGAATCATCTTGAGGTTTATTAAGTTTGGGATAAACGGGACGCCTAATAGGGTACTGGCCAGTTACCTCTAAATGACGCTCCCTTTCTTCTTTTTCTTTTATTTCCTTCATTTTCTTATTTTTTTAATTGTAATGCTTTTTTATGGATTGTATTTTGCTGTTCTTTTTCTGCTATAGCTTCTTCTTTCCTCACTCTCTCATGCACTTCTTTCTCCCACATTTGTACACAATCAAGCATATCTTGTCAAGTTTTCTTCTTAAATAAACACTGCTCTAAATATTGAATCTTTTTAAAGTCAAATGACACATTCATAGGCCATCGTAAATCAGGAACCTTTTTCGTATATTTGTTCCACAGTAACTATACATTATGGAAGAAATACCATATTTAATGTACATATGCCTATTAGGTGTACCCTCTGGGGGAGCCGGCTGACTTCTTTCTAAATCCATTTTGGTACCTCCAAGACACCAACACAACCTACGAAGTGTGCTAGGAGCAGGCATGCTGCCCAATTATAGTAAAATATTACTTGACCCAGATATATGAAAGTAGAGAAAAATCTCCACATTACCTGCCTTTAACTATTGCAGTAGGTAAACAAACAAAAAAAAGCCAGAATCTTATTTTTTATTTATTTTTATTTTATTTTAAAAGTTTTATATAGCGCTGGCTAGACCCGGAGGTATCAGAGCGCTTTACATGAGCATCGGATCATAGTTACAGGTTACATCGTTTCCATGGTTACACAGTTCTTAGAGCATGGCAACATAGTTACTTGTAAGGTTGAGATAAACAATAAGCACAAATACGTAAGGGGAAAAGAAAGGCAAGGTGAGAGATTCAGTGGAGGGGGATTGGAGATGGGGAAGTAGACAGATAATGAAGGCAGGAAAGAGGAGGGGAGGGTTAGAGACACAGCATAGGGAGAGGAGGGGAAGCGTGACGGGTACACAAACCGGTAGACGAGTCAAGGGAACGTCCAAAGTCCAATAAGCTGTGATCCCAGGGGAAGTGGTATGCCTTCCCTATCTCTATTGCGAGAGGCACCCTTTAGGCAGTGGACTCTCTCAGAGGGTTCTCTGAGACTCCAAGGCCTACATAATGGATCCTTCCCCAAAAAGGGGAGAGGGAGTGCTTTGGCAAGGGGTACCATACCATACCTCAAGTGTGAGTGGCTCCCTTGGCACAGTGGACTCACTCAGCGGGTTCGCTGAGACTCCAGAGTTTAAATATTGGATCTTTCCCCAACAAGGGGAGAAGGAGTGCTTAGTCAAAGGGCACAAAGGACAGGGGGGTAGGCAGAGTAGCAGGCAAGGGGAGAGATTCAGGGGAGAGAGGATAGGAGCTATGGAAGAGACAATAAGGAGAGACGAAAAGAAGTCTGCCTAAAGACCGACTGGGTAGGTGACGACCAAGGAGGGAATCCACGGCCCATCTCCCCTATAGCTAAACCAAGTAGCTCCATCAGGCATCAGACAAAATAGTTTGGTCTCAATACATTGAGAGAGGAGGGAAGGAGAGACATAAATAGAGGGAGGATGCGGGAGGATGCGGGTGGAGACGACAGGAGAGACAAAAGGAAGTGACACAATGTGGTTTAACAATATACCAGAAGAAGATCAATAAGTAAACATTATATCAAACAATCAGCAATACAATTAGGGGAGGAGAGAAAGGAGAGAGAAAGTAGTGGGGCGGGGCGAGGAGGGAAAGTGAGGATAAGGGAAGAGACAACCGTAGAGACGAAAGGAAGTCTGTCTAAAGACCGACTGGGTAGGTGGCGACCAAGGAGGGAATCCACGGCCCATCTCCCCTATAGCTAAACCAAGTAGCTCCATCGGGCATCAGACAAAATAGTTCGGTCTCAATACATTGAGAGGGGAGGGAAGGAGGGATATAAATAGAGGGAGGATGTGGGAGGAGACGACAGGAGAGACGACAGGAAGTGCAACAATGTGGTTCAACAATATATCAGAAAAAGAACAATGGAGGTGTATCAAACAAAGGAGCATCATAGAGGTGGACAACAAAAATCAGACATAACAAAAATATCAAGAAAAAAAGGAACATTCAGAGATTTAAGATTAAGCATAAGAAAGATGTGAGTCAGGTTAGGAGTGAGAGAGGAGATAAAAGAGAGCAAGTATCAAATGAAATAAGGTGCAGGCTGCATAAAAGGTAGTGTACTACAGGATAAGAAACAAAGTAAGAGGCGCCTGATCAATAAAATGCATAACAGAAATGATAAATAACACAACATTCAGTACAGTGAAAAACAAAATGAGAAGCAAGAAAGCAGGATAGATGGGGGTGTGGTAGAAGGGTAGCAAGATCATGAAGAAAGCATGGACAGGATAGTTGGAGGAGAACGGAGATAAGAGAGATAGAGTATAAGAGAAGGATCAGAGGTAAAGAGATGGGGATGGTTAAAAGTGAAAAGGAACAACAGGATTGAGATACCAGTGGAGTTGTCGACAGGGCTCCGTTCAAAGATGGCCACCAATTGTGAGAGAGAGGGGCAAGTCCATTTTCTATCTCTATACATCCCAGTAAGGGAAAGGAGGGTAAAATGGAGGCTAAAAAGGATCCTTAAAGAAAGGGAACCACAAAATGGGCGCCACAAGTAAGAGATCAGGCAGGGAAATTCAGGTGAATCATGAAATAGCCTCACGGAGGAGGGATATTAAAGTTGCAGTGTAAAAACCATCAGAATAGTACTCTGCGGCTCGTAGAGCCGAATCTGGTGTCCAGCACACTTGGCAGAGGATCAGGGCAACAGTAGTCAGGTGCCGAGTCTCGTCGTTGAGGTAGCAAGCAGCAAAACAACATCTCCATGGGCTCATTAAATTAAATGTAGGCAACGATAGCCTATCAGTGTACAAAGTCGCCGGCAGCCTCGATTGGTGAGGCTGGACCATAAATAATAATGGCAAGGTCGGTGCGGTTCAAAATCACTGACGGGACCGGGATGTTTCTGTCAGGGGTAGGTCCGGTTCGATCCCCGTGCTCGTGGGGCCTGGCCAGGGGGTTGGTGAGCCTCCACGACCATGTGGCAAAGGTCCACAGGAATCAGAGGAAGAATCCAATACCCGAGGCGCCTGCAGGATTCGGGCTCCAGGCAAGGGGGGGGATGGTGTAGCCGTGGGGACTGAGTGGCAGAGGAAGCGGCCAGAGCTCCTGATGACTCCAGGTCAGGAGAAATCAAGAGTGCCGCTTCAGCGACCTTACCAAACAAAAGTCTCCAACTGACCATCTCTTGGTCGACCTAATGGTCACTGCAAAAACGGGCGCCAAAGGAAATCTCAGTCGGGACCGGCCACCACCTGGAGGGTCGATATCGAGAAAAACAGAAAAACACTTTGGGCTGCAAAGACAAGGGTTTCCTCATGCAGGATGTCTCCTCAGCAAGGTTCCACTCTTCTGTCAAGACCACTCCTTCGGGCGGCTGTGCCTCCGATGAGCCCCACGAGTCGGGCGCCAAACTGTGTAAATGTGCCTTTTTAGGGGCACACCAGTGCAGGGGTCACCCTTATCTTTGTCCACGGGTCCTTAGACCAACAAAATAGAGATTGACACAGGAGCTGAAATTCAAAATAACAAGTTTATTCACTCATGAGTGAGACCACATCCATACAATACCCTCGAGTGTTCCAGGAGGTAGTGATTCGAATGCACAGACCATGGGCCTTTTATACTAGTTTTTCTGCACTGGTAAGCATGTTGTTATAAATAGAAGGGACAGGCCAACACAGGAAACCTACCGACAAACATGGGCAAATGTGGAAATCACTTAGTCAGCAAAGGGGGAGCAGGAGTGCTTATGGCAGCACTATGAGATTGACAGTTGAGTCTGAGACCAGTTGTTCTGGCAGCTACAAACTCTTTAGCATGCATATTGCTTTTAGCTGAGTCAGGAAGTTAACTAAAATAGACAGCACAGGTAGGGAAAAAGTAGAGCAGCAGAGGATGGAAGAATTATGGATGCCACAAACAAGATGGTTTCAGCTTATGCTAACAGAGATTATTTGAGATTTTCACAACACCTGTTGTAGGAAGCGGCTCTGTATATACTATACCAAAGTATATTATAGTGTACACAGAGGCAAGTGAATCCCCAAAGGTAGGCAGAGATAAAAGTAGATAATACCTTACTTTCTATTTGTGGTGTGGTAGTGTGGGTGAGACGTAACGCTTTATCAGAGGGTAGTGTTAAGCATTTATTGTACACACTCAGGGAAGAAATGGTGTCACAAACTCAAAGACTGAGCTCAGTCCAATTTACTTTTGCCAAAATATTATTCAGTTCTATTTTATCTCTAGAACCAAGCAAGGCCTGGTACAGGTAAGTGAAATATTAGTATGCATGAATAATACAGTCGACTGCAGTTGTATGTAATTGGTTTGGATACAGGTAGGTCAATTATTCATAAACAGTTGGCATTGTGTAGTGTCTTCACTTCATACTTCTTTCCTGTCTAGCCCTGTAGAATGTTCTCATCCTGATGATGTCATAGAATGCTGATAGCTCTGGGATTTCAGTTGAGAGTTAGGGCTGAGCTGTCACCATCCTGCTCCTGGTGGGGTTTTAATATTTCATGTACTTTACTTAATGAATCTACTTTTATCCTTGTACCATTTTACTTTCAATAAATATACTTCATCAATTACTTGGATTCATGAACTTCCTTGACTACACATTTTGCCAAAGAGGATGGGATTTGGACCTCCTCCTGAAATGGACCTTCAGTTATATACTTCAGCCTGCTACCTACAAGGACTTTTAATTTCAAGCAACCACAATGTAATGAACTTCAACTTCTTTCTCAAGCATATTGGCTAGCCCCACCAGTGACCAATCCATTGGTTTCCCTCTTCCTTAATAGTGCCAGTCCCTGCTGTAATCTTCTACTTACCAGCTCCTGACTGCCTGTTTAAGAAGAAAACCTGTTCCCTTTCTGATACCTTTGAAGTGTTTTTCTTCGAAGCGCAGTTTACTACAGCAGCGCTGACCTTCCTGCTGCTTTGCCTCATTGTTGCCTTCCACATTCCTGCTTCGTTTTGCTGTTATGAAGCTCCCCGCTCCCCGCTCTCCTGTGATGAAGTGCCCTGCTTTTCCCATGAGGCGGTGTTACTCTGGAGAGTTTTGTCCCTCATGAGCAACGATCCATATCTCCCTCTGCATGGTTGGAACTACAATTTTGCACTTGTGAACTATCGCCAGGTGGGAATACACCACTGGTTTCTGCCTGCCATGTGGGAGCGACTGTCATTGTGCTTTGAGACAGTGTCTGCTTTATTTCTATTTTTCTGCAGTTTGTACATTTGCCATATTTTTGCGGCATTCGACTTTAATTTTATTTACTACACCTTTAATGGCAGTTTAACAGCTATTGTTATTTAAAAAGCGGTACAACTTGGGTGGCGAACGCCTCTTACCTTCAATTGTCTCCAGCGTCATTTCGCATTCCTATGACGTTACTCCTTCTTCATTCATCAACATCAGCACCGTTGTGCGCATACATTTGGTGCATGTGCGTGCCCTGAATCATTCGGCTGTACATCAGTAACGTGCAGCCATGTTCTTTGCGTGGAGTTCTTCATTTCTGCCATCCACCCTTGCCAACCAAGTTTTTCTTTTTCTCCTTCTTTGGCTTTTTAACAGCTTTACTTTGGGCTAATGCTGAAGTGTTTGTCCATCTAGCGTAATGCTCCTCATGAGATCCCCCACATCCTCATTTCGCCCGGACCTTCACTTTCACTGCTGAAGAGTTTTCAAATTTGCGACCGGCATGTCAGTGCAATCTTCAGTCTTATTGCCGAATAGTGGGATGAACATCTGTTATGTGAAAGTTTATTTGACCAGGACTTTTCTTCAAGAGCAGTTTTAATTCAAGGGTGCCACCTAGTGGTTTTCCAGCACTATCACGCTTGAACATTCAATATAGTTAAAATACAATGAAGCGCCATTACAACTCTTCCTGTGACCTTCCTCGTGAAAATGGCACGAAATTGCGCGAGTATTTTATTTCTTTCTACATGTCTACGCTGATGACAACGGTGACTACTTTTCTTATTTTATTCCTTTGTTTTTACTTCTTCACCTGAGTTTGCTTCTACAATATGAATTTATCTAATGTTGTGCACATTTCTTGAATGTGTTTTGTGTGCGCTGTTTTGAAGTGCCATTTATTATTTTTATTTCAATATGTTACATGAATTTTACCTTATAACTCTTTTAAAAATGTAATTTTGAAATGCTTTCTGTTTCTTTCCTATTTTATTTTGCTGTACATATTTTAAAGTGTTTTCATATTTTCTGTTTTCTTTGATGATGAATTGAATGTTTCTTCGCAGGTTTGACTGCTCATTCATTTTCAAAATTTCTGCACCTTCGTTTAGTTGATTCTTGTTGTGTTCTGCAAACAAAACAGGTGATGGACCGAATGTGGATCAATGTCACACATTCACCCCAGTCCAAAGATCTGGGCCCAAATCCATCGTTTTTTTGCACTCCACACCACCCTGGGTTAGACAATGGCGATATGCAAATCAGCTCTGACCCTGTGCCCCATGGGAACAGTCCAGTCCGAACTACAAAAGCCATATCCTTCCCAGAACGGAATCAAGCATCCGAGGACCGGACCGGTTTCGAGGTAACACCTCTCATCAGCCCGGCTAGCTTGACTCCAGTGGTGTGGAGTGCCTGGGACCCACGTCTGGGCATCCCCAGCGCACTTAGGGCGGCAATTGCAAACAAAACAGGTGATGGACCGAATGTGGATCAATGTCACACATTCACCCCAGTCCAAAGATCTGGGCCCAAATCCATCGTTTTTTTTTGTTTTTGTCTAACCCAGGGTGGTGTGGAGTGCAAAAAACGATGGATTTGGGCCCAGATCTTTGGACTGGGGTGAATGTGTGACATTGATCCACATTCGGTCCATCACCTGTTTTGTTTGCAATTGCCGCCATAAGTGCGCTGAGGATGCCCAGACGTGGGTCCCAGGCACTCCACACCACTGGAGTCAAGCTAGCCGGGCTGATGAGAGGTGTTACCTCGAAACCGGTCCGGTCCTCGGATGCTTGATTCCGTTCTGGGAAGGACATGGCTTTTGTAGTTCGGACTGGACTGTTCCCATGGGGAACAGGGTCAGAGCTGATTTGCATATCGCCATTGTCTAACCCAGGGTGGTGTGGAGTGCAAAAAACGATGGATTTGGGCCCAGATCTTTGGACTGGGGTGAATGTGTGACATTGATCCACATTCGGTCCATCACCTGTTTTGTTTGCAATTGCCGCCATAAGTGCGCTGGGGATGCCCAGACGTGGGCCCCAGGCACTCCACACCACTGGAGTCAAGCTAGCCGGGCTGATGAGAGGTGTTACCTCGAAACCGGTCCGGTCCTCGGATGCTTGATTCCGTTCTGGGAAGGACATGGCTTTTGTAGTTCGGACTGGACTGTTCCCATGGGGCACAGGGTCAGAGCTGATTTGCATATCGCCATTGTCTAACCCAGGGTGGTGTGGAGTGCAAAAAACGATGGATTTGGGCCCAGATCTTTGGACTGGGGTGAATGTGTGACATTGATCCACATTCGGTCCATCACCTGTTTTGTTTGCAATTGCCACCATAAGTGCGCTGGGGATGCCCAGACGTGGGTCCCAGGCACTCCACACCACTGGAGTCAAGCTAGCCGGGCTAATGAGAGGTGTTACCTCGAAACCGGTCCGGTCCTCGGATGCTTGATTCCGTTCTGGGAAGGACATGGCTTTTGTAGTTCGGACTGGACTGTTCCCATGGGGCACAGGGTCAGAGCTGATTTGCATATCGCCATTGTCTAACCCAGGGTGGTGTGGAGTGCAAAAAACGATGGATTTGGGCCCAGATCTTTGGACTGGGGTGAATGTGTGACATTGATCCACATTCGGTCCATCACCTGTTTTGTTTGCAATTGCCGCCATAAGTGCGCTGGGGATGCCCAGCCGTGGGTCCCAGGCACTCCACACCACTGGAGTCATGCTAGCCGGGCTGATGAGAGGTGTTACCTCGAAACCGGTCCGGTCCTCGGATGCTTGATTCCGTTCTGGGAAGGACATGGCTTTTGTAGTTCGGACTGGACTGTTCCCATGGGGCACAGGGTCAGAGCTGATTTGCATATCGCCATTGTCTAACCCAGGGTGGTGTGGAGTGCAAAAAACGAGGGATTTGGGCCCAGATCTTTGGACTGGGGTGAATGTGTGACATTGATCCACATTCGGTCCATCACCTGTTTTGTTTGCAATTGCCGCCATAAGTACGCTGGGGATGCCCAGACGTGGGTCCCAGGCACTCCACACCACTGGAGTCAAGCTAGCCGGGCTGATGAGAGGTGTTACCTCGAAACCGGTCCGGTCCTCGGATGCTTGATTCCGTTCTGGGAAGGACATGGCTTTTGTAGTTCGGACTGGACTGTTCCCATGGGGCACAGGGTCAGAGCTGATTTGCATATCGCCATTGTCTAACCCAGGGTGGTGTGGAGTGCAAAAAACGATGGATTTGGGCCCAGATCTTTGGACTGGGTTGAATGTGTGACATTGATCCACATTCGGTCCATCACCTGTTTTGTTTGCAATTGCCGCCATAAGTGCGCTGGGGATGCCCAGACGTGGGTCCCAGGCACTCCACACCACTGGAGTCAAGCTAGCCGGGCTGATGAGAGGTGTTACCTCGAAACCGGTCCGGTCCTCGGATGCTTGATTCCGTTCTGGGAAGGACATGGCTTTTGTAGTTCGGACTGGACTGTTCCCATGGGGCACAGGGTCAGAGCTGATTTGCATATCGCCATTGTCTAACCCAGGGTGGTGTGGAGTGCAAAAAACAATGGATTTGGGCCCAGATCTTTGGACTGGGGTGAATGTGTGACATTGATCCACATTCGGTCCATCACCTGTTTTGTTTGCAATTGCCGCCATAAGTGCGCTGGGGATGCCCAGACGTGGGTCCCAGGCACTCCACACCACTGGAGTCAAGCTAGCCGGGCTGATGAGAGGTGTTACCTCGAAACCGGTCCGGTCCTCGGATGCTTGATTCCGTTCTGGGAAGGACATGGCTTTTGTAGTTCGGACTGGACTGTTCCCATGGGGCACAGGGTCAGAGCTGATTTGCATATCGCCATTGTCTAACCCAGGGTGGTGTGGAGTGCAAAAAACGATGGATTTGGGCCCAGATCTTTGGACTGGGGTGAATGTGTGACATTGATCCACATTCGGTCCATCACCTGTTTTGTTTGCAATTGCCGCCATAAGTGCGCTGGGGATGCCCAGACGTGGGTCCAAGGCACTCCACACCACTGGAGTCAAGCTAGCCGGGCTGATGAGAGGTGTTACCTCGAAACCGGTCCGGTCCTCGGATGCTTGATTCCGTTCTGGGAAGGACATGGCTTTTGTAGTTCGGACTGGACTGTTCCCATGGGGCACAGGGTCAGAGCTGATTTGCATATCGCCATTGTCTAACCCAGGGTGGTGTGGAGTGCAAAAAACGATGGATTTGGGCCCAGATCTTTGGACTGGGGTGAATGTGTGACATTGATCCACATTCGGTCCATCACCTGTTTTGTTTGCAATTGCCGCCATAAGTGCGCTGGGGATGCCCAGACGTGGGTCCCAGGCACTCCACACCACTGGAGTCAAGCTAGCCGGGCTGATGAGAGGTGTTACCTCGAAACCGGTCCGGTCCTCGGATGCTTGATTCCGTTCTGGGAAGGACATGGCTTTTGTAGTTCGGACTGGACTGTTCCCATGGGGCACAGGGTCAGAGCTGATTTGCATATCGCCATTGTCTAACCCAGGGTGGTGTGGAGTGCAAAAAACGATGGATTTGGGCCCAGATCTTTGGACTGGGGTGAATGTGTGACATTTATCCACATTCGGGCCATCACCTGTTTTGTTTGCTGTTGTGTTCTGCAGACATTTCATTTGAGAATTTTCTATGTATGCTTTTTGTTATGTTCTGATATGACTTTCCACACTTATTCCTACAGCTGTTCACATTTTCTTTGTATTTTAATGATGCATTGAATTAACTATGCTTGTTTGAATGCTCATATATTTGCTAAAGTTTTCGCACCTTTGCTGTAGATCTTGCACTGTGTATTTCCTCACAGGTTTTAATTTAAAATATGTTTTATTTCACATAGTTCTATGAAATTTCTTGTTCTAGGATGTCGACTCCTACATTTTCTTATTCATTCACTATGTTCACTCATGAGTTTTCACAATGGTTCTGGGCACGGAAACCCTGTTATTGAATGTTCTTCTAAAGTATTACAGGTTCTGTTCAATTTTGCGCAAAGTTTTTCATTCTAACATCTTACTGGCAACTAGGTTTTACCTTTTATTCATTCATGATTGTTACTCCTGTTGGGTGCATTTCTTTTCCTCACCCTTCTTCTTACTCATGTGTTGGAGATCTTTTATGTTCTCCCGTTGGAGTAATTTTCTTTCTTTTATTTGTTCTGATTTCTTTTCATCGCTTAGCGTTCTTTGATTCATGCATCTATTCCAGTATGGCCATCTGGTGTTCCTCGCTGCATCTTGAACGTTTTTTCTTTACGTGTTACCTTACGTCCTTCTGTGCATTCTTCGTTGTGTTTTCCCCTTTCTCTTTTCTACATTGTCGTTGAAGGAGAAGATGTCCTGTCTTCCTCCTTTCATCCTGGCTTTGTCTTGTCCTACTCAGTGCACTCTAGAATTGTTTCTTTCATGTTTTCTAGTTCATTCTTTCATCCTGGCGTTGTCTTGTCCTACTCAGTGCACCCTAGCATTGTTTCTTTCATGTTTTCTAGTTTTTGTTCATGTATTGTATACCTGTTCCACCTTATGCTTTTTTTGCGGTCTCCTATTCTCATTCTTGATGTTCTTTTCTTGTTGTTCCTTTCTTTAAGTTTTTTTTCTTATTCTTCTCTACTTTGTCTTTTTCTTACTGCATTGTTTAAGCTTTATGTTTTTCGTTGATATTGTAAAAGGGGAAGATGTGTAGTGTCTTCACTTCATACTTCTTTCCCCATAATCTCCTGCCTAGCCCTCTAGAATGTTCTCATCCTGATGATGTCATAGAATGCTGATAGCTCCGGAGATTTCAGTTGAGAGTTAGGGCTGAGCTGTCACCATCCTGCTCCTGGTGGGGTTTTGATATTTCATGTACTTTACTTAATGAATCTACTTTTATCCTTGTACCATTTTATTTTCAATAAATATACTTCATCAACTACTTGGATTCATGAACTTCCTTCACTACACATTACTTTCAGTTACTTTGCAATTACTGTATGATTACTTTTTAGATTACTTTTCAGATTACTTTTTCTACTCATCTGATATGCCTATATATCACACTGAGACATTTCCTAGATAAAAGGTGAGTAAATTTGTTTTAGTAAATACACAGTTTCTTTTTCATGCAATTTTCCAACTCCACACTAAGAACATTTTTCACAGAAAAACAGTCAATGCAATCCTATGGGAGGAAGTGAAGTTATCAGTTTACAGGTAAGTACTTTGTTTTAGGAATTGGGTTTCTGGGGTTAGAGCAAGAGTTACCCCAGTTACCCCAGGGTCAAGGATGCAGTCCAAGAGCACCCTCCGCGGCACTAGAGGGACAAGTGCAGAGTGCTGAGGCCCAATTTTATCCTATGTGGATCAGGGGCCTCCGGTTGGTGGCTGCTCACGAGCAGGCCACAGTTTGAGGGAGCAAAGCTCCTATGGTTTAGCTCAGGGCAAAGGGGGGATCAGATTTAGCACACAAGTTGCACCCACAGCGGTGCAGGTACGACCGGGTGCAGGGAGCATTTTTGGCGTTGGGTGCCCTGTTGTTTTAAATGGGGATTCTCTGGTTGCAACACTGCAGGCTCGGGACAAAGATCTTCTGGAGGCAACCACCAGTTGGAGAAGTAAGTTAGGATGTTGAGGGAAGCCGGGACACCATTGTTTGGGTCACCTAAGGCCGTGGGGAGTCAGGTGCAGGGTTGTCTTTTAGCATCTAGTTTTCCTTACGGGCTCCGGTCGCGGTCGGTAAGATCATCCAGAAAGGGGCTCCAGGCGTCGTTGGGAGACTTGAGGCAGGTCAGGCATCCCTTCCTTGTAGTGGGTACGCCCCTATTATGCTCCTTCCAGTGGAAGGGGTCATAACCCTCACTCTGGTTGGCTGGGTCCATCCATTTTCAAGATGGCGGGGACTGAGAATTGTGCTTCACCTCGCCTCTCCACCTGAGAGGTGAGGTTGGCAAAGGTGGGCACACTTCTCCTCCTATCTTGGTTTTCCTGCTGATTCTCCCACCCAAAGTGGGTGTCAACACCGTGGGGGCCAGTTGCTGGAAGCAGCCAATGGCTGGGGTAGCTCACAATGGTGGCCAGCCTTTGAAGATTCCCCTTTGTGGACCCTGCCCATCCAGAAAGTGGAGGCTTGGCACCTCGTCCTAGGTTGTGCTTTGTTTCAGGACCCCGAGAGCGTCAGGCTCTCGACCCAGGGTTCCAGAAACATGTCTGGTGTTGGCAGCTGGTGAGCAGCCACTCAACCAGGACACTAGAGTTAGGTCATCTTTCAGGATCAAGATGTCCTCTGAGTACATTTTTCATTAAAACACACTCTGACATCGGTGTGGGTTTAATGTGCTGAGAAGTTTGATACCACACTTCCCAGTTTTCAGCAAAGCCATCATGGTGCTGTGGAGTTCGTAATGGCAAACTCCCAGACCATATACTCTTTTATGGCTTTACTGCACTTACAATGTCAACGAATGGACTTAGCCACTGTAGGGTTACAGGGCTCATGCACCTGTACCCTCACCACTGGTATAGTGTACCCAGCTAAAGGGGTGGCTTACCTTTGCCAGGGCAGTGGATTATAGGCATGGCACACAGGGTTGTGTTCCATGTCGACTCTTCCCTTTTCTCTGCACCAAAACATGTAGGCTTCAATGGCAGTGTGTGTGTAAAGGTACAGGGCCTTTAAGAGTGGTACAATAAGTGCTGCAGCCCTTAGAGGCCTTCCCTGGTCACAGTGCCCTTGGTACCAGTGGTACACTTTACCAGGGGCTTACTTGTGGCCAGAGAGTTGCCAATTGGGGGTACAAGGTACAGTTTGGGAACATAGGCCCTGGGTACCTGGTTGGCAGGAACCCACGGCACACTCAGTCAAAGAGCATCAACATCAGGGAAAAAGAGAGGGGCAACCATGCAAAAAGGGCACTTTCCTACACCTGTATGTTCAAAATCACTATGCGTGAGGCAAAGAAGTGCAAGGAAGAAACCTCAAAACAAGCTTTTTTAGATTACACATCCTTGAAGTCCATCCTCATGCACATCCACCCAACCCCTTCTTTCCTTAACCTCCAGAAGGGACTGAAGACTCATAGGTTCAAAAAACATCCCATCTTAATATAAACAGAAATTCCATACCAGGGCCTTCCAGGTTACAAAAACTGACACTTTTCCACCTGTAATTAAGTTGCACTGTGTCACTTTTATATACCTTATCGAACCATGTACAGTGCTCCATTGTTGTATTGCTAAGTTTGTGGTATATAAACATGTATCCAACTGTGACTTAAAATCTCATCCTCCCTAGCAGTATAAAGGTAGAAAAAAGAATTCAAATAGTTTTAGAATTAGGGTGACCAACCACAGTACATGGGCATTGTCCAAATCCTACAATAAAAAGGTAAAACCCCTGTTTTTCTCTGGATGGATATGTGCATGCACCGACCCACAACATTAGGGAAGCTCCTGAGAAGATTGGAGACAGTGTGGGTTTACTACACGTCAAGTGCTAGACTATTTCTCTGAGTGTATTTGCCATATTGGTCACACAGGTTCCCTGGAAACAATACTGGGTGTGTGGGCTGCGAGACCTTCATGGCTGCTGCGTAGCTGTTTTTGGAACAAACGTGACATAATTTACATGGAGGCCATAGTCTGCTGGGGGATGTGCACATTGTTCTCTAGACAGGAACTCTTTCTCTTCTAGGTTGGTAATAGCTGCAGGACTTATACCGCTTTGGGGCATGGTTCTGGCCGCGAGGGGGACACCACAAGAGTCCTTTCCCTGACAAAAGTCTAACGGGGCTGGAGGGAGCACAGTTTCCTGCAGGTGTCCGGGTAAAGTATGACCACTGGCTGGAGGAGGCTGCTGGCAGAATCTAGCAGGAATCCAGGGTTAACAAAACAACATGCTTTGTTCCAAATCATACAAGGCTTCAGCTGGCAGAGGATACCTTTCTAGACAACATCTGGAAAGGAATGGGAGGAACTGGTAACAACTGGGCATGTTAAAAGGATTAGTGTAAATGGAAACCAGACACGCTGGCTGATCGTCATATTAGGCAACCACCCAGCACAACATGAATGGAAAACAGGGAGCACAACTATACGCTTGAAGGTGACCTTAGTGATTGCCAGTGGCTGAGACTTTAGCAAGCATTCCAGTTATCATATTTGTGTTTTTTTTCTGTGCAATATGCATGCTCCTGTGTTCAATGTGACACTGGACTGACTCAAGCCATACCTGACTGATGAGGCCTGAGCGCCCTTGAATGCGCCCTTGTTTACGCTGATTTCCGCCACGTGGTGTGAGACTGCCCACTAGGCACACTTTGGCAAAAGGTCATAGTAGATTTAGTAGGCACTTTGAAGAGGCAAGGCGGAGATCTGCCCACTGGTCTTGTATAGCAGACTGCCTGAGAGGAAAGCAGGTAACAGATTTTTGGACTGGGCATCAACAGTGTCCCTTAGGGATATATAGAGCACTTGATGTGAAGTTTTCGGCCAGTCCAGTCCATCACGCAGTAGGTGGAAGGGGGAGGTTGAGAACTGGGCCCGGGCATAGGAAAACAGAGCTGTGCTGCCGTGAAAGACCACACAGAGCCCTTCTGCTTTGCAATCATGGTCCCGACCGACTCGCCCAGACCCTTTATTTTTCATCACCCCGGTGCATTAGGTCATGCACGGGACGAACCAACTACGACCAGGCGGGTGACTCACTTAGTCACCCCCTGTCGTCACGTTACAAACTGGAACATTACATTCCTCCTTATCTTTAACAATAAAACACATAGCCCACAAATTAAAAACATATCAATATAGCCAAAGATACCAGGTGTAACGTCTGTCCACAGTGTCCATAGTTGGACATGTATACAGTTACCAGCAGGCGCGCAATGCCCATTGGGCTCAAAAGGCTTTACCTCCACACATCGTGTGTGGCAGCCTGGCTGAGACAGCTTCCTGGGCACACACACGCAGCCGCACCTGAGTACTTCATAGGTCTTTAAAAGACCATTTGCTTGTTAACGAGGCTTTGTTGTGTTTTCATCCTTTCTTAAAGCCCCTGCATCTTCACTCTGCCTATTGCTGGAAGATTTAGCCCTCCCCCTCTCCCCACTTTTTTCTTACCGAAATTTGGCTCTGGTTGCGCCTCTGGTTACCAGTCCGTCAACTCCACATGTTCCTCTCACATCCATCACACCAGGAAGTCTGCCAGGCAAGACAAGGGAGCTGTATTTCCTTGCAGATGGTATCTGGAGTGGGTACCCTGGGGTTTCAGTGCCGGTGCTGGGAAGGCCCCTGGAGGTTGGTTATCAGGGTTGACCGGGGTACCCTCTGAACATTCCGTCCCAGTCTCCTCCAGCTGCAGTCTCCTTGGAGTGTTGCTGGTAGCAGACGCGGAGGTGTTTGGAGTCGCACCTTCGTTATCCCTAACGGTGGCAGCCTCTGAGACAACTGAGGCCATTGTCAAATGATGCACCCTCTTAACAAATGATATATTTCTGGTGACTTCCTCCAATCCTCTGCATGCTGTGACCGTGGTTCCTCTCTGGCGTGTGACTGTCCAAGAACGGTGTTCAAACAGGAGGCGGAACTTGCTTCCAGGGTGTCTTTCATATATACCAAGTCCCCTTGGCGGATGGCTGATACCTTGGCCTTTTGCCTTTTACTGGATTGGGCGTTCTTGACCGACCTTTTTCTTAAAACTCGGGCATCATCGATGGGTGAAGGTGTCCAGACGGGATGATGTCCTGCACCACCCGCCTCATGCTGGCATGTCCTGGGGCTCTCTCTGTCGTGACATGGGGCGTCAGCCTGTACTCCCTCGAGAAACTGTAGATAGCTCTTTCCACTGATGATTCTTCTGCAGGAGCGATTCAAATTTCCTTGTTTAGGGTCTGCATGAACCTCTCAACCTCCCCGTTGGCTTGGGGCCATCTTGGTATTACCTTTCGATGACGTGTGCCCAAGGAACAGAGATAGTCAGCAAATTCCTGTCTGTGAAACGGCGGTCCATTGTCGGTCTTCATAAGAAAAAAGAAAGAACAGGACAACCTGACCAAGGTGAAGCACAACCAAAACAATTACATTACAGACATGGGAGCAGAGGCAAAGGAGCTGTCAAGAGGCGCACTATCAGTACACCCCTTGACATCAGCCCTCTGCAGGGGGTAAAGGAGGTTCTATGGACCCCCAGACATCCCCTTGCAGGTGGGTGCAGTTAGTGACTGCACACGCCTGCAAGAGAATGTATGGGGGGTCCATGCGACCCCCTTTCCGCTGCTAGAGCACTGCCATCAGGGGGTGCACTGACAGTACACATTTGCATGGGACACGCCCCCATGTGAATGAGGGAGCGCCCCTTGTAGATCATTAAGAAATTACAAACATGAGCAGAAGATTACGGACTGTTGTGTCATGTATAGAATACAGTGCATCTGGGACCGTATTACACAAGTGCCTTTGGGGCACCACTTCACGTACTCCGGGACACTTTTCTATTACAGAAGTGGCCACAGACACTTCTGTGACCCCTTCTGTAATACTGAAAGTGCTGGCATGCATACAGCGCCTGCACTTTCTCAAGAGTGCGCTCCCTCATTTGCATGGGGCATGGGCCGCGCTGTATTACAGACACGGCCGTAGAGGCAAAGAAGCTCTCAGAAGGCGCACTGACAGTGCGCCATCTCAAAGGTTGTGTATTGTCAGTGCACCCCCTGATGGCAGTGCTCTAGCAGGGGAAAGGGGGTCGCATGGACCCCCCATACATTCTTTTGCAGGCGTGTGCAGTCACTAACTCAACCCGCCTGCAAGGGGATGTCTGGGGGGTCCATAGAACCTCCTTTACCCCCTGCAGAGGGCTGATGTCAAGGGGTGTACTGATAGTGCGCCTCTTGGCAGCTCCTTTGCCTCTGCTCCCATGTCTGTAATGTGGCGCATACGCAAAGGGATTCCCACATTTGCATGAGACACGCCCCCATGTGAATGAGGGAGCACCCCCTGTAGATCTAGCTAGTGTTTTATGTGTGTCAGTGCTATCGGTTTAACAGAACGGGCTGCACAAACATCTGTAGCCCCTTCTCTTATACCAAAAAGCTCCCAGGGGCGAGCAAAGCGGGCGCAAACGCCTGTTGCACTCCCAGGCTACTCTCTGTAATACGGCCCCTGATTCACCCATCTTTTCAGGCGCACTCTGGATAATATGACTGTAAAAATATGAAAACGTGCATTCCTCCCTTGCAAAGTAAAGTGGAAACTGTGATTCGCACACACCCCTCTCTTGAAACATTCATAAAGAACCTACACGCCCCAGCACAAGTTATCAACCAAAAGATGACCCCTTTTCTGAAAATATTTGCCGCACTATCTTGAATTGCTGATTTTGAGAATGAAATATCGGTTTTACTCGTGTACAGCGCTCTGACGTACACTATATAACTGCAGATAGATGAAAAAATAAAACATGGTATTCTTGGAAAATATGGGATTTCCAGGTCTATTAGATTTCTGGTACAAACCTAAAAGCAATTTCCTGTCTGCGCTCAGTATTTTTGCCCCAGGCCAAAGTCACATGTGCATTTTCGCTGCAAAGATGGCATGGTCCAAATATTAGTGTATTCTTAAAGTGGAAGCTCTCAGTCACAAAATTAAGAAATTGAAACCATGTGGTACTGAAGTGAGCAATCGTTTTCCTTTACTACAGACCAGTGGCGTCACTAGGGGGGTGCGGGGGGTGCGGACCGCACCAGGTGTCACCCCATCTGGGGGTGACACCAATCTTAGTTACCTGCTGCAGCAGCTTTAGACAGCGCGCCACTCACGCACCGCACCACCAGACCACCTCCCCGATCATACTGTGTATGCGTGGGTGATGATCGTCATCACTGGTGTCTGGTGTGGTGGTGCGATGCCTGCGGATGCGCGCGGCATACCCACTGGACAAGCTGGCACTGGCAGTCACTGTCTGGCAGAAGGAGTGGGCAGAATAACTGAATTTAGTGCAGTGTCAATTATTGCACGCACTGCCGGCTACCGCTATTCTAAACAGTCAGTTCGACCCCAGCAGCAGCAGTTTGGGTCCCAGCTGGCCTAAACACTCTCATTATCTCTTTTACTATGCCACACTGATTTTCTTCACAATTGCCCAGCACGCATCATGTAACATTTAAGAAAAAAAACGTGCCTTTAATTCACGGTTTGGGGGGCAGCGTGCGCGCGATCTCTACAGGTCTTCACAACAACTGAGACCTTCGCCCTGCTCCAACCCCCCTCCCCTGCACATGTCCAGGTTAGGCTGAGTTATATATGCATTTGGGTGGCGCTTAATTTGTTGGAAGAGAGTTGACAAAAACTGCGTCGCTAGCTTAAAGCTGCAGTAGAGTCTTTTCAAAACATACCTTTGGAACAGAAAACTGACTATTACACTCTCTGTTCATATACTTTTTTCCAATTAGCAAAAGCCCAACCCAATGAAGACACGCTGGCGCTCATTCTGGCAGTGAGTTACTGAGGCAGCACTTGTCACAGGTGAGGTGTGATGTGAATGAGATAAGATGGTGAGGGATAGGCCAGTGCGGCTGTCACCTTACCCAGGGAATAATACTGGCACTTTCTCATGTTTGAAGATTCTCCAAAAGCCGAGACATGATAAACAGGACTTTATACAAATAGTCCTTATTCCTTTTTAACACCGACTTTCAGACTTTTATTACGTTATCAGTCATGGACCATCGAGGCAGCCCCTCCACACTTGTTAAAGAGCATATGCTCTTATGTTTGCTGTTTTAAATGTCTGCTGATAAGAGGGAAACAGTGCCAGCTTTGGGTGATTTTTGTGCTGAGACATTTAAAATAGCAGTCAAGCAGATTAAAAAACAGCCACGTGCCAACTCTATAGGCTGGTTCTGCTTGCTGTATCTGGGGCCAGATTGGCTTGGACTGACTGGGTTGCAAAGATATGGTGTTAGCATGCACCAACTGGGCAGGGACAGGATGTTTCTGTTGAGGGTTAAACGATTTAAAATGGACTGGGCAGGGTCACACTGGTGCTTTTTGTACGTGACCCCCAGTGCATTGTATCAGACGTGAAGGCCATTACCTTACAACACAGCCTTCCATGCGTTTAGGGGGTCTTGCTTGATGGTCGTGGGTGTTTACTTGAAAACAGTGACAGCCTGCACTATGACAACCTCACTGCACTTTGTGCAGCTTCCAGTGATAGTTCAGTGGGAGCTGACTCGCTGCCTCCTCCTCCTTCCAGCACACTTCTCAGAATGATGCCTCAGAGACTCCATGTCTTCTGTGGGGTATGGCCCCACAGACAGATAACCGAGTGCCCTCCTTACCAAGGTGTGCAGCAGGTATTTGTGCCCATTCGTGACCCTTGTCATTCAGTCCTGGTGCATCTAGGTGGAAGAAGATTCTTTGTCAGGGTGGCTAGATTGTATGGCCTTGGGTCTCGGAATGTGGTTTGGCTCATCCTGGGTTTGATGAAAAGTGGAAACCTTGTCATTGGTCAATATTTGTGCTTTACCTTCTAACTAGTAGTAGCAAGTGATGGTCAAAACTTTAAATATATAGATTTGTTTTGTATTCCTTTTCTAGTACTAGGCACAATTGTTTCCTTGCATATTAGACTAGAACAAGTGACCCAACATCTTTTACACAGAATTGCTGGTACAGAGCAAGTGAGTAATAGTGACGAACTGAGCCTCATGGTGTTCAGTATGAAATGGGCAACAGGGTCGTAGGCAGATTATCTGTAAAGGTGCAGTTTGTGTCCACCAAAGGTTGTCTTGTTGCACTGCAGTGTGCAGGGGGCTTCCATCCAGATGCAAGTCTGGGACGGAGTAGCAGGCCTCTCCTGTAGCTATTGAGGCCCTCATTGACTACTTTAGAGACAGGCACTACCACGGTAAAGAGTAGAGTGATGCACTACAGGGAGATCCTCCCCACTACCCTGCTCCTCCGAGCGGGAAGATCTCTAGCATGGCAGGTGCTTAGGACCCCTGCAGCTCCACTCTGCTTTTTGCTTGAAGAATCAGCCACCCCCCCCCCAATGTTTTCTTAGCCCCCCCCCCCCCGGTTGAGACAGTCCACTTCATGCTTGCTACAAAGGATGGTGTACTGGGAAGACCTCTAGCATACTAATAAAGCAAAAGGGAACCCCTGAGGAAACTATAACTAGGCAGAGTAGCAGGGAAATAAAAAACACTTAAGACAGACAAGAGATCTGCCTAGGTGGGATAGATCTATGGGCTCATATAGAGTCCCAAATTTGTACACACAGTCCGAAGCCCACTATATTCACCAGTGTCATAACATCAGATGGTGCAGGCGGAGGGGAGATGGTGCAGGCAGAAGGGAGATGGTGCAGGCAGAGGGGGAGAAGATGCAGGCAGAGGGGAGATGGTGCAGGCAGAGGGTGAGATGATGCAGGCATAGGGGAGATGGTGCAGGCAGGGGGTGATGGTGCAGGCAGAGGGAGAGATGGCGCAGGCGGAGGGAGAGATGGCGGATGCAGAGGGAGAGATGGTGCAGGCAGAGGGAGAGATGGTGCAGGCAGAGGGGAGATGGTGCAGGCAGAGGGAGAGATGATGGATGCAGTGGGGAGAGAGGGTGCAGGCGGAGGGGAGATGGTGCAGGCAGAAGGGAGATGGTGCAGGCAGAGGGGGAGAGGATGCAGGCAGAGGGGGAGAGGATACAGGCAGAGGGGAGATGGTGCAGGCAGAGGGGGAGATGGCGCAGGCAGAGGGGGAGATGGCGCAGGCGGAGGGAGAGATGGCAGATGCAGATGGAGAGATGGTGCAGGCGGAGGGAGAGATGGAGCAGGTTGAGGGGAGATGGTGTAGGCAGAGGGAGAGATGGTGCAGGCGAAGGTAGAGATGGTGCAGGCGAAGGTAGAGATGGTGCGGACAAAGGGAGAGATGGTGCAGGCAGAGGGGAGATGGTGCAGGCAGGGGGTGAGATGGGGCAGGCGGACGGGAGATGGTGCAGGCAGAGGGGACATGGTGCAGGCAGAGGGTGAGATGGTCCATCTGGTAAGTTGTGAGGGGGTGACACCATGAGTTACCCGCACCGGGTGACACCAGCCCTAGTGACGCCACTGCTACAGACCACTATCGAGGACGGCGGGAAGCTGTTTGCAAACTATTTGTTGGAAGATTTGCATTCCAGTCTCGTACACTATTCAGTTGCAGCTGTGTATTTATCTTTGTGACGGGAGCAAATTATACTTTGGACTAAAATTGGGCAATTTATCCTGCACAGCTCTCCATAGATCCAGGACTCTCAGTGGTGCAGGCCTCTATGTTTCTATATCTCTTGTTAATATGCCATATTCCTGCCTCAAACCATATCTCATACGGATTAACATCAATTCATCAAAATGCCAGGGGTAGCGGAAGTGACGTTGCATGCCCTTTGACTTTCACTCACCTAAGCACTTACACATACACACACATTTACACTTACATTCTCTCACATAAACAGATCTTACCTGCAAGCACGCACCCATCATACATTTAAAAGCCTTTTTATTTACTTACCTCAGCTGCAAGGGACTGTCTCATCCCAGCTAATGGTATTCCAGTTTTTAATTTACTAATAGTGAGTAATGGAATATTATTCAATTATCAGTGTCATAAACAAATTGACAGATCCCAAGGACAGTGGATCCCCAACTGATGTCCGAGCTGCCCTGTGTCCCTGGCAGTCGCAGCTCTCATGAGGCGGAGGAGCGTCACCCCTCTGCTTTCAGCAGTGAACATAAAGGAAAAATAAAATGATAATAACTCGTTATTATAATTTTCTTTTTCCCTGCTGCAGCAGCTTTTCAGGGCGGGGCTGCTCTGCTCTCAGAGCAGGGGGAGGAGTGTTGGGCACTCTGTGAAGTGCGCATGAATGTTTGGCCGGCCGTCTCAAACTGGCCAAATAGTTATGTGCACTTTGCATGTTCTCCACCCAGGCTGCATTACAGCCTGGGTGGAGAACATGCACAGGCTCCCATTCCCTTGCTGAGCACTAAACCACGGTGCTCAGACCAATCACAACGCTGCATTGCATCATTGTGATTGGCTTAAGGGAGCCTGGGTGCTTCCTGTTCCGGCCGGGGTGAAGGGAGGATGACGAGGGACAATGAGGAGAGACGTAGCGAGGAGATACGTTTTCTTTTTTTTCTGTACCCCCACTCCACATCAGAGGTCGCAGCTGTGACCCCTAAATGAGGACCATGCCCATGTAAAGTACAGGGCTAACCCTTTCATCTAACCGGATGCCGAGTTATGCATAGGATTAAGAAACAATGGTTCTTCAGGATTCATTCAATAAGGTGTGTATGAGAAGATTATAGACTCAATTTAATCTATATTAATATTTTGAGAGAATATCAAATATTTCAAGAATTATATTTGGTACACACAGTTATAGTGCAATTAACTCAAATTGTAATCATATTAACCTCATCTATGCTAATGGTTTTCCCCTCCTGTGCTGAAAAACGCAAATACCAGTGTTACATGACGAGCTGGGCTCGTCATCAGCGTGCGAGGAGGCTACACCATGACGAGCCCAGCTCGTCATCAGCCTGGAAGGGGTTAAAATAATGATACACACACAAAAAAACACTTGTTGAAAGAAATGTGTGGTGCTTTGTGGTACACAAAATATACACACTTAAAACAGATGGCATTGTTCCAGGGCATTTGGAGACTGTAAATATGTTGGTCAAGTTACACATCAACAACACAACTTGTCTGTTACACTACAGCACCAGAGAGTGGTGCTCAATGTGATGAAAAAGGGGCTGGACGTGCTGGTCAAGCTTGTCAGGGCAAATGCATTTGAGAGGGTCAAGGGGTTCACATGGTGGGTCTCCCTCGTCGTTGCAGAAGTTGAAAAAAAGCCCAGTGAAATGTTTAACAGCATTGATAGCATCCTTACATCACCACAATTTGCAGGGAATGTTATCTCAGGTCACTGGTGGATGATTTTGTCATGACAGTTAGAGACTCTCAGTGATTCCCAAAGGTCAACCTGAACTCAGAATATCACCAAATCCTTCTTGAATCAAAATCTTGATACATTACAACCTTCTCAACACACTTGTTGGCCTGTGGTGCTACAGGCGTTATAATTCTGATGGATACTTCCAACCACATCCCCATGCACCAGACTGAATCTAGGAGATTGAAACAGCATTGCTCCTGTGTGTCTGTATGAGGTGCCGTGTAGCTCTGCATTGACTTTATTATGTCCTTGAAGTGATGACAGGGTCCCACATAAGCACCAATCGTGCAGGTCGGCATCAGTTCCTGTCTTCCTGCACCTTTGTACGGGGATCAGAAGCCTGATCCCAACGTTTTCCTTGTCAGTTCACAAGTTGTTTTCCTTGTCAGTTCACAACATATTGTTTTCTCAGTGTGCAAAGGAATAATTTTCTCTCTAAAATGACAGGGTTAAAGCATTGTAGGGACTGTCATAAACAAATGTCTTTGACAGATCCCCACAGGATGAGTCTCTGATGTCTGGATTCTGGGCATGACTGCAAGTCTTGCAAGGAGTGTACCCACAAGAATCTAAAGGCAGGTTGTGAAGTGAAGCTGTTCATTGCCAAACACAGAAGTCCAGATCCTGGTCAAAGTCTAGGACACGGAACAATTACTGCCCTCTTGGCCATTCCAGCAACAGGTCTTCATCATGGTCCAAGTCTTCCAGTAAGTCGAAGCTGAAGCGAAAAAACGTTAAATAGGATTTGTCACAGTCCTGATAATCTCAGCCTGAAAACTCACAAGGACATCAGGGTGCCTCTCATTCTCATTTCCCGCCCCCATTCGAGGAGCCAATTCTGCTTCTGATCCCGAATGGACATTGAGTTTCCAAGGCAATGAGCACCGTCCCAACAGATTTAAACCTTTAATGAGGCCATGTTGCGACTCCCTCTGTCACGCCTTCAGGACTCAAGGATCTGTGGAGGCCTCCAGTTAGGTTACTGCCGGCAGGTCCACTGTCGCACTATCTGTGCCTTCTGAATCTCCCTCAGGTTCCGCTGTGATGCCAATGTCAACTTCTAATCCAACCTGCACCAAACTTCACACCAGTCCCTTTGACATCGACACCGGCTACAATACCGTCTGAGGACCACCATGTTCGAATAGTCCTTTCTGACTCTGAGCCAAATTTGTTTTGGCACTGACTGAGGTAGGTCACATCCCAAAGCCATACAGACACACCTCATACCATTATAATTCGATTCTGACAGAAGCATGCTTTTGACTTGGAGCTGCACCCCAGCGCTCCTTCTGCTTTTTAATTCAGACTCTATTAGAGTCAACCAGTCTTTGGAGATTACAATAAAGAATAAGATGAGGGGTATTTTTCCCCCACACTATGATGATGACAATTTATACATGGACTAAGCATGAGCGGATTTTGCGGATTGGCAATCCGCGAATTTTGCGGATTTGCGGATTCGCAATCCGCAAAATCCGCGAATTCCCGCGAATTTGCGGATTTTTTTTTTTTTTGTGTTCGCCCGTGTTTCTGCCAGTTCGCGAGGGTTTTTACAATTTCGCAATTTGCGAACTTACCTGTCGGGTCGCAAGTTTTGCGAACTTGTTGTTTCTACGTGTCCAGCCTGTTTGGGACACTCTTCTTCATCACTGCCACTCTCTGTCACCACTGCCACTCTCTGACTACTCATGCCACCCTCTGGCCCACCCATGCCACCCTCTGTTTCATCACCACACCCTCTGGTTGTCCAGTGTACATTATTTTCGGCAAAGCAAAGCACACCTTCCCTGCCTCAAGTGACCTGAATTAATTTGGGGCTGATTAATGTGTCACAGAATATTTTTTTAGCTGGCACCTGCTTCCTTAGTGCGCCCTGATTAGTGATCTTTTGCACTTGCTAAGTGCTTTCATTGTTGCAAAATTAGTTACAACACCTGCCCTGCCCCAACTGACAATAATGAATTAGGGGCTGATTAATGGATTTTAACTTCCAGCCTGGCTCCTGCTTGTCTCCCTTAGCTGTAATTCAGGACCTTTGTGGCATATGTGTAACTATTCTGAGGTTCAGAGCAGGGTCACATAATAGTTTCAACTGGCAACTGAACTCTGGAGGGGCCCCTCAGGAAGCACTACAGGAAATGGCTACTAATGATGTGCCTGAACTTTTGAACCTGGTAAGTAGTTACTTTCAGTTTTGCTAAGATCGTATTTCGCCAATTTTGCACTTATTCGCGGGGCGCGAACTCACGCGAACAGTGCGAGCAGTGCGAGCAAAATCCGCTGCTCGCGGATTTGCGGATTTTGCGGGAAATTCGCAAATCTCGCGGATTGCGGATTTCCCGAAAATCCGCAAAATCCGCGAGCGGAACGGATTTTCCGCCCATGCTTAACATGGACTCGCAGGAGTCTAGTGGGTTGGACACTTCCTGGACACTGGGTAATTTTCTCCCCCTGGGCCATCAATGGAGAGAGTGCCTCCTTTGCCTTGATTAAGAGACGGGTAGCAGAGGTATTGGATTTACACCTGCCAACAACGGAAGTCAAAATAAACATACTGACAAAAGTGTTTTTCCAAAACAAAATTAGCTGTTCCCGCTTGATCTATCTACATCAAACCTGCAATATTTCCAATGGAGTCACTGGCCCAAATGTATACAATTCTTTTAATATATCTTTTAGAATAAAAAACAAAATGTTCATAATTTATGCATGAATTGGTTTCTCTACTTCATGAAGCATGATCTACAATAAATTCGGTCATCGATCAAACTATACAATACAGCAGTTAGTTCATTAAAACTCACCACTCCACTTCATCATCACTCATTTTGAACTACATCCATCCACACTCATAATACAAACTTCTCTCAAGAACCCCGGAACATAATTAATGTGTCCAATTTTGCTCAATGTGGAGAAAACTTTTTATTTAGTCCTTCATTGATCTTGGGTTTCCATACTTCTTCAGGACCTATAAACAGTAGGTTATCTTTCTGCACCCAGCCTGTTGGATATTTTGAGGATTAGTAACTAGCTTTTATTTAGAGTCTAGTGACAAACTGAGTACTTTTTTAGAGATATATCTCAGTGTGTACAACTTTTCCGGGCCATATGTATGGATGTTTCTCTATTTTTATATTAGATTCTATCCTGCTTAGTATCTTTGGCGCAGGAAGATAACCTACAGTTTATAGGTCCAGACGAAGATAGTGTAGCGAACGTGTAACCCCAGAAACGTGCGTTGATCAATACCGTATGGAAATCAAAGATCAAAACCCATCAAAAGGCAGACATAGACTCTAGGAAACTCTGGAGACATGATGTACTGTAACTGAGGATGGAAATTGGAAAACTAAAAGTGAAAAGCAAAACATCATGGCAGACCTAAACCTGGGGAACTTAAAAGGGAAGAAAAGAAACAAAGGTGCAAGTACACAAATCTGGCTGACAAAAGCAAGGAGCCAGGACCGACTTATGAAGTGCTGCTTGTTATATCCTGTGATTCCTAGTCCTGGCTGCTCAGCCTGCATGAGTGTAATATCATAGAATGTTGGGTGTGTGTGCATGCTTTGAATGAGTGACCAGAGATTGAGTGCGGCTGAGCAGCAGGATGCTGCTCCTGGTAGGGCACCCTGTACTAACTTACCTGAACCATTAAATCTACTTAACTACATCTCTGGCTCCTGGTCTACCTATGATGACAGTACTTTCTTCAGATACAAAACTGCTAGGCAAATGTATTCCAAGCAAACTCATAGTCAGTGCTGACTCTGCCCACCCTGGTTTGGAAGTACATCAGTCAGACCCAGAAACCCGCCCAATGGTCTCTGATGGGCCAGCCCGCCAAAGGTGTGTCCTCCACAATCTCCTAGCATCTGGTCTGCTTCTTCCGGAAGAAAAGCTAGTGTGATTTTGAGTGGACTGCATTTGGACAGTATCAGAATTTGTGATTTTATCGGTCATGGCAATGCAGGTAACCCCAAGTACCTTGCCTCATCCTGATCCCGATACCTGATATCTGGTTTTGCAGTGTGCGGTGCAGCATTACCACAACATGGGGTGAGGTTTAGCGCAAGTATGCAAGCTTATCTTCGAGTTTGGAAATAATTTTTGCCAAATTTCAATGGAGTATGAGTTGCTTTGGCAGGATACGATATATTCGCATGCAAAGAAGCAGAGATTCCTTGGGCTGACGCCAAGAGCAGATGTGGAGCACACCAGAATGTCAGAGTTGTGGGAATCAGGAGCTTATGAGTTCAGGAGCTTGTTGAAAATTATTTAGCACCGTCCTCTAGGAGGAGTTATAAATAGGCTTGGGGTGTGTTTGCCGCTACCATTGCAAGAAGAGAGGGCAATTCATCAGCAGAATTGGAAAGGAGAGAAAAGGCTGTTGAACAGTTTATTTGTGATTCATCAGCTACAACCATTTCAGGTAAATTGTTAGGGATATCTTTTTACTGTAAATATTTTGTAGGAATGAGCCATCAGCTGAGAATTAGGTAGGAGAATACTGGCAGGCTAGTTGAGAGAAGGAAGAAATTGGAAGGATGAGCCAACCTATTATGGGTGGGTTGTTAAGGAAGATTTGCGATGTTCTGGAGCTCGGTTGTTACTCCTCTTTCAAAG
This sequence comes from Lissotriton vulgaris, assembly GCF_964263255.1. Classification (NCBI taxonomy): domain Eukaryota; kingdom Metazoa; phylum Chordata; class Amphibia; order Caudata; family Salamandridae; genus Lissotriton; species Lissotriton vulgaris. The sequence continues at coordinate 1,244,897,104 of NC_141685.1, forward strand.
TATTATTGCCCTCCTTATGCATGGTGTGGTTATGTTAGAATTTTCGAGCACTTAGGCACCAGGCACAGGAGGAGATTATTGAGGCAGAATGTCACAGAAGGATTCTTTTTAGGAGGAATGTATTGTAAGCAGTCAAAAACCGACCAGGGTGGTTGGAATAGGTTTAACAAAGTTGCTGATGATGTTTTTTGACCATTTGGACTTTTGGATGGGCGAGAGTAGACTGCAGTGGAAAAGTAATGGTCAGCTTATCAAGTTATGAGCGTTTTGAGTCATGCTATGGTGAAATATTGTTTTTTCTTCAGTTGAGTTTGGGGCACTCTGCTTCAGAATAATGGGCAGCAACAGAGGCAGATCAGTTGGGTTTTCTGAATCTGACCTATGACACACTGATTATTGTAAATCGACTGCTGCCAACATTACATTAGGACAGAAGGGTTATGCAAATGTCTTTTTTGATAATTGTTTTTTTCCTTGTTTATATTTCTTTATTGCATGTAGAAGGGGAATGGGAGCACACTGCTTCACCTACCAGCACAGATCAACCCCTTGGCATTATGGTATATGCAGTTCACTTTAAACGCTTACTTGAGTTTTTGCTGACGTGTTTCACCAAAGTTGGTGCATGTTAGTGCTGTGTATCTCTAGACACACGTGTTTCTGGATATTCTCCTTTATCAGTAGAGATGAAAATTGTAATTCATCTGGGGTTGCTGAGAAAGCCTGTAAATCACTGGAGGGTCACTGTTCCTTAAGATTGCCAGCCCAATCGGCTGCTAGAGGTATAGGTAAAGGGTACCTAACTATATGAGTAGTTAAAAGTTGGATACAGGAAGGGAATAACTCCTGTTTGGAGAGTTGCCCTCACACACCCGTACGGGTGTCATGCTGCATCATTGGGGTTTTTGCTCCTCTTTGGGGGGATGACGCTGCAATCCCCCATGGGCCCCGCAAAATGGCTCTTTGTCTGAGATCTTTTCAGAGGAACGCCGCAGTGGTGAATGTGGGTGAGTGGGGATTTTTACAAGTGGGTTAAAAATACGGTGCTGGTAACTTCCAATGTATTTATTCTTGGGTCCGTATGGTATAGTTAAAAACAGGAAAAAAGAACAGTACCCTGCTGTCAATGAGGAGGGTGTGTTCCTTTTTTAGCAATTTCCGAGTGAGAAATCGAGGTGATGGGTGGTGGGTTAGGTCTAATCATGTCAACATGTTTCATGCCTAGATGGTCCCTAGTGGATCCTATGGCGTTTTGTCAGGACTGTGGGTGTTTTTTATCATGAAGAAATCATAATTATATAGGGGTTTGAAAAGGAAGCACACAATACACCCTGTAATATTACCCTGATTCAGGTATGAGGTCTGGGCAGCTCTGCACCCACTCGTTATCGAACACCTTAATGTGTGAGTCCAACCCCAAGTATTATTCAGGGCAGCATCCACGGAGGTAGAAGTGGCTCAAGAGGTTACATTAACCTCCTGGGATATCGCATGGATACCTGCCCACAGCTGCTTTGTCGTTGCTGAGAAAGCCGTCACAATTCTTTCAGGTCTCAGTACCTCTCACTGGCGGACAGGTGCATCTCTAAAAGTTTGTCAGCTCAATGGCTCAAGGGAGCCTTTTCGAGCAGAAGGGAGATGGGAGCACATCGCTTCACCTCCCAGCACAGTTCATCCCTTAGCATTATGGTAAAGGAAGTTCACTTTATATGCTTGCTTGAATTTTTGCTGTAGTGTTCACCAAAGTTGGTGCAGGTTAGTGCTGTGAATCTCTAGACACATGTGTTTCTGGATATTATCCTTAATCAGAAGAGATAAAAAACAAAATACATCTGGGGTTGTTGAGAACGTGCCACAATCTTTTCAGGTCTCAGGACCTCTCACTGGCACACAGGTACATCTCCAAAAGCTCAACAGCTAAATGGCTCAAAGGAGCCTTTTCAAACAGAAGTCGGATGGGAGCACACTTCTACACCTCCCAGCACAGTTCTGTATCTTTATTGAATGTTGTCCTCCAGGACTGTAGACTGGATAAACCTGTTAATACTGAAAAAGTCGATGTTAATATGAATAACGATACATTCATGTATAAAAACGAAATTGCATCTTTATTGATACATTTACCCGTTGTGAACTCCACATCAACCCTGACTCAGAAATACATAGTGAGACAAGTTCTGAGACCCAGGCCAGAGGCCACTGATTAAAAGGTTACAGTTGGGGTGGCACATACCCAGGAGATTAACAAGCGAACAGAAATCCCTGATCAATCCCACAGATCGGTGCAGCAAAACAACAATGGTGTGGGAGATTGGCCCCAAAAAAGCCACACGGCCGGAGTGGTGCGCGCATTACCTAAACATCATAAAGTCAGATGCTACATGAAGTTAGGAACACATAGCCGATCAGGACAAAGCACATGCAGTGATTACGCACTCCCCATGCCAGACATCTGGTTACCCACCGGCCGCATCCTGTACATGCAAGGTTGAGGCCTCATCCAATACATTAATTTATGACAACAAAGACAGGGGTTCACATTCCTTACCAAAATAGGATCACTGGAACTATTTTATTGCATTCAATGAACTGTATTAAAACCAATGTTGGACCGATTGTAAATTGAGACAGTCCTAAGACCTTATGCCAGTGGCTGTTCTCTTTGCTTCACTGCATTGTTTAATGAAGCAAACTGTTCCTGTTTTGCCAAATGTCTCTTGTTTTTTTCAAGGTATTTCATGTTCAGGCAACATTTTGGAAAGCGAGCCAGGAGGTGATTGGTACCTCCAACTCAACTGCAGCCAAAGAAAGGACACCCACCTAGATGGATTCGCATTTGTGCAACAAAGATGGTGAGCAGACACCACAATTGATTGGAAGTTTTGCTGAATCCGCGGGGCGTAGGGCCATCTTGAAGCAGCTGTCACAAAGGGTAAGAGACTACATCAGAACCTTAATAAAGCATGTGGCGAATGGCAAACTAGGTAGAAGCGTAAAAATATAACCTGAGTGCCCTGCCACTGACAGAAATCTGGCATATTTCCCATTTTATATGTCCTAGCTAAGTAGCATGCTAGGAAAGGTGAATATTTTTCATTTATATAGCCCTTTATGGCTCCCAGGATGCTATTTTTGTGTTAGGCTTTCCTGATTGGGCGGAGTTGACACCTCAATCTTATTTTTTAGTCTAAAAGGGCTTTCTCAGGTCACCAGTTTCTCAACACCGTTGGTATCGGAGAGGAGTGAGAGCTTTTGGTCGCTTGGACAGCTAGGCATTAAACAGATTGTACACTTTTCTGCTGGGCATGACACAGCCGTTATGCTTGGACTACTGGGCATGACACAGATGGTACGCTTGACCCTTGGGTGTGATACAAGGTGCAATTCGGATATTTATTAAAAAGATTTGGGCCTTAGAGATTAGGTGTAACTTTTGTTTGGCCAAGAGGGGCCTGTGGTGCTCGTCATTCCCTTTTTTCCATGAGCTATTGTTATTATCTTTGTCCTAGAGCCGATATTGACATACTATCAGGCTCACTTAGCCTGTGAACCTTGCAGAGTTTTGCCTGGTCACAGGATATCATGCACTAGGAGCGGGCTAAGGAATCGTTGACAAAGGTCTAATTTTTTCTATGGCAGTTTTTGTTGAGATTGATGTAAGGTATATGGGTGATGTTGTGGTGCTGTTAATTACTGTATACTGTGTTTTGTCTTAAGTATTGTGTTTTTGTCTATGACTTCATGTTTCATATGAAGGTGTTGCTATTTCTCACAAACTGTATTTGATGGCAAGAGTCAATATTGTTCAGATACTGTGTCTATTGACACATGTTTCAACCCTTCATTTGCATTGCGAAGTTACGTAATTAGAAGCAGTAACCCCTGTGTATATTTTGCCCACTATTCAGATCAAAACCAAAGAATCCCTAAAACAAAAAAGTTAAGGAAACTTTTTTTTGGGACATGTCTAGTAGCTGGTAAAGTTTTTTGGGCCGATTTACATAGTTACTGTGCACATTGCGTGAAATTCATATAATTTTGATTATTATCGGCCCGCATCCCTTTGGTATTTCCGTTTTCTGCTTATTTTTTATAACATACAATTGGGTTTGTGTACACACTTTTGTGTGTTTTGGACCTTCCACTCGATTTTTTGCCCATTTCAGGCAGGATGTGCTGATCAGTCAAAATGGCGGCAGTTTTTCCACTTAGTTGAAGATAGGCTTTATAGGTGTGCGCTGCATATTGGATCCGATTGGCCGCCGTGTGGGGACAGAGGGCGGAGTTTCGTACATTTAAACTCAGCCGCTACGATAGTCCGGGTTGAATAGGAGAACGATATGCTGCACGTTTCCGGATTTTGAGGTAATTGGACACGGGGCGCTTTCTTGAGAGTGGTGAGACGTGATTCCTGTTTTTTAGACAGCGTACGAATTTGGGTTTCTGGGGGCGCTTATTCCCTAAATAGGTTCTAAGTTGTGCATCAAGACGTAATGGTGCTAGAGACAGCCTGCTAACATTACTTTGTGCGATGGTCTTCACACGCATTGCCCTGCTTTATATGGCCAACATTGGTCCATTTCTCAACATGCTGCCGACCTAATCTTTGGCAGGACGCTTGTTTCCAGTTTGTGGTCTGGGGAGGCGGGTTAAACGAATTGTGCAAACAGATTAACTTTGTCATGTCCAGGTACTAGTGAATTCTGGGACAAGTAGTTCGAATCGACTAGATGGACTTACATTTTCTAGAGGTTGATTCATCTTGTTTCGTTCGTTTTGTGTAAAAATAAATATCTTTTTTTAATTTTTATTTCATATTAAAAAAAATTTACATATATAATTTTTCTTCTCAATTGCCCATCAGGAAAACTGTGCATACAGTTATTACATTTCTTGAGCCGCGATGCAATACACGTGGTTTGATTGATAGTCATCGTGTTGGGATTACGCTATGGTGACCAGATGAATCTGCCATAGCTATGAGATAATATGTTGCTACATGAATTTTTCCAGTGCAATTATGTTAAATTACCAAACTGAATTGTTTCTCCATTGCGGTAACATCAAGCACCAGCTGCCATTTTGGTGAAGGTCCGTTTTAGGCTGCTGTGTATCATCCATTTCTGGATGTGGGGGGGTGGCTTTTCCTTTTGTGTTGATAGGGCCTAAAGCTGATAGTTTTGACCGTCTTGTGCTCACTAGTGCTTTTACCTTTGAAGGCGGTATGTAACCTTGCAACATCTTTCTCATTTTAGATACTCGCCTTATTTTGTGCTTCCCATTTTTATTGCTATATCAAACTGCTACACCCGCCTAACCTGGAGTGGTTTGGTTATAATTACAGGTGTGTACTTGAGGAAATACTATCCCTGAAGTGATTTCACCGGGGATTATCTGTGTGTCTGAAGATTCTAATGTTATCCAATTATGACTTCTTTATTAATATTCTGGGATTGTTATCAGGTGATTGTTGGCTTTATACAAATTGTTTATTTGTGTCTATTCCTTAAATCAGATACTGGCCAAATTGAGCTGTATTTTATCGTCGCCACACGGATCTGACACTTTTTTCAATCCCAGAGTGACTTGGATATTCCTATCCAGGTGCGGCTTGGTTTCGAGTTCAGGTGTGTTATTGAGTTTAAGAAGAATCTTGATCCGTGAGGCCAACATACTCAGCTAGTTTGTAATAAAAACTTTTTGTTTTCTATGGCTTCACAGCTACTCCCAGACCACTTATTTTAACTGACTGGTTCAATAGATCACTATTGGATCTATTTCTATTTCTGGGCTGTGGATTGGATATTCCTTTCTGTCCTTAAACAGGTGTGTTCAAATGCTGTTTTGGTCCACTGTTTTATGAGATTGTGGTACTACTTAATTGCCATTTCTGTGCTTCTATCTCATTACTATGCTGTTTTGTGTTTCTGAGATTGGTGCGCCTCGCCATGTGTTTGGGTCCTATTTCTGTTTCATATTGTTTCCTAGGATCATATGTGAGTACTACATACTTCTTGAGAACGGCGACCGGTGTTCTTTATGACAACAAACTTTTGCAAATTTGACAGATAAACCTTGTGATTTGTACATTACCATATGATACTGTTTTCGGTAAGCAGTGTGTTATGATGTTTTTGATTTGAGAATAGGTAACCCTCTCTGCCTCCTATGTGTGTCTCGTTTCTTTTTCTTTCTCTTTCTTTTTCTTTTTCTTCTCCCATTTTGCGTACTCTCTGTTTCATGCCCTCGTTAGGTTGAATAATATCGATATCATGATGAAACGTATTGGCATATTGTTAGAACAACATCAATATTACGGTGCATAAGTTTTAAAGTATCATAAAATTGTTAAACTTCAGTGTTATTGTTGTAAAATATGTGCTCATTCGGTTTTAACATATGATGTGTTTTTTTTGTTTTGTGTATACAGTAATTTTTTCTTTTGTGTTCTTGTAGCCCATTTGTGTATTTGTGGCCAAGTATTGTGTATGTGATTTTGTGAATTAATATTCACCTTGCGTTGTGTGCTCTTGTGCCTTTTTCTGTGCTTTTTTATGTGTTTTACTTGTCAGTCATATGTGTTTTTATTGTATCTTTATAGCCCTGAGGAAGCTCCCTACGTGGGAGCGAAACGCGTTGGCTGGATAATTTCAAATGAATGTTTTTTAAGAGAGATATTTTCAAATAAAGAAGTGACTTTTCTACCTAATTTGGCCTTTTGGACTTTGTTAGCTGCGCACCCCCACTTGTTACAATTATTGATATTTAGAAGAAACCACACATTTACATTGACAGCAAAATCAAGCACATTACCTCGATGATTATTAACAGTAGGAGTGATGGCATAGACCTGTGTATCAGGCTCCGGAATAGGCTCTTGAGGAAGTTAAGGAATCTTATCCTCTAAAACTACCAAGCTTATCCTGGAGACACCATTAAAATACATGCAAACCATGTTCCCCACACAGGCAAAAAAACGTAATAAGGATTGCCAAGAATGGAAGTACACACAAAGGCACATATGTTTCCATGGCCAAAGGGAGGAAGTTTTGACACTAGCAAAATTGAACACATAAGAACACATATACAAACCACATAAACAGGTCAAAAGAAAGATAAGAGAAAGGCATTTTTAGAACTACGGGCCATCTTCTAGGAAGCCCAGATCGACAGTCCTGCAATACAGATAGCAAGCAAGGAATCAGCACCTCCCCCACCATTTGCAGGTATGGAGGTGCTCTTGCCTGCTCTCCATGTGTTCAGATACTCCAGGTCACCAACTGAAGAAGTCGGCAGGCCCCCTACCAAACAATGAACGGTTAGGCCCAGCTATGAGAGATTAACAGGCCAGCAGGCCCAGGCAGACCCAGCGCAATCCCAGTCTGGTGCAAGGGCTCCCAGAAGTTCAAAACCCCCTCCCATCGCGTCTGGCGCATAGAACCCCAGAAGTGCTGAGGTTACGCACCCCCACTGGTCTAAGTGAACACATACGAGTGACAGGGTGATTTGTAGTGGTTCTAGACAGTGATACAGCTAGTGGGAGTAAGGAAGGTAGTCCCAGCCCCCCGAGATCAGATGACGAGGACGGAACTACAGGATTTACTTAGGTAGCTGAGGAAACAACAGTGAGTGAATTTGAGGGCAAAGACCGACCAAAAAAGAACTGTACATAGCTCAGAGTGAAGGGGGCAAACCAAACGGGATGTAAAAGAAAGGCACAAGCTAAGGAGGAAAAGAAAAAGAGCTCACTCCCTGGAAGCACAGCGAGAAGAGCAGCGGGCCCCAACATGAGGAGAGCTGGGGTAGACAAAGAACACCGATTGGGGAAGAATCAGAGGCAGAATTAAATGAGAGGCTTCTAGCTGGGATTCAAGCCTCATCAAATTTTCATGAGAGGAGAGGGGCTGACCGGGAAATAAGAGATCAAGTTAGCCTTGTACTTACCCAACCACATAGGAAAAACAGGATGGCACCTTTGCACATGCACGAGGGGAGCAGTTACCACCATTGCGGGATGAAGCGGGGAAATGAGACTCATGTTTTGAGAAGAACATCACAGGAATAACCCTAGTGATAGGCAATATTAAAAGTCTTCTGAGTAGTTTTCTTGGAGAGAAGACCAACACAGTATTCGCCCGAGCTCGCCTCTCAGCAATTACGCTAACACACACTGAGCATGACGAAGCTCCATTCAATTCATACAGGCACCAAATATGGACAGTCCTAAGGGAGATATTCCCTGACAGCCCTGACCTACGAGAGTTAATGGTTGAAACTATGAAGCCAGGTGAGATAATATCGATTTTCAGGATAGAATGAGGCAACAATGGCGACAAGAGACAGAACAGTCTTGGACTGAAACAGGTCCCACAAGTCACATTCTTTTAAATACTCTCAAAAAGGGGATGCTTACCAAGATCCAAAGCGGATTGGACAGCGTGGTGGGGTTAGACACCAAGCCTTGGCGGGAGATACAAGCCCAAATATTGCATTACCACAAAAAGAAGCTGGAGAAGGATAGAGGAAAACAGGAGCAAGCCCTAAGAGACACTGCTAAATTGGTCCAACACAAACTGATAAACACTACCCTCGAGGGGGCTGCACTGGCCGCAAGCGTGCATATGGCACCATTCTTAAAGGGAGCTCCTCCGCAAAACCCCAGATAGTTTCCACCTAGCTATAGCGGCAGAGTACAGGGAAGTTGTCAGCAACCAGACCCTAGGGAATGTTATTATTGCCACAGGATGGGCCACCTGGCAGGCAGATGTTGGTTGGAAGAGATCGATGGACCAGGGCCAGCCACCACAAAAGCCTCATCCACAAAATCAAGTGATGGGAAACCCGAAGGTGCCATGCATTTAGCTGCAGGGAGCTCAAATACCGATTATACCACCGCAACAGGGATCAGGTAGTTGGACAAACACCTGGCAACAGCATCCACAGACAGGGAACTCAGCCCAACAGGGACCGGGGCCACAGCCTCAGCAAGGAAGAGTAACTGGGGAGGTAATGCCTCCACACAAACACAGAATCCAAATGTGTAGTAAGATAAAACTCTAGAGTAAAATACCACCCATTCACCCACATCCCAAAAATTAACTGTACCAAAACCAAAAGAAGGACCAATGAGACAATGCTGGGAATACAAACTTTTACTAGCATCTGGGGATTCAGGAATGCTGTATGTGTTCTGTTGATTAGGAAACCTAACTTACGTTCGTCATTAAGGACACCTGCGGGAGCTACAGCCCCACTCGGCTGCTGACCCCCTAGGGTGGGATTTAGCTGACCACACCCGGGTGGCACTCTGACGAGGGAGCAGGGTAGCTCTCAGATAAAGTACTTAAAAACAGGCACACAGTTCCCAGCATCCAAAGTCAATAGGGATGGGTTCCGATCACTAAATCGAAAGGTCCCCGTTCTCGGGCAATCGGCCCAGGACCAAAGTTTCTTCCTCGCGTGAGGTTCCTACAGCACCCCCAAAAGACTAGAAGCCTCTGGCCAAAATGGAGACCCCTTTTAGTTCTAAAACAAAGCTGTCCTCAAGTAACGGTAGCCATGGTTCCCGTACATCTGGGATAGTGAACATCCCATAACCTCTACCTCACACGTACAAGAGCCAATATGTTACGAGGTACCCTCACGCCGTAGGGTCAGTCGAGAGGTTCACCGGGTAAGCCAGCTGTCCCAGAATTGCAAGGCTGTCCCAGTTCAGTCATCATCCTTAGGCAAAATTTATTTGGCGAGGGTTCTTTGCCTTGGGCCTGGGCTCCCCACATTTGTTATGATCTGGCCAGTGTTTTCTTTTCTTTCCCTCTGGTTTTTCAGATCTCTAAAGTCTGGTCGCCATGTTGTACACCTCCAAAATAGTGACAGGAGCAAGCCCACTAGTTAGAAGTCTCTAGCTACAAGGCAGGCACCACAGGTCCAAATGTACTGAAAAGACATGGTCTGACGGAGAGGGGAGGTGCCTGGGAGAGGGGTGTCTTCACAGTCCATCGCAGTTGAGGCAAGAGTAGAACGCAGAATGCACTTACCCCTGTATTAGGCCTAGAAACTAACCAATGCACAAGGCCTCACATACAGAAAGGAGTAAGCCCCAACCTCAGACACCACAGGCGATACAATAAGGGGTACATGGGGGCCAAAGAACAACTTTTCAATTCCCACCTCCTCATGATAAGTGAGATAGCAGATCATGAGAGTTCTAGGGAAGCACCCAAAAACCAACAAAAGAAGCCCAATGATATCCCAAAAAGAAGTCTCTAGAGAAAGGGTGGAGCCGAAATATCTGGCACCACAAGGAAGGGCCATGTTGCACACTGCATGCAGAGCACAGAGAAGAATACATACATGTGATCTCTGGGCCGCCGCAACATCTTCTCCTATGCCGATGGTACCCAGCTCATCCTCTCCCTCACCAAGGAACCCAACATCACCAGGCACAACTTCCAATAAGGGATGAAAGCCATTGTGACCTGGATGAGAACAGCTGCCTGATACTCAACTCAGAGAAAACAGAAGTCCTCATCCTCGGCTCCACCCCCTCTGCATGGGATGACACCTGGTGGCCCCCTGCCCTCAGAGACCCACCCACCCGAACGGACCATGCATGCAACCTGGGCATCATACTCGACACATCACTCACCATGAATCGCCAAATCAACGCTGTATCCTCTGCATGCTTCAACACCCTCTGCATACTCCGCAAGATGTTCAAGTGGATCCCCCCGACTCCAGAAAAACCGTCACTCATGCACTCATCACCAGAAGACTGGGCTACGGTAACGCCCTCTATGCCGAATCAACAAAAAACACCTTCGCAAACTCAAGACCGTCCACAACGACTTATACCCAATATCCCACGGCACAATCACATCACCCAACTCCTCCATGGCCTCCACTGGCTCCTCATCGAAAGAAGAATAACTTTCAAGCTGCTCACACATGCCTACAAGGCCATTCACAACACCCGACCCCAATATCTCAAAGACCGAATCTCTTCCATGCCCCCAAGAGAAACCTCTGCTTGGCCAAACTCTCCCTAGCCACTGTCCCATGCTTCTACAAGACCAGAGCAGGTGGAAAATCCTTCTCCTACCTCACAGCCAAGTACTGAAACAAACTCCCCCTTCACCTCTGACAGAGCCCGACACTGCACCAATTCAGGAAAGATCTCAAGACTTGGCTCTTCGAATGAACCCAGCAGAGCTGCCCACACCCACCCCCAGCGCCTTGAGACCCTCATGGGTGAGTAGTGCGCTTTACAAAACCTTGATTGATTGATACCCCATGCAGTAGGCGAAACCCAACTTTATTTTTCCCAAGAGGTAGTTCCTGAAATAGCGAAATATCTTCTCCACTCATATGCCTAATCAGGGCCAAAATCCAGCCCTACAAGGTTGAACCCACAAAGTAGTAGTAAATCTGACCCGTTACGAGACCAACTTAATGGCTCTGTAACTTTTCACTGAGGTTAGCTATAGTCAAACTGAGCTAGACAAGATGCGCAGGAAGGGTACCGTAGGGGAGGATACTGATTGTCCCTGAGACTTCCCAGAAAAGAGATTCTTGGAGGTAGCAAAACCTCAACTGAAAACACAAACCTATCCGCTCCTGCCTTCATTTGTGGTCCAAGGGTGGCCCTTATTGTATCTGGAGCAGTTTTCTTTAACAACAAGTGGACCACCAACATGGAGTTCCTGTGTGGGGCCATCCAGCTTGATGATACGAAGGGAAATGGGTCTCGTAGAGGGGGGCTGAATGAAAGCATAGGCTTCCTATGTCAGGACATCTGTGATACTGAGGTGGGTTAATGCACTTGGCTAGAAGGGAAGAGGCAACTCCAAATTGTATGGAAACTTACACTGTATTCCTTATGGTTCAAAGGTAAAGGCACGCTACCACTGGGCATGAATGAAAACGGTGGCAGGATCCTGCACATTCCAGATATGTAATGGGGCACCTCTACGCTGATGGATATATACTGGCAGTGCCGCAAGTTTTCCTACACTCACCTCGTCGCTCAATGGTGTGGACTCTGTTCTCTCGAACCATACACACCCGAACCCTGGTCATTCCTGGAGAAGAACTATCAGGTTTGTACCATCACCCGCTAAGGAAATAGACAACCTTGCTGCTTCAGGCTTGTGAAAAAGATCTGTGGATTATTTTGGCTGTGCTCAGTACGAGAATTTAGATTGAGAAATGAGCTTGGCCTTAATTTGATCAAAGAAGAACTGAGAGCAATCTGCCTCATGAGGATGCTGCATCGGTATGTGTTAGACTTAAAAACCACGAGGGAGGGGTGTGTGCCAAGATTGGTGCATCCTGCTGCACTTTGATCCCAGGGAATGACCTGGATAATGGGACATTGACTCTTGCCATCCAAGCACTGCACCATTTCAATCAAATCAAATCATCTTTATTCGGTTTCCATTTTTTTGAAAGCCATAAAAGTACATAAAAACACAATAAATATTAAAAATCACATTCATTCTGTATCAAGCAGTGTCTTGAAAGCGTATTTTTAGCAATCCATCTTATATCAGAAAAAGATACTCAATCAGAATTCATAAGTTCGTTCGGTGCCTAATACATAATTTGAGATACTGTGCAACAGATTTTGTCATCAGATCATTTCCCAAAAATTGTAGGGCCAAGTAGGCAGGGCGACATTTGCGAATTTTTAAAACTTTTAATAATGGTATTATCCACCGCCTACGTAGTGGGGTATAAAATTTGCAGAAAAAGAGGACATGAATTGTAGACTGTGGGGACATTAGGTCACAAGGACACACTGAAATATTATGTGTCCAATCATTCTGGTTAGGAAATAAAACCATGTAATGGTATAAATTAAACCTAAAACGAGTAAGAAGATGTTTTTCATATTGTGTTAAATCATACTGCAAATACGGTTGGATGGTGGGGACCAGCTGTATTAGTAGACATTGTTGGACTGATGGCTTCCCTATTTCCCTCAACAACCGTAGTTGCGATAAGTGCGACAGACAGAGTATTTTTAGTTCTTTTTTCGATATGTCTGTTACTGACAAGGGGTCATCAAAGAATCTCGAGAAACCAATGTCTGTAAGAAATGATTTCACGTAGACCAACCATTTTATCTTTGTCATGTTATCTAGTTTCATGCAGTCCAGAATTATTGTTCTTGTGAGCTGGCACTCGTCCGTTGCCCATATTCTGAGCCACAACATGATCAAAGAGACCATGAGTTAGATAGTATAGTTAAAAATTCAACTAGAGGGGGGAATGTTAATAATGAAAAAGTAAATGTCAATATGAGTAATGATACATTCATGTATAAAAATGAAATTTGATTCTTTATTGACGGATTTGCCTGTTGTGAACTCCACATCAACCCGACTGAGAAAAACATAATCAGGCAGGTTCTGAGACCCAGGCCCGAGGTCACTGATTAACAGGTCACAGGTAGGGTGGCACATAGCCAAATGCACGAACAGGAAATCCCAGATCATTTCCACAGATAGGGACAGTGACACCACAATGGTCCAGGGAGATTGGCACTAATAAAGAACACATGGCCAGAGAGGTGCGTGCGTTCCCAAAACACCATGAGGTCAGATGCCATATGAAGTTAGGAACGCATAACCAATCAGGACACAACATACACAGTACACGCAGTGATCATACGCTCCCCATCGCGGACATCTGAAAACTGGCTGCATTGTGTCTATGCAAGGGCAAAGCCCACCTGGATTCCTATCCAATACATTCATTTATGACTCCTAAGACAGAGATTCACATTCCTTACCAGAAAAGGATCACCAGAACTATTTTATTGCATTCAAGCAACTGTATAAAATCCCATGCTAGAACAATTGTAAATTGAGACAGTCCTCAGACCATATGCCTGTGGCTGATCTCCCGGCTGCACTGCTTAATTATACAAACTATTCCTGTTTTTCCAAACGCCTCTAGTTTCATGTGTTTTCAAGGTATTTCATGTTCAAGCAATAAATCACTTAATGGACTGTAGGGCACTCTTGTCAGATAAGCGGCGAAGCAGGCCAATGCTAGGCCTTTCTGACAATTGTTGGGAGTGGATGCCTGGTGGTAGCTGTACAAAGGTGGGCAAGAGTAATTCATCCAGGACCACAGGAACTATGCGGTTGGAGAGGGCCAAGTTATGCAGCAGCGTTGACTAAATTATGCAGCAAGAAAAGGGAAATTACGCTGCATAATGCTACACATTTTGTGATAGCATTATTTTGTAATTTCTACACTTGGTAATACTCTATGGGCTTAAGTTGCACCTTTTTTGGTACCAGTTTAACACCCAACTATAGCGACAAGCAACAGAAAGGTGATCATCCAACCTTTCCAAAGGGCCTCACACTGGGGAGCAGCACGGATTCCGGTGTTTTAGTAACTTGTGAGCTAGAAACAAATATTTGTGTAGTTAAAATCTGCAGATTATGCAGCAGATGATGAATTATGTGGCAAATGCAGCCAATCAATAATCACACGAAGACCACCGTGGCCGCCTATTAGACCTAGCATATCTTGGCATGATTACCCCTGACCTTTTGCCTCTGACTCCTTTGGAATCTAGATGCTTTGGGTACTTTGCCACTGCTGAACAGTGTCAAAGTACAAGTGTTCCCTATGTAAATTGTAAGGGTAACTGGTTGGCTATGATTGGTATGTTTGCCTTACAAGTAAAGTCCCTAGTGATGTGCACTGTGTGTGCCAGGGCTAGTAATGCAAGGACGCATGGAGAAGGGAACTCAGGCCTGCAGTGTAGGGCCTGCGCGCAGTTTGCTAAGTTAGCATGTTGTCCTGACCAGTGCAACCACTTGTCAGGCCTGACTTTCCCTTTTACATACACATTGGTCACCCCTGTGGTAGGTCCCGGGTAATCCCTGGGCAGGGTGCAGTGTAGGTAAAAGGCAAGACATATACTGTGTTATGTCCTGACAGTGAAAAACACTCCATTTCGTTTTTCACTGCTGAAAGGCCATCTGGCCCACAGGACAGAATGGGGATGCTGGGTGTTGTGTCTGTTAGCCTAGTTTCCTGTAAGTTTATAATGGAGAGGGGAAGTTTTGTATGTATGAACTCACAGTGTCATACCACATATTTCTGTGAAGGTGGTTTTGTTACTGTGTGTTCAGAAACCACTCTTTTAGAAAGTAGCTGAGTTTTATGCTTTAGGCATTTCTGTGTGTCTCTGCTGAAATGTGGATTGTCTGTCTGGATCGGTAAGGTGAGAGGAGCTGGGAGAGGGCTTGAACCAGGGAGGGGTGGAGATGGCACCAGGCTGTCCTGTATCTGGAGAGTAGGGGGGAGGAGAAGCCCGGGAGGTGAAAAGGCCTGGGCAGGTGCTATAAACCAATTGACCCATCTCCTTCTGAGTGATTACGAATCCAGACCCCCAGTATCAAAGGGATAAAGGTGACACTGGGAGGGAGACACCCAAAACTGATTTAGGGAGGGGTCAGGGACCCCTGAGCACAAACAAACTTCAAAGACATTAAGGCAGTGTTTCCAATACTGGCGTCTGTGGACCCCAGGGTCCGTAACGCATTCCCAGGGGGACCTCGGGCAGCAGTTTTAAAAGCACTGCAAAGTTCCTTGTAGAATTAGCAGTTTTTGAGCTACAATAAAAGTGTCAAGATAACACCAGCGATTAATGTACCTGCTGGAGAGAGATGAGAGTTTTGTCCAGTGGCAGGTTTGACTTATCTAATGTAGCACAGAGGGTTAATATGCCTACTGCAAAGAACGCGTACCATGCCTTTTAAAAAACTGTATTTTATGTGCATAGGTCAGTGGGTTACTGCTTTTGTCACAGATATTCTTGTGTTACTCTGCAGCTCATAAGAGACAATCATAATCTAGCACAGTGACCTATAAACTGTCATCAAAGAGCTGCTTACACACTGCATGGTACAAGTTAGTAACTTATGTTTTTCCCAGTCTTTCATTATCCTGATGCTGCTAAAGGGGTTTATTTGGGTGGAAATATATTTTTATTGTTAAAGTCAATGCTAATCACGGTGTTATGGTCTGAATCCTGAGTTTGTGCTTTTCCAGACCAAGCACTTTAAAAATGCCTACTCGTATGAATGACATGTGAATCCTACACCTTGTAGTCCCCTTTGCTTTATGTAACATTTTCTCTACATTGATTTACATGTATGATTCACTGTCTCTATATGTGTGTGATGTAAAGTGCTCTGACATCCTACAATGGTATCAGAGATGCTATAAAACAAATGAAATACATGTGACAGATGTGCTATGGAGAAATGAGAGGCACTGTTGAAGGGTGATAATAGGGGAATCATTGAATAACCCCAACAACGATTGTTGTATCCTGGTGCATAGTAAGGTAATCATTTACTATTCTTTAAAAGCTAATACAATTCAATATGTAATGATAAATGTATTGTAGAATGCACCATTGTATCCTAAATTATCTTGAGGGGAGAGCCTCCCAAAGCCCCCTTTGCAGTGGTCAGGCTCACACACTGCACTTGGTGTGCACTGTATGGTGACAGGTCTGAAAACATTTGCCAGGGCTGCTTTGGGTTTCCACTCTGGCTTTGGCAGGAAAAGGAGCCTTGTACTGTGAAATAAAACTAACCATTGAAAAGCTGATCATGGCGATGCAGCACCAACCTTCTCATTAAAGTTTTCAGTTTTTTACAAAGTCTTTCAATATAAAATACTAAAATCCTTAGTAATTCGAGTGTTTGTTTTGTGTGCACATGTGTGTTTATTTTTTTCGAATTACTCTTTAAATGTTTGAAATTTAAATCATACAAATTTCTGGGGTCCCTGGCTTCCAGTCGTGAGTCAATGGGGGTCCTCAGGAGTCAAAGGTTTGGGAACCCCTGCATTAAGGGGTATAACTATGAGATCTGAAACCCCTGAACGGGGGAATGAAACAGAAATGGATTGAGACTGAAAAGGCTTGGACCCATTCTGTGGTCAGGAGGAACCTCTGCTAAAGAAGGAGCAACTGAAAAGACTGCTGTGGAAAGACCAATCCTTGCTTCGTGATCTGGGGCTGGTCTGCAGTTTGCTGTTCTAACCAAGGGAGAGGCTGATGGGACTGTGCTTGGAGGCGCCCCCCTGCTTGAAGAAGACTGTGCTTTGTGCTGTGTCTTATTACGACAAGGGCCCGAGGTAAGCTGGCTCCCTGTTTGGAAGCACAGGAACATAAAGGTTTCTAGAGAAGTCCCAAGCAACGCAGTGTGCATGTGCCTTTGCAGCCTGAGACCCTCAGAAGTTGTGCCTTGTGATCGTGGGCATACAGGAGTAAGCTGAGTCTCGGACTCACAGGGTGAGTGACGTGGTGCAGGCCAGGGCATTGGTGAGGAGCGCCTGGTCCTTGTGTGCACAGAAAGAAGAAGTGTGTCTC
The DNA here is from genome assembly GCF_964263255.1 of Lissotriton vulgaris. Lineage (NCBI taxonomy): Eukaryota > Metazoa > Chordata > Amphibia > Caudata > Salamandridae > Lissotriton > Lissotriton vulgaris. The sequence goes on from NC_141685.1 coordinate 1,244,914,517, forward strand.
GGACACGCAGAATGCGTGTTGTTGTGCAGCAGTGTGTAGGTGAGGAGCACCTGGTCATCGTGTGACCTGAGTGAAGAAGTGAGACTCGGCCACGCAGAGTGTGTGTCGTGGTGCAGCCAAGGTGTTGGTGAAGATCGCCTGGTCGGGCTGTGCACCGAGTGAAGAAGTGAGCCTCAGACGCGCAAAGTGCATGTCGTGGTGCAGCCAGGATGTTGGTGAAGAGCGCCTGGACATCGTGTGCACCGGGAGAAGAGGAGAGACTCGGACATGCAGGGTGCGTGTTGAGGTGCAACCTGAGGCGCTGGTGAGGAGTGCCTGGGTAGTGTGTGCACCGAATTCGAAGCAAGTCTCCACAGTGCTGAGGGCAGGTCTCGATGTTCACTGAGACCGTGGGAAGGAGGGTCAGGTTATTGGGCCCTTGGAGTAAAACAGCAGCGGCCCGAACCGGCAGCCCAGGAGGAGCTGAGCCGCTGGCCCAAGCTCGCTGTACCCCTTGATGTAGTTCTGGATCAAGGCCAAACATGCTGAAGGAGGAGAGGAAGGTCGCGCCCCCCCAGGTAACGTGGATCACCACCTGGGGTGGGGTGCGGACCCTGAGGGGCACTCTCTCGGCCTCTCGCTTCTATCAGCTCCGCGAGCCTGTTACTTCGGCTCGGATCTCGGCCCATGCTAACCCAAGGAGGGGCAGTACTGGGGCCGGAATGAGAGGCAGTACTTTTGTGTCATCATTGATCCATATTGGGGCCACTGTTAACGGAGCACCTAAACTGTCGTATTACCCTTTGCAATACTGCTGCTAACGAACTATCGAACTGTCGCATGACGCCTGACCTCATTTGTGCCTGACGAACTACATGCTTGGTGCGCTACGCACTGCGTTATTTTTCCCTTGCAGAGTACATGAGTGTAATGTGGCGCATTGCATTATTTCTTCATCGCGCAGTATCCGATTATAATGTGGCGCAGTGCATTATTTCTTCCTTGCACTGTACATGATTGTAGCGTGACGCATTGCTTTGTTTCAATCCTGGTACAAGGCATGCTGGTAGTGATACCTATTGCATTATTCCTTCTATTGCGAAGTACATGACTGTGGCGCTATATATGACATTGTTTCTCTGTTGCACAGTACAAGAGAATATTGTTACGCATTGCAGTATTTCTTTTCTTTTGCAACGTGTGTGATTCCAACAATATGACTTGCCTAACCTTTTGGAAACGGTTAGAAGTGAGTCTAACTGTTGGTTAGAAGCGGTGGTTGGGATTAGAACCTACCAACCCACCGAAAGGAATACTACCCATTCTTATATGTTGATTTTGTATCGTTTGGTCATGTAGTATAACCTCTTATATAAAGATTATACTCATTTTATAAAAACTTGTGTGGAGTCTATTTGTGGTGACATGATTGGGTTGCTGTGAGTGTGGTTGCACATATTGTACACTCATGCCTTGGAGATAAGCCTTTCAGAAAAGGGGGTGGTGATGAACAGAGTGACTGAATTAAGCAGACCACTCTTACCCAGTCCAAAGATCAGGGCTTGATCCATCACCGTTTTTTAGCTCACTGCACCATCCCAGCTCAGAACCTGGCTATATGCAAATTAGTCTGTCCCTGACCCAGTGCATCATGGGAACAGGGCAGACCAAACTACCAAGCCAATTCTTATACTGGGAAGGAAACAAGCTTCCGGGGACCGGTTTCTGGCATTTCAGCCGTCTTCAGCCCGGCTTGCTTGAATCCTGATGGTGCAATGAGCAAGGGACTCACATCTGAGTATACCCTTCCACGCTAATGGTGGACAAAAACGATTCAGAAAAGGGGATGGTGATGAACAGAGTGTCTGAATTAAGCAGACGACTCTTACCCAGTCCAAAGATCAGTGAGCTAAATAACGGTGATGGGTCAAGTCCTGATCTCTTGACTGGGTAAGAGTGGTCTGCTTAATTCAGACACTCTGTTCATCACCACCCCCTTTTTGAATCGTTTTTGGCCACCACAAGTGTGGCAGGGTATACTCAGACATGAGTCCCTTGCTCACTGCACCACCAGGATTCAAGCAAGCCGAGCCGACGATGGCTGAAATGCCAGAAACCGGTCCCCGGAAGCTTGTCTCCTTTCCGGTGAAGAATTGGCTAGGTAGTTTGGTCTGCCCTGTTCCCATGAGGCACTGGGTCAGACTAATTTGCATATAGCCAGGTTCTGAACTGGGGTGATGCAGTGAGCTAAATAACGGTGATGGATCAAGCCCTGATCTCTTGACTGGGTAAGAGTGGTCTGCTTAATTCAGACACTCTGTTCATCACCACCCCCTTTTTGACCCCCTTTTTGAATTGGAGATAAGCCTGGCTGCTCGTGCCAAGCTACTAAGGGGGTGAGCAGGGCTATCTCAGACGGTGTCCTTACTTAGCCTAATGTTGAAATGAGGGGTCAGGGACTCCCAACTCAGCATTTGTTGGCGGCGGTGAGGGATAAGGATCCCCACTGCCAACAATGCACAATCGCATAATTCCAGTGGCCCTGGATATACCCCTAGGGCAACATTGACCCAATTAGCTGATTTTTTCTGGTTAGACTTTGTCTGGATTTCTTGATAATAAACTTGTGGGTAAATGATGGTATACAACTATTGGTAATGTTACTGTGAAAGGCACTGAAAGCTGAGTTTGAAAAAATGAAGTTTTTATGGATAGAATTCGTCTCAAGACAGATATTGACTGGTGCCAGGACGCATATAGAATTGAAAAAGCCCAAAAAAAGTTAACCGGGTAATGAGAGGTTTCTGTGCAATGTGGGGTGATGGTATGATTAAGCATACTGTGATTGATGTGGACGATTATAAATTATTTAGGTCAGGTGGGATTCATTTATTGTTTCTTGGAAATTAATATTATGAGTTGAAATTCCGGGAGGTGATTACCAAACATTTGGCTGTGTTTTTGTGGGGTTAACTTAAACTGCTGTAGTATTTTGCTATTTAATTTCTGTGGTTTGGGAAGGGGGCAATAAAACATCAAGTCGGGGATTTTTTCTGGTTAGGAGGATTGGAGCAGACGCTTGTGTAGTTTGAAGGATTGGGTTGTTGCTCAGTTGGCGAATCCAGCTCGTAGAGGGATGTAGGAAGTAGGCACTAAAATGATGAGACTTTTTAAAAGATGGAAAGATGGGCATGGTCAAGGTGTCTAGGGAGGGGTTCAAGAGAAGCGAGATTTGAGAGGATGGCGAGATAGTTTGAGGACATGTTTGATGTGAACTGTGATTAGTTTTGGTGGATTTCAGGCTCTAATGAGTTTTAAAGGTGGGGACATTAGTTTTGTATTTATGAGGCTGGGTTATAAAGTTGTTATACGTTAAGATATTTGCTCACAGACCATGACCACTGACCTAGTGAAGCAGATTTTTTTCTCTTGAATTGTATGGCCTGTTTTATTATTGCACCTTGTGGTCCAGGGGAGTGGAGGCATGTCAATGTCTTCCCTCTGTGCTTTTTGAACATCTTGTATAGTCCACATGTGCCCTAGTGCTAGGAAAGGTCTGCGGGTTGGCTGCGGCGGTATGAGGTTTGAGCCAAGTTTAAGAGCTAGGTTTGAGACAGGACGGCATCTTTTGCTGTGTCTTGCACTGCTAAAGGGGTTTTATCCCACTCATCCTTCTATTTGTTAAGATATCAGGGCGACTGGAGATTTTTTGAGTTAATATTCGGTTTTGTTTAAGGCTCGTTTATGTTTCAATGTCAAGGTAGTTTGTATATGACAACCAGAAGAGAGGTAGGGAGATTCAAGACACCCTCTTAATCCCTGGTTAAGGTAGTCAAACAAAGAAAGATAGGTCCGTGGTATACCACTAACCACAATCTGGAGCAAGAATGAAAAAATTATGAAAAACTGGCCTGACTTAGGTCAGTTAAGAAAGCCCTCACTCACCGACCTGGTCGGTGACATGCTTCATCATCGGGCCCCACTAAAGAGGCCGAGTGCCTCCTTAGTGTTCTGCGACGCCAGAACTACTGCGGAGCGGGTTTTTTTGTGTAAAGGCGTGCAGTGAAATATAATACTGTTAAAAGTGTCTGCTAGTGTATCAAAAAACATTTTTTATTTATAGATCACTAGGACACAGATAAAAAAGTTTTATGTGTTGGGAATTTTTCTAAAATTAACTGTTTGGTTAATTCCAATCAGTGAAAACGTCAGTCAACATGTTTCTGCCTATAAAACGGTGTGAGTTTACCAGGCATTCATCAGGACTATGAAATGTGCTAAACCCTGGCGGTATGAGCACCCTAAGGCTCACCCTTACCTAGGGGTGCCAATTACGCCTCCACCCCCCTCCTGTGACCCCTGGTACAGATCACATTGTTCCTACAAGTGCAGTAACCAGAATTCGGTAAGCCTCCTAAGCCAGGAGTTACGGGAATTGAGCTTTGCTCTTCCCTTTGTGCACGTTTTCACCTCTTAACTTTTTTTCACTTTCACGCTCCTAGGTAAGGGTGAGCCTTAGGGTGCTCATACCACCAGGGTTTAGCACATTTCATAGTCCTGATGAATGCCTGGTAAACTCACACCGTTTTCTTGGCAGAAACATGTTGACAGACGTTTTCACTGATTGGAATTAACCAAACAGTTAATTTTGGATAAATTCCCAACACATAAAACTTTTTTATCTGTGTCCTAGAGATCTATAAATAAAAAAAAAAATTTGATACACTAGCAGACACTTTTAACAGTATTATATCTCACTGCACACCTTTACACAAAAAAACCTGCTCCGCAGTAGTTCTGGAGCCGCAGCACACTAAAGAGGCACTCGGCCTCTTTAGTGGGGCCCGATGATGAAGCATGTCACCGGCCAGGTCGGTGAGTGAGGGCTTTCTTAACTGACCTAAGTCAGGCCAGTTTTTCATCATTTTTTCGTTCTTGCTCCAGATTGTGGTTAGTGGTATACCAAGGTAGTTTGTATTGCCTAGAAAGTGCCTAGTGGTTTTGCTAAACAAAACCTCAAAAAGGTTAGATGTATATGTAGTTTTACTTTGTTTTCTCGTGTAGGACAGAATGAAGAGAGGAGCTGTTTGAGTATACTGCAGATATGGATCGTTACTAAATGGACAAATTCAGCCTGGGTGGTGGGTGGTGAGGGGAGCACTGCACTGACTGGACCTTTTGGGTACAGGAAGGCTAGATGAGCAAGGTCAAGGTGTCGAATGACGGGGTCAAGAGGAACCAGATTTGAGAGGATGGCGATATGTTTTGAGGACGAAAGATAATTGATGCGGTCTGTGATTGGTTTCACTTGGTTTGGGACTTCAGGGACATTTACATGTGGGAATGTTAGTATTTGTGTTGATACTAGTGAGGCTATGCTTTCATGCTGTAATTGTTTATGATTGTTGGTCAGAGGCCTGTCCTCTTAAAATGGTCTTTCATACTTAAATGCTGGGTACTGTAGTATTCTTGCACCTTCTTTCCCAATGTAATTTTTATGTTGCCCCTCTAAAATTTTGCATATGTCTCCAGAAATCGTAGCTATCCCCCTCACAGTAATTTTTAATACCATGTTTACAAAAGGGCGCTTTCCAATAGAGTGGAAAAAAGCCTCTATTCCTCCGTTATTAAAGAAATCTAATCTGGATGCGAAGAAGACTTAATTATAGACCTATATCGAGACTCTTTTTTCCTGCAAAAGTGATTGAGAAAGCTATTAACATCGTACTGTCCTCCTTCATCAATGATAATGATATTTTGGGTTTCTCCCAATTTGGATTTAGTGCTTACCATAGCACAGAACTGGCCCTTATTACAGCCACTGTGGAGCTCAGGCAGACTTTGGACGGTGGGAGGAGTGCTGCCCTGATCCTTCTGGACCTACCAGCAGCTTTTGATACGGTCAATCATGAGCTGATGCGGGTCTGCCTAGCTTCCATCAGGATCATGGATAAGGCTCTCTCCATGCTGGGCTCCTTCCTGTCCAAACGGTCTCAGGAAGTTGCATTGGGGAACTATGTTTCCCCTTCCTTTTTGCTGTCTTGTGGAGTTCCTCAGGGATCTTCACTGAGCCCAACACTTTTTAATCTTTTTGTTACACCTCTTGCCAGACAAGTAAGAAGTTATGTTTTTGTCCATGTCCTACGCAGACAATACACATATTATTGTATCTGTGAGCATTCCATCCATCCTTACAGCCATCAGCTTTCATAACTGGATGAGCCATTTAGCCAATTTGATGCCAAACAATTGTTTAAAGCTCAATTCATCCAAGACTGAAGTTTTGGTGTTGGAAACAATCCCTCATTTTGGACAGATAGCTGGTGGCCGGTCAAACTGGTCCTTTACCTAAATCAGTGCCCAAAGTTAAAAACGTTGATACTTAGTTGTTACCAATTCGGTCACCTTGCTTTTTTATCCTAAAAATGTTAAGGAAGATTCTTCCCGCTATACCTATGAACTTAAGGGAAACAGTGGTATCTGTGCTGATATCCTCAAGATTGGATTATTCCAATGCTCTCTTTAACAGTGCCTGCAAGCGCAGCATTCAAAAGCTACAGACTGCCCAGAATGCAGCAGCAAGAGTACTCCTAGGTATCTCTAAATTCGACTCCGTCTCCACAGCTCTACTTCATCTTCACTAGTTGCCGGTAGCCAAGCGGATCCAGTTTAAATCACTCTGCATTGCCTTTACATCACTTAACAACTTGGGGCCTTCGCAACTGGCAAATTTTATTAAGCCATATAACCCAGCTAGATTCCTTAGATCTGCTGAACTTGGAAACCTAATTGTTCGCAGGACCAGGTGGGGTGGCAAGAGTTTCACTGCTACAACAACTATACTAAGCAACTCTTTGCCATCCTCGCTTAAAAAAGAGACTCGCCTGCTAAAATTTAAAAAGGGCTTAAAAACTCGGGGGCAGATTTATGTTGTGAATGCGCCACGTTTGCATCACGCAACTGTGGCGTAAACGTGGCGCATACCTACGACCGATTTACAACGTGACGCATCTAGGCAGATGCGTCACGTTGTAAAGCCCTGCGCCGCTTGTGGGCGTTCCGGGGCAGGTGCGCCTCGCAAAAGTGGCTGAGTGAAATCTATAAGATTTCACTCAGTCACTTTTAGGCCAATGCTGCATCAAAACCCTGCGCCTGCTTGAAGCAGGCGTAAGGCTTGACGCAGCATTGGTCAGATAGGGCACCCCCGAGCCTTGCTGGAGCTGCGTCGCGCTTGCGACGCAACTCCAGCAATGCGTCACTTTTACTGCACAGATGCGTGACGCATCTGTGCCGATTTTGCCCCATGGTGCGCTGCATTGTAAATGCGGCGCACCATGGGTGGCGTAGCTGCAGCGCACAATAACTGGCGCATCCCTGCCCCTTGTTTTTTTAAAGTCATAATTTTCATGCTAGTCCGGTTTGATCTGTATGTGTTATGGGCAGCGCATAGACACCCCAGAATATTTGTCGTGCTATATAAATTCATCATAAATATAATCAAAATGGTCTGGTGGATAGCAACATGGGTATGCTTTGTGCTACCACTAAATATCTTATGCGTACATAACATTTATTGAAAATATAATTCCCTTATATTCCAGGCGCACATTAAAATGTAATTATGAAAAAAGAGATGCAGGATTCGCATACAAATGGGGCCCGTTTCTCCTTGTCCAGTTTCTAACAATCATGCATTTGGTTGTTCTTCGCTGCGTGATGGTCATGGAACAGTAAACTTGCATTCTGGCATGTTAAATAGGTACTGCAGCGCTTTACATGAGCACCAGTTACATTACACAAGGACACATTCATTAGGTCTCAACTACAGAGCATTGCTTTAGCAATGCTTGTTTGTCGAGATTATAGTGAGGCTTTCAAAAGTCTACCCAAACTGCTGCAGATTGAGTACAGTTCATGTGAGTCAGGCGCATGCACATCGCACACCACCATTTGTCTGAGCCTCGGCATCAGACTTCAAAGGAATGCGCTCCCCCACCCCCGCCACAGCAATGCCGAGAGCTTGTTTTTTATTTTTTTGCATCCATTTCGCGGGGAAGCCTTGTTTTGTTTGGCGTTCTCTGCACCTTTCTCGTTTTACCGGATGCTTTCTCAGCGCCGGCAGAAGTTTTTATTGCCTTCCCTAAAGTGGTTTTCAGTGTCGGTCCTAGTCAATAAGGCTCCCTGCACCGAACACATATTCCCTTTCCTTCTGTGTGGTATTGGATTCTTCAGACCTACATACTCTGCTAAGACTCCATAACACCAGAGACAGAGTTTGGCACGGAAACTAGAAATGCAAAAGACAAGTTTATTAAGACCCCATGGGGTGGTGGTACATTCCTACAGCACCCTTCGGCAATGCAAGAAGTATCACACCGAAAATCGGTGCGAGGCCTATTTTATACATTTTAACAGTAATAAAAAGTATGGGTGTAACACAGTTGCTCACTTTATGTACATATAAGGACATTTTTGGAACACAGCCAGCTCATGGGAGGAGTTTCAACACCACTGGTCAGTTTGAGGAACATTCCTAAGTGATAACTGTCCACTAGTATAGAGGATATAACTGACCATGTGCAAGCTTGACCAGTACCAAAAATAGCCTGTTGCTGGGCAAAATGGAAAGGTCAGTAATATAGAGGAAGGACGATAGGGCATGCTGACCACGAGGCAGCATGTTCATGTAAAATGGACGCTCGTAATACAAAATGGCGTCCGTCAACCATAGTCAATATAAGGGAAGAATCGTGTAGCTGAAGCAAACGCTAACCCAATCGTTGTCAAAATACGACAGACGACCCTTTTAGCGTGAAGCTGAAGCTACCTCATAGTGGACATAATCAGGATATTCGTCATCAATATCAATTGACATAATTTTTGTAATTTCTCTCTGAACCATTTGCTCATTTTTGACAAGCGCTCGTCTAGACGGAATACAAGCAGAAATACACATAGAGCAAAACATGGGGCCACATTGAATACATAAGCAGAGAAAGAAAATGACCCCAATTATTATACATAAAATCGTTAGCAATTTCCAGCCCCAAGTACTAAGCAAAGTCCAGAACCAACCCGAGAGTGTCCATGTACCATTGTCAGGATGTATTTCAGCAGCTATTTTGTGTAATTTAGAAATCGCATCATATACAGAAGGTGAATTATCAGGAACATACACGCAACAACTACTTCCGATGATGCGGCATGCACCCCCACGATCAGCTAACACTACATCTAGAACCATTCGGTTCTGGAGCGTTACAATTCTAGTAATCTGCAGTTCTTCAGTCAAATTCCCTAGAGCAAAAACTGTCTCATTAGCAACAGCTTCTACCATACGTGTTAGTCGTCTTATTTTCTGGCTATTAAGGGCAGCACCAACAAAGGGAAAGAGGCCTAAATTAAAATCGACATATTGCTGCAACGAAGTGTCTGTTTGATCAATGTCATCAATTGCTAACGTTCTTTTTACTCTATTCAATATTAAATCATGATATAGTACGAAATCATTATGATATATAGGTGGGGCAATAAACACAGGTGGTAATACAAAAGATATATAACATGTCCCTAACCATCCAATAGGGAGACGGTGATAACCTTTATTTCCACAAATAAAGTATGTATTTCGCGAAGCCACAAATGTGATACCATTCGGAGTGTCAAAGGTGAGGGTAGTGTTACATTCGCTTCTACCAACTGGGATAGTACCTTTATTACGGACACATAAATCAGCTTTAGTATCAATGACTGTAATCACGTGTAAGCTAGACATATTAATATTTCATTGGTTCGTGTAAACCCGGGGTGATGATACATTATCTGGACGGTATTCTTCCCATTCAAATTTAGTTCCTTCAGCTTGTGGATAACCATCTCGATCATTAAAACAGACTTTATTGAGTCGGAAAAGCAGTCTACCTTTTGTCGGCCATCTCAAAGTGAACAAAAGTGTGTACCAAGCATTGCAAGAACCATTGTGAGAAAATGGAAGAGGAATAAGTGGAGTGCCTCCTTTTTTCTGGTGTCCAGGCAACATGCCACATACCCAACAGTTCGAAGTGTTCGTCATATTATGCGTATGATGCAGAATTTGAATGAAGCTATTATTCAGGTAAGTCTGTCTATGCAGTTCTTCATGATAGGGCAACGTGAAATGAAAATGTTCAGATGGAATTGGGGTAGTAGGCAGCAAATATTCTCTTGCCGGAACCAATCGTTCTACAACCCAGGCTATCACCGCTATTACCACAATTGTCAAAATAAAAAGAACAGCACCAAGAATTCTCTTATTTCTGTTCGTAACAGATGCCATAGTTCAAAGTACAAGTGTCACAAAAAACAACTAAAAAATAAAAATATGAGTGCTGAGCTCCGAGGTAGCCGTTGATTTCTTCTCCGAGATTCAAGACGGGTGTCGCTACTCTTGGCAGAACTGATCCCCCCCCTTGATATTCCCGGCTTCCGTTTCACAAACCTCAGAGCGGTAACTCAACCAGTCTCGCACAAAACAACTCCTTTCCTTGGCCGTAGATTGTATCTTTCTCCACCAGAAACAGTATGGTCCGGGAAGGCTCCCTCCGATTCAGCAGACGCAGCAGCTGGGCTCTTCTCCGCGTTCAGGATGTCTCGATAATCAGACAGCACAGTGGGATTCACCAGGTCCGGAGAGACACGACGGCAATGAGTAGAATGCACCCACCGCTTCTTGTTCGTGACTCGCACAGCCGTTCGAGTCGCCAACAGCACTTGCTCAGGGCCACGCCACATCGGCTCCAAGCTGCTGGACCTCTCAAACACTTTGACCATCACGTAATCCCCGGGACGAAGATTGTGAGCCTCTCCAATGGAATTGTCGGGGAGCGCTTCTCGAACCTGTTGATGAATAGAAAGCAAATCATTTGTTAATCGTGCCAAATAATCGTTCATCATTATACAAGGCACATCATGTAACAACCGAGGCTTAGGAACTCCCCATATATTCATAGGCCTTCCAAACACCACTTCATATGGTGTGAGGCCAGTTCGGGAATGCGGCACTGATCTAATAGATAGCAATGCTAGAGGCAGAGCATCCGGCCATTTCAAATGGTGTGAGGCCAGTTCGGGAATGCGGCACTGATCTAATAGATAGCAATGCTAGAGGCAGAGCATCCGGCCATTTCAAAGATGTAGATGCCACAATCTTTGCTAACTTTAATTTCAGAATAGCGTTATATCTCTCCACCAGACCAGCTGATTGTGGGTGAAAAACAGCATGGAACCGCTGCTGGATTCCCAATCCTTTCAGGACGTACTCCACTACTTTCCCAACAAAATGAGGACCGTTATCATTCCACAAAAATTTACAAACACCATAGCGTGGGAAGTATTCTTTGAGCAAAACCTTAGCTGTTGTCAGCGCTGTATTATCCTTCGTGGGGAAGGCCTCAATCCACTTACTGAAAGCACACACCACCACTAGGACATACTTCAGATTATTGCAATACTCAAGCTGGATGTAATCCATTTGCAATACTTCAAATGGTGCAGTAGGTGGAACAAAGCCTCCTTTGGGAGTATGCGTCCCTTTAGCAGGATTGTGCTGCAAGCATATCAGACAGGTCTGCACTACTCTTTTGGCCGTATTGGCAATCTCAGGATGCTCCCAAACTCGTGTAAGCAATTTAGTAATTGCAAGAGCTCCAACATGCGCCAATCCATGTGTCATTTGAACCATTGCTTGCAAGTAAGCTGCAGGCAATTTCCATCTCTCCATGTCCTTGCTCCTCCAACAACCCTCGTCATCCAACACTCCCTCCTTTTCCCATGTTGCGAGTTCTGCTTCGGACGCTGATTTCTGAATGTCTAAGATCTCCTGTCTAGCATCATGCCATCTCTCAGCTTGCGACTTCACCACATATATTGGCGAAACATTTGGTGACATAGCTGTTTCCCTCTCTATGCGATCTGCAAAGGCGTTGCCTTGTCCTACTTTGTCTGTCACTTTCTTATGTGCACTACATTTAATGATCGCTACTTTCTTTGGATGTAATAGCGCATTCAGGAGATCACGTACTAGTTCTCCAAGCATAATGTGCACTCCACGTGAAGTCAAAAATCCACGTTCCCTCCAGAGCAGGCCAAAATCGTGCACTACTCTGAATGCGTACCGGCTATCAGTCTAGATGTTCACACATAAACCAGCACTCAATTCACAAGCTTTTGTTAACGCTATCAATTCAGCTGCTTGGGCCGATTTTTGCGGTATTCGTGCTGCTTCTACCACAGTCTTAAGTGTTGTGATCGCATATGCTGCGGAAGTTGTACCATCTGGCAGCCTCAAACACGATCCATCAACCCACAGTTCCCCATCTACATCTGGAAGTGGCGTGTCCTGTAAGTCAACACGACCCTTTGTTTGTTCTTCAGTCAAGAAAACACAGTCATGGTGTTCCTCTTCTTGACCCTCAGCAACTGGATACGGCAATAAAGTGGCAGGGTTCAGAGTAGCACATCTCTTCAGTGTGATATGTGGCGCCAGCAATGTTAGCTCATATCCTGTTAAACGTGCACTCGTCAGATATTGGGTCTTAGTTTGATTTAGCAGAGCATCTACTGTGTGGGGAACTAACACCAACAACTTGTGTGACGAAACTATTCCCTCACTCTGCCATATGGCTACTGCTGTTGCTGCAACTGCTCGAAAACACCCAGGTAATCCTCGTGCTACGGGGTCAAGTACTACTGAAAAATAAGCACAAGGCCTCTGTTTATCCCCGTGTGTCTGCACTAGGACTGACAATGCACACCCATCCTTTTCGTGTACATACAATGTAAAGATCTTTGTATAATCTGGTGTACCTAACACTGGTGCGGAACAAAGGGCTTGTCTCAATTGTTCAAAAGCATTCTGACATTCATCTGTCCATTCAAGGGGGGTTGGTGTGGTTTTGGACAACAATGCTAACAAAGGCTTTATAATGTGTGAAAAACCCATTATCCACTGTCTGCAAAAGGACGTCAAACCTTGTTGGAGAAGTGTGGCTCACGGTGTAGAGCAGGCAGACCCGGAAGCTGAGGTCAGACCCGGGACCAGGGTTCATGTCCCGACGTGGCAGGGTCTTGAGCTCAAATGTCCACGGACTTGATAATTCTCGCTTCGGTGCCTGCTCTAATCATGGGTTCTCACTCTGCAACTCTGGGCATTAAGCTTGCTTAATCTCCACAACGGCCCCCCTGCGGCGGGATGCCTGGCTTTCACCTTGGGGATGCCCTGTAGGGGCTATCTCACAGGAAAATAAAAAGCCAGGACGGGTTCCCAAGGCAAGCGCCGGGAAACCTCCGGGTAGCTGTGCGCTCAATAAATGCAATAATAATAATAAACCTATGAAAGCACGAACATCTCTCTGAGTGCGAGGGACTGGCGTATCTAAAATTGCTTGGATTCGATCAGATGTCAATGCACGTCCCTCCTTAGACAAAAGATGACCGAGGTAGGTCACCTTTGGTCTACAATATTGGAGCTTTTTCCTAGAGACCTTGTGATTATTCTGAGCAAGAAAAGAAAGTAAAGCAAGACTACTCTCCTCACATTGTTCCTGCGTGTCTGCTGCAAGTAAAATGTCATCAACATATTGAATGAGAGCCACCCCAGACTGCAATTCAAAAGAGTCGAGCTGTCTCTTCAAAGCCTGGCTATAAATGCTAGGGCTTTCCGTATAACCTTGTGGAACTCGACAGAATTTGTATGATTTATTATTTAATGTGAAGCCAAAGAGGTATCTGCTATCAGGATGGACAGGAATCGAAAAGAAAGCATTTTTCAAATCAATGACAGTAAAGGTAGTGGCCGTGGAAGGAATCAAAGTAAGCAATGTAGTAATATCAGACACCACTGGGTATTGGGGCACCACTATCTTGTTAATTTCTCTCAAATCAATGATAAAACAATAGATTTTGGTGTCTGTGTCTTTCTTCAATATCGGAAGAATAGGGCTGTTACAAACATTATAGGGGACTTGTTCAACCACGCCCGCAATGATCAAATCATGTACAATGTGCATCAAAGCAATTTCACCTTCCCTGGAAATTTTATACTGCGGTACACGTGGTAAAGAGCCCCCTTCGTTAACAGTAATGCGTATGGGAGGAATAATCATGTGTCCAACATCAGTGTCCGAAGTAGCCCACAATGTTTTTGGCAGAGAGGCTAATGCCTCAATCTCTTGCATAAGGCATATTCGCATCTCATCTGGATAATTGTCGTTCAGAATGACTCGGACTCCTTCAGGAGCGCAACGTATTGTTGCTCGAAAATATTTAAGCATATCTATACCCATGATATTATCTGGAGTCTTTGGTGACAACAAAAACGGTCATGGACCTACAAATTTATCAATGTAAAAGGCAATGGGCTGTGACAATGGGCTAAGAGAGGGTGTTCCATCGAACCCTATCGATGTAAATATTTTGCCAGACAGGGGAGCACTTGGAACCAAGTTTTTGGACAGAGCACTACGAGTAGCTCCTGTATCGACCAGAAACTGATCAGTAGAACCCAAAACATGTGCTGATACATATGGACCCCTCTGATCTACTGGTACCTCAACCGATTCCACACCCCATCCTACGCAATCCTATGCATGTGTATAATTTTGGGACTCAGTAAACTCACCCTCAGCTATCTGATACTGATTTCGTCTGTCAAAAGTATTCTGCTCATTCTGACCACGACCCCTCGCTTCAAACGCGCCACGATCATTCGCTCCACCCCTTGATCCTGAATAACTATTCCGTGTCCTTCCACCTCCTCGACCACGCTGATTACGCTGTTCACGAAGCACCGGACAGTCTGAAGCCCAATGTCCAAACTGTTTACAGTATGCACACTGGTCCTCAGCAATGTCGGTACGACAAGAAGGCGCACCCAACGATCCACGCCTACCCCTGTCATTCCCCCTCGTCTGAGTCGCGTGAACCTGAGCCAACATCACCTTCGTCTTCAACTCCTTCGCTTTCTTATCAGTACTTTCCTTAGCCTCTAATTCCTGTCGTTCATAATACTGAGCCATAGTCAATAAAGAAGCAGGGGTCGCCGTCGTCCACGAACTTTCACTTGCCTTTAAACGTTTCGCAATCTCCGGTAGGAGATTAGCCACATACTTATCAACGAACAAATGCCTGCCTGTGTCGTCTGTTAGTAATTTCCCACTATAGTCATGAAACGCTTCCTCAAAACGTGAAAAGAAGTCAGAGACAGATTCGTCCTGCTTTTGTTTGCAAGAAGCCAACATAGTCCAATCAATTTTTTTAGGGGGTACAAGCGTCCTCAATTTATTCAGAATGGCCCCTGGAAGATCTAATATCCATTGACACGGCTTACACGCGGGCTCCCTTTCTAAATCAGCTTGAACAATTGTTTTCCAATCTGCACCCAAAATCGCTTGATCATCAAATTTACGAATCGCTCTCCACATATCCGGAGGCAATATCAAGCCAAAGAAGAGATCAATATCAACTAATGTCATAACACACGAAGAAATAGCCCCTTCCACTCCTTCATAGAAAGCTGCTGGATTTTTACGTGGGTCAGGCAAAGCGGTCTTAAGTGCCATAACATCTACTCTATTCCATGGTGTGTAAACCCAATTATATATAAAATAACCCTTTGCATCCGCAGACTTTTTATCATCATCTGTACCTTGCCCTTTAGGAGGGACATATAAAGGTGCAGCTTCTGGCATAGGCATAACATGAATCGTAGAACTCTTATCTGCGCCAAAGATAGGACACTCTTTGGACATCTCCGACGATCCGGACGCAGCCACTTCCGATGTCTTTGCCGTCGCCCGCAATCGTGACGCTTCATCCCGCAGACGAACCAATCGGTGGAAAAACGGATCCGCATCTGCAGTAACAAAAATACCTTTACGCAAATTCTCACGACCAACTAATACATCTTTTGGTTCCAACTCAGATGAATGTTTCCTAAACCGTTCTACAACTTCGTCCCCAAAATTACTCAAAAAATACAGCCGTTCTCTCTCAGACCACGTACTCATCTGATCAGTAATGTCCGAAATAGTAACATGATTAACATTAAGTTTTCGAGCAAACCCACGCAACTCCGCAGCTCGACCAGCATTTAGCCTGGTACGACTATGACCATCGTCATCTTCATCCGATTCCTCATGCGGAGCCGTAGGCAATACATACGGAGGCGGGCAACGGTCTAGCAAAGAAAAATCATCATTTTCATTAGTAAGGACAGGATAAAGAGGACGTCGAATAGGGAATTGACCATTAACTTGCAAATTACGTTCTCGTGCCTCACTCTCCTTTTTCTCCTGCAACTCTTTCTCTTCCAGCTGTAAAGCCTTATCACGGGCAGCCCTTCGCTGTACCTTATCCGCCAAGGCTTGTTCACGCTTCATTCGCTCACGCACCGCTTTCTCCCACATACGCACAGAATCAAACATATCCTGCCTAGACCTGCGCTGAAACAAACATTGTTCCATAAATTGGACCTTTCGTAAATCAAACGACCCATGTAGTGGCCATTGCAATTCACGATCTGTCTTGGTATATTAATGCCATAGCGTACTATAAATAATAGGGGGAAGGCCAAATTTAACATACATTTCACGATTGGGTGTCCCCTCTGGGGGAGCCGGCTGAGATTCATTTAATCAATAATTGGTACCTTTTCCAAGACAGCACATTCCTCGAAGTGTGCTAAAAACGGGCATGTTCAAAATATCACGGAAACGTGATATTACACAAAATGGCACTTACTATTCCCACACGGTGTGCCTTCAAAAAAATACAAAATCAGAGAAATATCTCCACACTGCCCGCCTATGTGAGGTGCACTCCACATATAACTCAAATCATAGACCCAAATGTTAGCTAACTCAAAACAAATTCAAAGAGCCACAGTAAGCGTCCGAAGACTATCTTACCAATCACAAGCTTACCAAGTTCTCAAGTATCCAGATTCCAGCTGCCAAGTTCTTTAATCGAATCAGCCAAATCGGCACTGTACGACAACTCAAACGATCAAGATCTCAGTCGGGGACCGGCGCCACCTGGAAGGTCAGATCGGAAGGAAAGGAAGAAAACACTGTGGGTGCCAAGACTCGGGTCACTCAGTGGCAGCGTACTCGTCCATGGCGAGTTTCCGATCCTTCGTCACGACCTCTCCTTCGGGCATCCGAGTCGCCGATGAGTCCCTTCGTGGTCGCCAATTTGTGGTATTGGATTCTTCAGACCTACATACTCTGCTAAGACTCCATAACACCAGAGACAGAGATTGGCACGGAAACTGGAAATGCAAAAGACAAGTTTATTAAGACCCCATGGGGTGGTGGTACATTCCTACAGCACCCTTCGGCAATGCAAGAAGTATCACACCAAACATCGGTGCGAGGCCTCTTTTATACATTTTAACAGTAATCAAAAGTGTGGGTGTAACACAATTGCTCACTTTATGTACATATAAGGACATTTTTGGAACACAGCCAGCTCATGGGAGGAGTTTCAACACCACTGGTCAGTTTGAGGAACATTCCTAAGTGATGACTGTCCACAAGTATAGAGGATATAACTGCGCATGTGCAAGCTTGACCAGTACCAAAAATAGCCTGTTGCTGGGCAAAATGGAAAGGTCAGTAATATAGAGGAAGGACGATAGGGCATGCTGACCACGAGGCAGCATGTTCATGTAAAATGGACGCTCGTAATACAAAATGGCGTTCGTCAACCATAGTCAATATAAGGAAAGAATCGTGTAGCTGAAGCAAACGCTAACCCAATCGTTGTCAAAATATGACATCTGGAGCTTCCGCTCCAGGTGCACGACAAGCAAGTATTAGTATTCTTTAGGCAGAGAGAAAGGATCTGAGTGAGGAGACCAAGAAGCAGTGGAACGATGCAATGATACTACATTTATTGTGTTGTGCCAAATCCTATGATTACCAGCTCGGCATCATTGTCTAGAAAAGAAATGCGTGTACACGTTCACGCATCTTTTGTATTAATAAAATTACTTTACTTGCACCTTTGACCTTCCTATTACGGGTCTCTACTGCAGGGTAAACTAACTGAGCTAGGTGGGCACTTTCAGGCCACGGACCGTTGCTTTCACAAATACCGCCACATCTGGGGCATTATCAGACAAGTAACATTGGTAAAATGCTTTAAAAAAAAGCAAAATAACTGTGAAATGAAAAGAATAGCAGCAAAATCTCACTAAATTTAAATTATTGCCTACAAACATAGAAGCACAGCAAACTGATGTATCCAACGCAGCTTCTTTTATCAAACAAAGGGGTCTGTAGGAAAGCACTCCCTGAGGTTGGATTGCTTCTAAAAGCCTCTACAATGCCCCTTTTACGCATGCTTCCGGAATTAGCCTACTATGTCCGTTTGAAACTTGTAAATGAAATGGGTCCACAAATCTTTCCAGCTGTAGCTTTAGTCCACTCATCATTTGCACATGCGTGTTCTTGGAGATCTGAGCAGCAGGTGACATTTATTTTTAGCTGTGTTAGTACCCAAGTGCTGCTTTTCCTCACGTTCCCACCATTGATCTGGTCTCAGGGATGACACATTTAACCTACAGAGTATACGTTAAATGTACTGTTGGAAGAACACAGAACAAGTAAAGTAAAAAATGCCTGTTGATGTAGAGGCTTCCACCCGTGCGATCACTGGAAACTGTCACTCCAGTTGGCTGTGCAGAAGTGTTTACTAACTTGTTTACTAGGCATCAATTTAAGCCTGAGAGCCATATTTCTTTTAAAATGGATATCATTCTGTCTGCACATTTCACTGTTCATTATTCGTGCAGAACATAGTCAAACCGTTGCTTTTCTGTTGTCCTTGCAGCTCTACTTCAGCTTTGGTTTTCTTACTTGCTTCCTCTTCCTTTCCAAACGTCTGCTTGCTCTTTGATAATACCTTCCATCAGTTAGTATCTCATTTTTAGCACCCACAAGCTCCTTTCTTGAGTGCCATTGCCCTCTTCCCCTGTTCACTGGTCCAGTGTGCTGCTGCATAATATTGAGCCTTTCTCGTTCTTATTTGGCACAATTACCCACCACCACCCACACCCTTCATTGAATGTTCACTCCTTCTATCCCCTTCTCAAGTATATGGTCTGATCATCTTTGGCTGTTTATTGTGCTTTCTGGCGTTTATACCGGGCTCTTTCTACTCTGCTCCTTGTGTATAATGCTGCATTTCTCTCATTGCTCTTCTTCCTTCTACCTCCTGCTGCTCCTCTCTTCACTGTCCTTACTAGTACCTCATGCTGCTCCTCTCCTCCTCGCTCTCCTTCCTTATGCCATCACGCAGCTCATATCCTCACACTCCTTCCTTGTGCCTCACGCTGCTCTTCTCCTCACTCCTTCCTTGTTTAGGTCTCGTCTAAGTCATCGCGTTAGCGATGCTTGGCGAGATATTTAGTGGGGCTTTCAAAAGTGCACCCAAAGTCTGCAGGCGCAGTGCATGTGCGCCGGGCGTGTGCATCATTTGTCCGCCTGCAGCCTTTGGGGGCACTTTCGCGTCCGCTTTGATGTTCTCAGTGAGCCGCACAGCCACTGAGAACATCGAAGCGGCCGTGAAAATGCTCACCATTTGCCACCCCCTCCCTTATCACACTTCCTGCTTGTTAACTCGGGATACGGATGGGGCTCAGCCTCGCAGGGCAAGGTGGGCTCCATCCGTCAGACTGACCACATAAGCCTGTGTATTGCAGTTGGCAGCCTCTCGCACATTTCTGAGCCATGAGTCACAGCCATTAACGTTATAGGAACTCTCAAACCCCCCCCCCCCCTCCTCAGCCTTGCTTTCCTGCAGTTTAAACGTGGTCAAAAGGTGAAAAATACCAGTAGTGAAATGAATTATATTTTCCAATGTGTTTCTTACGCAACCTCAGAGATGAGTCTCTGAATATTCATCCTATCTTCTCCACTCCCCCCCTCCAAAGTAGTTTACATATAGCTCCTCCCCCGCCTTCTCTCCGCATCTTGCCGCTGACCTCTGGCTTTAGTTTCTGTGAATTCCCTATCTGCTTTTTTGCTTTTCACCTTTTATTTTCCTCCTCATGCTCCCTGTTCAAGCAAAGTGTGATACACATGTATAATGTACATACATATATGCGTATCACTAATCGTGAAGTTACACTCCCCAAAAAAACAATAGTAAATTATAATACAAAATGTCCACTTTTGTAGTCAACAGCTTTTTGATCTCTTAAAACAACAGGATGATCATCAGAGCTCAATTGTAACAAGAGCCGGAGTGGAATCTTCTGAGCATTGCTTTAAGTAGGATATTGTATTACCAGGATATGCCAAATTGATCGTAGACCCTCTGGACAATTGTAGGTGGGCTACTGGACATACAAAACATTAAACCAGGGATTGGAACAATTGTCCAACATGCTCATATAATATGGGGAGTGGGTCTTCAGGGAGCGACTGCACTCAAAGGTTGGGCCCGTGCCCTATCGTGAAGATGCTGATGCGTGAGCACCTATGATTTCTGTTAACAGGCTGCCAAATCACCAGGCCATGTGACACATTCCTTAACACCACTACGTCCATCACCACCATGTCCACCACGTCCACCACCACCACCACCACACCCACCTCCACCACCACCACCTCCACTACCACCACCACCATGTACACCACATCCACCACCACGTCCACCACCACCATGTCCACCACCAGGTCCACCACCTCCACCACGGCCATCACCACCTCCACCACGAGGCCACTACCACGTCCACCACCACGTCTACCTCCACCACCACTACATCCACCACCACCATGTCCACCACCACCACGTCCACCATCACCACGTCCACCTCCACCATGTCCACCACATCCACCACCACGCCCACCACCATGTCCACCACCACCATGTCCACCAACACCACATCCATGACCACCACACCCACCTCCACCACCACCACGTCCACCACCACTACTACCACCACCACCACTACCACCACCACCACGTCAACCACAACCACATCCACCACCACCACTTCCACCACCACCACGTCCACCACCACCACATCCACCACCACCACGTCCACCACCACCAGGTCCACCACCACCTACACATCCATCACCATCACCATGTCCACCACCACCACATCCACCACCATCACATCCACCACCACGTCCACCACCATGTCCACCACCAACACGTCCATCACCACTATGTCTACCACCACCACGCCCACCACCACCACGTCCACCACCACCACATCCACCACCACCACCACCACCACCACCACCATGTCCACCACCACCATGTCAACCACCACCACAACCACCACCACGTCCACCACCACGTCCACCACCACTTCCACCACATCAACCACCTCCACGTCCACCACCACCATGTCCACCACATCCACCACCACGCCCACCACCATGTCCACCACCACCATGTCCACCACCACCACGTCCACCACCAACACATCCATCACCACCACGTCCTCCACCACCACCACTTCCATCACCACATCCACCACCATATTCACCACCACTACGTCCACCACCACCATGTCCACCACCACCATGTCCACCACCACCACACCCACCTCCCCCACCCCCACATCCACCACCACTACCATCACCACCACATCCACCACCACCACATCCACCACCACCATGTCCACCACGACCATGTATACCACCACCACCATGTCCACCACCACCAGGTGTGAAAGTTGAAGAAATTGATGTACATAGACAGCATTCATTTCCCTTTTTCTCTCACTTCTCTCCCTGTGAACACCGTGAATGCCATAGACTATTGACCGTATCACTCCGCCAGTGGGAGCCCATACCTATATGCATATGCACAACCATTCTGGGCACCATGGCCTTTTTACCCATTGGAATCCCCGGCTTCCCTCCTGCGCGTATCTTGCACCCCCTCTCTCATGTATAGACCATGAAACCCTTTCCCTTTGCGCGACCCTGATGTGAAAGGCAGCCCTCCTGCTTGACCCAGGCATTCCCCATTTCCCTCTCGAAGAAGCATCCTTCGCCTCAGCTGACATAGCCCCCCAGCTGTATCTGACTGCCCCTGTTCTCCCATGTACAGGTCATAGGATCTCTCTCTCTCTCTCTCTGTGCGACTCTGACCCTGCGCGCACCCTGACCCCCTCCCTCTCCTCACATGGGCAAGTCATAAACCTTCTTCTTCTGCAAGACCCTGTCCTTGGGAGTCACGGCCGCGCCTGACCAACACCTCCTTCCCTTCCATGAATGCCCCTCTGTTGACAAGCCTTCCTTCAGCGCTCGATTGTCCACGCGGCATGAATACCACTCCTTTTGATGACCCCTTCCCCCGAGCCCGGCTGACCACACAGGTCCGAGGCCATCGCCTAAGCCGGAAGATACCATTTACTGCCCCCTTATTGTATAAGGTCCCTCTCCTTCAAAGGACCCTCTATTGATCCAAGGTCTCCCCACCCCCTGTGATATGATCAGGCGCACACATCCTAAGACTCGGCAGAACACTCAACTGCGTGATGACCCCTCCCCTCTTATCAGCAGGTCAAAGGTCCCTATTGTGAACGCATGTGGGGAAGGATTGACACAAGGTTTATAGGGATGTCTTTTCCTTTGCGTCATACTGTCCTGATTGTACTCTCAAGTGTTTTGTAAGATATAAAAGCCAGAGTCTCAGCTCACTTGTTAGAGCACCTCCCGATGACACCTTGCTTCGTGTCTGAAATGACTGGCTCTCCTCATGAGAATTAAACTCTGTTCTTGATTCCTGCTTCCAGCGCCCGTCTCTTTATTTGGTAATTATTCAAAATGGGAACTAAGAGGCGGTTTGCGCCAGCAGCCTGGGCATCGATAGAATTATGGGCTCATTTTCCACAATTGGCGTCCCAACGCGGGGTCCATCAGTGACATAGGGTTCGGTAAGAAAGATCCAGACGAAGAAGTGAACGTCTAAAATGATCGGAGTATACCTGCCTTGAGAGGGCCCTAGCCCGGCTGCCGATCAAAAGAACTTCACCAATTCTGAACGGACCTCTCTTGAGTGACCTATTGTCCTGACTGGAATCCCACAGGAATGCTACATGGAGTAAGAGAACGATCGGGCGCTGGAAGGAGGAAGGCGAAGAACTGCCCACACGGTCCGGTCCGGGTAAGGTCGCGTAAATGCGACAAATTGTGAAATGATTGTTTTGGATAATACTAGTATTACGCTTTGTTGAAACCCTCTGGAGATTCACTGTCTGCAAACGGAGAAAACAACAGGCTCTCTCTCTGCAAGCAGTGAAGGATAGGTAACGCAGACTTTTGTCCCCATTGTAATCCGTCGTGCCTATCTTCCTCCCCCACTGTTTCCCGAACTGTCGTTCGTGGATTATTGTCTGGAGATTCTTTGTCTGCAAACAGGGAAGAACAAGGTCTCGCTTTGCAGGTAGAGAAAGAGTGGGCAACGATAACTTTTCGTGCCCACTTATTCTCCCCACTGGATTGTTTGATTGGCCGATTATTCGGTATTGGTTCGTTTGAGGTATTCACCGCCGCCAAACAACGGAGAATAGAAATATTCTGCCTAGTCTTTGCCCGCCGTGATAAGATAGGTAATGCAGACTTTTGTCCCCGTTGTAATCCGTCATGCCTATCTTCTCCCCATTGGTTGGTAGCCTGTTTAGCCCGGACCGCTTATTAGAGTCGAACCATCCAGCTCCACTGGAGGGCACATCTAATAAGGACCTGTTCATTAAAGTGTGGACTAGTCGCTATAGCTTATAATAGGTTATGGCATAAAAATAAAAAGAAAAGGAGTTGAGCGAAATCAGTAGGCCACTGAGGAGTTATCAACTTCGCTAAAAATAAAATAAGAAACGTTAGAAATAACCCGTAATAAGAAACATAAAAATGGCGAGGGAAGACAAGCTTGACACCAAGGCAAGCCACGAGGTAGCTAGGTTCCGTTGCCTATTCCTGCCCTAAAACATGTCTGCCTCATTGCCCACCACGCCCAAATAACGGTCACATGAAATAGATACAAATCAATAGGTACCTACCCCCATTCCGGAAACTCCCGAAGTGCCACAGGTCCGCGGTTACGCCCATCCGGTAGGCGAGGCCTCGAGGCATGCGGGGCTCGCCTGGACGCAGTCGGAAGGGGAGGTTGTGGGGCGGACGGCCCAGAAAACGGTGATGGCCTCTCCTTCTCTCCTCTTCTGCTGCCCTGCGGGCCACGGGGGGGGGGGCTGTCTTGCTTCAGCCACCGACTACCCCCCCCCCTCCTCTGTCTCTCGCCTGGACCGGCCCACGAAGAAGGCCGAAGCCACAAACAAGAGCGGCGGCGCTTACATGTAGTCCCGCCACATGTCAACGCCTGGACAAGTGCAAGTAGTCCCGCCACATGCCGACGCCTGGATAGTTACAGGTAGTCCCGCCACATTTCAAATTCCTGGAGAGTTGGAGGTAGTCCCGCCACATGTCCACGCCTGGAAGTTACAGGTAGCCCAGCCACACGACAACGCCTGGACAGTTACAGGTAGTCCCGCCACATGTCAAAAAGGGGGGGGGGCTGTCTTGCCTCAGCCACCGACCACCCCCCCCCCATCTTCAATGGCTGGCACGGCCAATATCGAAGCGACGGAGCCGAGGAACGGCGCGGGGTCGCTGGAAGGGGGAGGCGGCGCGAACAAGCCTCCCCCACCTCCCTCCAGGTGGAGGCTTCCAGCGACACCCCAATGCTCTTACTTAAAGAGGGTCAACATCAAAAAGCGGTCTTCTGCCCAGGACGGGCACACGCTCCATATCGTCTCTCCTCGACCTTGAAGATTCTATAAGAGCCGGGGGGCCCCCGACCCCCCTGCATGGGTGCCCCCGCCCCCTTCACTGGGAACCACGACATCGGTGCAACTCCTGCCGGCGCCAGCCTCGGATTGGAAATGGCTAAAATGCAGCCACGGCACAGACTTGTTCAGTTCCGGAGGAACACCAGAATGACCCGGTAGGAAAATTGTTGCCGCCCTCCCCACTCTTTGACTAATGGTCCATATTTGTTAGACTGTTAACCACATAGCACAAAACTTTTTGAACTGCCAACGGAAGGTTCTGGGCCAACCATGCGAGACTAGAGACATTCTGACTGTGCTGGAACTCGCCTGACCCCACCCAAAATGGCGTCGACACAAAATGAGACGTTTTGAATAAACTTTGTTGCACCCTGATTGCGCAAGCTTTTTGCCCCGAGATATATATAACGTTTTGGATAATGAAAGTAGATATGAAGGATATTGAGTATGTGCTTGGACGATGAATTGATTTAGGGTGGGTACTGATTATGAGTTGGAAAATGAATTGGTGTAATTTAGGTAATGAATGAACATTGGATAATGTATTTATGAATTTATTAAAGATGAGTTACTGACATGCATCATGTTTGCTCTGTAGGGGAGTTTAATACGATTTTATTGCACTGCCGCACTTTATGCAATGAACTGCCACCAGCTTTGTTCTTCCTATGTACAGTTCCAATCTGCTCCGTGGCTAGTCCACTGGGTTGTAGGCCTGTATTTATACGTCAACACTTTTTATTAAAAGTATTTTGAAAACGAAAGCATAGTTGTAGCGGTTGCATTAATGAGTTTTGAATGTATTACTACTATGAGCAACGAGAAAGTATGATGAAGGCTAAAGGTTAAAAAGGACCCGATATTTAGCAGCCACACTATGTGTGACAGGCAGCCGGAAAGGTGCTTTAGAAGCCCTAAAACGACACCACAGAAATGCCACCTGACCGCCACCCTTGTACCCGATCAAAAGGGGTTACGACCAAGTAACTCATGTAGATACGCAGATCGTCAATGATTATCTGTCTGACATTTCTGGTCCCTCTGGGCTTAAACGCCGTGATGGTAGAGAAATGCACTACGTGGAGATAGGTCGAGTATGTGGTAGGTAAAAACATTTCCGGATTATTGCATGCTGATGAGGTTTGAATATTGCCCCCCCACCCCTTCTTTCTCCTCCCTTCTGCAGGTCACGTCGGAACCTTGGCTGATGTATGGAAGGACGATGACCGAACCGCCAATGAGAAGGGGAAGAAGGGAATATGAGCATGGTCCTTATGACAAATAAAAGTTTTTAAAAGACGTAGACTTAAAAATGACTGTTCCTCCTTAGAACATAGCAACTGGGAGGATGGACTGACATAGAAACTGGACAGGTACTGAATGACGAAAAATTGACTAGAAACGACGCGTTAAATAATGTAACTGGACGTTTTGACTAGGTAGGGAAAGGACAAAGAAAAATATACGGGTAAAAGTTATCACGGCACCACCCGTCTGGGAAGTTAGAAATGTTGCTGGTGTTCAAAATGCACTGCCCCCCCTTTTTCGCACTCTTATAGATGTAGCCAAGCTGTCCGACTGTTCTCCCGATCAATACTTGCCGTTGCCTCAGCCCGGAGAACTTCCCACCAAAGGAAGGAACTGAAAAATGGTTTAAAATCCAACCATGGGTAAATAGCACGACCAGGCTAATTTCTGGCCGACCAACGACTGAGGTGTAAGTATTGGCAATTGGGAACGCTGGCCGACATAACTGGCGAGAAGGAAAAGGAGGGAAGGGTAGAAAGAGCTAAGCACATAGATAAATAAGATAGTAAAGATACGTAGGATATAATATGAATTTTGTTGGCCACCTGTTGTTTCCTGTCCTGTCGTGAATGTCTTATATATGTGTAATGCATGTGCTGTCTTCCCTGTCTGAGTTTGTGTGTGTAATGTACGGATTTATGTCTTCCCTCTGTCTGTATTTGCATGTTACCTGACCTTTGCTGTTCTGTGTTGTGAGCGCACTAAATGACCTATTTTCGTACACGTCTCTCTCTCTCTCTCTCTCACCACCCCCTTATCTCTCTCTCTCCCTCTCTCTCTCTCTTTACATGTCATACGTGTACCGAATGGCTCGTTTAGATTGCGGACGACTCTCACTCTCTATGAGAGTCTCCCTATTTTCTCTCCCTCTTTTTGGTAAAATTGTGCCCCACCGGCACCAGCCTGATTTGATACTTATTGAACGCGGAGGTGTTCAGCGAAATTGACCGAAATAAAAATGATTGTACCTCGCCATATTACTACCTCTCCTTTCTACAAAAATAAATGAACTTGAATTGGCTGAAAAGGAAAGGACAGGTAAGACGGCTAAGGTCCCCCAAATCTGGCTATTCATAGGGGAACTGTATGTCAATGGCACCTTATGTCTGTTCTTCAGAGACGAACGCCAACGTCTAGATTGACACCCAATGCCCAGATTGCCCCACCCCTTCGCACCCAAGCGCGAGCGCCCGGAGTATACCCTCCCCATTTGATAGACCCCAGCTGCTGTCCCGGATATAAACATGATGACCATGAGTAGCTGTTGACCCTCGAGAAAACCTTGTTTTGCCCGACTCTCGACGATAGCGCCCCCGCCCTGTGTGAAAAGGTTAGCCAGTCCTGAAGGGAAATGCTCCGCAAATGTTGAACATGATGTAATGCACAGTTGATGGAAATATTATTTTGTCCTCACTTGAATTCTAAATGGGACGATGAATAAACCTGCCATAAAACTCAGTAGGAATGCTGACACATGCACTGCTTGGTAATAGACCTCTGACTGTGACCGATGAGCATAAACTCTCAAATGCGTAGAATTGAGGGAGGAATTCATATGCGTAGATGTCTTCTTCTGCCATTTCTCTAAAACGTTGTCTTGTACCTATTCAAAGATTCACGATCACCGAAGGAGATGGGTCAGATGTGACGTACAGCCTGACTGCAGATCTTGGGACACGTATGACATCGACCAGAGGTGGAGCTGCAGAGCAACAAGATACGGGACGAGACCGCAATTTCAACGTGGAAAATGAAAAATGACGGGCCGCCTTGAAGCCCTCCGACTGCTAACCCACGTGTGCCTGGAGTCTCCGTCCGCCTTCTTTGGGCCCGATTGATGGGCCTGCCTGCTTGTTATCCTTTGCTCCCTTGGTCCCTTTTGTGTGTCCCAGGAACTCTGACCCAACTCCGCTCTCTCTCTCTCTCTCCTATCGACTATTTGAACCACATTCACCCTCTTTCCCACGTGACTTTTTTTTTGCCAAAGGAAAGAACTGCATTCATATGGGAATAGGGTGTTGCCACAGAACTATAGGTGCCGAGCATAAGGCGCCGCCAAACGGATTGTTTAGGGAACAGGACTGTGGTCTAACAGCAGAGGACTGACCGCACCCTGCAACGCGTAAGGATAGAACCGAGCTGGACCTATAGCTCCACCGCCGGTGCTCAACAGCGCCAACGAAAGTACCCGGATTAGAGCCTACCAGTGATGGCTCGCTGATAAAAAGACACTGTGACGAAGAGATCTTGTGTATTGAACTGAATTCCGCTCTCAACTACCTGGTCAAAACTGTTCATTGGTCACATTTTTAAGTTAGACAGATTTATGCTATGTAGTGCGTTTAATTGTCAGGAACACAACGAAATGCAATTTCCTATGTGCTGCATTCTGCCCATCACCTCGACTGTCTATGATTGTACGTCAAATGTTAGTATCGACAAAATGCTAATTCATCAGCGATGCCTGTCTATCTGTAAACCCATCGATTGCAAAAATGACTGCTGTTATGTAAAAAGGGGCGACTGTGAAAGTTGAAGAAATTGATGTACATAGACAGCATTCATTTCCCTTTTTCTCTCACTTCTCTCCCTGTGAACACCGTCAATGCCATAGACTATTGACCGTATCACTCCGCCAGTGGGAGCCCATACCTATATGCATATGCACAACCATTCTGGGCACCATGGCCTTTTTACCCATTGGAATCCCCGGCTTCCCTCCTGCGCGTATCTTGCACCCCCTCTCTCATGTATAGACCATGAAACCCTTTCCCTTTGCGCGACCCTGATGTGAAAGGCAGCCCTCCTGCTTGACCCAGGCATTCCCCATTTCCCTCTCGAAGAAGCATCCTTCGCCTCAGCTGACATAGCCCCCCAGCTGTATCTGACTGCCCCTGTTCTCCCATGTACAGGTCATAGGATCTCTCTCTCTCTCTCTCTGTGCGACTCTGACCCTGCGCGCACCCTGACCCCCTCCCTCTCCTCACATGGGCAAGTCATAAACCTTCTTCTTCTGCAAGACCCTGTCCTTGGGAGTCACGGCCGCGCCTGACCAACACCTCCTTCCCTTCCATGAATGCCCCTCTGTTGACAAGCCTTCCTTCAGCGCTCGATTGTCCACGCGGCATGAATACCACTCCTTTTGATGACCCCTTCCCCCGAGCCCGGCTGACCACACAGGTCCGAGGCCATCGCCTAAGCCGGAAGATACCATTTACTGCCCCCTTATTGTATAAGGTCCCTCTCCTTCAAAGGACCCTCTATTGATCCAAGGTCTCCCCACCCCCTGTGATATGATCAGGCGCACACATCCTAAGACTCGGCAGAACACTCAACTGCGTGATGACCCCTCCCCTCTTATCAGCAGGTCAAAGGTCCCTATTGTGAACGCATGTGGGGAAGGATTGACACAAGGATTATAGGGATGTCTTTTCCTTTGCGTCATACTGTCCTGATTGTACTCTCAAGGGTTTTGTAAGATATAAAAGCCAGAGTCTCAGCTCACTTGTTAGAGCACCTCCCGATGACACCTTGCTTCGTGTCTGAAATGACTGGCTCTCCTCATGAGAATTAAACTATGTTCTTGATTCCTGCTTCCAGCGCCCGTCTCTTTATTTGGTAATTATTCAACATGGGAACTAAGAGGCGGTTTGCGCCAGCAGCCTGGGCATCGATAGAATTATGGGCTCATTTTCCACACAGGTCCATCACCACCAGATCCATCACCACCACCACGTCCACCACCACCACCACCACGTCCACCACCACCGCGTCCACCACCATGTCCACCACCACCACATCCACCACCACCATATCCACCACCACCACCAACACGTCCACCACCACCACGTCCACCACCACCATGTCCACCATCACTACGTCCACCACCACCACGTCCACAACCACCACCTCCACTAGGTTCACCACCACTACGTCCACCACCACTACGTCCACCACCACTACGTCCAACACCACCAGGTCCACCACCACCATGTCCACCACCACCACGTCCACCACCACACCCACCACCACCACGTTTACCACCACTACCGCCACTACCACATCCACCACCACCATGTCCACCACACCACCATGGCCACCACCACATCCACCACGAGGTCACTACCACGTCCACCACCACCACATCCACTACCACCACCACGTCCACCACCACAGCCACCACCACGTCCACCACCACGTTCACCACCACAACATCCACCACCACCACCTCCATGTCCACCACTACCACGTTCACCACCACTATGTCCACCACCACCACATTCACTACCACCGCGTCCACCACCACCGCGTCCACCACCACCACAATGTCCACCACCAATACCACCACCACCTCCACCACCACATCCACAACCACCACCTCCACCACCACGTCCACCACCACCACATCCACCACCACTACGTACACCACCACCATGTCCACCACCACGGCCACCACACCCACCTCCACCCCCACATCCTCCACCACAACCACCAACACGTCCACCACCACCACATATACCACCACCACATCCATCACCACCATGTCCACCACCACGACCACCACCACCATGTCCACCACAACCACCACCACCAAAGCCACCACCACGTCCACCACAAGACCACCTCACTCTGTCTATCACCCTCACTCTATCTATAGCCCTCTATCTATCTGTTGCCCTCACTCTATCTATCTGTCGCCTTCACTCTATCT
Source organism: Lissotriton vulgaris (assembly GCF_964263255.1). Taxonomy (NCBI): domain Eukaryota; kingdom Metazoa; phylum Chordata; class Amphibia; order Caudata; family Salamandridae; genus Lissotriton; species Lissotriton vulgaris. The sequence continues at coordinate 1,244,945,365 of NC_141685.1, forward strand.
GTGGCCCTCACTCTATATATCGCCCTCACTCTATCTATCACCCTCACTCTATCTATCGCCCTCACTCTATCCATCTATCCATCTATCGCCCTCACTCTATCTATCTATCGCCCTCACTCTATCGTCCTCACTCTATCTATCTATCACCCTCACTCTATCTATCACCCCTCACTCTATCTATCTATCGCCCTCACTCTATCTATCGCCTCACTCTATCGCCCTCACTTTATCTATCGCCCTCACTCTATCTATCTATCGCCCTCACTCTATCTATCTATCTATCTATCTATCTATCTATCTATCTATCTATCTATCTATCTATCTATCTATCTATCTATCTATCTATCTATCTATCTATCTATCTATCTATCTATCTATCGCCCTCACTCTATCTATCTGTCTATCTATCGCCCTCACTCTATCTATCGCCCTCACTCTATCTATTGCCCTCTATCTATCTATCTATTGCCCTCTACCTATCTATATATTGCCCTCTATCTATCTATCTATTGCCCTCTATTTATCGCCCTCACTCTATCTATCTATTGCCCTCACTCTGTCTATCTATCTATCGCCCTCACTCTATCTATCTATCGCCTTCACTCTATCTATCTATCTATCTATCGCCATCACTCTATCTATCGATCGCCCTCACTCTATCTATCTGTCTATCTATCTATCGCCCTCACTCTATCTATCTATCTATCGCCCTCACTCACTCTATCTATCTATCGCCTTCACTCTATCTATCTATCGCCCTCCCTTTATCAATCCCCCTCTATCTATCTATCACCCTACCTCTATCCATCTATCACCCTCCCTCTATCGCCCTCACTTTATCTATCGCATTCACTCTATCTATTGCATCACCACAGCATCACTCAGCACTACCACAGCATCACTCAGGGGCACCACAACATCCCTATGCGCTACCACAGCATCACTCGTCGCCACCACAACATCACTCAGCGCCACCACAGCATCAATCTGTGCAACCATTCAACAACTGGTTCAAATATGTTCTCCCAATGTATCAAGCTTTATTACAAATGTCACAAAAAGATGTTAATATTTCACTTCTGTTCTTGGATTTTCTTCACAATCAAATACACTGAACTTTTGTGAAGATTATGTTATTTACAAAAGTTTAAGCTATTGCCATTATAAATTACAGTAGCTTTTATTTAAGTATTAATTATTTTAAAAAATTAAAAGCCATTGTTATTTGTAATATCAATACATCTAAGTCACGTAAATACAACACATATTGCATTACAAATGCTATAGTTTCACATTTGCGAAAGTTAAAACTATTGGCATTGTAAATGACAAATCTATTAATTTAGCTATTTTCAAAACCATCACATAAAAAAAATGTCATTTACTATACCAATAGCTCAAACCTTCCTAATGCGAGACCTATTGCATTGCAAATGCTTGTTTTTGATAGGCACGGGGAGATTAAGCATTTTGCCCAGAATGACAGGATATTGAGCTGACTCTAAGACTGGAACCTGGTTTCCCAGCTCCAAAGTCGGCAGCTCTGGCTTTTAGACCACATAGAGTTCATTGTGCATCAATATTACAAACGGCCAAACAGTACACATTTGTCGAAAATGCCAAGAATTAAGACAACTGTTGGTTTCTTTTTTGTATATGTCAACATTTATTTTCAATAAAAAAAAATTGAAACAAACGGCCGCATTCCTTAGCTTTTTTTGTGTGCATATTTTATATAGCGCGAACTCGACCCGTAGGTATTGGAGCGCTTTCCATGAGCACCGTATTTACATTACACATTCAGGCAAGGGGAGATTAAGTGATTTGCCCAGAATCACAGGCTTTAGTCGTTGTCAAATTCCGCGAAGAATTGGTAATGGTTTCAAAAGGTATGTGGGCAATCAAAGCATGGTTTGTCCCTGGGCCGACAAGATGACCCTAGGAGGCAGCGGCTAGAGAGGGCTTTACTCCAGTGCGCATGCATGCTCCGGGGCTGCGGTTGGCACGCTTGCTGTAAATCAAACCCTGGAAACATTCCCTCGAGTCTGCAGCAATAATAAACCAGGCAAACAGTGCCCGACTGCTGAATTTGGAGGATGTTTCTCCGCTCCTAATTGAAGCCAAATGTCGAGCCGCCGGAGCTGAGCGGGGGCCGGGCCTGCGCGGTCCTGTGATGTCTGGCTCAGTCCCAGGAATCCCTGGATGGCACGTTTCTCCCGGAGTCCTTGCATCAGCCGACAGCGTTTGACTCTCCACGGCTTCCCGCCGGACGGCGCCCCAGAGTGCCCGGAGCTCCGGACTTTTACACCCAAAGGCGCCCCCACGCGAGGGGAAGCGGTCCACAAGGAGACAAGGCCAGCTCCCATCCCGGGGTCCCAGCACGTAAGTCTCCCCTCACCCTCGGCACTCATGGAGGGTTCTTTTTTCAGTAGACCGATGGCGCAGGTTAATTGGGGCCACTTCAGAAATAGGGAGATCTATTGACTCAGCCAGATGTTCTTCCAAAGTTGTGTGCATGGCAGTCCAGAGCAGCTGCGCGCCTATCTCATGGATTGATTCAGGGACTGGATGTAGGAGGCAAGGTTTAGTTTGTAAACAACAAATAATACTGAATTCTGGGGGGCCACAGTTGCTCTTTTTAGGTGCCCCTTCACAGGTGCTGCCCATTATTGGGGTTGTTGAAAGTTGTCTTTTTTCGATTTGATTCCATACCCCATTTTCTTCGATCGGCTACCCTACGACAGCTGCATCTTTTTTTGATCACTCTTTTAATCCCTTCTTTCATTCTTCATCACTGTTTTCCTGTCTTTCTCTTCCTGCTCCTTTAACCCCTGTCCACCTTTTGCTGTGGGTCAAAGTCCAAGAATGAAAAATAGGAAAAGTTCCCCAAAAGCGAGTGTCGGTGTTCGGCATCTGTACCACCACCGGCACAAATAAAGCAATTTCCACACAGTACGCTTCACTACCTCCTGGTGGCTGACTGGAGTCACATCTTCACAACAAAAAAAGCGATGGATGGAAATGTTTAAGCCAAGGCTTTTTACCCACTCGAAATGTCTGTGGGAAACATTACATTGTGGTAAGCTCTTCTTTGCAGGCAGCGAAGGGAACAGACCGTATACACATTAAATTGGGCCCCACCCTAGGTACAAGGCCTCAATTCTCATAGTTTTGCCAGCAGGTGTGATGGGGAGAAACCCTCCAAGTGTAGTGTTGCAAACTTTCGCCAGTCTGCCTACTGTGGCACTGGTAGAAGGTGAAAATGCAAACAACACTGCTCCATGAGAGAGTCCTAGGTCATTCGTTGGTGTGTGCTGGTGACTGGAACAATAGAATGGACTAGACTAGACTAGAACAATAGATTCCTTCACGGCAAACAGAACGGTTCGTCTCCAAAAGCAAATCGTAGTAATTATTGTAGAGCTAAGATTTTGATATTTATTTGGTAATCTGTAATAACTATAAATAACATCTTATTTTAAAATTTTATGTATAATTAATTGGTGACTTACTTGTTAGTAAAGCTCTATATTTAGAGCATTGTTTGTATACAATGCAGAAGTATAAAAATCCACTTGACGTTCAAAATAGCAAATTAGCAGTTATGTATTTTTTTAAATTTTATATGCTGTTTTCGGGCACTTAGCTTGAAGCATATGTTTTTTTCAAGCATGGAAAAACATGTTTATTAAATATAGTATGTTGAATACTGGACTATACTGTTTTGTGCCTGCTGTAAAAAGTAGAGAATAGTAAATTTTTAGTTAAGAATGCTAAATCTGGAAAAAGCAGCCTTTGCCTTGTTCAGAAACCCAGGGAGGCCTTATTTGAAGCTGTTCTCTACACGAAGCATCTAACAATGGGCATTATGTGGAATAAGAATGTTTACGTTTTGTTGTTTTTGTTTATCTTTCATGAAAACATTATAAAACACTGAGCAGGGGTTAGGGTCAGTCGAATTATGCAATGCTATGCCTGCGTCATTTACTACATAAGTATGGATTTACCACACTTGCCACACTAACTTACAATATCGAAAAAAACATTGTTTGTAGCAAATACCACTGCTACAGAATGTGCCACAAAATACCACATTCATTTGCCTTTCATGTTGCATAATTTAGATAACCCTGCGACATAATTGTGGCCCTGAAAATGGTAAAGGTCTGCACAGTGCTTTAGGAGCAACAATTATCCTGAAGAAACCCATATTTTAAAAGCACCCATGAAATACATTGCAATTTTCATAGTTTTAGGTGAAATATGGGGGTTTTACCGCTGCAGTCTTTGCAATAAAACACTCCATTCTTTGCAATAAAAGCACCCAAGTGTAATATATACCAATAAGTGTTTATATATGTGGTGCCCAGTTGAAGGCGTAAGCCGAAACGCTTTGATGTCCTATGTCAGGTGTTTGCAAACGAGAATAAAACAATATTGACTAGCTTGATGGTGTCATGCAACTTTCGTGGGATGTGGTGGAGAAGTGAGGCTGAATTGCAGAGGAAGAGAAGTGTGGTTGAAGGCATATATATATATATATATATATATATATATATATATATATATATATATATATATATATATATATATATATATATATATATATATATATATATATATATATATATATATATACACACACTCATGCTTACATTCATGTTCATTGCAGAGGCCTTATAGTGCAGGTTTGTGGTAAAGATCTCCTGGTGCAGTCGCAGTATTAAAAGCTGGAGTAGTGTTCCAACCCACCGCTTTGCCTACTTCAAAAGTCCTTAATATTCAATTTGTCATTTGATAATAATTTGTGTCTTCTTTTGTCTCTTTTTTGTGTGAATACTGTTTACTATATGTATATGAAATATTAGCATTATCCTGAAGCACTTATAATTGTAAAAATATATATGATATAAACTATAAAAGATAACAAATATAAATAAAACTGATTATATTTTTGTAGAAATGATATTCTCTGTTATTTATTATGGTCATTCTACATAGTGATGTACACTATATTGTTCTAAGTTTCTACCCCATAGGAGATGGCATATACTAAATAACGTGTTTACTACAGCTCTCTTTCTCAAATGATTGTTATACCCTACTTGTAGTGAACGAATCATTAGTAGGGGTCCCCTATTTTTTTCCAAACGTTAAAAGCTGGAGTAAACAGCTTCTGAATTATGAGCTCTAATGAAGGCCTTCTAGTCCCTGTACTGTAGAAAAGGCTTCTGTGGCTGCGGCAGTAGTAAAGATTTGGGTGCAGGTGCTTTAGTAAAGGCTTCCAAGACTGTGATCTGCTGTAAGGTTGAGTGGAGGTGTTGTGGTAAAGAGTCAAGAGGCACTTCACAGTGGCAAAGATAAATGTACAGGTGCAGTAATGACCCTCCTTACTAAAGACTGTAGTAAAGATTTGGATACCATTGGGAAGAAGGAAGAGATAATCCCTGCATTCCAAATACTTGCAGTAGATCCACATGATAGAAGTTTGGTCCACAATAGCAAGTATTGCAGTAAAGATCTCTTGGGCTTGGCTATAGTAAAGTTTCAATTTCAGGTGTTGTACTAAAGGCCTCCTACTTTAGGGGCTCTAATGAAAATTCAGATGCAGGTGTGGTAGTAATACCCCAGGGCATAGGGCTGTGTTAAAGTTTGGGTTCAGATCTTAAAGTAAGAGCCTCATAGTTGTGGTAAAGTTTCTGGTCAAAATACTTTAGTAAAGGTCTTCCAGACTAGGAATTATAGCTGAGATCCTTTCAAACATGGTATAGTAAAAGCCCTTATCAGAATGACAGCAGCGTCGTGATTGGTGTGAGCGCCGTGGTTTGATGCTCAGACAAGGAGTGGGAGCCTGTGCATGTTCTTCACCCAGGTTATGCAATACAGCCTGGTGGAGAATTTGCTAAGTGCGCATGACTGTTCAGCCGGTCCAAGTCGGCCGGCCAAATTGTCATACAGATTTAAGTGCACTCACCACTCCTCCCCCTGCTGGCTGTGACAACAACCAAGCCCCATACGCCCCCAAAACTTGCTTCAGCAGAGAAAAAATAAAATGATAGTAACACAGTGTTATCGTTTTGTTTTTTTTTACTTTTTTGGACTGCTAGAAAGCAGTGGGATGTCGCATCTCGCCCTACCGGAGTAGCCACCCCTGCCTGCCAGGTACCTTACTTCAGAGGACAATTCCCCTCCTGCATGCTGCAAACACAGGTCAGCAGATGTAGACAGATAAATGCTTTATTGATAAAAATCTCATGAGCAGCACTGGAGGGTGCATGGGAACCTCCCCCAAACCTTCCCATCTTCCAACCCTCCATCCCCCCACCTCCCCTTCCCTCAAGGAAAAACAAGAGGAGAGGGGCATAGGGGTGGGCAACTTCAATAAAAAAAAATAGGGTACATCATCATAAATAGAGAGAAGAGGCAGAGCAAAGAACCAAAAACAAAATTTAAATAAAACAGGGAAAATCATAGCGCAACAAACACCCATGCAAACTTTCAATGGTGATTATTTTGCAGTGAAATATCGTAGATTTGCTCCTATTATATCAGGGGTGGCCAAAATGTTGAAAGGAATGTCCACAGTGTGTCAAGGATGAGCCTCTTACATGTCATGCATAGCCAAGATATTGTCAAGAATGACCACTAATAAACAGGAAGTTTACATTTTATTGTTAGAAAACAGAACATCATGAAACCAAAGCCTCAACTGCTGGATAGCACTGAATACTATTCTACCCTCTATTTCAAACCCCCGAATATATCAGAGGACTAATCATTCCAGAAGTCAGATCTTAGCAGGTTGTTTTCCTTGATGCTAGGTTTTCTCTAGAGGACATTTTAAAAAGCAATATTTTGTATAAACTGGTTGTTGGAAATATACAATGTAGTCATGGTACCAAATAAATGCATGTGTTCATACCAAAACCGAACGAGGACCCACTTCATAAGGTTTGTAGGTGATGTTCAACCTTGACTTTAACGGCTTGTGGAAAGTTCTAGAGAATAGGATATGGCCAGTGCTCAACAACTTGGCCTACCCAGTCAAGTGTGGATTCATCCCAGGGCATAAGACATCACCAGAGTTTATATTTTAGTTGTGTTTAGTGTCTAGATCTCTAGGCGACAGCTTAATCCGCAGTCTGGTGCTGTACCAAAATCATTTGATATGCCGGGATGGGACTACCCGTAGGTAGTTCTTGCTCAAATGAATTTTGGTGCGGTCCTGATATTGAAGGTTAAACTTCTATCTTCTGGACCGACTCCAAGTATTTGGAAAGGAGGGACTGTTTCTCTTGTTTCTTCCCTGTGATCGTTGAAGAGGGACAGTGGAAGTTGTCTTTGGTCCTTTTTGCAATAATATATACAGAGTCAATAAAAGTATCTATCATTGAATACCGTATTGAGGATAAAATAGAGATTTGTATCTTTAAAATCAAATTCTCAACGCAGGAATGTTGGAACTGTGCGTTATTGTACCGCTCCCAGGATCTGTTTAAGTATTTACCCTTAATCTGTTGGAATTAATTGCCATTCATGTGATCTCCTCAAAACTTTTAGTCTTATTAGGGGATTTCAACACACATAGCGAAAACAGTTCCAATTGTGAAGCGGTTCAGTTCTTGTCTGATTTGGCCTCCTTAGGTCTAGAAAAGACCAATGTGGGCTCTATGCACTCTGCTGGCCACACATTAGATCGAATTCTAATAAAATCTCCTAAACTACAGTCTTAGGCTCCTCGCCAGGTAGTGTGGTCCGACCACGCCTTAATTGAAGACACTACCTCACATAGTTCTAGGAGATAATGGTACAAAATTAGTCCGGATGCTTTTAAGTAAAAGTTCAGTGCTCCTCTGGGAGCGGAGCAAGGGGATATTAATTTAAGTTTGCAGTACTATCATGGGGCTTTAAAATCTGCTATTAATTGTATTTCTCCTTTAAAACTGTACAAATCCACTCAGAAACAGATAAGGCCTTGGTATTCCCCGGAGTTATGTAAAGAGAAATCAGCATGTAAACGTTTGGACAGATGTTGGTGTTCATCTCAGAATCAGATGGAGAGAGAAATCTTTAAGGGCACACTGTAATTTTATAATAAAAACATTTTTAAAAGGCACATAAAGCGCATATAGCTTCCCAACTTAGTCAAGCAGTGAATTATTTTAAAGAGCTGTATACAATTCTCAAATTCGACACAAATCCCATTGCAGCTAATGATACCACTCCTCCCTCTCAAGGATTATGCGATGAAATCGCGAACCATTTGGAACACACAATAAATTCTATTTATGCCACACTTCCTGGAATGAATGATAGCCCCATAGAATCTCTTTATCTCCCCTCTATACATATTAAAACTGAGCTCCTTTTAGAAAGTTTTACCCCTTTTCAAGTACACGCATTGGAGGAAATGCTAAAATCTGCCAAGTCTGGGTCACCCACTGATATCATACCAGCAAAGATTGCTGCATTGCTATCTGCTCAGCTTGCCCCATCTATGTGTGCTTTATTAAATCTCTCAATGAGCGAGGTCCAACTTCCCTGGGAGTGGATGGCAGCGCAAGCAATCCCTATTTGCAAAAAGGCCAGCCTATCTGCATCGGTTCTGTCTAACTATCGCCCCATTTCCCTTCTTCCACTGATGAGCAAACTATAGGAAGGATATATCAATACAAAACTTATTGAACACACAGAGTCTACTGGTTGTCTAGACCCTTCACAGTTGGGTTTTAGACCTATGCACAGCATGGAATCTGCACTGATTGCGCTATCTGATCACATCAGATGCTCTCTGGACAATAATCAAGCTGTGTTGTTACAGTGTCTCATCGAATTCTATTGCGAAGACTGAAGGAGATTGGAATTTTTGGATGCGCCTTTCAATGGTTTACAAGCTTTCTAACTCACCGCATATAGGTCATCAATTTAGGCTCCTTCCGGTCCAGCGTTATGGACCCTACTAGGGGAGTACCCCAGGGCTCCTGTTTAAGCCCCACGCTGTTCAATATATATGTTGCTCCCTTTGCAAAGATTGTGAGGGAATTTGGTTTCATCCCCATTTCTGATGCAGATGATACCCAACTGCTCTTATCTTTTAATAAAAGTTCCTCAACCACAAAATCTCATTTCTCCGAGGGCATGAAAGCTATTTTCTCATGGATGACGGATAACTACCTCCAGTTAAATGCTGGAAAGACTGAGATTATGCTATTCTGTGATGTCAATACACTTTGGTCTGCGGATTTGTGGCCAGCGGATTTGGGCAGATGGGGGTTAAAAACTTAGGTATGTACTTAGATCAAAACCAGTCTATGCAGGACCAAGTTGGGGCTACCTCTGGCACCTGTTTTTATATGTTGCGTCTTCTGCACAGAGTTTTCTCCCTCCTTCCACTAGCTGTTTGTAAAACCTTGGTTGAGGCACTGGTTATCAGTTGCCTGGACTATTGCAACGCTCTTCTGGTCACGGCCAAGGAATCATTGTTGAATAGACTACATGTAGTACACACTACAGCTACAAGGCTTGTTACTAATATGCCTCCTAGAACGGCCTCCCTCCCCCTCCTGCAAAAACTACATTAGCTGCCCATCCGCCAGAGAATTTTATTCAAAGTTTGCTGCATTGTGCAAAAAGCCTTAAATGGCAAAGGACCCAGTTACTTAGCTGGGAAACGTATTCCCTACCAGTCAGGCAGGGTCTTACGCTCTGGTATGAAAGTCTCCTTACTATTCCTCGTGTTAAGAAATCACGTACAGGAGACACATCCTTTTCTTATATGGCCTCAAGGTTATGGAATCGATTGCCCCACATACTTCGAAGATGTAATGATCCTCTACTCTTCGGGAAACTCCTGAAAATTGAACTTTTTGCAGTTTAACTGTCTGCTGGCTCTGTTCTTGTACTGCCTCAGCGCGGAAGTACCCCTTTGGGGTGATTAATGTGCTTTATAAGCTTTCAAATTAAATAAAATTTGCTTTGGAGTATTAGTTTGCTGTGTCAAAAAAGGATTGCCTAGAGGATTAAATAAGGCTAGTGTTCTACACAATATATCACGTTATATGGATAATATCCTCCACTAGGTTCTCAAAGGTTGAGTTAGCACCACGGATGGAAATTCTGTACGATTTTGGCCTTCTTTGTGGTTTGAAAGTGAATTGGAGATGGTTGTACGTGCTCCCTCTGAAGCCCCACTATCAGCACTGTTAACCAGCTGAAATGGCCACCTATTTCATGTAAATATTACTGGATATTGTAGGGGCAATTCCCCTTGGCGTTTTCCGCTATCTGGCGAAAGCTCCCAGTTCTGGTGACCCTCTCTAAGATGGTCAGGCTCCACGTCTGTTATACTTTGTTATTAATGTTCTGGTGATACGGCCACAAAATATGTTTAAGGCACTCCAATTACTGATGAGCTGACCCAGAGCCATGGAAGATGACAGGCATATCAGGCAAGGATGTTTAGAGGTGCCTGACTTTGAGCTGTATTATAGAGTGGCCTAGCTCAAATGGGCTGCTAAGTGGCTGGCAGTAGAAGAAACTACTTAGTGATCAAAGAAATATGGCCACTGTTGATGGGCGAAGCCATGTGGATTGATCTAAACCTGGATCTTTCCCTTCCAGACAGCAATAGTGGTTGCTTGACACTAATGGAAACATTGCCTGCAGAGGTTCGAGGTAACTATAGCTTATGCACCAGATCTTTCAATTTCGTGTTTCCTCAGATTTCACAAAGCTGTGCAGTTGCTATACATAGGTATGCCAGCAACAATTATGTACACTTTTTCAGGCATTAGATCTGGATTTGACATCACTACCTGGCATATGGCTACGTAGCAAGGGGCATGAATGAGTCATTGGGCTGTGGTTTGGCAAAACCAGTGAGGCAAGAAGTTCTACAGGTTGTTTTGGACCATGGCATGAATTGCAGGGCTGTGATGTACTTGAATTGCTACGTTCTTGTGCAATTGATTACAGTGACTTAAGTAAGTGCCCGGTAGCAAACTGAAATTTGTCAAGAACTTTCGGATGAAAAATGGTCCATGGCTGTCCACTATGCATCAACAGTCTCCCGTAATGTGAAATTTAAGTTACTTCAATTTAGTTGTCTTCATCAGACATACCTGACTCCGAAGAAACTGAGTAGGATATATGTGGATGCAGTAGGCCAAAGCCTTTTGTGTCAAATAAGCAAATTTGGCTTCCATGTGGTGTGAAGTTGTTCAGTTATTGCGACCTTATCAGTGGGCTTTGCTATCGCAGTGACATAAGAAATCACATGTGACTGTTGGGATGGAAAAGTTCTCTGCCTGGTTAAAGACGTGTACCTCTACCCTGAGCGCCCAAATGAATTGTTATCTGGATCCCTACTGCTGATTTGTTGCTATAGGTAAACACGTATTCTGTTTGTGCGCCATGACATAGACCTGTTTCATGGATTGTGGTCTTGTTGGACTGGGAGGGGTGCCCAAAGCGCTACCCTCATAGTAGTGGAAGGCAACTGCCTTCACCAAGATTTAAGCGGCACAAGTGCTGTGGTAGCAAGCATACCGCGTAGCTATCAGTAGTAGTGAACAGGGCCTGTTTATCCTGTGCCAATGGAGTGAGGCCTTCAGGCTCACTCACCTTTTTGAAAGTTCTGCTACTGGATGCTTAAGTCATCCTTGGCCTACATCAGGTAGATGTAGAGTGCTGTGCAGCGCAGGAGTAGTGACTGAGCTGGATGTATGTGTGCATAAGAAGGTTACAGTACATGGTTAGAGCAGTACTGTGCAGTATACATGTAGTTACTGAATGTCCTGGGTGGATGTATAACTGAGAGAAATACATTACTTGAGAGATGTAGTGCTGTGCAGTGCGTGTGCAATGAAAGCATGTGCTGGGTGTATGTATGCTAGCAAGAAGTACGATACGTGAAGAGTAAAGTGTTGTGCAACACACACATCGTGAGTGTGTATACTGGCAGTGTGTATGTATGTAATTAGCACACCCTGGTACAATACAGAAAAGCCACAGAACTGAACAGTGTGCGCAGATTGAAAATGAGTGCTCAATATATGTGTGTCTGTAAGGGCACAATGCATGGACATAACAGTGCTGGACAGTAAGTGTACTGTGAATGTAGGCTGACTGCAAGTGTGCCAGCACTGATACATTACATGGAGCAACTTGGGTTCCATATTTGGAAGCATAGGCCTCCCTGGTGAAAACATGAGGAGTAAATGAATTGTCCCAGACAGATTTGTGTATTGCAGCATTCCTGTGAGCTGGGTGGGACACACGCTAGAGGAAAGGAGGAAAGAGACTTCCCCTTTAAACTTCAAAAGGTTGCTCTTCAAATCAATGATAGATCACAAGGAAGGGGCCTCGGCTAATCTCAGGAAGGAGATTGGGCTGATGAGGAAATACTAAAAAGTAGGGCTGGGAGCCTGGTATTAACTTTTGATGCACATATCACTGTGGCTGACATCTAGGTGTGAGCTCTGGTCATTCCCATCTTCAGAGTCTTGCCTGCTGTGACAGGTATCCTTTCGAAGGGAAAGTAGAAGAGGGAAAGTGTACACTTCAAAAGAAGCAGAACCTCCTTATAAAAATTCAAAGACTCAGACCCTAAATTACACGTCTGGAAATGGACTATACAAAGGGGAGGTTGAGACACCAAACTTTGTAATTTGCCATGCAGCCAGACAGGCTGTGTGAAGAGGGGAAGCTCTGCAAGACATCTACCTGTGAACAGGACAGGGGGCAAAGGCCTGTCAGTCTCCCTGCTGGGTTTGGGAACATCAACCAGGAAAATCACAATCCCCTGCTCTGGTGGCTGGAGCACCAGCACCTGCCTATTTTCCAAGACAAGTGTGCCCTGTGAGGAAGAGGAGATTGTTGGAGGAAGCTAAGTTCAGTCGGGAGCACTACTGTGAGCACTCCTTGAGTGATGTGTGAGGTGAGCTGCTGACCACAGATTAGGTCATTGCCAATTTTCAGGAAAGGTCCTGCGACCCACGTATGCCAGAACATGGCTGCTGTGATTCCAGCCGTGCAAGGAGCGCTGTGCGGGAAGCGCAAGCCCCACAATGCCTCGCCATGGTGACACCAGTATGCCAGAGGGGGCCAGCGTTGAACTTATTTTAGTAAGAAGTGTGAGACTTGTGTCTGCTGATATCAGCGACCCCATATGCCAGGCAGGACAACGGAGTAAGTAACCACACTGAAATACTCTGCTCCCACATTGTGAGTAACGTGGCAACTCCGTATGCCAGGAGAGGTTGCCAGTACTATGGTGGCCAAGAGTTCGGGTCATTGCACAGAAGTGGGGATACTGGGATCCGCACCTCACAGAGTCCCCGAGGACTGCAAGGATGCTGCTGAAAACAGCTCCCTCGCTGGGACTCCAGTTGGGCGCCAAAGGATCAAATCCATACCCCCACCCCACTTGCCCCCATTAGGGGAAAATTGACTTACCTCATGCTAGCCAAACAGTAGCAGCTCTGATCTCTGGAAGGAACTTGCAGCGCTGCTCAAAGGTAAGAGTCTGCACCGTTTGGGTACTGCAGCGTGTACTTCGTTGCACAGGATCAGGACTCGGGAGCACCCGCCGTGAGGGCACTCGCTGCACAACTGAATGCTTCTATACCGCTGGAGCAGGTAAGACTGGAATTAGGCTTTTGAAGCCCTGGGGGACTCGCTGCTAATGGTGTTGACTAACTACCAAAGGAGTCAAAGGGGAACTCTTGAGTACAGCCTACTAGTATACATTCCCTGAATATGGGGCACCTGTGAATGGGGAACAACCTCATGTTATAAGAAGGAGGGTGGGACAGATATTTGTTTGACAACGACTTGTGTTCTAACCTCAAAGGGATTGTGTAATTGCTTATGAATCTCTTTATTCCTTTGCATGTGTAGAGTTAGAAAAATAATACTTATTTTGCTTACAAAAGGAAGTATTTGACTGGACATTGATTTATTGCTTGTACTCTGTGCACTTTCATTTATGAGTTCACTTACCTGTATCTGCACCTCCACCCCAAGGGACCCTTTGACTGCTAATCCACAGCTACCACTGAGAGGAAAATGTAAGAATGGTACTTAGCCCTACTTTCTCAGGATTCATAGTAGGTTTGGCCACAGAACATCAGGGGTGAAAGGACTCAACCACTAAAGTTGGGCTCAGTATCTGCTATTTGCCTCATGGCCCTCTGGAAGGGGTTCTGACAATGGGTCACAGTGACCATGGGATATGGCTGCCCAGCCTGTCCTCTTGGCCCAACACATCTTAGTTTAAGAACACAGACTTGCTGATCTGGCTCTACTGATTGCTAACTGTATAGCGATGGCATGAAAATCATAAGTGGCTCCTAAAAATTCTGATTCCTGACAGAGTTGTGCATGTGAGCAGAAGTTGAATGTTCTGTGTTGAGAAACATGGTATCAGGATTGGGCAGGCCGGAATTGACTGCCTTGTAGGATATCATACTGCTTGACATGGGTGAGAGTACAGAGGTCACACCTCCCAGAGCCTGACAGGAAGAAATGTCAGAGCTATTTTGATGTATGAATGTATGTAGGCGAGTTAACGCAAAATAGACTGCTGTGTTGATTTGTAACACGTACAAGAGTTGATAGAATGTTGGTAATGGTAACAACCAAATATTGATCATCCACCTAGCTGATATTACTGTATATACTGTATGTACACTTACAGAATATATCTATTGGAATCAGCCTATAATGTACCAGTGTACTGCTTTTTAGGTCTCGCCTAGCGATGCAGAGCATGCAATGCTCGCTTGCGAGACTATTGCCGTCGGTTTTACTTTTGAAGAGGTGTGGAAGCTCCACTAATGCTTTTCATTGGAGTGTGTGAAAAATCCTTCCTTTTGTTTGTTCCCTCCCTGTCTCCTGCTTGCCGTGCCTGCCCGGACAGGAGAAGTGCACGCAGATGGCGTGTCTTTTGCTTGAGGCATCACATTGCTGTGCGCCAGCGCAGTGTCAGGGTCTCAGTCTATGACGACGCGTCATAAAATGCAGCGCTCTTGTTCAGTGTGCAGGTGTTGTTCTGCTCACAAGTATGTGCTGAATGCGGATTTTTTCAGGACAGTGTTTAAGTCTCGTGCTGTGAACTGGCAGCATGTTCACTGACAATATATAGCACTTTCTGCATCACACGCCGGTCTCATGCCATGGGAAGCAGTGCAAGATGTGGTGCCCCATACAGCAAGGTGGTCCAATGGCGTGCACATGCAGTGTAAGGTCCAGCCCCCTCTCGTGTGCAAGCCTCGCCCGTTAAGATGGCATTCACTAGTGATCCACACATCCCACTGTCTCACCAGGCAGTGTAGCATTCAGCATCCTACACTGCAGTTTGCACATCTTTTGCTGTGAGCAAGCAACGGTTTGTGCAGTGACCCAGTGTAGTGCTATTGACGTTGTTCGATATGTATTTACACAATATAGTGTCCAATTGGCCATTAATTAGTAAGTGAGCATCTGATGCAGTGTATAGACAGTGGAAGGTGCGCACCTTGTCTTGTGACACTGTGGGGAGAGCGCATAACTACTGAATGACATCCTACACTGCCATCTTAACGTGCGAGGCTTGCACAGCTGTGGGCGCTGCATCTTACACTGCATGCATACTCCATTAGACCACCTTACCCAGTGCAGCCTCAAATGCCGAAGCGCCCGGTGCAGTCTCGAGTGCAGTGCGCATAACTCATGCTGTCACCAGAGAGTAGGTTACATGACGAGTTGCAGTGTGATCCCACTGTAGCGTGACCATCTCATGCATGTGATCTGGCATCTAAATATGTAGTAGTGCCATGTGCAGTTTGCACGTTGGTTCTCGTGACCAAGCAGCGTAGGCCTCTTCAGAAGTATTCTGTAAGTTGACACAGTAAGATGCAGTGCCTATGTCCAAGGGATTGCACAGCTTTTCAGCGGTAAGCACGCACAGAAAGATACAGTGCCTAAAGTGCAATTTGCTCCTCTTGTGCACTAAGCATGCAGTGTAAGATGCTGCGTTTGCATCCCTCACTGTGAGCTGAGCAGGCAGTGCAAGATGCAGCGCACACAGCCCTCAATGTGAGCAGGAAGTGAGAGAGGCAGGGCCTAATAATACCTATCCTATGAGTAGGCAGCCTAACAAATACTGCTTTGCAATGTATAGGCCTGCGAGCAAAGAGTAATCTTTTTCGAGTTTCTATACACTTTGCTATTGGTGTGTGCAGTTCTGAGTAGTATGCAGTGACAACTGTCGGGCTTCTCTGAGCTCCATTTACTGAACACCCCCACCTCCCACCATGCAATGCGGCTGATGTGGTCTGGAGCGCCCTCTACGGAAGACAGGAGACGTGTACGGCAGCCGCGGGTCTTGCAATAATGCACGAACATGGAGTAATTGAATTAAAGCTGATGACGCAGGCCCCCAGCCCATAAAACCACAATACTTTAAAAGCAACTGCAAACTATCTACGTAGTAATAGGGCAGAGCTACCGCCGAAAGCAGCTGATGCACACAAATAATAACTTGTGTGTGTGTGTGTACACACTGATAATCTGTGTGTGCACCCTCAGATACGGGCAAGGCTAGTTTATGACACAAATAAAAACGCGTGTACGGAAAACGCGCTGTATTGCCGGACCTCCTTTTCAAAATCACAAAACTTTACATTGGTTTCTCCGAGTTTTAAACTGCGCAGCCTTGGGTCTGTTGCTCTTAAAGTGTCAGCCGTGTTTTCCCCTCTTCCAATATAGGAAGGAAGGCTGCAATGTGCTTTTAATGGGCAATGTTCCGTTAACACATCAGTAATAGGCATTGCCATTTACAACGCAAATAGCTCTAACTCTCGCAAATGCAAGACCTATTGCGTTGCAAATGCTTGTTATTTGTTGATTTGATGTGTAGCTGCTTTACCTTGACCCTGCATATTTAAGTGGGTCCATCACGCATGAAGCCATTTATAATGCACAGATCATGCAGTTTTATGGCTACTTGATTGAAAAAAAGAATCATCTCTATGAGCCAGATGTATCAAAGGGTTTTACCCATTCTGTGTCTATGGGAAAAGGTGTTCATGCATATGGCCCATGTATCTAGGATGGGTCTATATCATGCCAGGGATACTCAAAAAGTAGCTGAGAAGGCTCTCAATGGCAGGTTTTAGACAGGGATGAGCTTCCTTCTCCCCCACCCCACAAACACATCCATAAAAGCTCTAACACCAATTTACAAGCTTATACGCGCCACACAAACACTCTGAAGTGGTGCAGGGTTGGTGTTGTATATGCCCAAAGAGGCTCCTCTGCTGGTGCAGTGGTAAAGGGGTGTGTCACAAGTGCATTAGCGACAGTGCTTTGTTGCAGGTGTTTTAAAGGTGTCCAGGTTCATGTGAAGTGGTAAAGCTATTCTGCTGCCAGTGATGTTGTAAAAGGGGTCTGTGCAGGTACAGAGTACAGGTATTTTTCTGAGAACTTTCACTTCAGTGTTCATTGACAGACGCAGGAATCAAGCTTAAAAAACATGTATTTGTTCTTTTATGTAGCCGGACTACACCCAATATGGCTCCAGAGTGTTGTACATAAGGAGGGCATGAAAAAAACAGACAAAAATCAACCATGTGTTGAATGGAGACATAACAAAGCATAGGGCTTCTTAGGGATTTACAGAGGATTTTTGTACAATCAAATTGAAGGTAGGTAATGCCGCATTGGGATAGGTAGAGTCCAGTGTTTCATTACAGTATGAAGTACATAATGGTACGTTAACTGGGGAGTATACCAGGCCAAATAATAAGTAGCAGATGATAATAATAATAATACTGATATTTATAAAGCGCGAACAGCTACCTCACCTGGAGGTGTCCCGGCGCTATGTGAGCAGCTTTAGCAGAACAAGTAGCAAAAGGGAGGCTTAGATTTTTTACGTAAAGAGCCAAGTCTTTAATTGCTTCATAAATCCAGATTCTGTCGTTGCAGACTGGATGGAGGGCAGTAGGGTGTTCCACAATTTCACCGTGCCAGCAGAAAAGGACCTGCCTCCAAGTCGAGCCTTTCTGACTCGTGGGGCATGTAGCTGGAGCCTCACCTGATGGTAGCGGGGGAGTCTAAGTTTTAGATAATTGGGGCAAGTGCCCCGTAGTGCTCTGTAATTGGGGCAAGTGCCCCGTAGTGCTCTGTAAGCCAGGGTCAGCTTTAAATTTGATTCTGCTTGCCACTAGGAGCCAGTGCAGCTCGCGCAGATGTGGAGAGACATGCTGTCTAAAAGGGATATGCTTTATCAGCCTCGCAGCCGCATTCTGCACGATCTGCAATCGTTGAATCAAGTATTTTGGTAAGCCAAGGTAGAGGCCATTCGCGTAATCTAGCCTCGATGTAACAGTCGCATGGACTACCGTTTTGCGGCAATCTTCTGGTAATAAAGAAAGAAACTTGCGGAGATTCCTGAGTTTATGTAGACACCCTGCTGTGACCTGCTGAATATGGGAAGAGAAGGAGAGACTGTCATCCCATCTCACCCCCAAGTTCTTTAACAGTATAAGAGGATCAAACAATAAAACGGCCATAGAAACTATGTGGCAGGATATATGTGTGCAGTGGGATAGAGCCTACATGGCCAAAACCAAAGTATAGGTTCATCATTATAATGATAAATATGTAGACATAATAAAGCAGCAATTTGCATGGGGCATCATTGGTCATACAGATAGGGGTTTATGAGAAATAGAGCACAATGTTAAGTACAAAAACCACATGAGTATGGATGTAGAGAAAGTAAACCAGTAACTTGAATTTGGGGACAGCTTATGAACAGTAGAGGACTCAGGATTTAGAAGTGAAGGGTCAGTGACTGGCAGTGGCAAATTGTACAGCCTAGGAGTGTGGCGTTGCTATGCACTTCATGGATTAGCAAGAATTGGCAAAGCCAATGGGTCTTGCATTTGAGACCTATGGGCTCTGCCAAAACCTTTTTTTCATTCTGTACAGCATCTGCAGAAATGCCTGTTCAGCATGAACACAATAAACAAACAAGCATTTGCAATGCAATAGGTCTCACATTTGTGAACGACAATGCCTTTTATTTATCTGTTTTGCTAATTAACACATAAATTAAAAGACATTGTCATTTGCAATGCCAATAGCTAAAACTATTGTAAATGTGAGATGTATTCAAAGAATCGGCTACCATTGTCGCGGCTGCTCGGAAGGTGAAGGCAAGGATGGCACGCTGAATGTTGCAGGAAAGCATGTTGTGCCTGCAGTAGGAGAAACTCATTAAAGAAAATAAATAGTTCTTACAGAATAAATAAGACCTACTGTGTAACAACAGAAGTAAAAGGGCCAGTCCTAATGGGAGGTTACAAATGAAGATAAGGCGGTACTAAGGAGGGACTAACAAGCCTATTAACAACCAGAAGCCAGCATTTACGAAGGACAATGTCACAAGCCAATGACAAATATGGGCGGAGAGTGGGCGGGGCTTCTATTCCATACTCCAGTACAGCATGCCGCAGAGTAGCGCATGCGCTGCCTAGGCTCGATCTAAAAAAGGCTCAATGCTGCAGCTGCATCATTATGTAGGTGTACACATACAGCATGATGCATGCACATGATGTTTGCTCCATTGTGCTTTTTTACTGATGTGAGATAGTGGTAAATAAAAAAATATTAAAGTGAAGTAGCACAAAAGTACTTTTATTTCTGAATCAGACGGGGCATCAGCAATTTGCTGCCAGAATCTCCAGAAAAAAGCTAAACTCAAAAAAATATTTAGGCCTACGGGGAAGGGGTGAAGATTGGCTGGGGCAAAAGGGGAGCAGGTCCTGGCAGTGGGGGGTGGAGGAAAGGTAAAGAAGCACATGGAAGAGAGCAATCAAGAAGGATGGGGGCAGATGCACCACGAGGGTGAGAACAACACAGGGGCAAAGGGAGTAGCAAACATGGGAATGTAAATAGAGCATGAGTAGAGAAACACATGGGGAGAGAGAGCAACTCGGAGTGCTGGGGGATAGAAGCATATGTACAGGAGAGCAACACAGCGCGTGGGAGAGAGAAACCCATAAGGGACACAGTTGGGGAACTTATGTAGTTTCATGGAATGCTTAAACAAAAAGAAAGTAGTAGTTCCCTTTAAGCGAGCAGCAGAAGGAAAAGAAAGGAAAATAAAGAGGCAGTGCTCCAGGAGAGAGAAAATCACAAGATGGACAGGGCAAGCCACTGACTAAGAAGCAAGCAAATGAGAGTGACAATAAAGGCAACCAATGGCAGGGTCGGACTGGCAGTTCCGGGCACCGGGAAATCCCCCGGTAGGCTGGATGGGGTGGGGGCCGGTTTTCTGACAGTGGGCCGGTTTTGTAGCTCGGGCCGATTTTCGGTCCATGACGTGACATGCTTCACTACAGAGAGAGTCACAGTAGTCTTGTCATGCTGCATGCGCAGTGGGCCTCGCGCAATTAAAAGTGCACATGACTGCCTGCATCCCAGACGACTGAGACAGAGAGGCAGAGGCACAGTGGGCAGGTACGTTTTTCAGTCCACTCCAGTCGTCGGAAATTAATGATTATTCATGGTGGGTGGCAGGACGGCAGAAATAGCAACGTCATTCAGATAAGGCTCGGCTTGCTTTCGTGGACGTTTGCAGATGGGCAGAGAAGGAAAAGGAGTCAGTCTCTTCCTTACTGCCCAGAGAAGACACGGACAATGTCCTCTTCTTTTCTGTGCTGGAAGCTGCACTCCCCCCGTCTCTTCCTATTATTCCCTCTCTTTCTGTCTTGCTCCTCACTTACTGAAAACCGTGACTTGAAGAAACATCTCACAATCTCTCTTTCCTTCTTTCATTTAGTTGCTTCCCTGTGAAATGGATCCAAAAAAGAAAAACACTCTTGCAGGAAATGCCCTTTTTCTGACGTTTTTCTATTCCAAAGTGCAGCCTCGGAATGGAGAGAAATAAAAGGTTTTAAATATGAAAAATAAGGACATGACTAAATAAAGCAAAACAGAGTGGTTGCAAAGTAGCCAGATTGGTTTTATTCACATCCACACACATCAGCCTCACTTTACTGACTTTGCAGTGAAGCACTACTTTTGTTTTCTCGTCTTTCTTTAAACAGCATTGTTGTTCCCAGGTGGGTAAGTGCACCAATCCTGGATGTATTGAAATACCTGGCTGATGGATGGATTGGAAAACAAAATCTGTACCATGGCTCTGTGTTTATGGATGTGGTCTTTTTAAACCATACTGCTTACGTTTTGTAAGGATATAAGCAATGGACATTTAAATGGTTCCCTTCAGGGCCCTGTAGTCATGTCCTCAACTTTTCAGGTAAAACGACTCGCTGATTTCTGAATAGTGAGTGAGAGATCGTTAAGGCAACCATGTTGTTTCTGCTTACATTTCACATGCTTAACTTAATCTTGCATTCCCTATGAGTGTTTGCTTTTACTTTTTTTTAGGCAGCATATTACACTTATCAAGTGTGTAATTTGAATTGAGCCACATCCAAGTGTTTATAGCGGGCACAATTAGGTTGTAGCTGAAGGCAGTGCTAGTTTCTGTCAGTGGGGCAGTATGGTGTTCAGTGGGGAAGAGGATGTGGCACTATGGCCAGAGCTGTCGAATTTGGAACTGGGGAACTGAGTTCAGCCTTCATGACCATCCCCCAGACAACTCTACTGAGGAAGCATATTCCCATGCTAGACCTTAGAAGGCCTGATGTCTTAGCACAAGCAGGTGTACCCTAGTGGTGTTAATTGTGGGCTAACCTTGAAGGCCTGTCCACCACAATCCATACTGAAGTTCATCTCCAGTATAAAGTGCAGGCCTACGAAGCAGCACATCCTAGAGCAGAGTTCTTCAAACCTTTTTGCTCTGAGCCCCCTCCACTAAGCAAAATGTTTTAAAGTGAGGCCCCCCTCCAAAACTTTACGGTAAGGATTGGGTGAACAGGATTAATAAGGCTGAAGGCAGGGGCCATGGCTTATGAGATCATTTCAGGAGTACTTTTACTATTGCTCATAAACCACTCTAAGTGCCTGATTACGACTTTGATGCTGCAGCGCCAGGTCTGACCGGTAACGGCAACAACAAAGCCGTGGTCGGGCTACCGGCCAGATTACAAATCTAACTTGTGTCTGGTGGGCTTTTATTTTGATGTTTCCAAAGTGGTGCCTGATAATGAGCACCGCAATAGGAAAGCCAAAAACAGTTCCCAGATGGCATGGACTGAAAAGTTCATGCTGTGCAAGAACCAGGGTGCATGCATACAGGGGGCACATGTTGTGACCCCCTGCATGCATCCCTGGGTTACAGAGGCACAAGGGGGGTCCTGTAGAACTCCTTATGTTTCTTCTCCACCAAGGTGTTCATGGAGGAGGAACCGCCATGAAAACCATGGCAGAGAGAAGACTCCTAATATATTTGGCAGGACTGTGGCGGTCTCACCAATTATATTGATGCCTAATAACTGCTGCACCACTGCCAGGGAACAGTGGTTCCCTGGTGACTGCGGCGGGGCAATGGCAACCCAACCCCTCTAATCATAATAGGGTCCTAATGCCCGAAGGATAA
This sequence comes from Lissotriton vulgaris, assembly GCF_964263255.1. Taxonomy (NCBI): domain Eukaryota; kingdom Metazoa; phylum Chordata; class Amphibia; order Caudata; family Salamandridae; genus Lissotriton; species Lissotriton vulgaris. Next base: position 1,244,967,923 of record NC_141685.1, read on the forward strand.
TAAACAGCCATAATTAATGTTTAGTTGGTTTCTGGTACCTCTTGTTCCTGGTACCACTGTACCTCCGGTACCAATGATTCTTTCTGCCCTTTGTGTTAAAGAGAAGCAAACGTTATCTGGGCTCTAATGCTAACAAGGAAAATGGGTACCCACTCCACAGTAAAACAACTATAACTGAGCAGCAGAGGGGCCACTTACACAGCGGACAACATTACCTGCTGCACTAATGGGGCCATTTGTAACCATAAAAATGAAGCCCCTATACAGTGCCTCCTCTTCTGGACCATCTCTTTGAGTATATTTATGAATCTCATTATTTTTCTCCGTCTCCTGGACCATGACGCTGAGGCCTTAGTGGTCAAGAGGATCAGAGCTCTGCATCTGAATGGAACTCTGTGGACTTCTTCCTTGCCATCCCGTTAACTCACCTTTTACAAAAGCAACTGCCCCTGAATGTTCAATGCTGACTTTGTGGTGCATCTCCCTAAAAGCAAATGTGGGGTGGTGTGGAGACAGTTAAAAATAGAAACAAGCGTTTAAATTTTTTTTTTATACAGTGCAAACTCGACCTGAAGGTATCAGAGCGCTTTACATGAGCACCAGTTGCATTACAGACGGACACGTTAATCTTTTTTCAGGCAAGGGTAGATTAAGTGATTTGCCTAGAATCACAGGATGCTTGAGCCTCCCGCCAAGACTTGAACATGGTTCCCCTGCTTCAAATTCACGCGCTCTGGTCGTTACTCTGCACCCTCTTACCAGCCACTAAATGATGAGTCACTTAAAGCCAGGGCTACTCGAATTATGAGTTTCTGAGGTAGCAGCGTTTCCGAATAGTTATGGGTTTACCACACTTGCTACATAATCCAACATCTGCTGCATAATCTGTAGATTTTAACTAAAACATTTGATTCTAATTCAAACTAAGCAAAAGTTACTTGAAAAGTAGCTGGCGACATGTGTTCCGGAGCAGTAGAAGGCCCTTTATAAAGGTTGATTGGTCATCTTGCTCGGTGACGTCTCTTCATCTGAATCTTTTTAGTCCCAATTTAAAGGGCTGCATGTAAATAAAGACAGCCTGGAAATGTGGCAAATGAACAAGGCAGCAGTTCCAGGCAATCTTCATTTGCATGTAACTGCAGAGGAATTTGCGCCCCCCTTGGAAACCATTCAAGGACCCCCAGGGGGCGCGCCCCACAGTTTGAAGACCTCTGCCATAGAGCAACAGTGATCCAGTCACTGTGACTCTGTCAATGAGGTCACATGAACCGTGAGCAGGTTAGGGTGGTGCGAACGGTGTGACCGCACTGGGTACCTATTTCGGGTGGGTGCGTAGTGTTTGCAAGTATATTATGGTTTAAAAAAAACTTGCAGCCTCCTTCCTGGCCTCCAGCAATTTTTCAGCAACAATACAAATGTCATGATAACTTCGGTGATTAATTTTCTTCCTAGATAGAGAGCGGAAGGGTTGGCTCCTGAAAAGGTAGAACAGAGGGTTAATGTGCCTGGTGCAAAGAACATGTACCATGCAGATCAGAAAGTGCACATAATGTTAACTAGGTTAGTAGGTGACTGCTTTTGTCAGAGAGATCCTTTTGTTACTTGCAGTTTATAAGTTAAAATCCTAACATTGAACAGTGAGCTATTAAACTATACTGCATTCTAATATGGTGGTTGTGTGGCTTCTACACCTTGTAGTTCTCTGTCGTATGTAACATTTCCTAAACAGTGATTTACACATGTATAAATGATTGTCTCTGTGTAGTGTGTGTTATGTAAAGTGCTCTGACACCATACACTGGTATGAGTGATGCTGTAAATCAAATTAAATGCATCTGAGAAAGTGTGTGGTTATGGAGACTTGGGGGGCTGTTAAAGGGCGGTAGTGAGGGAGTATGAGGCATAGGTGATCATTCACGTTTTTTAGTAACTTTTTATTCGTTTGAGCTACAAAAATGAGTAGTTAAAACTCTAAGATTATGCAGTGGATGATGTATTATGTGGCAAATACGGCAGAACCATAATTATATAGAAAACATTTGCAAAGTAGGATATTTTGCCATTCATGTTTGAACTGCTCTTGTGGAAGAAGGGAGGAGAAGTGCTAATGAGAGAAACTGCATGATTTGGAGACAAATGGCTTGTGATTCCACTTTTAAGCTGATTTGGGACATTGTGTGATTGGAAATATATCCCATTTTGTGAATGTATTTAAATGCCAATAACTTCTATTAACCTTAAATAATCAAGTGTATCCATTGGTTGAATTAAATAACACAATAAGCTGTTACTGGTCGGTGAAATGCCAAACAAATACTAACATTTGGGATGTTTGGCACATTCTGGCCACACCTCTGAGTCCGCCCACTGATCCAGTCCTTGGGTTATCCCTGCCCGCGGAGTCTCCGCCCACAGCTCCCCCTACTTTTTTCCCCCACTTCGACCATTGCTCTAGGGAGAGTATGTAGAATAGGGCACAAGTCGGGGGTACACGTCATCCACCCACTCTTTTCACAAGGTGGATGCCTCCACCCTGCAAGAAGTGGGCCTCACTGAAATATGCTACTACTCCTACTTTATTCGCGGCCTACTGCGATTACTCGGCCTCTCAAGGGCTCGCCAGGATATATGAAACAGTTTTCTTTGATCAATAACGTGTCTCGGCGGCCATACTTTCCTCGGACAGCTAGAACCATGCTTCGCATGAATACATTTGTTACCCTACGAAGAAGGAGTAAAAATTCAGGTGCCACAGCTGAGAGCTGAATACATAGAGTGATAATTAGTGCGATTGCACACTAGCTAAAACCGATCATAACTATTGTTGATTCTCTTACATTGTGTAAGTTGAGGAAGCCCATGTCCCACACACTCTTGCATGTTTATAGAAAGAAGTTGCATTATTTTTCGTAATATTGTGCTCACTTGCGTGAATGGTGTGTATATATCTGGATATTCAGTGAATTTTGAGCACTCGTAGACTGCCAGCATACATTCGGGCGTTTGCTTCTCTTCTAGAAGAAAAAGGTGTGCCACAAGACTTGAACACATGTGGGAAAAGAGTCTATTTAGACAATCATCATACAATTTTCATTGCATGTCGAGCCTGCAGTAGCAGAAACTCATTAAAGAAAATAGTGCTTACAGACTAAATAAGACATACAGTGTAACGACAGAAGTAAAAGGGCAGTCCTCATGGGAGGTTATAAATGAAGACATTGTGGTGTACTAACTATGGACTAACAAGCCTATTAACGAATCAGAAGCCAGCATTTACAAAGGACAATGACAAGCCAATGAAAAATGTGTGTGGAGCTTCAAGTCCATAGTCAAATACAGCATGCCTCGTAGAGCAGCGCATGCCCTGCCCAGGCTCGAAATAAAAACAGGCAATGTCCGCAGACCCAGCCTGACTCACTCATAGCTGACAGTAAGGATATGTAGGTGCACGTGGATTGGCAGTTTTCCAGAAAAAAAAGTTTTGCAGAGCTAAATGAACAATTTGCTGATCCCTCTGCAAGGGTAGAAAGCATTCAACAAAATGCAGATATTTTCCCCTGGCAGTCCTCCCGTGAGCATTGCTTCTCCTCCACATCTGCAAACAATTAAGGGCAGCTTTTAGTCATCCAAGATTACTTGCAAGAGTTTCAAAGGCAAGCTGTTGCCAAATGGGCACCCAAGTGATAGGATAATGCTAAGTAGATCAGGATGGAGAACCAGTGCACTTGAAAGACACGTGGTTTCAGAACTGACGTGCTGCATTTTAGAGAATTTGGCTCAGCAGAACTAGAGCCAAGTTCTCATCCAGAGTAACACCTGCATGAGCCTCTGGTTAATGATGGTGAGCCTGTGCATAAGACCGAGTGCAAGATTCTTCTATGTGAGAGGAACTGGGTAAGCCAACACTGCCATGCTTGCTTAACAGGTGGTACTCCACCGGAATATTTTGAGGACGAATTCCCACCAATGGCGAAGATGTACATAGTTCAACAGACACACATTCTCTGGCAGAAGCAAAGGAGGATGTGGATACGAAAATGACAGATTTAGCTGGACTAATTTCCCCTATTTTGTCCCACCTTATTGAAGATTTAACACTTACAGGCCGATTCACAATACGTAATACGCCTAAGGTACTATTTAATGTACTCTTCGTGAACTGACCCCAAAAGGGAAAACTCATATACATTTAGTACAAATAGAACTTACAATGTTACTGATTAGGAGTTGGAGAGATTATTAACAAGTTTTAAAATAGCAATCATAAGTAAAGAAGATTCTCATACAGGAAAAAATGTTGCAGGTAGAAACAATAATGTAAGTTTGAGACTCATTATGAAGGCGTAGCATTGTTCAAAGGGACTGAAACTTTATAAATGAGTCGCTCAACACATGAAAAATGATAACCAACGAATAAGATTAAAAAACAAAGACATTTTTGAAGTCAGTATATAATAAACTGCGCCATCTCAGGTTGTAAGTGGTTAGAATAACAGTACACATAGGTTTTGCATGACACTGCAAGAGCATTTGGTGAGGCAAAGGTACGTGTCTGGGAGGGATTCACGTAGGTAAGAAGATATCCACTGTAAAACAAACCAGGGAACTATTGCCCTTGATTGGTCTGATTAACAAAACCATTATAAATATCGAAACAATCCAAAATATTTAAAAAATGTAAAGCTGAAGCAGTATTTCATGAAAAGGATCTCCTTTACAACTCTGACGGGTCAAGAGGTAGTTACAGGCCACTGGAATTACACGATAGTACATGGCGGTGTTTTCCGCCTAAATATGGAATCGTCGCCTAAATATGGAATCGTCGCATTTGCCACATAATCCTTTAGTTGCTGCATACGCATAATTATGAAACTGTCGCACTTGACAGCTAATCCTTTAGCTGCTGCGTAATCTACAGATTTTAACAACATAAAATTGTTTCTAGCTCAAACGAGTCGAAAGTTATTAAAAAGCTGGTGACAAGTGTTCCCGACCAGTGAAAGGCCCTTAATGAAGGAGAACTTGTCATCGTTCAGTTGTTTATTGCTCTATTTGGTTGTTAAACCGGTACTAATGAGGTGGACTTTTAACCAAGTGTTACCACTCGAAACAACTACAGAATAATAAAGTATTACTATCACAAAATGAGCGACATTGAGCCATGTGATTTGCCTATTCTTTCCACATAGTTTAGTCAACGCTTCTGCAAAATTTGTACTTCCTCTGTCGCATGATTCCAGTGGCCCCCCAGTATAGGGGTTGCCTTTTGAGCCCCCCTCGACTGGGTTGTACTCTACTGCCAGCAGATTTATGGAGTTGCTGCTATGGGCTCTTCTCGTAGTTACCTCTAAGGGAGCTGTCCTTAGGCGTGTCCCTGGAGGGACTGCCCCATCAGGGGAGGCAGATTGATATGAGGGCTTACGCAACTAGTGTGAGTCCCCTCGACTAAAACTCGCCATTTGAAAATGAGCAACAAAATTAGCGACCCCGCTTCGAGTATTGGCACCTCGTGGGGGCCTGGTCACTGTCCTTAGGTCTGTCCCAAAGGACAGGCTATCTGCCACATACACCCAGCCACACCCACTAGTGCAGATAATGGACGCCCGGGCAGTTCGTGTGCCCACTCCCCTCCAAGCCCTTACAATTCCACCATCCACTCGCCCTCCAAGATATGGCGCCAATTGCCGTCTGTGATCTGCTGCACGTTGCTCCTCTTTCCTATGGAGCTCTGCCCCGTGAGCACCATGAGACAGACCACGAGGAGCACCGCCTGTCACTGTCTGCGGGACGTCATCATTAGCAACAGAGACAGCTCCAGGGACTCTGCTTTGGCGAAAGCATTGCGCAGGCACACACTACTTCCTGACCTTGGCAGACCAACTTGTCCTACTTTTGTTTCGGTGTCTCTGAGTTTGGCGTCACACAGTTAATTTTTTTGGTCCTGTAGTAGGAAGAATTTGCAGTATGTACTGGGGGAGGGAAAGTGAAAGCGTGTGCATTGCGCGTTGTTTATCGCTAGCCTCTGTGACAGGAGATGTGCACGCGTGCGAAGTGCACATCTCCTGTCCGTGCGTGCCACCTGCTGTCTCCCATCGCGAACGAAAGCCACAGCAATAGAGTCTCGCTAGCGAAGCAGCTGCGCTGCATTCACTAGCAAGACCTAATAACAACTATACAAAAAAGACAATTGCAGTAGTTTCGAAACTACTTAGTAGCCATGAGGAGAGTAGTTCTCTTGGGTAGCAAACATTTTACTTACATATTAATATATTTCTTGGGATATAGCCGTATCACTGTTTTTCTGGCTGTGACATGTATGTGTGTCTGTCACAGTGTGTACACTGTCCGTCTCTGTGTGATTGCATCTGTCTGGATCTTTGTGTCTAGCTACACTGTGTGCTAAAGTGGCACCATAACTGTGTCTGCCTCTGTGTCAGTGTCTGACAGAGTTTTCAGGTGTAATTAAATGTCTGATTGCCTCTTGTTTGCCTTTCTGTGCATGTGGTTATTTTTGTGTATCTGTCTGGTGCTGTCGTCTCTGATTGGTTAAGGACATTTGAGTGGGATGATAGTATGGATAGAGAATATTTGATTGATAGTATTAGCCAATACTCATGTTCTATACAGCTATGGCCACATTCTTCAGTACAGCCATGGGAACATTCTGTGGTACAATAATGCAAATTTACTACAGTAGGATAACAGCATGTTTTGCAGTTCATTAATGCCTATTCTGTAGGGCAATAATAGCCATTCTCTGTTGAGAAATGATGACATAGTCTCTAGTACAGTTGTGGCCTCATTCCAGTAGGAGAGTGATTGCATTAGTAATACAATTATATCATATTCTGTAATACAGTCATGGGACCATTCTGTAGTACAATAATGAACATATACCATAGGAAGAAAGATCATTACATTAATGCCCATTCTACAGTGCAATAATAGCCTTATTCTTTAGTGAAATGATGACATATTCTGTTGTACAATAGCCTCATTCTATATATATATAATAATACTAATAAATAATAAAAAACATTTATTAAGCGCCTGAATACACTAAGAACAGTGCCTCTCCGCGCTAGGATGCATATATATATATATACAACATTTTGAAGGCTCGTGAATAAAGACAACTTGCCTGGATATCGTGGGGTCCGCCTCTTCTTTCGCCGATTGTGTGGAGGTTTGAAGATTTCTCGCTATATATATATATATATATATATATATCTCCTTCTCTCTCTCTTTCCTTTCCATCCCTGTCTCTCCCCCTTCTCTCGCACCCTCTCTGTCTCTCCCTCTCTTGCTCCCCCCTCTCTCCCTCTCTTGATCCCTCCCTCCCTCCCTGTCTCTCCCTCTCTCTATTTCTCTATCCCTCTCTCTCTCTCTCTCTCTCTCTCTCTCTCTCCCTTGCTCTCTATGTATCCTCTCTCCCTCTCAATCTCTCTTGCTATACCTATCCCTCTCTCACTCTCTTCCCCTCCCTCCATCCCCCTCTCTCTCTCTATCCCCATATCCCTCTTGTTTCCTCTCACTCTCTATTCCTTTCACTCTCTATCCTTTTCTCTCTCTCTCTCCCTCTCTCTCTCCCTCCCTATCTCTTATCTATCCCTGTATTTCTCTCCCTCTCTCTCTTGCTCTCACTCACTCCCCCTCTCTCTCTCCCTTGCTCTCTCCCCTCTCTCTCTCTCTCTCCCCCCTCCCTCCCTCTCTCTCTCTCCCTCCCTCCCTATCTCCCTCCCTCTCCCTCTCTCGCTCTCTCACTCTCTCCCCCTCTCTCTCCCTCCGCTCTCTCTCTCTCCCTCTCTCTGTCTCTCTCTCCCTCCCTCTCTCTCTTTCCATCCTTTCCCCGTCCTTCTCTCATTCCTCTCATTCCTCTCCTTCCGCTAAATTTCTCTTCCTCTTTTCTCCCTCTTCTTTCCCCTTTCTCTTCTTCTGTCCCCCCCTCTCTCTCTCGCTCCCCCTTCCTTCCCTCTCTCTCCCCCTCTCTCAGCCCCTCGTAAAAACATAGCCAGACCTATTGCCACGGTCAGTGCTTGTCCATGCTCCCAGAGTTTCTATATATTATTTTTTGTGAATGAATGTATTATGCAGACGTCTGGGGTTGGAGGAGAGGGGGCAGGGAGCCTCATCACTATTCAGACCTGGTGCTCTTCAAGGTCCTCATCTACTATTTACTGTGCTTTGAAAGTTGATACTGATCCAGCAGGCCAAAGGAAATTCAGTCTCATATGTACAACTCTACACCACAATACTCACCATTATTTAAATAACTATCATTAGGCCCATAGATGTCTGAGATGTGAATTGACCAACTGAATCAAATGACCTAATTAATCAATAACCATAATAAACAATTTAATTAAGTCAAAATCATCGGAAATGGATTAACTGATGGTAACTTTAAAGAAACAAACAAGACCAGCTTGTCATTTCAAAATCTATTTTATTAACTTTATTAATCGAGCAAAGAGCATAAAGAACTTAAATCTTTATTAGCATTTTATTTAGCAGCTTTATTAATTAGAAACGGTACATTAGACTGTCTGTTCAAATCAAATCAGCATGAGAAAATGTTTAAAAACTAAATAGAACTCATTCCCTAAACCCTATTTCCCTAACTTAGCTAAGAAACCTAAAGGGAAAAACACAAGTTTGATTAGTTCTTACGTGAGTCAAAAATCCGGCAGCATCTCCCGAGCACAGGAACGAGTCGACAGTGCTCTTTTTAAAGGGGCAATTTTTATACCTTTTTCCTATCTAAAACTAACTAAAAGAATACAAATATCCGTGCAACACGAAGCACGATTGGTCAGGAAAATCGCCCGATGAAGTCATTTGCCTTTCGCATAGCGAAGTTCACGTTTCCTCAAGAGCGGCATTGTTCATTTATTATGAATGACAGTGACTCTTCCGAGAGTCGCAACATGAAGCAAAATGTCTCTTGCTTCCTTCGTCCAAGCTTTTCCGCCGCTAAACATCCTGTCCTTGACCATGAAAGTTTATTCAGAAACATTTTCAATGCTCCACACAGCTCTGCTTTTCAAGCGACTTTCAAAGAATTAATGAAGAAATTATTTTCATTTTCATTCGCTGCTGTGCAAGGCCCAACTTTGACAGGACTTCGGACATCCATTTTAGAAATAGGCCACAGGCCTCTTTTAGCATGAGTCTAGTATGCAAGGAAACACAAGACAATAATTAATTCAAGAAATGATAATTATTCTGTTGCCCACCCCCCTGACTAATGTTAACCCATTAGTCTATATTACCTAGCTTTGCATACAAAAGATAGACATAGCACAGTCACATAAAAAGACACAACAAAAACAAAAGCACATTTAAAAGAATGCACATGCAATCATTTGAAACAGCCGCAATTAATGTTTGACAAAACAAAAGACAAGGTAAATATATTATTTGAAACAAAACAAGAAACATGACAAGAGCACATATAGTTAAACCCAAATGTTTATGTCGGTGCACATTATTCTAGGTTGAGTCAGTACAAAAACATGCAACACTCGTTAGTGAATTAAAAATTATAGGAATTTTATTCAGCGGACTGAAACTACATTTAGCTTAAAAGTCCGCTTCATGAACTCCCTCATCTGGTGATTTAAAAATCACCAAACAAATCCAAAAATGTATTCTAAATTTTACTTTTAGTAATTGTTATATAATGATCTCTCTCTGTATTAGTAAATCTAAACTCCTGTTTAATCAGTCTGTCTGGAACTCTCATATTGAGCCCTGCGAAATTCATCCATTTCTATCTCCTTCTCCTGAGCCTTTCTGAGTTTATAAATTCGTCTCTTTTCCCTCACATGCTTCTTTCTCTTGTGAATCATGTAACTGATTTTTAACAAAAGAGTCACTATAACTATAATTATTACAGGATAAAGCACTTTGCCAATGATTGAACTGCCAATGTCAGCAAACCATTCCTTGATTGACCCAAACCTTTTAGCCAAACGTTCTGAAAAATTGTCACTTTCCATAGGTTCTATTTCTGAGTGAAATTCAGTGATATTCTTTATCAGTAATTCTGTGTTCTGACTTTTATCTGGGATATATGTGCAGCAATGCTGAACATGCAAAATCCCACAGACTCCTCCCTCTTTTGCAAAGAGAATGTCTAAAGCAAGCCTGTTTTGCATAATCATGCTTCTGGTAGCAACAAGCTCTGTGCTAACCATTTGAAAACCACTTGCTGTATCAGTAGACAACCTGTCAACAATTGTGGAAACCTTTCTGATTTTGATTGCATTCAGAGTAATTCCTACCATAGGAATTATTGCGCCAAATATATCTCCCATGATCTCTGAAAAGCTTTCTCTTTTATATCTATTCAGGTGTTTGCCAATTTCAAATGAACCTTCCCCATTTCTGTCAACATGAAAAAATTTAGGAAAGACAAGACCAAAGTAACATGTACTGTACCAATGGTCGGGGAGACTTTAATATGCTTTGTTCCCACAAACAAAATAAATTCCTGGAAAAATTGGGTCCTTACCACCTTTAAATCCCCAACCCCCTACAATTCGATAAGTGTCCTCACACTGGCTTGCACCGACAAAATAATTGTCATAAAGCGTGTTATCTCTTCTAATGCAAAATTTTCCACTAACTGGATCATCTATGTGAATAGCAGCAAATCTATTTTCACCATTAAGCTTCTCATCCTCAAGCTGCCAAAACTTGGATTTAGTCTGTTTCAGCATTTCATTTCTCCTGTAAATCGCCCTCCTTTCCTCAACCAAATTGAGAAAAGATCTTTCTTCATCTCTCATTTTGCAGGTTAAATTATTTTTAACAATGGGCGAGTGGGAATTAAGAAATGTATATAATGAGGTCGCCCCCTTTTTTGAAAATGTCCATCAATGGCGTCGATTTATCGATGATATTTTTTTTGTTTGGCACGGCAGTGAGGCCCTCCTGCAAGAATACATAATGTGGCTAAACTCAAGTGACCCAAATCTCAGATTTACCTCTAACTATCATACAGACAAGGTAGATTTCTTGGATATAGAGATTAGGGCAAATAATGGAAAATTAGAGGTGAGCCTCTTCCGAAAACCAACTGCAAAGAATACAATTCTCCAATTCGGCAGTTTCCACCCACACTGTCAGAAGGACTCAATACCGTTTGGCGAATTCTTAAGAATACGCCGCAATTGTACGAATTTAATGGAATACCATCGCCACGGAGAAGAACTAAAAGCTAGACTTATCAGTAGAGGCTATCCTCATCGACTGCTTAGGCACGCTTTCAAAAGAGCGAAATATTATGACCGTGACTCTCTACTGAGTGGTACCAAACGGAAACCCACAGAGAGATTAACTTGTGTCATTAATCATTCATCGCTAAATTACAAGATTAAGAACATAATCAATAGAAATTGGGGGATACTGGAAACAGAAGAGAGCGAGACCTTTAACTCTAAACCGTTAGTGGCCTACAGAAGAAATAAAAACTTAAAGGACCATTTAGTCCACACCAGGAATAAACAGAGGACAGGCGGTACACAGACGTCTATAACAGGACAGAACCCAGTACTGGGCAACCACAGATGTGGATCATGCCATGCCTGCGATGCCGCAATCACAACTGACTCTATTGATTACAACAATTATAAAGTCACTTTAAGATCACTGACAAATTGCAGGAGTAGCAATGTCATTTATGCTATCCTATGCCCATGTGGCCTCGCCTACATTGGGGAGACAGGGAGAGAATTTCGCATTAGATTCAGCGAACATAAGTCGGCAGTGAGACTAAGGAAAGTATCAGCTCCCTTAGTTCAACACTGCATAGACCTGAATCATAATGAAACAGAATTGCGGTGGTGTATACTGGAAAAGGTACAACATAAAATAGGACAACTTATGGAACATACCCGAAGAAAACGAGAGAGCTTCTGGATTTTCCATTTTGACAGTGTTCGTCGAGGTCTAAATGAAAATATAGCATGGTTTGTTACGAAACATTCGTAAAATGGTTATCCCTGAGTACACAGTATGTAGGAATCTGTACCTCACTGTATATATATCGTCTTGGATTGTTTTGTGCCTCCTCTGAAACATTATATTCTCCTGGGTCTCGGATAGGTGACATATGCTGTCCCATAAGAATCCAGTCTCCCTCCTATTTCCCTTTATTTACTTGTCTGTGTAGGCATTAGTAGACTTCCACTCCACTCAAAGATGGCGTCCATGTATATACAAATAATTAACAAACGATAGTCTATGGGTTGATATCCAGGCTAATTTCATCAATTTCCGTATTGAGCCACTAGCAAACTTATACACCGCTATATTTAGAACTTTCATCACCTCTAGATTTCGCCTAGAATATTACCAACACTTCATTGCAAACAACATACACGTCATGCAATGGTGTTATTTTGTCACTGTTCAAACATGGCGCACGCAATTTGAGATCGACAATGTAAAACCATTGGCTGTCACAATTACTTCCGGTTCTTTAGATTGCCTCATTTGCATATCGCGCGCATTCTAAATAACTATTTAAACGCGGAGATTTTAGGAACACCGGTAGGGAGAAGTCGGAATCAGTGACAGGAGGCAAGACGACCATATGGACTGGGAGAAATTGACAAAACAAGGTATGTCTGGGAGGGAGCAAACATTGTAAGGAGGCAGTCCTGTACCCGATGCGTAATTGTCATGTGCCCGGGTATGCACTGTCAGTCAGTAACTAGATTTCATTACTGGAGTGGGATAATATTGCCACAGTACTACGAAAGAAAAAATATGCACAAACTCGAAGATTCCTTTAAAGGGGCAGGGACAGCGGGCTCCAGGTAGATCGAGAATGACATCATGGTATTGACCCGACAACCAGTATGGGTCGTGCGCAAAGAGGGGGTGTATGATAATTTCGTAATCACCACCTTTTATATGCCTGGGGTTTCCCACACAACAATCTACACTGAAATACAGAGGGGTAACACCGTATAAGTGTCAGTTGGGGATTATTGATATTATATATATATCCTGAAAATCGGCATGGATGGGATATTGTTACACACATGTTAGATAACAAGGATATAATTAGAGACAGAAGGGTACATGGGAAAGAGACCATAACCATGGGACTGAATAATGACTTGGCATGTAGAGCCCCCTGTGATTTTATACCAACATATAGCCTTTCCTTTATAGATTACCTTCCACTAGGAAAGAAAAGAATGGAATCGACTCGATAAAGGCATCATTTGTACTAATATGGACTAAAATCAACATCCCACCGTTTTAATTAACAGGTCAGTCTATAGATGCAATTTTGGGTATATGTAAAAGTTTAATAACAGTAGTGTAGGGCATTATGACTCAGTCTGAACCTATTTTGTTTAGGACGTGTCCCTAGGAAACCTAGAACACGAAACGCTTGCCTCCATCCTACAAACGAAAGTAAAGAACACCCCCTTGGTGATGCACCTATGAGATAATTCTGGGGTAAGAATGTTCCTCATACCAATGTCTAGACCTGTCAGACAATCAAAATTATGAAAAGGTTACTATAAATCTTAAAGTCTCCCTCTCCCTTCTAGGCCTTGTTTCCTTATTCAACTCACTTTGAAGATTAACCTATGTTCAGATATAAGAGAATCCAGATACTTCAGGTCACCATTTCAAGTTAAGGTGAGACTAAAACTGTGAATTACACCTGGACCTAGCTAAACTTGAGATTTCTAGGACATGTCATAAGTCACCCTAATAATGTTAACGCCATTCCCCTTTTTGTCATCAGTGCCCATGTCTGCAGACTATTAGGTTCTGAGCATTAGTACTACATTACATCTAATTCAAAGGGGCCTATAACTATGACAAGCCTCATAAAAAACTCCAGAATATAATACTCCACCCCAGTCAGCTATCTTTGGTGTAAGTTGGTGTTTCACAGCTTTTCCATTCAATGCAACTGTGTAAATTAATGTTGGTGATTTAATCACATTTCCTTCTTTTTTAGATTAAGGCATAGATACACTATATTCTGTTTGTAATTTCAGGTACCCTGCTCACACATTTGGAAGAGATATTACAACTCTTCCTTATCTGGTCCTGAGGAAGGTGGTCTCAACCCACCGAAACGCGCGTAGACCTGGCGTGGACAAGACACTAATGACATCTGTGTCACTTTAACCTTAGAATCAGTGTTTTTGTTGGGATTGGAATAAATGTGGAGTATGTATGAATGTGTAAGTGTGTTTGTTGGTTGATGTGTGAGAAGCAGGGTTGTATTTTTCTTGTTTTGCATATATAGTTGTAACTTTAGTAACACTGTGAAGCACATGGAATTTTGCACTAAAATTTTAAATGAACTGAATTGCAAACTATATTTATGAACTTTTTGTATATACAAGAAATGATTTAAAAATGAGTAAAGAAAAAAATATATATATCTTTTGATACACTACAAAAAAGAAAATAAATAAAATATATAAAATGAAAGTATTGTTGTTGCCTTACCTATGTTACGAAGAAGGTAAATAGACTAATTCAATGTAATGAATGTAAGTAGTAATTGACCAAGGGGGAATCTTTGTATGTTCATGTTGTTGTTTCTCTCTCTTTTCCCTGGTCATTAATTTAAATATAGAGAGGGTCCCATTTCTACATGTTAAATTATTTTTGTAAGCATACTCATAGGTGAGTTCATTAGGGGGGCGTGGCTTGGGCGCCGATGGCGATGGTCGCCTGAGAGCTCGGCTCCGGGACTGAGCCCGTGATTATCCTGTAAATCGGAGGCTGCGGGGCACCCCAACCCCCGCATTCTGTTGATCGGCCCGACGGGGACCTGCCGGGGCCCTTGGCGCAGTCCGAACGTGTGGTGACCCGGCGGAAAATCGAAGCTGGTGGAACTGCGGAGTGCGACCCAACATGGCGCCCGGACTTCATTGTCCCCTTGGCCGGGTCCATTAGACTGGAGGAGTATCACTGGCAGCGGCGCACCCTCTGCTCTACCGTCTCCCAGTGATATGAGGGTCTGGATATCGGTCTGATTGGACTCTTTAAACGGGGATCGCACTCAGATGGGCAGATGCCCTCGCTATAGTGGATCTCGGCACGCGGACGCCTGGAGGCCCCGACGGTAGCCCCGCTCCCTGTGCCGCACTTGGCTGCTTTTTCCTGGCCGACCCACTTCCATGGGAGGTGCATCCCTTTGGCGCCACAAATCATCCGGCGGAGTTGATGACCCTCATTCCGGAACTTTATCAGCCACACGGGCCTGCCCGACCTGGCGCCGATTGTCTCCGCCTCCTCCTCGGTGCCCTCAGACGACGTGGTGGTGGCGCGAGCCGAAGCTGAGAAGGTCCAACGGGCCCTGGAGACGGGGATCTCCGGCACTCGACCCGAGGACCAGCAACCGGGAGAGTCATAGCCGGCGCCCGCACTCGGTGGCGCCTGCTCCTGGATCCACATTGTGTGCTCCCGGCGACATGGGGAAACCTAGGGGAGCCAAGGGGACTACCCCCGCCTCAGACTCGGAGTCCCAGGACAAAGAGGAACGTGTGGACCCGGAGAGTTCTGGTGGCGCACCAATGCAACAGCAATTTGACCGCGTCTTGGAGGCGATTGCGACCACGCGCTCGGCCCTCCAGCAGGACATTGCCCAGGTGGCGACGAGCCTAGGCCTCCTTAGAGCGGATCACGGCAAACTTTCGGACAGGTTCAAGGAAGTGGAGAGCTCGGTGAAAACTTTGGAGCCGGCGCAGCGAACCTTGGCCGCGACTATGAAGGATGCCCTGTCCCGGATTACTGCCCTGGAGCAGCGAGTGGAGGATGCGGAAGGCCGTAACAGGCGAAATAACATTCGCGTGGTGGGCCTGCCGGAGAAGATTGAGGATGGCGACATGGTGGCATACTTGGAAACCTGGCTCCGAGACACGGTGGCCCCGGAGGGTCTATCCTCCTTCTACACCCTGGAGCGAGCTCATAGAGTCCCAGCGAGGCCGCCACAACAGGGACGTGCCCCGCGACCGGTGGTGGCACGGTTATTGCACTTTCGAGACAGAGACCTCATCCTCAATGCCGCCAGACATAATGGTCCATTCAAAGTGGCGAACAGCCAGGTGAACATCTTCCCGGATTACACCTATGAAACCCAACGCAGACGGTTTTCCTTCTTGGCGGTCAAGCGCGAGCTCCGGAGCGAGGGCATCCAATACTCGCTCCTATTCCCTGCAAGGCTCCGCATAATTGTCGATGACAAGACTCAATTCTTTGATACCCCGGAGGATGTCTGTAACTGGCTTGAACTCTATAGAGCAGGGAAAGATGGCTTCGGCTCCTCATCTCAGCTGGCGGCGGAGCCGGAGCAGAGACGGCGGTCTAAAAGGATTCGGAGTCGCCGTGGCCGCTCAGGCGGGCCCTCAACTGCGGAGACATCGACAGAGCGGAAGGGAGTGCTGGAGGTGTGATCTGCGCTATCTGGCTCACGGGACGGTGCCATTGCAGAGGAAGCGGACCCTGGTGACGAGGGGGTACCGACGGACTCCGAGGAATCGGTGACTGATAGCGTCCACACGCCGGTGATCACACCGAAATCGGTGGAGGACCTTCTGGATGGACAGGGTTAACGGGGTGAGCTACTTCAGTTTGGGTGGGGGCCCGACACGGGGGTGGCGGGTGCCGACGATTGATGCTGACTCCCGGGGAGGAGGGGGTGGGGTGCCTTGCTTTTGCCCCGAGGGTTTTGAGCACTGTTTTGGGCTTGCCATAGTCCTGGTGGCCTGGGCATCGAGGGCCCACTGCCAACGCCCGGCCCGCACCTGGCCCTTAAGGCCTTCCTACGGTGGCGACCGCAGGATTAGTCGGGGACAGTGGGGTTTTGGTGGGTATGGTTTGGATGGGAACTAGATGGTGCTATTTGGGTCCTGTTCTGGGGAGGGTGGATGGGGGTTTGGTTCGAACTGGGGTTGTTAAGTTTTGGTTGGGGAAAATGGCCGCCATCAGTGCTGGGTTGATTGATGCTCTTTCTTTGTTGGGACCCAGATGGGGAGACTTTGCGCGAACGATATGGGACAATGGCTGATGTTGCTAATCTGAAATGTATTACTTGGAACGTGCGGGGGCTTCACACCATGTCTAGGCGTCACAAAGTCCACGCTTATTTAGTGCGTAGGGGGGTACAAATGGCGCTGCTACAGGAGACCCATCTGAACAAGGCGGAAGGGGTGGCGCTACAGCGTAGGTGGAGGGGGCAGGTCTTTTGCACTTCGTACTCCGCGTATGCCAGAGGGGCGCTGATTTGGGTTAGAGCTGGGGTTCCCTTCCAGGTCACGAAAACAGTGATAGATCCAGAGGGGCGTTATGTGGCCATCTCGGGCACTTTGGGAGGGAGGGACCTAAACGTTTGCTGTGTGTACGCTCCCAATATAGACCAGACTGCCTTCCTTTCCAGGTTGTCGGGCTCGTTGGCCCACTTCTTCTCCGGGCCCCTCCTGCTCGGTGGAGATTTCAACTCAGTAGTGGATGTGGACACTGACCGCTCGCATCCGCCCCTCCCTGATTCTCCGGTTCGCCGCGTGGCTAAGGGCCGTAGGGACTGGCAGACACACTGGGGTCTAACGGATATTTGGAGGGCGCAACACCCCACAACTAGGGATTATTCCTATTTCTCGGGCCTCCATGAGTTGCACGTTAGACTGGACGGATTTCTTGGCTCGCCTGAACTGGTTTCGGCAGCGGCCCGGTCTGAATATTTGGCCAGGACCATATCAGATCATAACCCCCTCCTGCTGGACCTTCGTTGGTTTCCCGGGGTGCCTGCAGTGCCCACCTGGAAGTTACGGCCCGAGATCCTTGAGGACAGTGTTTTCAAAGCGGACCTAGGCGATAAGATCTCGGAGTACTTTGCGTCCAACGGAGGCACCGCGAGCTCGAGAGCGCTAGAGTGGGACGCTTTTAAGGTGGTGGTGAGGGGATACTGTATTTCTAAAAAGGTCGGCATGAGACGAATTATCCTTGCCGACCTAGATACAGCGGACCGGAAACTCCGCGAGTTGGAACTCCGCCTCCCCGGGCGCCCTGAATTACAGGAACGCACAGCGGAGGCGAAGGAGGCGGTAGCGGCGGAGGTCGAACGGCTGCGCTGTTTTGACTACAAGGCCTATACGGTTAGATCCCTCGCAGAGGGGGATAGGTCGAGCGCGTTGCTGGCATGGCTAGCCAACCCTACGCGCCAGACCTCATTGACGACGTCCATGCGCATGGCAGACGGGACTGCGGTGCACACTCAACCTGAGATTCTGAGCTGCTACCTGCACTATTACGAAAGTTTGTACCGCAGCCGCTCTGTCCGAGACCCTGACCTGCTGGATAATTATCTAAGGCCTCTGGAGCTCCAAACAGTGGAGCAGGACGTGGCGAAAGCCCTGGGGTCCGACATAGAACTGGGAGAGATCCGCAGCGCCATTAAAAAGATGGCGAGAAATAAGACCCCGGGCCTGGACGGCCTTCCTGTGGAGTTTTATGCGGCTTATGCTGATCTCCTAGCCCCAAGGTTATTAACAGAGAGGCGAAGAGGCTTGGGCGGCTCCCAGGCTCGATGTGTGAGGCCTTAGTGGTTCCCCTCCTCAAGCCCGGAAGGGACTCATCCGATCCGGGGTCTTACCGTCCCTTATCAATGTTGACGGTTGACTATAAAATACTGAGCAGCATTTTGGCTTCGAGGTTGCTGGGGCACATGAGCTCTCTGGTACATGAGGACCAAGCTGGATTCATCCCCAGGCGTAACACGACCATGAACATTCGCAGATTGTTCCGCTTGCTGGGAGAACCGCTCGTGGACGCCCCGTGCCCGGTAGTCTTATCGGTAGACTTAGAGAAGGCTTTTGACAGCCTGGAATGGGACTACCTTTGCACTGTGTTACGGAGGTTCGGCCTCGGGGAGGGCTTCATCAGATGGACCACGGTCCTATATGCCTCTGCATCGGCCAGGGTTCGAGCGGGCCCGCTAATTTCCTCACAATATCCGGTGGAGAGGGGCACGAGGCAGGGATGTTCGTTATCCCCGCTTCTCTTTGCGCTGGCGGTGGAGCCACTCGCGCTGCATCTCCGATCGGGAACCCATTATACTGGCCTGTGGACTCCTTCGGGCCCACACTACATTTCGCTATATGCAGACGATCTGCTGCTCTTCCTTGAGGACCCGTTTGCTGCCTTGCATGGAGCTGCGACGGCGCTCACGGCGTTTGGGGAGGTCTCGGGCCTCCGGGTGAATTGGGCTAAGACCTGCCTTTTCCCGGTTCGCAAAGGCACCCCTAGCCCTGCTCTCAGTAGGGAGATTAGATGGGCACCCGACTGCTTTAAGTACCTGGGGGTGTACGTCTATCATGAACCATCTGACCTGAATGGGAACGTTGCCCGCGGCACTCGAGCACTTCGGGCAGTATGGACTTTTGGGCTACACTACCGCTCTCGGTGGCAGGGCGGATCGCTTTGCTCAAAATGGTGGCGCTTCCCCGGTTGCTGTATTATTTCCGGACGCTACCGATCTGGGTCCCACCGGCCACGTTTCGACTATTACGATCAATGGTAGTCGGATTCCTCTGGGGCTCGGGCCGCCGAAGGGTGGCCCTCAAGACCCTGATAAGGCCGAAAGCTGAGGGTGGGCTTGCGGTGCCGGACTTTGAAAAGTATTATTTAGCGGCGCAGCTCCAGACCTTCACCCAGGAGATCGCCCGGGAATTCCGGGGCCCAGAAGACAGAAAGGGTACGGGTATGGCCAGACATGTTCTCTCCTTCATAGCGCTGCGACAACGTTTGGCCCTACAGGACTTGTCGCTTGAGGAGAGGACCGTTCGCCTGTGTTGGAACCGAGCTCACACCCGGGGCCACCTGAGAATACCGTATGCACCCGAAATACCTTTGGGGATGCTGACGGCTTTGCCCCATGGCGGCGATTGGTCACGGTTGGCGAACTAGGAGGACGCGGGCTTACAGTTGATAGGTGACCTCTACGAGGACGGGGCGCTCTTGCCCTTTCAGGAGCTCATTGATCGCTTCGAGGTTCCTCGCGGCGACTTTCTGTTGCACTCGGCCCTAGTCCGAGCGATCCAGGCGCACTGGAAACGCGGGCAGGAGGAACCCCCTATATCTCCGGTGTGCCAATACGTCATGATGTCTGCGGGCACGGTGAAGGCGGTCACTTGCCTTTACGGCAGACTGATCAATGAGGGGCTGGCTCCCCTCACTACTCTGAGAACCCGTTGGGAGGAGGACATTGGCAAGGAGATCCCGGAGACGACCTGGTCCCAGCTGGTGCGGCGAGCCTGGAAGGGCACCCGCCACGCCCGCTTTCAATTGGTCCACTACTACGTGCTCCATAGAGCATATCTGACCCCGGTGAAAATCAAGCGATATTTTGCTACGAGCTCGGCGGACTGCCCCAGATGCCCGGCACAGGAGGCGGACCTTCTCCACATGTTGTGGTCCTGCCCGGGATTGTCCTCCTATTGGGTAGAAGTGGGGAAGACCCTGGAGGAGGTGACAGGGAGATCCTTATCGGTTGACGCGGCAGTGGGACTCCTGCACTGGTTCCCTCATACCCCCAAGAACACAATTACTAGCAAGTTCATTGACTTGGGGCTTCTCCTTGCTAAACGAGAGGTGACCAGGAACTGGAAGGCACGGGCTGGTCCGACAGGGAGCCGGTGGCACAGCGAACTTTTGAAGTGGGCAGCGGGGGAGAGTACACTGAGATACCAGCTAGCTAGGAGACAGCGTAATGAGAAGGCACAGGAGGCAGCGCTAGAGTGGGAGACGTTAGTGCAGGCCCTCAGGGATTATTGCACCCCCAGCGACTCTGAAAGTGAGGAAGCAGCTCGCCCCAAGTCCCGATAGACGATTGCACTTCTCAGCTCTGTTGCTTTCCCCATGGGTCCTATCGCAGATCCTGCTGCGGTTGTTACCGTGCACTGATGGCGGGGTTGGGTAGGGATTACTTTGGTTCATAGTGTTTTGAGGGTTGGGTTTTCTTTCTGGGTTTTAAAGGCTTGTTTGGAAAAGCAGATGACGGACAGTGGATCATCCGGACCAGCTTCGCCTTCCTGCTGAGCCCCCATTGAATTTCGCCGCCCGACCACAGGGTTGTGGGCTGAATGGCTGTGTACGAGAACTACTGCTGGGGGACGGAGGGTTGTGTTTCATTGATTTTGCTTGTTCTATAATGCTGGTCGATTATGTAACGATTTACTGATTCCTGCAATAAAAATATATTTAAAAAAAAAAAAAAAAAAATAGGTGAGTTCATTAGTTACCAGGAAAAAATCCCTCATCTGCTTGGCAGGCCTAACTTTGTTAAAACTATGTATAATCTTCAAATTAGCAAATGTCTCATCAAAGTCTGAGTAATAGTACTCCAGACGACCTGTTTGATAGAACAAACTAGATATAACACTACATGTTATTCCATAAGTAAGGGGAAGTATATTATACTTAACCCCTTCAGAAACTGATGTAGGAAGCTTAACACACACATAACAGTCTTTAACATCCATGACTCTAACATACTCCGATAAGAGTCTTGAAAAAGAATTAGTAGAAAAATCTCCAACAGATCTGTCCTGATGGAACTCTGGTTTATGCTCAATAACCCTGTTAGTTTTGCCTGCAATATCATGAACATCTTGTTTAGATTCAGCTTTACTTGTCATATTTACCTTATAATCCTCCTTATCAATGCCAAGAGGAAAGATGACTTCTAAGATTAACCAAACTAGAATGATTAGAATCACACAAATGGAAGACATTTTGCAACATCTTCTGAGAATAGCACACCTTGAATTATCAGTATTAGGCTTTTTTTATATATAAACTGCTTTACTTTAAACAAAAATTTAAAATTAGTCTTTAACTGAAATAATACCCTCCCCTTTTACATTTTTTTAGTAACCCTCTAACAGCTTTTCTTCGACCGTACGTCCCTAAAAAGTGTTTCCAACTAACACAATTTCTTCGACCTTGTGTCACCTAACACAATTTCTTCAGCCTTATGCCAAAAACGATCCTCAACTTTAAGAAAACTAAAACTAAACCTAATCATTGTCACTATTTTCTTCCAAATCTTCCTGGCTGCTACTGATAATTTCAACTACTGGTGGAATCAAAACATAGGCCCACTCTGGAGATTTGTACTTGTGATTTGGCTTTAATGGTCTTTTGCTTTTTCTAGTAATTACTTTAATTTTCTTTGCAACCTGGTCTTTTTTGTCTGAATCACTCTTCTGGCTCGATATCTCGTTTACCTGTTCTTTCGATTTTTTCACCAGTTTGAACTTCAAGTCTTCTTTTGGCCAGACATCGCCTTTTCTCAACAGTTTCTTCTAAGGCTCAATTTCATTACATTCAGCTCTCCAAGCTCTTTTTCTGAATTTTCTTATTTCAGACTCTTCGTCACTTTCATCCGAGTCAGTTTCAGAGATTTCAATACTGTATCTAGGAACTTCTTTACTCGGCAGCTTCACTCTGTTAGGAACAACATCTCTGTAGCTGGTACTTGGTAATTTGTCCTCCTCTTCCGGAATTACTTCTAGCTTCCCAGTTTCAGAATTTCCGTTCCTGCTTTCAGAGTTTCCAATCTGCTTTTCAATACTCTTCTGATCTTGAATCTCTTCTGACACAGCTTCTTTTTCAGTTCTTTTTTCTAGAACATCTTCATCATTCTCTGAATCATCAACAACGATGTCTAGATCTTTATCATTTGATGCTTGATCTGCTTTTGATCTCTCCAGATGTCGACTACCCTGTCGATCTTCAGAATCTGGATCTTCAGGTTCTCCTTCTGAATCTGAATCAGCTGTAGTGTCGTCACTATCTTCATCAGGGTTATCAGGTGCTGGTACACAAATAGTATGACTTGCATGCACCCACCTTTTTAGACCTCTACACTTGACAGCATTAGTTGTGACAAGTATCACCTGTTTTGCTTTCTGCCACCTGGGTACTAAACAGTTCCTCCTCCGATGAACTTTTGTTCTGACCCAGTCTCCTGGTAATAGATCATGAGCCTGCTCCTTTTCCTTTGAAATCACATCTGTTCCCGCCTGATGGAATACAGAAGTTACCACGTCAGAGAGCTGCTTACAATAATCTAAAATTGCACTATCATTTATTGCTATCAATTTTCCAACTGGAACAAAAGCCTGTCTCATTACCCTTCCCATGAGAATGTCATGAGGGCCTGTTCTTTTATCTGGTGTGCTTCTCAAAGACATCAAAACAAGTGGAAGTACATCAGTCCATTTTATTCCTGTGGCTACACACATTTTTGAAATTCTGTTTTTAATTGTGCCATTGCTCTGTTCAACAACACCTGATGCTTCTGGTCTGTAAGCACAGTGCTGTTTTTGTTTCATGCGAAATGCTTCACAAATTAATTAAATCAGTCTGTTTTCAAAGTGAGTACCACGATCACTTTCAATAGTTACTGGAAATCCATATCTAGGTATGATCTCCCTTAAAAGCAATTTTGCCACAGTAATTAAATCATTGTGACGTGTTGGGAACGCTTCCACCCATCTCGAAAACAGACAGACAATAACAAGTACGTGCCTCAACCTGTTATGTGGTGGCATGTCAATAAAATCCATTTGCAACCTAGTAAAAGGACCACCCTCCCGTCCTATGGTTCCCATGCTTACAACTGTTCT
This sequence comes from Lissotriton vulgaris, assembly GCF_964263255.1. Classification (NCBI taxonomy): domain Eukaryota; kingdom Metazoa; phylum Chordata; class Amphibia; order Caudata; family Salamandridae; genus Lissotriton; species Lissotriton vulgaris. The sequence goes on from NC_141685.1 coordinate 1,244,991,604, forward strand.
TCTGTTTGGATTGATTTGCTGACAGATCAAACAACGCTGGCAAAGTGAGTCTGCAATAACCCTAAGTTTTGGATTATACCAAGTCTCCCTGAACTGTCTGATCATTGTGTCTCTTCCTAAATGACTTGGTCCATGGTACATCCGTGCCATGTCAGCAATCATACAATTGTGCATAACAGGTCTACCATCTTTGTAAACCCAAATTCCATCTTCCTCCTGCTGTCTGCAACCTTCTTTAAGCCAAGTGTTTTTCTCCTCATCGTCTGCCTCATCTTGTAAGTCTTTCACTCCCTGCCATGTTTCTACTACAGATATTAGCATGAGAGAGTTCATTATATGGTCATTATCCTTTTCCCGATTAAGTGAAAGATTATTTTTCGCACAGTATCATGCAGTTTCATCCGCAAAAGCATTTCCTTTTGTTATGTAATCTTGTCCTTTTTTATGCGCCCCACATTTGACCACAGCTATTTTTTCTGGTAACTGAATGCCATCGATCAGTCTTTTAATCAATTTTGCATTCCTGATTGGAGTTCCCGCAGAGGTTAAATAACCTCTTTGAGACCAAAGCTGGCCATAGTCATGGACTAGGCCATATCCATACTGACTATCAGTCACTATGGTAACCTTTTTCCCTGCCGCTTTTTCACAGGCACGAATTAAAGCAACTAACTCTACCACTTGTGCTGAACGAATTCCTTCAAGAGTTGAACCCTCAACTATTTCAGAAACAGTACAGACTGAATATGCTGCTCTCAAAGTGCCTTCATCTGTTCTTAAACAGGAGCCATCAACAAAGTAAACAATGTGTGACTCAGGTAAAGGCACATCTTTAATGTCTTTTCTAGGCTTAGTACAGTATTCCAAAACATCCAAACACTCATGATCAACATCATCAGCTTCATTGTCATTTTCAGAAACCACACTATCTGGTAAAAGTGTAGCTGGATTGAGATTAACACATCTCGCAATGGACACATTATCTGATCCCAGAATAACTTTTTCATATTTGGTTAATCTGTTACTTGACATGTGCTGTGTTTTACTTCTGGTAAGAAGTGTTTCAACTGAATGAGGTACATACACTTTTACAGGAAACCCCATTATGATTCCTTCACTTTGCTCAAGGCTTACACTTGTTGCAGCCACTGCTTTTAAGCAACCTGGCAATGCTTTTGCAACAGGATCAAGAACAGCTGAAAAATATGCTATTGGTTTTCTCATTTTTCCATGTTTCTGAATGAGAACTGATAATGCACAACCTTCCCTTTCACTGCAATACAGCTCAAATTCCTTGTCATAATCAGGCATTCCCAATGCTGGTGCTTCACAGAGACTTTTCTTTAGCTTTTCAAAAGCCTCCAATCCTGTTTTTGTCAAAATAATCGGGTCTTTTATATCTGCTTTTGTTAATATTTGCAAAGGATTTGCAATTACTGAAAACCCACAAATCCATTGACGACAATAACCAACCATTCCTAGAAACATTCTGATCTGTCTTTGTGTTGTTGGTGGTTGTATTGCTCTAATCATTTTTATTCTCTCAATTGTCACTTGTCTGATTCCTTTTGCAATTCTGTGACCAAGGTATTTAACCTCTTGTTTGCAAAACTGTAGTTTTGCAGGTGACACTTTATGTCCTTCATCTGCCAAACGATTCAAAAGTGTAATGGTATCAGTTACACAATTTTCTCTGGTTTTACCTGCAACAAGGAGATCATCTATGTACTGGACCAATGTTGATTCTCCAGGCAATTTTAAATCTTCCAGGGATTTCTTTAATAACTGATTAAAGATAGAAGGACTCTCAGTATACCCTTGAGGAATATGACACCATGCTAAAATACGATCCTGGAACCGGAACGCAAAAATTTGCTGGCTATTTGGATGCAGTGGAACCGTAAAGAAAGCGTTACATAGGTCGATGACCATGTACCATTCTGCATCATGTGGCATCTGATATAAAATTACTGCTGGGTTTGGTACAACTGGACAGCAAGGAGCAACTATCTTATAAACCTTTCTCAGGTCCTGAACTATTCTGTACGTTCCATTTGGCTTTTTAATTCCCATAATCGGTGAATTACATGGGCTGCTTTCAATCTCTCCCAAAACACCTTGCTTAATGAATTTCTCAATCACGGGAATGACACCTTCAATAGTTTCAGGTTTCATTTTGTACTGGGGAATGTTTGGAAAATCTATTCCTTGTTTCACAGTAATTTTTACTGTATCCACATGTTTCATTAAACCCATTTCATCACCAGTTAAATCCCAAATTTTCGGATTAACTGCTTCTTTCAATTCATCAGGTAAATTGTTTTTATCAAAAGCAGGGAATATTTTCTTTTCTTCATCAACCATTAGTAGTGTCAATTTGTACAAACCATCTTCTTCTAAAGTTTGAAGCTCAATGCCTTCTGGTGAACAATAAATTTTGCAATTCATCTTACATAACAGATCACGTCCTAGAAGATTAACAGGACTGCTGTTACAGACAACAAATCTGTGCTTGTCTTTGTAATTTCCAATTTCTACATCACTTGGCTTCGTCAAATTTGTTTTAATCTGCTGATTAGCTACATCAACTACCTGGATAGATTCACCCGAGAGAGGAAGATTTTCAATTTCTACTGATCTGAGCACCGGTGTCCACAAGAAAAGTGATATCTTTGTCATTCACCTTACCATTTACAAATGGACCTGACTGATCTGCCTCAAGAGTGGCTCCAAGCACACACTCTTTTTCCCCTCTCAGGCACCATCATGAGAAATCTTCTGAGTCACTGCTCTCATTTTCTTTTAGCCAAAATTGCTGAGAGACCTTTGACACATTTACTTTTTGTGATCTTTTTACCCGTTCAGCTCCGCAGAAACCCGTCTCTGGACTGTATCTTTGTGTATTCATGCAATTTGGTAAGGGTGGCTGTGGAATTTGATTCTGCTGATTCAATTGGTTTTGCTGATTCACTAACTGTCGCTGTAGCTGTTGCTGCTGACTTATTTCATTTAACTGTCGCTGTAGCTGTTGCTGCTGATTTATCTCACTCTGCATCTGTGGATTTAGTGAATTTTTAAAATTTCTGGGCGGATTTTTACACTCTTGTTTTCAGTGTCCAATTTCGCCGCAATTAAAACAAGGTAGCTTTTGTTTAAGCTCTTCAACATTTATATTAACTTTTGGCTTATTTGTAAAGTTCCCTTTGAACTTCCCTGGATTCTGCTGAAAATTTGTATTCTCTAAAGTTGCTATCTGCTGTTCAGCTACCTTCACTTGTGCCCACATTGCTTTCTCCTTGAGTTTCTTTTGTTTTGAATCTATTTCATCACTGTAGTATTTTGCCTTTCTCAGGATGTCATCAACTGAAAGTGATTGCCATCCGACAATTCCATTTCTAATCATATCCCCAATCTCAGGTCTCAGGCCATAAACAAACCTGTAAATGAAGTGGCTCATATCACTTTCACTTACTTTTTCATAGTCCTGTATTGTTTGAATACCAGGAGTAACCTTTCATAAAAGGAATGAACTGATTCTTTTGGTTCTTGATTTGTTCTGTCAATTGTAACCCAATCTACTTTTTTAGCAGGAATCTTGTCTTTCAGCCAAACAATTACTTTGTCATAGAAATCCATGACAATGTCTGAAGGAGCGCCTGTTATTTTATGTCGAGGCGATTCTTCTTTGGGCCAACTAACAGAAATTTTACATTCTCTCCAAAGATCTGACGGGACAACAATGTCAAAGAAACCATCAAGATCAATCCACAGAACCTTTGAGACTTTAATGAATCTATCAACCTGACGATACCATTCCACCGGCTTTTCTCTCAGCCGAGGGAAATCATTTGTAAACAGTAGAATATCCTGTCTTGTCCAGGGAACGTGAACATAACCCCCACCAGCTATTTCCCTCATAGGAAATTCTCCAAAAACTTCTCCTTTTTCTCTCTTTTCTTCTTCTCTTTTCTTTGTCCATTTAACTCTCCATTTACTTAAATCACCTAATCTTTTTAGAAACACAATTAATTCTTTGATATGGGTTATTCTGCCTGTAGTATTTAGATTCTCTATATCTTTCTCAGAAAAATCCACTCTGTAATGCTTTTGCAATTGTTTCTGGTGAGTCAAATCTATTTCCAATTCAGCAGCCACCTCTTCAAATTGTTCATATTTATTTTTAGTTTTCCATTGAATACTTTTACAAATGAATAACAATTCATCATCCTGATATTGCTTCAAACAATCAGTTCCAATTGTGCCAATTATTAATTCTTCTAAATCTGCTTTTAATTTAGCAACAACAAGTTGTTTAGACTCAGGAACCTGTTGAGGACTCTGTGTTAAATCTGTTTTATTTATGGAACCAGAATCTGATTCTGCAGCTGATGGTGTGACATTTGATAAATTCTGATTTAAACTTAAATTCGGCATTGTTTTATCCTTGTGGATTTCTGTTAACTCTAAATAATAACATTTTTCTGCTACTTTCTGAATTCCTGCATTAAAAGGATTTGCTACAACAGAATGTCTATTTTCACTCTGGTTAAAAACTTGGTACAACAGGACCAATCGTAACCGGAACTGTCACTGCTTCCATGCCTTTTGTTAACTGTTGAATTAATTCTCCCTTTGCTTTTAACTATTCAGTAATATCTGGTACATCTCCAGGTAACTCTGTCTTTTTATCGTTTTTCGAGAAATTATTTCTCGAATTCGAACTATCTCTTGGGGTATTTGTTTTGCTTCTCGATCTCGCTCTTTCAGGTAGTCTCATAAATCTGGGTGAATCGTCAACTTCCCTAGGTGCACTAGGAGAAACTCCTGAAAAACTTCTTGGGGTAGAATGTGAACAACCTGGCTGATAAGGTGGAGGACTATTTAAAATATCCTCTAAAACTGCATCATCTAACTCTTGATCAAGATGACCTTTTTTCTGGGAATTCTTTTGACCTACTGTTTCCACAACCATTTCTAAAACCGGATACAAACCATCATGCATGTCCCCTTTTCTCCAGCGACGCACTTTGTCTTGTTGGGTTTCCCTATCTATGCCTCTTGGTTTTCCCCAATTTTCTCGCTCAAGTTCCATCATTTCAACTTCCCATTCAACTAAAGCTTCAAATTGAGTAGGTCTGGGTTTCGGTGAAAGAGCCATCATTTTTTCTCTTAAATTTCTTAAAACTTTAAAATTAAACAATCCATCCTCTGGCCAGGATAAAACACCATCATTTTTGGTATATTGCATCCAATTTTCAAACCAGAGAACAGTATGATAACCATATTCTCCTTCCATATATGCTGCGGGTGTCTTGTACATATGAAGTAATTTTCCACCACGCGCTTCAATTTTCTTGTCAGGATTGAATACATTTTTAATTTTCTGAAACCATGAAGGCTTCTTTTCTTCTTTATACCAATAACTCATGTTTTTAAACTATTCCGTACAATTTAGAAAAGATCGTAAATATTTCCCTGTCGTTCCGCTACTCCGACCAATCCGTGCGCGAAACTCACCAACAAGCCAATCAGGTTAAGCCTCGTCACCACTTTGCTCAACCAATGAGAATCTAGTCTTTAGAAAGGACCAATCAGCTAACAGCTCATTTTGGTCACGTGAACCAATCAGTGCGCTCGCTGTGACGTATGTCAACCAATCGCAGCGCGAACCCAGTGACGTATACTGCCGCTGCAGTGAAGCTGCGCTTGTCAGTGTCACTCCGTAAACTCACCCCTCCTTTACACAATATTTTCACAGCGCCATTTTAAAACAATCCTTTTCAATGGATTTCGTTTAATAACTAGAGAAAAACAAACCATTTGTCCGTTTCACTAAACAAAGTGATAGTTTTACCAAACATTCAAGATTACACTCTCGTGAAATAGACGACGCTACTTTCATACGGAAAACCTATTCATGCTTACATGAAATTTTCTTCGGTAGGACTTTAACCAACCAATAGTAATCCACAAACGCCAGCAAGAATAGACGACACTACCTCACCCTTCACACAAGCTCGGAAAAATCCTACTACTCTTTTCGCAACGAGTTTTAAAACAGGCTCCTAGGGCCCGATGTAGGTCGGTCGGTAACGGCCGAAAATCGGTATTTTCGACCGTTACCGACCGGTATACCTGAAATGGTATGTAGGGGCACAATTTTACAGAATCGGTAAATTTACCGATTCGGTAAATTTACCGATTCGGTAAAATACCGAATCGGTATTTTTACCGATTCGGTAATTCTCCGATGTAGGTGGGACTCTTCAGAGTCCCAGGAGCCTTAACGAATCGGTATTTTACCATCAAATCCAATTTGATGGTAAAATACCGATTCAGGTGTGCATGCACATGTGTGAATGCACACCTATGCCATGTGACAGGCAGACCTGCCCTTAGGGCAGGTATGCCTGCCACATGGCACCCGTGCCTGTTTAGGGGGTGCCAGAGGGTGTCAAAGTGACACCCCCTGCACCCTTGTGTGAATCGGTATTTACCGAATCGGTAAATACCAAATCGGTAATGCCCATTCATTCCAATGGGCTTCAAAGCCCATAGGAATGAATGGGCATTACCGATTCGGTATTTACCGAATCGGTAAATACCGAATTCTTCCGAATCAGTATTCCAGCACATCTGGAATACCTACATGTCCACAGCTTAGATTTACCGATTTTTAATTACCGAATCGGTAAAATTCGGTAATTAAAAATCGGTAAATCTATTTTACCTACATCTAGCCCCTAGTCGCTATACTCAGAACTACAATTTCATAGGCAATCCTCACTAATCATACAACCTATCATACCTAAAAATCCCTAAACTTGTGTTGTACGACCACAACACTTAGTGATAATTCAGTACCACTAATTTGAAACGGAACAAATGAACTGTGTAACACTACTCTGCCGGCACATAGGATTTTTCTCACTGCTGGAAAAACCCTTTCGACAACATATAACAACTAGACAAAACTTAACATGTGTTAAACATGTATCCTATGTAAATACCATGTAACATGTCAGTTACCATAGTAACCGAACTCTGCTACCAAAGATTTGATCCAGCAGGCCAAAGGAAATTCAGTCTCATATGTACAACTCTACACCACAATACTCACCATTATTTAAATAACTATCATTAGGCCCATAGATGTCTGAGACGTGAATTGACCAACTGAATCAAATGACCTAATTAATCAATAACCATAATAAACAACTTAATTAAGTCAAAATCATCGGCAATGGATTAACTGATGATAACTTTAAAGAAACAAACAAGACCAGCTTGTCATTTCGAAATCTATTTTATTAACTTTATTAATCGAGCAAAGAGCATTAAAGAACTTAAATCTTTATTAGCATTTTATTTAGCAGCTTTATTAATTAGAAACGGCACATTAGACTGTCAGTTCAAATCAAATCAGCATGAGAAAATGTTTAAAAACTAAATAGAACTCATTCCCTAAACCCTATTTCCCTAACTTAGCTAAGAAACCTAAAGGGAAAAACACAAGTTTGATTAGTTCTTACGTGAGTCAAAAATCCGGCAGCATCTCCCTCGCACAGGAACGAGTCGACAGTGCTCTTTCTAAAGGGGCAATTTTTATACCTTTTTCCTATCTAAAACTAACTAAAAGAATACAAATATCCGTGCAACACGAAGCACGATTGGTCAGGAAAATCGCCCGATGAAGTCATTTGCCTTTCGCATAGCGAAGTTCACGTTTCCTCAAGAGCGGCATTGTTCCTTTATTATGAATGACAGTGACTCTTCCGAGAGTCGCAACATGAAGCAAAATGTCTCTTGCTTCCTTCGTCCAAGCTTTTCCGCCGCTAAACATCCTGTCCTTGACCATGAAAGTTTATTCAGAAACGTTTTCAATGCTCCACACAGCTCTGCTGTTCAAGCGACTTTCAAAGAATTAATGAAGAAATTATTTTCATTTTCAATCGCTGCTGTGCAAGGCCCAACTTTGACAGGACTTCGAACATCCATTTTAGAAATAGGCCATAGGCCTTTTTTAGCATGAGTCTAGTATGCAAGGAAACACAAGACAATAATTTATTCAAGAAATGATAATTATTCTGTTGCCCACCCCCCTGACTAATGTTAACCCATTAGTCTATATTACCTAGCTTTGCATACAAAAGATAGACATAGCACAGTCACATAAAAAGACACAACAAAAACAAAAGCACATTTAAAAGAATTCACATGCAATCATTTGAAACAGCCGCAATTAATGTTTGACAAAGCAAAAGACAAGGTAAATATATTATTTGAAACAAAACAAGAAACATGACGAGAGCACATATAGTTAAACCCAAATGTTTATGTCGGTGCACATTATTCTAGGTTGAGTGAGTACAAAAACATGCAACACTCGTTAGTGATTTAAAAATTATAGGAATTATTCAGCGGACTGAAACTAAATTTATCTTAAAAGTCCGCTTCATCAATACAATTGAATATGTAATTAAAAATGTGCTGTTAAATTCACCATTTTGGTCTGTCTTTTCCCAAAATTTTCTGGGGGGAGGAGCCTCCCGAACCTCCCAAGTAGTGGTCGGGCTCGCTCGGTGCGCTCGCTCACTACACGCCGCACGTGGGCTGGTCTGGCAAAACTTGCCAGGGCTGCTTTCAGTTCCCAGTCCGCCCCTGACCAATAGGAAACAATGAGCCGACTTTATACCCACTGTAAGTTATTAGTAAGCTGACAATAGATCTTTTGCAACAAGACAGCTTGCGCTGTCGGGCAGGCTCAATTGAAGGTAAATAATTGGGTTAGAAGAATGTAGAAGTTAGCTAAGAACAGAACGTTGTCCTTTGACGTATTAATCAAGTCCATTGTCATTCTTTCCTTGATCTCGGCCACCTCAACGATGGCTGACTTTCTCTTCATTACACAAATTGAACTCTTAACCTTCTTAGGTAAAATTAAACCCACCGCATATTCTGAAAACCCCATTCAATTTTGTCTGATAAAGAGCATTGCAGCGGAGTTTGAAACCATTGGGTCCTGCTAGTCAGTGCATCCTTTTCCTGTGGTATCTTCCTTGATTTCTTGGAGTCTGGCCAAGTCTTACCCCTGCTCAAAAAGGTACGCACTGCATCCCAACTACTTTTCAAGCAATTGTTTCCACATAATCTTCTCCAGCTTAACCTATCAGACTTCTGTCCTGGATGCACAACAGAGTCTGACTCCATTCTGGTGGTATATGATGTTCTCTGTGTACCAGATAATGGAGGTGCCTAATTGTTTGCACTTCTAAATTTCCCAGCAGCATATGATACAGGGAAGCAAAAAGACCTGCTAGCCACCATGGATAACCACAAGGACCTGGGGATGGTATGGAGGGTTCTGCACAGGTTCTCATTCTTTCTTGCTGGGCGTTCCAAGTTTGTGCAGAGCAGTTTCTCCAAATCGTCATCTGCCAACTTCCCTTAAAGGTGGTTCTAAACGTCATTCCGGTGAGCATACAATTCAACATCAGTATGAAGCCACCAGGTGATCTAGTTATTTGCACAGGCATGTCCATTGACCATTATGTAGATCGTACCAATTGTGTCTATGTATGCCGTCCCTGAAATGAAAGCACACTGAAAGAATAAAAAGAAATGCAGAAAGAAGCAACAGAAGTTCTCAAAGACAAAGAAAAGTGCAGGAAGAAGGAAGACGTGCAGAAAGAACAAACAGAGGAGCAGAAAGAGACCTTGTTGCAAAATCATCCTGTACCCTCAACTTTTCCAGATGGTTACTGGTGGTAACTGACTCTGACTAACCAGTCCTAGAGCCAGTGCTATGCTAAAAGACACTTAGAATACAGTTAAAACACCTACATACACTAGGGAACACTATGCGTTGGGGTACCCCTGTGATTACTATGGCCTCCTCTGTAAGACCCTAGTACATAATAGGGCAGGGGGATTAAAACTTCCTCTTAAAATGCGCCACAAGGCACGTTTGCACACTGGTGAAGGGAGGTGAGGGCTGAGCTGACGTTTGCAAACACGCACTGTGGCCGTTTTAATTTGGTGGATAAAGCCCCTTTGAATCCTGGGTGTCCCTTGGATCCAACTAGCCCACCAGGTATCTCCAGTTTGCGCCACAGAGCTGTGTTGCAGAGAGGTGTAAAAATGGGTACGGCCTGGACCACCTCTCTGCAACGCAGCACAGTGGTGCATACTGGAAGCACCTGGTGGACTAGTTGGCCCCCAGGGGCACTCAGGATTGAAGGTGAATTATTTCCCCAACTTAAAATGCGCCATAGGGCATGTTTGCACATGTCACCTCAGGCCCCATCCCCTCCCTTCACCACTGTATAAACGCGCCCTGTGGCAGTTTTAAGTTATGAGATTAAGTCCCCTAGAATCCTTAGGGTCCAACTAGCCCACTAGGTACCTCCAGTAAGTGCCACAGAGCTGTGTTGCAGAGAGATGTAACAAGGGGCATGGCCTGGACCACCTCAGGCCCAGTCCTCTCCTTTCCCCACTGTGTAAACACGCCCTGTCGCCGTTTTAAGTTGGGAGATTAAGTCCCCTTGAATCATGAGGGTCCCTAGGGTCAAACTAATCTGCTAGGTACCTCCAGTGAGCGCTGTTGCAGAGAGGTGTAAAAAGGGTCGCGTCCTGGACCACCTCTCTGCAACGCAGCGCAGAGGCACTTACTGGAAGCACCTGGGGTGCTAGTTGGCCCCCAGGGGCCCTCAGGATTGAAGGGGAATTATTTCCCCAACTTAAAACCCGCCACAGGGCGTGCGTATTTGAACACGTCACCTCAGGCCACACCCCCTCCCTTCACCACTGTGTAAACTCGCCCTGTGGCCGTTTTAAGTTAGGAGATTAAGTTCCCTTGAATCCTGAGGGTCCCTAGACTCCAACTTGCCCACTAGGTACCTCCAGTAAGCTCCATAGAGCTGCGTTGCAGAGAGGTGTAAAAAGGGGCACGGCCTGGACCACCTCTCTGCAATGCAGCACAGTGGCGCTTACTGGGAGCACCTGGTGGTCTAGTTAGCCCCCAGGGGTCCTCAGGATTGAAGGGGAATTATTTCCCAGACTTAAAACGCACCACAGGGCGTGTTTGCACACGTCACCTCAGGCCCCGTCCCCTCCTTCACCACTGTGTAAACACGCCCTATGGGCCTTTTTAATTTGGGAGATTAAGTCCCCTTGAATCCTGAGGGTTCCTAGAGTCAAAGTAGCCAACTAGGTACCTCCAGTAAGTGCCACAGAGCTGCGTTGCAGAGAGGTGTAAAAAGGGGCATGGCCTCTGAACACCTCTCTGCAGCGCAGCTCCCTGGTGCATACTGGAGGTACCCGGTGGGCTAGTTGGTCCTCAGGGACCCTCAGTATTGAAGGGGAATTAATTCCCCAACTTACAACTCATCAGGAGGCGCGATTGCACAATGGTGAAGGAAGGGGCGGGGCCTGAGATGACATGTCTGCAAACACACCCTGTGGTGCGTTTTAAGTTGGGGAATTAATTCCTCTAAAATCCTGAGGGTCCCTGGGGGCCAACTAGCCCACCAGGTACCTCCAGTATGCGCCAGAGAGCTGCGTTGCAGAGAGGTATTCAGAGGCCACGCCCTTTTTACAAGACTCCGCAATGCAGCTCCGTGCCGCTTACTGGAGGTACATGGTGGACTAGTTGGACCCCATTCCCAGGGTGTTGGGGACGGTGGGGGGTTCCCAATCCCTCCACGGTCCCGCCGGCTCCCCGCGTCCTGCGGGAGCCGGCATTGCTTTTCCACATGGGGAGCTGCTAAGATGCAGCTCCCTGTTTGGAAAAGCAATCTGCTTTGGTATTTGGAAGAGAGAGCAGATTTCCTTCTCTCTCTTCCAAATACCAAAGCAGAGTTTGCTATGGCAGGGCGGGTGCCACGAGGCTACCGCCCTGCCATAGCAGACTGCAGTGTCCCGGGGGTGGGCACCCCGGGACACTGCAGGAGCCGGCCCTGGGGGGTGGCGGTCCCCAGGGCCATGACAGGGCTCAAGTGTGTTTTTTCTTCTTTCTTCCGATGCCCTACCTCTGTAGGCATAGTTAGAAACTAGCATTTAAAAAACCTTAGAAATTAACTGACAAAAACATAGGTTTCAGGCACGTTATAGTTACAAATTAGCATTTAAAAAACCTTTGAAATTCACTGAAAAAACCATAGGTTTCAGGGGCGTTATAGTTAGTTGGACATTTCACTCGTACAAAACCATTGAAATTCCCCCATGATAGTTAGTTCAGCTAACTATAACTTGCTCGCCCGCAATGCACTGCTGATGACGTCACTTATTACATCACTCATGACATGGTCAGTGACATCACTCATTACATCACTTGACAGACATGTAGCCACTCGCCAACCCATGCAGCCACTTAAATACATAGTGAGAGACTTATACATATATTTATATATTTAAACATTACTCACTAACCCATGTATTCACCAAGATACACTTAATCAGTCAGATAAACAATCAATTTTTCAAAACAAAATCATCCATTTAGACACTTATATACCCATTTATTCTTCCATCGACCTTGAGATATACATATATAAAACATATTTAATTTTCAGAAAAACACACATTCACTGGATGATGTCATCAGTGATGTAATTTGAGATGTCATCAGTGATGTCATGAGTGATGTCACTGACCATGTCATGAGTGATGTAATATGTGACGTCATCAGCACTGCATTGCGGGCGCGCGAGTTATAGTTAGCTGAACTAACTATAACAGGGGAATTTCAATGGTTTTGTACAAGTGAAATGTCCAACTAACTATAACGCCCCTGAAACCTATGGTTTTTTCAGTGAATATATATATACATAAATATATATATATATAGACGTGTGTGTATATATCCAATCGCGTAGATCGGCGAAGCAGGAGACGGACCACAGGATCAGGTAAAGTGAGTTTATTTTCTTTTTCTCAGGGGAAAAGTAGCAAAATATATACATATATATACATACATACGCATACCAGTTGTCACTTGTTAGTTATAGTTAGGATGACGTTTTCATAGGAAAAGCATGTTTTGGTTTGCTGATAACTTTGTTCTGGTTTGATGAATCTTTTTGAAACTTTCCAAAAACAGTTAATCACTTCAGCTTCTTCCTGTAAAGTTTTGGGGTGAACTGTCAAGCTGGGGCCGGGAAAAAGGGTGTGGCCACAAAACACATTTCCCCATGCAATTTTCCATAGGAATATTAAACTAAGCTACAGCTGAAACTGCTGAATGGAATTGCACCAAATTTGGCAAAACACTATATCTTGATCCAGAAAGCTGCTTTTTGTGATTTGGTGTAAATGAGTTCCATAGTTTTGGAGAAAAATAAGTTTAAAATGTATGTATATTTCACACCACGGAGGATCCGCAGGCTGACAGATGTAGAGATAAGATTTGATTGGCTGCCACAACATCAACTAAGATATGGCTGCAGCCATTTAGAGCTAGGGCACTGAGTCTCCTGTCCTGGCAAAAAGTTAAAGAAAACAATTAGGAAGTGTAGGAAATTTGGGTTATTGATTTTGGGGGAGGTGGGGGAACCCTTCTCAAGCAGCAACCACAATTTATGTTGGTGTGAAACACAAGCAAACCCCACATGTATCTGTACTTAACACTCTGAAAACTTGGCACAAAAGTAGCCAGGCGTAACTTAGAGGCAATATGTAAAGTATGTATGCAGCACCTCAAACAGCAATAAAGTAAAAAACACAACACAAGAAATATCCTATACCAATTTAGAAAGATAGAGAAACATTAATACAATATTTGAGACCAAAACAGCAACAATTTAATCAGTAGAACCAAAGATATATAATTTTACAGATTTAAGTACAAATAGTGCCTAAAAGCACAAAGTGCCACTGTTGTTATTTGGTCATGCAGGACCAGGGCAAAGTCACAAGTTCAGGCTGACCACGATGGCGGATGGGCCAGATACAGGGACCAATTTAGGCCAGCTGAATAAAGTACTGTAAATCCTGGTTGAGAAGCTTTGGCTGGTCCCACATTGATGATGCGCCACTCATCAGTGATTTGTAGCTGTGATGCAAGGTGCTGAGTCGAGAATGTATTGCACAGTAGCAGTTCTAAGGAGCTCCGATTCGAGGTCCTGTGTCGGGATGCGTTAATCAGCAGCGGAGAGCTTCAGGGCTGTGGTGTAAGGTCCTGCATCGAGGATACATTGCACAGTGGGGGTTCTGAGGAGCTGCGAGGTCCTGTTTTTGGGATTTGTTGTGCAATTGTGGTTCTGATGCGAGGCGATGCGTCATGCTGAATTGGTTTTGCTTGGATAACAGTTGGGCTGGCAGATCATATTCAGGCCCACTTCCAAGGGCCCAGTAGTGGGGTGGCTTTACTTGGAGGGGCAAGACAAACATCAGACCAAGTCCAGGTGCTGAACTCAAGGTGGCTGGAGCCTTTTCTGTCCCTAAGGCTCTGATCAGGAGGCTAGTCAACTAGCCTTTGGAGTCACTATTGTGGTTTTGGGTTCAAGATGAAGATCCAGTTCTTCTCACTCAGGCAGCATGGCAGCAGAGTGGCAGTGCAGCAAAGTAGTGGTCCTTCTAGCAGCAGGGTAGCATAGCAGTCCCTCTGAGCTTACTACAGGTCCAGAGGTTTACTGAAGTGTTGAATATGAGGACCCATTATTTATCCTTGGTGTCAGTTTTGAAGTAGGAGAGGTTTCTAGAGGATAACACCCCTAAAGATGTTTGGAATTTCCTGCCTCCCTGCCCTGCCCTCAGCTTGTCTGGGGGCACAAGAGTAGAATGAAATTCCTTGTGAGTGTGCTGAGGCAGAGTCTTTGCTATGTGCAAGTGTAGTTGACAGCTTCGCCCCGCTTTTCAAGTCAGAGATGGCCCATCTTGCCAACACCCATTCCTCCTTTGTTTCACTGTCTGGGACCAACTGCCAGCTAAACCTACTCATGTGACCAAGGGTACAGGCTACAGGCACCAAATAGGTGGGAAAAGAAAAGTCATACTTTCTAAACGTGGCATTTTCAGAATTGTCACTTTAAATCCGACTTAATCATAAAAAGGTTTTAAATGACAATTCTTTAGACACCTAACTCGATATTCTTACCTGCTCCCAATTGAAAGTTATCACTTATTAAATGTAATAAGGTTTCCCAATGTTATCCTATGGGAGCGGCAGGCCTTGTAGTAGTGAAAAATTCATGTATGAGTTTTTCACTACAAGGACATACAGAACTTAAAAGTTCATGCCAGACTTTTTCAATACAATGTAACCTGTCCTATGGGATGTTTAGGGTCCACAATAGGGGTCACTTATTTGAGTTAAATGGAAAGGTTTATGTTATGTTATGTTATGTTATGTTAATAGCTCTTATAGAGCGTGCGATTACCCTTGGGTTTAGACCTGGCAAAAGGTTTATTTTGCCAGGTCGAAATGGCAGTTTGAAAATGCTCACACAGGCTGGAATGGCAGGCCTGAGCCATTATTAAAGAGCT
This sequence comes from Lissotriton vulgaris, assembly GCF_964263255.1. Classification (NCBI taxonomy): domain Eukaryota; kingdom Metazoa; phylum Chordata; class Amphibia; order Caudata; family Salamandridae; genus Lissotriton; species Lissotriton vulgaris. Next base: position 1,245,007,087 of record NC_141685.1, read on the forward strand.
ACTTAAGCGGGTGGCTTGATCAGTGTTACAGGCCCACTAGTAGCATTTAATTTACAGGCCTTGGATGTATGTGGTACCACTTTACTAGAAACTTACAATTAAATTAGATGCACCAATTGGATATAAGCCAAGTTTACCATGTTGAAAGGAGAGAGCACAAGCACTTTAGCACTGGTTAGCAGTGGTAAAGTGTCCAGAATCCTAAACGCCAACAAAAACAGGTTCAAAAAGAGGAGGGTGAAGGCAAAAAGATTGTGGATGACCCTACAGAGAGGGCTGAGTCCAAAATGTCAGGGGGGATGGATGTCTTGACCCCCTATCCCCGGGCCCAAAACATATAAAAAAATGAATTGGATTGTGGATCCCTAGTAGGTCAGGACCCGGGAAGTCGACGCAAAAGTGTTTTGGGAAGGGGGTGTGCAGGTCTCTCCCCCAGAGCGATTCATTAATAATTAGGAGAGGGGTGATTGACAACCCTCACCAGGCCACTTTTAGGCCCTGGGGACCCCATCCTCCAGTGCTTCTTGATTTTTAAACAGGAGAGGGGTTGGCTGTCCCTCCCTGGGCCATTTTTAGGCCATGTGGTTTTTAGGGCTCGCCTAGGCAGCGCACATGCGCTGCTCTAGGAGGGCCTTTAGCCATCAGTCTTCACTTTTCAAGCACTGCACTCGTGTTTGTGGCGGCATCCACCTTGCGGGAGCGAGCAGTGGCGCGTCACAAGCACGAGTGCAGTGCTTGAAAAGTGGACTGTGCGTGCATGCACGCATCACTCCCAGGCTTGTTAATCCAGTCACAAGAAGCGACACCATTGCAGCTTCCGAGATGTTCTTTTTCACACCCTCCTTTATTTTTAATCCTAGCCGAGGTTAGCGAGATGCTGCTTGTCGCGCACGGCTGATGTAGCCCTTTTTCATACAATATTGCATAAGATAAGGCAGGCTTTCATTGCCATGTTAGCTGCATCCATGTGCCGCTGAGCTATTGCCATGGCTACATGCCCCACTGTTCCCTCGCATTCTCATGCCTCAGCCACCCTCTGATACTGGTTTTTGCTTCTTTTTTAATGGGAATTCTTCACAAAAGCTCACAGTCTGTGATTTTGACACATGATGCATTCGTTTTCATTTCCTGTAAGAAAAGCGAAAGATAGCCTGTGCAAAGTGTGTGCTTATTCACGTGCAATCAACAAGTCAACAATCACAAGCGCACTGACACACTCATGGGTACACAAACACACACGCCTACAGACCCATAAATATATACTCTGAGACACAGTTGCACACTCAAAACCAATCTCACAAAAATGCACACGCGTGCGCACACACTGATACAATCAAATACACTGACCCAGTGACAAACAGACATGCACTAACACAGAGAAATAACACACAAATACAAACACAAATATGCACATACTGACATTCTCACATACACAATCACAGACGGACTAATACATTCACATACACATTTACACAAACAATGACAGAAATATTCTTTCACGCTCATAGGCACACAAATACTCATACAGTACACACTCGTAAACTCTCATACATGTGCGCTTGCACACATGTACGTGTACTTATATCCAGTGTTGAGGAAAATAAAAGAGCAAAATAAAAATATATTTTCAGACTATTTATCCGACTTTCTCCATTATTCACCCTCATTGAACTGAACAGTCTAGTTTCATTGTAAAATCTGTGTTATCTAAATGCCCTGTGGGATTATGATAAAAAGGGAACCCATTAAACTGAAAAGCTAACAAATGGGAGAAAGCCTGGAGGCTGGCAAAGCCAATATTTCTCAACTTTCCTGCTGTTAGGTTTTGTCAGTGCTTTTTGCTGACGTTGAACAACACACAAAACAAGCATTGGCTTAGCCAATAGGTCTCGCCTTTGGGACCTGCTGCATAACTAAATACTTATGAGGTCCCAAAGGCGAGACCTATTGGCTCTGTCAATGCTTGTTAATAAATGAGGAGGGGGTGAGAGGCGCCCATCAAGAGCCATCCTGTGGCCCAGTGGACCCAACCCTTAGGACACCAATGTTTCGTACCACGGAGAGTGCAGGCATTACCTGCCCTAATTCCCCTGAGCTGGGAATGCAACTTTACCTCCAAGGCGAGGGAAGCACAGAAATAAGCTGCTCCCACTTGGGCTGGGCCTAATGAACAGTGGGCTTTCTCCAGCACCCAGAATGGGTACCAGTTGGGAAATGCTATGGCTTTGGGGCACCCTCTGCGGCCACTATGGCTTGCCTGTCAGCTGTTGATGCCCTGGATAGACACCGGGACATCCACAGGAAAAATAACTGCCGGCTCCATACAGCAGTCTTTTTGAGTGCTGGCTGGGGAGTGGCATGGCCACAGGGGCCTTGGGGCTCCCTCCATGTCCCCCAACTAAAAAAACATTTTTCTTAGAAAAGTGGGGAGGTGCACCGAGTGGGCACCCATAGTAAAAGTTAGTCTGGAACACACCAGCACCCACAATGAGTGATGGCGGGGGGTCGGCATGGATGGGGGGGCCTTGGCCTCCCCATGAAGCCACCCAATTAAAAAAAAAGTGTGGGTTTCCAAGGTAGGACTGGGACACCCAAAAATAATAGGAAGAAAAGAGTAATAAATGAGCGGCAGGAGTTGCTCATGTATGCCTCACTGCTTGCTATTAGTGCCCCATAATATCATGCAAAGACTTTTTAATAATATTTTTTAATCCTGGTGGTGGGGTAAGGGCACCACCAAGCATTTTGTTTAACATCCTGGAGGGCTGCAGGGAACACAGCAGCATTTAAAAACACAGTAAGTTACCTGCGTCATTGAATCCATGACCTCAGGAGAACACTCAATATGTTTTTGTTAACACACCCCAGGCCTGAGCTCTATGCTCTTCAGCTGGATTGGAGGGACCCCCTGTGGTTGGTTTAATGGCTGCACTTTATGGTCTGAAAAATATTGAAGAAAGATTTAAACATGTTTATTTTTCTGCAAAAAATACTCTATTCAAAATATTTTGTGAAATTCACTTTTTTCAAACAATGCCATGTGTGATTTTAAAAATATTTTTTCATTTGATTATAGTTCTTGGTGACTTTTTGACAAAGCATATAAGTCTGCTTTATACATGTTGACGCTGCGCCCAACCCCACATGGGGAGTTGGGCACAGGGCCTGGCCTGTAGCCAGGCCCTGTTACCAATCAAAACAGAAAAGGGGGTGGTGATGGACAGAGTATCTGAATTAGGCAGAACACTCGTATCCAGTCAACAGATCAGGGCTTGATCCATCACCGTTTTTTAGCTCACTGCACCATCCCAGCTCAGAACCTGGCTACATGCAAATTAGTCTGTCCCTGGCCCAGTGCATCATGGGAACAGGGCAGACCAAACTACCAAGCCAATTCTTTCACTGGAAAGGAAACAAGCTTCCGGGGACCGGTTTCTGGCATTACAGCCGTCTTCGGCCCGGCTTGCTTGAATCCTGATGGTGCAGTGAGCAAGGGACTCATGTCTGAGCATACCCTTCCACGCTTATGGTGGACAAAACGATATAGAAAAGGGGGTGGTGATGGACAGAGTATCTGTATTAAGCAGAACACTCGTACCCAGTCAACAGATCAGGGCTTGATCCATCACCGTTTTTTAGCTCACTACACCATCCCAGCTCAGAACCTGGCTACATGCAAATTAGTCTGTCCCTGGCCCAGACTAATTTGCATGTAGCCAGGTTCTGAGCTGGGATGGTGCAGTGAGCTAAAAAACGGCGATGGATCAAGCCCTGATCTTTGGACTGGGTAGGAATGGTCTGCTTAATTCAGACACTCTGTCCATCACCACCCCCTTTTCTGAATCGTTTTGTCCACCATAAGCGTGGAAGGGTATACTCAGATGTGAGTCCCTTGCTCACTGCACCATCAGGATTCAAGCAAGCCGGGCCGAAGACGGCTGTAATGCCAGAAACCGGTCCCCGGAAGCTTGTTTCCTTTCCAGTATAAGAATTGGCTTGGTAGTTTGGTCTGCCCTGTTCCCATGATGCACTGGGCCAGGGACAGACTAATTTGCATGTAGCCAGGTTCTGAGCTGGGATGGTGCAGTGAGCTAAAAAACGGTGATGGATCAAGCCCTGATCTTTGGACTGGGTAGGAGTAGTCTGCTTAATTCAGACACTGTCCATCACCACCCCCTTTTCTGAATCGTTTTGTCCACCATAAGCGTGGAAGGGTATACTCAGATGTGAGTCCCTTGCTCACTGCACCATCAGGATTCAAGCAAGCCGGGCCGAAGACGGCTGTAATGCCAGAAACTGGTCCCCGGAAGCTTGTTTCCTTCCCAGTATAAGAATTGGCTTGGTAGTTTGGTCTGCCCTGTTCCCATGATGCACTGGGCCAGGGACAGACTAATTTGCATGTAGCCAGGTTCTGAGCTGGGATGGTGCAGTGAGCTAAAAATCGGTGATGGATCAAGCCCTGATCTTTGGACTGGGGAGGAGTGGTCTCTTAATTCAGGCACTCTGTCCATCACCACCCCCTTTTCTGAATCGTTTTGTCCACCATAAGCGTGGAAGGGTATACTCAAATGTGAGTCCCTTGCTCACTGCACCATCAGGATTCAAGCAAGCCGGGCCGAAGACGGCTGTAATGCCAGAAACCGGTCCCCAGAAGCTTGTTTCCTTTCCAGTATAAGAATTGGCTTGGTAGTTTGGTCTGCCCTGTTACCATGATGCACTGGGCCAGGGACAGACTAATTTGCATGTAGCCAGGTTCTGAGCTGGGATGGTGCAGTGAGCTAAAAAACGGTGATGGATCAAGCCCTGATCTTTGGACTGGGTAGCAGTGGTCTGCTTAATTCAGACACTCTGTCCATCACCACCTCCTTTTCTGAATCGTTTCGTCCACCATAAGCGTGGAAGGGTATACTCAGATGTGAGTCCCTTGCTCACTGCACCATCAGGATTCAAGCAAGCCGGGCCGAAGACGGCTGTAATGCCAGAAACCAGTGCCCGGAAGCTTGTTTCCTTTCCAGTATAAGAATTGGCTTGGTAGTTTGGTCTGCCCTGTTCCCATGATGCACTGGGCCAGGGACAGACTAATTTGCATGTAGCCAGGTTCTGAGCTGGGATGGTGCAGTGAGCTAAAAAACGGTGATGGATCAAGCCCTGATCTTTGGACTGGGTAGGAGTGGTCTGCTTAATTCAGACACTCTGTCCATCACCACCCCCTTTTCTGAAACTGTTACCAATCAGCCACCCTGCATTGTAATGCGCATAGAAACATACAAATTCACTGAAACAAAACAGAGGTTAAAGTGACATTATATTTAGGAATTGTAATATTATCCTACTTTACACTTAAAAAAACTTTTGAAATTCACTGAAAAAAAATCAAATGTTAAAGTTAGGTGAAAATGTAATTTAAAACATAGTTTTTAAATTAACAAAACAACTGAAAATCAACAGTTTTAGTTTTCTCAAGTAACTATAACTCATGCCCTAATGTAACTATAACTCACTGCCTTGCAATCCACTACTAACTACTTCACATATTACAACAATCATGACATGTTCTATGACATCGTTGAAAACATCACTGTAACATCTGAAATGACATCACTGATGATAACACCGTGCATGACGTGGCTGCAAGTTATAGTTAATTTAGGACGAGTTATCAAATTTTTAAATTTGATAACATTCCTGGCTTTACGCATTAATAGTAAGCTCCAATTACCTTCCCACCCATTGGGATTGTAGCAGTAGATGGCAGAGATGGCACAGAGAGAACAGAATCATTAACACTTTTCTACTGCCCTAAAATGTGAAACTCACCCACAATAACTCATTCTGATTTAGATTCTGCTTCACAGAGGTTGCTTACTGACAACAATTTGGCCGGTAACCAACAACAGCAAACTTGGCTTGATCCCCTCTGCCCACCTATCAAACAGACAGCAACTAAACAGCTTGAGTGGAAAACTTCACATATTCATAATACAGTGCAGTTTACTCCTACCTGTCAATGTCTCAATTGAACACTGCAAAAAATGCGATCTGTCTTCCAGGGACGAGATCTGTCCTACTTCCAAAGCACTCAATACCCTCTGACCTTTCATTGGTCTTTCCCAAGGCCTTCTCAAACCACTTTACCTTGCCAGTCAAAGTCTCAGTTCTTAAACTGAGGAACAAGTTTGATAAGACTTCACCTCTGCTATTTGTCTTCGTAGGGTTAGGCATCTCACGTAAAACTGTAATCCTCTTCAAGAAGGACTAAGCCCATATTGGCATGATCCTCAGCAGAGCAAGTCTTAAAGAAGTCATCTGCCCCTTTTCTCTTTTACTTTTGTGACATGATGGTGGAACAGGGGAGGTAGGGCATAGAGACTCAGATTTTCCAAAACGCAATTGTCTACTCTTGTGGACAAGCCAGGAAGTCCACAAGAGCATCTTTGCAGAGGCAGCTCATCACACCATTGGGGCTATGGAGAGGTTAAGGAGCACACAGAATATTTGCAGTGAAAACTAAATGAAAAGGGTACTACATGTCTGGTGTTTCTGCACATGTAGTCAGGCACAATGCTGTCACTCACAGCGCAGGACAGCCCGTGGATGAAGTGTACTGACCCACTGCCCCATGCTGTACACTGTGGTGTGTGGAAGTAAAATATGAACGACACCTGTGGGTGAAGACGCCTGACCGAAAGCCCATATGAATACTTTAGTGCCCCTCTTCTTCAAAGTGCAGTGCATACGATCTGTGCCTTGTTGCATTAAGACCACCCTAAATAAATTGTTGCCAATCTTCCTGAGTGTGCAGAGTATACATGATTCTCTGCCTTGGAAACACGTGTAATGGGATTATGGGATTGCTTCTAGCTGCACACTTATTGCCTCATAAGTGTATCACCCTAGGCACCAGTATTTATTTGCTGGAACCTCCAGCGTAGTTTTACTTCAACCATTCAATCTGCAATCGTTCTATAGAAATATTACTCCATATTCTTGTTAAGTTCAAAATCCAAAATTATTTTATTCACTTTTCATTCTTTTCAAAATTCAAGACAATCCATGTTCCAATGCATTTCGGTGTTTGACCACACCTTCGTCAGGGAACGTCTACAATTTAAATAAACAAAACATTTTCTCAGTGCATGTATCATTACAATCAACATTTCTTACGCGCTGTGAATGTGGAATCAAGTTAATCCTATGGTTTAAGTTGGCATCTGTATGTTAAATGTAACCGTTATCAGTGACTGTATCAAGTTCTAGGTAAGTTTGGTAACACTCGGGGTTTGCTACTTAGTTACGCTCTTGTTACCTATTGCTGTGGGCGCTACCCCTACTGCTCCGTGAATAACGGCTAACTCTATGATAATTATGCCCGCCATTTCTCACCTTGTTCGTAAAGTGAAATCAACTCATTCTGCTCCCGCAGAGTCGCCCCGCTCCTCTTGAAGTTCGAAAAATCTTCGCTCACTACGCGCTGGTTCGCGCATGCGCTCTATGTGGGTTGGACTTTTTTTATCTGTTCTAGCTTTATTGTTCGCTACGCCATCACTGCTGTACTTTACTCATAGATCAATCTCAGGTTCGTACGGGCCCATGAATACAAATTTAAACAACTATGGCATACATATGGTGTAACACTTGTTTCTGATAATACGAAATAACATTGATAATACAAGAATTTATCACAAGTAACAAGTAAATTCAGTTCTGTTGTTCATTCCATTGGGCTTCAAACTACAAAGATAATAAATCCAATAGTTTTCTCTTTTTAAGAGATTTTTTTTGTTCATTACTCCTTCTTTCTTAGGGACTATTTCCAGTACACATGCCCTTAATTGGTTGATGTTATGGTGTTTTTCGGCAAAATGCGTGGCCACTGTTGATTTTGATGACTGTGTTCTTATATTACTCTTGTGCTCATTGAGCCGGACTTTTAACTTTCTTTCCGTGTGGCCTACGTAGACGCTGCCACATGGGCATTTTAATAAGTACACTATGTTGGTTGTATCGCATGTGGCGTTCACTTTCAAGGGTATTTTATGTCCTTTCATCGGGTGGTTGATACTTGCACCCTTCATAATGTTGTGGCAATTTCCACAATTTAGGCAAGGTTCTGTTCCTTTAAAGGTCCGTTGACTTGGCTTTTGTGTCGGTGTTTTTAACAACTCTCCAATGTTTTTACCCCTGGTATGAGCAAAGAGTGGTTCCTCATCGAATATGCCTTTAAAGTCTGTTTCCAGCTTCACTATTTGCCAGTTTTTATGAATTATTCTTTTGAATTGGGCACTCACGTTTGAAAATTTGCTCACACATGTTATTCGTGGTTTTTTCTCTGTCTGTTTGTAAGTCAGTAATTCAGTTCTGGTTTTCTTTTGGGCTCTCTCTTTTGATTTTTTGATAATGTCCTCCGGGTATCCCCGTGATAAGAATTTGTTGCCCATTATGTTCAGTTGTTCTTGACGATCATCATCTTCCGAGACCAATCTCATAACCCTGAGGAATTGCGAGTAGGGAAGGTGTGTTTTAAGTGACTGTGGGTGATGACTTTTATACTGTAACAGATTATTTCTATCTGTTGGTTTACGATAGAGATTTGTTATGAAGGCATTGTTCCTCTTGGTGATTTCTACGTCCAAAAATTGTATGGTGGTTTCATTAATGTTCCAGGTGAATTTTATTCTGTCATTCCTGTTATCCAAAATTTTTAGTTGCTGTTCTAGAGATGCTTGTGTCCCCTTCCATATTAGGAAGATGTCGTCTATGAATCTCACATAGGTGAGAAGATGAGTGGCCCATTCCTGGTTGTTATAAATATGTTCCTCTTCAAAAGATCCCATAAACAGATTGGCATACGCCGGCACGGCGCAATTGCCCATCGAAGTTCCGTTTAGTTGGATAAACCAACGATTGTTGTAGGTGAAGTAGCTGTTCAACAATGTAAATTGCATCAATTCCATCAAGAAAATTATGGGATTGCTCCCAGAACCACCATACTTTTGTGCATTTGATATGGGGGCTGTTAATTAATACAGAAGATGTCGCAGGGTTTCCGTTCTCTCACAGAACTGTGCACAGAGACCTAGAACCTGGGTGAGTCAGGGTGACCCACAACTCACCTATGTTTCAGAAATCCCCTTACCAAGCTAGCTACAGTATCTCATCGGCAGTGAATACTTCCCGATGTCTTAGACAATCCAGAACATGAACTTAGAATACCTCAGGTATCGTGGAACACATGAACACTCTTTCGTTATATTATCATTCCAAACCAAAACTGGGAGGCAATGAAAACACGTGCAAGTTTGAAATGTTTATTTTTCAATGCAACATTCTCAAACGCAGTATCTTGTATAATATCAACATACATATTATAAAAATCAGAGTCAGCAGCATAGTCACTAATCCATAGTAAGCAAACTGTGATAACATATTATGATGCAAAAATCTATAGAATTCTGTATCACCTATATTTCGCGCACCCTAATTAGCATATTATTTTATATCTAAGAAGGTCTCATCTGGGCTCTTAGCTGGGCGGACCCATACCTCGAATTCTCAGTAGGAGGAGATCACATCAACAGCTACCAGCTCTCAGCATGTCCAGCATCAAGTGTGTTTTCTCATTGCCTGTAACTGTATCTTGAACTCACGTAAAGCCAAAAGTTGGCACAAACATTATTTGTGTTATGACTAACGTAGTGCGAGGATCAGGCCTGCTGCAACCTTGTGTTAGAGTGTGCAGTTCTCAGTGTGCAGACAGTTGTACCAAGTGTTCCAGGCACAACTGATACCAGTACAATAATATATTATTCTCAAATAAATCACATCTTTCGTCTAGGTTAAAAGCTGTAATAACAACTAGGTGTCGTGTGCAAACCGAAGCAGAAAGAAAATATGGCGTTTAAACATTTAATAAGCACATGCTAACTTAACACAATCTATGGAAACTTAATAACCATATGACACCCCCCCAATGATCCGAGGACGGTCAAAACATAAATATAAAAGCCAATACTCTATGAGAGGCAAGACCTGAAAGCAGAGTTCAATGATATTGAGCCAAGCTAAATGTATGTAATGTATGTAAAATTTAAAAATACAAAAAATATGTATGAATGCCTATAGTGGCCACATAAAATATAAAAAGTCGAACTTGAGGCCTAACTATAATTAATAGGCCTAGAACATATGAAAAAATCCGAATGTTCGTATTGAAATTGGCACCATTCAGAATTACTAAAAAGTCACGTGCCATAATGATGGAAGTATTCAGAGTCATTCCTCGTTGAATGAATATGCAAAATAGGTAGCAACAGCCTCCAACATGAAATCACTGTCATCGTCCGAAAACAGTTCAGCCATCCAATTAAGCAATGGGAAAGAACATACGTGCTCTTCCAACACCGAATCCTCTAGCAACATCAGAGGACAACTCAGTGGGTTCTCGAGAACGCTCTGTGCCAGAAAGTCATGCGCCGCTGCGAATATGTCCCACTGACCCATTAGTCCATGCATCGCTGCCACAGCCATAACCCTTTCGCCAGAACAGACCAACTCATGAGCCACTACGGGGGACATCAGCTGATCAAAGTTGACGTCAGGAGAAGTCGGTAAACAGAGACACAAATCAATGGCCCAGTCGAAATCACAGCTCAGGCAATGAAACACAGGCTGGACACAGGTGAAATAGGAAAATCTGAAGGATAATCCAAAAGCCGTGCTTAAGGTCGCAAGCGGCAGGGATCCATAATAATCAAGCATCCGGTTGCGAAACTGCATCAGTAGGGGCTGTGCGTTTCCTTGCGCAGGATGGGCATCCATGTTTTATAAAATAAAATATCACCAGAACGCCTGCAGCCAAAGCCAGCAAAACAGGAAATCCGCCAAACAGACTAGCGAATATAGAATGAAAGAACGCAGGGATAATACCAAATACTTTTTCAAATGTAGTCACGAGACCACTACTAACCATCTTAAAAAAATGAGCGAGGCTGGATGTGGAGGAGGCATTGAAGATTTGATGAACCAGCTCGCAAAAATGAAACGGCAAATCAGTACTTAAAAGCGCTTGTACTTCTGTGCGTGTGTTTGCTATGTGAAGGACATAAGTTTCACGGGCAGAGCTCAGGGCCACCTGTTTTTGAGACAAAAGGGCTCTTATACGGCCTAAACCATTGAATTCAGCTCTCAAGGTTGGTATTCTTGGCCAAATTAAAACTTCTGAATTCCCATGCGTGGGTGGATACAACACATTCTTGCAGCAAACAACCCTTTCAGACACGGTAACCACATATGCGATACCAGCCTCTAACCCACAACAAAACTCGTTATTCAAAAGTAAATAACTACCGTTGGACAACAACGTGAACGTGGGAACTATTGCAGGAACTGGTGTCCCTTTCAAAACACAGGCCAAATTAGGTTTGTCCTGATTACAAGACCCATGCAACTGGATGTGTCTGCAAATAAGTGAGCGGTCAGGCGACTGTGTACATTCTTCACCATTCAGATTCACTTCATTCCCCTCCTTAAGGCATCTGTAAGTGTATGGTAAGGACCATGTCTCATGGAGGAAAGCGCTGCCTAATGGTTCATATCGCCCAATGGCTATATATTTCATACAATTTGTAAATTTATACAAAGCAAAAGGTAATGTTATAACACCATGAATAAGCCATGTTGCTGCAGTCACTTCAGCCACCGAAAATGGCAGGGATTCTAATTTTTCAATATGTAACATAGAAAATGTTGCATCTCTCATTGACAACATGCGCTGTTTTTCAGTCAAATTAAACGGGGCAAATAATGATGATACGTTCAAAAAAGTCCATGGCACTCGACCAGACTTAAGAGTCTGTAGTGTCCACGCAAACTGCATCACAGAACGCAATTGATTTTGACCATGATATAACACGGACACTTCATCATGTACAATGTCGACAACAGAAGACACAATATTATTCAACGTGTAAATTCGGAAAGAAAGCGTGTTAATGCTGTTATCAACCACTGCAAGCACTTTTTCTAAATTAGCTTGATCAATAGCCCTTAGGCGTTTAGCAGCCTCAACCTGGTTAACTTTCCAAATTTCATTGTAAATCGCATACAGCCATCGTTTAGATCTACCTTTAGCCGGGCCTTTTATAAAATCGTTCAAATCCACATTATCATGTAATTGAGACAGATGTAGTTTAACTGCAGCTAAAGTGGAATGCTGTAACCAATTTTGACACAGCTTCCCCACAGAATAAGTCGTGACAGTATAGTCTTCTTCAAAATGTGGATCGGGCCTGAGTTTTGTGAACCCCTCAGCCAAACCCATAAAACGGCGCTGGCAAGAATCAGCACTCTTTTGCCATACCAGCCAACCCTTGGAATCCAAACTGGAAATGTTAAAGGACGAATTGTGTAAAAGAGTTTGCAACTCTTGAATGGAGGAACCAGTGAAATTACCCCAACCTGTATATTCATTTAAATCTGGGATGGTCGGTGTATTTAATTTTTTAGAAGTAGCCAATCCAAAGCATGTTGTCTGGAAAATGGTCGAATTTAAAAACAACATGTGATTCGGGATGAGACATGCACGGTGCAAAGCCTCAGTGCCTTGTACCTGCCAATCTTTGGTACCCCAAACCGATTTAAGGTCAATTGTTCCTTTCCAGAACTCGTAGCCATCTACAGCCAACCTGTCTAAAAAGGACTTCGAATACAGCAATTTTGTATCGGTAAGTCTAACTTTGGAAATGGGCTTTTGTGTCATTTTAAAATAAAATGACTCGGGATTAGACTGATCAAAGTCTGTAAAATATGTATATTTTTTCAGAAATGTATTGGAACTGCCACTGAATGGAGCAGGGCAATGTTCCCATTGTGTATAATTTACAGCAACCCTCCTGGAATTTGTCTTATGTAAAAAATGATTACCATAGTGTTGAAAACAAAACAAATCACCATAATTAATAGAATCTGTATACAGATCCTCAGCATCGAAGGCAGCATAATACTTCAAATCCGAGAATAATGCTTCTACGGCCTGAATATCCCAATCATCAGAACGTACATTTTGTTTAATCACATCTCCCATGTTTACTCTAAGCACATTTGGAACATTAATCACTTCAGTAGGCCCATGTATCTGAAACCTAACCGCATCCCACACAATCCCATCAAGGACAGGCCAAGCAGTAATGTTAACTGTATTTAAGTTTCGTTTCAGTCTGTGCGCAGAATCTGAAGAGGAAAGAGGGGCCAATGTTCCATTAAGGTACCGAATTCCTGTTCTTGCTTTAACGTAGTGACCATCAATCAGGCGGAAAAAATAAAACACAAAACCAATTGACATAAAAAGATAGAATGAAAATAGGATCAACCAAATGTATGTCCAAGGCGGAATTAAAAAATGTTTTTTAAACAACGTGGCATATCTTGCAATGTTTGTGGGTTTCTTTGAAGTTTCCGAAACAGAGTCAAAAGAAAATCTGGACTGGCCTGCCAAATGGGTCTGTAAATCAGGCATCGATAAATCAGCAGGATAAGTGTAGTTTAGCTCATCAATGTTAGTATCAGGAATAGTATTTAATAAAGGACTGGATATGGCAGGCATCTCAAGGGACACCTCCTGTTCTGCACCAGATGTAATAGCCAGCACAGAGTGCCTCACCATGGAAGGACAGGATACAGCCGGTGTCATGCTATGAAGAATCGGCCACCCTGTGTGTCTTGACATTGTCAATAGAAATAAATCTGTTTTCCTTACGACCTGGAAGTGATGGTAAAATGACTGTTCTTGTGCCCTTCACTCCAAGGACTCGAACTGGTGCTCGATATGAGGGACCAAACTCTTTCTTGTTATCGATCTTCTCTCGAACCAGTTCTCCAACTTGGGGTAGCCAGCCAACTACCGGGATCTGCAACGCATCATCCGATGTGGAGGGCAAATGTTCCTTTGCAAGACTGTCTCTGGTCTTTTGTAGATTCTGTAAAACATTGCAATGTTCATCTACGTCAAAGGCCCCGGCCTGGGCCTTGTAGTCCGGCCCATCAAGGTCAGGTACATACATCTTGATACCAAAGAGCATTTCGTATGGGGTCCGCCCACCCAGAGACCTTCTAGGGAGATTATTAAGCGCACGCTGCACGCCTATGAGGTGGGCTAACCAGTTACTGCCAGTGCCTATAACTCGAGCTGTCAAAGATTGCTTTAAGTCGCGGTTCATTCGTTCTACTACACTATTACCCTCGGGTCTGTAGGGACTCGAAAATTTGACTTGGACCCCCATCGAAACCATAGCATCCTTATATGCCTTAGAGGCAAACGCCGGACCCTGATCCGAATGGAAGGTATCACAGGCAAAAATTCCCACAAAGACTCGCAAATCCTTAATGACAGTACGTGAATCAGCGCTCCGATGCGGCCATACCCACTCAAAGCGTGTGCATGAATCAACTGCTACTAAGATGTACTTATATGCAGTATCAGAAGAAAATGGACCGCAGTGATCCAAATAAACACAACCAAGCGGTTTATTCGAGATGTACAACTGTGTCTGAGGCGGACGCGCAGCAGTCGAAGGTTTAATCTGCTGGCAAATGTCACATTGAAGAACATATTCACGCGTCTGTTTGTACAGTCCCCGCCACCAGAATCTCTGTTGTAGCTGAGTTACAGTGGCCGAGACGCCCGCATGCGCAGACGCCACACCTTCATGTGCCGCTGTAATCAAAGCAGCTCTGCGATCCGAGTTGGGAACCAAACGCTCGCCAACCTCAGGGATTTTCACATAAGGAACCTTATCGGGACTTAAGTGGTATGTGTATTTAGAAGGGAATCCCGCAGGATATTTAACTCCCTTCTCCGTTGCAGCTATAGCTGCCAAGATGTCATCATCTATTTTGCTTTTGGACCTTGTGACTGCTGCAACTAAGTATTTTGATACCGCTGACTTCGCTGCTTCATCAGCAAGCGAGTTGCCAACAGCGTGGACCCCCACGCGCTGATGACCGAGAGTATGAATCACAAACACAAGTGGCAGCTTCTCTTTAAGTTCCGCCACTCGTACCCAGATCGTTTTATGTTTTATTGTGCTACCTTTGGAGTCATGAAAATCATTCTGAATCCAAAAGAACAAGTTTTCATTGTAAGACTGGACACAGTAGTAAGAATCACTTACGATCAAAGTCGTCACACAAGGATCCGCGTATTCTAATGCAAGCATCAGAGCCCGAAGCTCTGCTAATTGTGCGGTGCAGTCTCCAAGCGTCTGCGTGTGCACGACACTAGACTCGAACTCATCGTTCACCATGGCACCGACCACAATGGCGCAAGCGGAAACGTAGGCATGTCTAGAGCCATGCGCAACCTGCGCCGAACCATCAGTGTAAATGATGCAATGGAAATCCTCCAACGGCCGCATTGCTAATGGAGCAGGATGAACAAATTCATACTGTAAATACTCCTGCGACAGTAAAGTGGGGTCAAAAATAAACGTGACATCCTGGGATGACAAGGATGCAGCCCATTGAATCCACCGAGGGTGCAAAGCTTTGTAATTAGGTACACTGGCTTTCGTAACCGCCTCTAAGGCAGGACACGGGGTAACAACCAACATGCGCTTTCCTTGTGACAGGGCACGTTCTTTAAGAATTGCCATCTGCACAGCCGTTAAAACTTTCTCCACAGTGGAAAAACGCAATTCAGCCGAAGTGTACAAGTGTGACTTGTAAGCAATAGGTACTGTATCTCTTTCATTAAAAGTCAGGTACGTGAAACCCACCGCCCCAGGGATAATTCTTATCACCAGGTTGGTCTGGTTATCACGAGTCTGTAAGTATTCAGAAGCGAGCAAATCAGCCTGCAAAGACTGCAGAATGGCCGAATGCTCAGGCAGCCAGCATGATTTGGAAAAATGTGGTTGTATCAAAGCATACAAAGGCTTGATACGCTGGGCATATTCCGGAATGTAAGTCCTCCCGAAATTCAGAAAGCCCAGAAGAGATTGTAATTTTTTCAGTGTTGTCGGAGAGCACAAATGTGCGCATTTCTCCAGGAAATGGGGTGCTAAACCCTTCCCTTCATGGTTAAGCTCGTAACCTAGAAACAACACTGTGTACTCTGCAATGTGCGACTTTGCAAAGTTAAATTTGTAACCCATGTCAGCAAAGTTACAAATTATGCTATTTACTCGACACAGATGCTCCCAAAGATCGTCGTCTGTGAGATAAATGTCATCCACATACGAACAAGCAACTGGGTCGAAGCTCTCCAAAAGAGAGACTATGCGTGCGGAAAAAACTCCAGGACTGTTCTTGTAGCCCATTGGGAGTCGTTTAAACATTTTTTGCACTCCGGCGCACGTAAAACTGGTCCATTGGGAACTTAGACCGTCTAATCTATGTGCATAAAAACCATTGGAAATGTCAAGCGTGGTTTTGAACCGTTTACGCTCAAGATTATTCACTAACGCAGAGCCGTGCGTATTTTGTACTGCACAGTTACGGCAATGCGAGTTCAAATGCCTATAATCCAAAACCAAACGATATGAGCCGTCCGGCTTGTTCACAGTAAAAAGGGGGTTATTCATCGGTGACACACACGTTTCAATTACACCTTGATATTCCAATTGTTCAAGCATAGCTGCGACCGAAGCTTTCGCTTCACGCCGTATGGGATATTGAGGTTGAGGCTGTGGCTGTGACCGTAAAGGAATCTCATGGCTTGGTGACAATTTTTCCCAGCCACATTGATTGCGGTACACAGCCGGCGCAAGCGCCAGAGCCCACTCTTCTGCAAAATGCAGCGCCTCCACCCTCGGCACAGTGTGCGCGAAGCTGGGCAGGATTACCTCCTCCCCTCGCGGAGCTGCGAGAACAAAAGGTGGGGGCCAGTCAGCCTCCGAAAGCAAAATGTCATACGTAGACGAGAGATTTTCCCAAAATACCCCTTTTACAGTTCTCTGCATGTCACCTTCAATTAACAGGACAATTTCAAAAAGTCGTTCAGGGGGAGCAACATGCGTATCTGCTGTTTCTATCACAACATAAATGTCAGTCGCTGTCACCTTCAACAGTGGACGGAGGGCCTCTCTCACTATGGTAATCTCTGCCGCGCTGTCTAGCAAGGTTAGAGCCCACGTCAGATTCCGAAGCCGCGTTCTCACTATCTTCGGCATAACGATGCGCGGTCAGGGCAGCGACTTTCTTCGTGGCAAACTGTGGTCTCTTGGGCGTAGAGCCTTCCTGCTGATCTCCACTGGTACGCGGGCGGGGCTGACCACGTCCTTGCTGGCCACCCTGGCCCTTGCCGCCCCCTCCACCACCGGTTGACGGAGCCGATGAGTCCTGAAAGGAACGAGGAGAGCGTTGGTCAGAAGCCTGAAACCTCTCAGGCGATTTAATCATCGCGCGGTCGCGCAAATCATAAACACGTTCCGACTGCGCTGGCAATGGAGACGCAGGAGCAGAAACCTGTGTTTGTTGTTGTTGTTGCTTACCCTGATTCTGCTTTTTAGGCCAATTTTGTTTCTTGGACTTTTGTTGACCACTAGTTTCCGATGTCTGACCCTGGGGCTGTTTCTTCTCCTTATCAGGAAAAGATTTAACCCCCTTTGCATTGCGGCCCACCATTTTGTAAGCATTCACAATAATCTTTGCTAACTGTCGGGGTCGGTCGGGCACGGGAACCAACGCTAATGCGTTAGCAACTTGAAAGTTCACTGCATCCCCCTTGACATTCGCAAGGATCACACCGCAAACCACATCAAAGGAGCCACACAGGCGCATGCCCAATTCAACAGCCGCCTCCGGTCCGTGTTCGTCCTGAACACGTTTAAGGACCCCACCTAGATTGGTCACAGACGGGGAGCCATAGCACCTCGAATAGACCGCTGCTAAAGTTTTTCCCCAGGTCTCACAGTCAGCAAGGTCAGGAGCCAGATCTTTCGGCAAACTCAGTGTAAGAATCCGGTGTTTATCACCCGGACTCGTATTAGGAAACACAGCTTCCAGCTGGCCGAATTTTTCAGCAAGCCAGAACGGAAAATCGTCCTTTTCCTGGGGCTTCTTACCCATCACGGAATTAACCATGACCGGGTTGATTTTCAGACCAGCATGTTCTGCTCGAAGCTGTGCGCCTCTAGGGGCCGCGTCCTGAACATTACGTCCAATGTAATGAACAAGCGCTCTAATCACTCCCACTGCGACTTCATGAAGCCGCCGCAGATCAGCCACGTTACAAGTGGCACGTTGAGGATGAGGAGTAAATCCAGCCAAAGCAGGCCAAGTAGTGCCCGGAATGGACAAAGGACCTAACCTCGGAGCGGTTAAAGCGTGCGGTAGGGCGCCACCAAACCAAACTCCATGCTGCCAAGCGTCAATAGGAACCTCCAGTGCTCTGTACGGAGCGTACGCAGCCGGTACATCTGAAGCAGTGTATGAGTGGAACACACCAGAATTAGCGTCCACCGCTGGAAATGTCACCCACGAATAAAACAGTTCGTACGGGTAAGCATGTTCCGCGCTCACCACCAGAACCACAGCCAAGCCTTCCACAGGAACATCATACATCCGCAAATGGTCACGCACCGCAATGCGACTATGCTGCGGGATGTCCACGGCTTGAGCCATGTTAGCACAGGAACTAGAAAAAACAAATTATACTTTGTAGCACAACTGGGTAGTAATTCAAAGAAACCGTTTTAGATAGATTCAAGCTTGAAAAGGACCTATTTCAAAAATAGGTAGGTTTTTTCCGACACTGCCGTTTTCCGGAAACGGGAATGTAGGCGTTAAGGTTTGAATGATATACTACTCGAGTGTCATGTTATAAGGCCAACCAACGTATGGGCGCCATGTCGCAGGGTTTCTGTTCTCTCACAGAACTGTGCACAGAGACCTAGAACCTGGGTGAGTCAGGGTGACCCACAACTCACCTATGTTTCAGAAATCCCCTTACCAAGCTAGCTACAGTATCTCATCGGCAGTGAATACTTCCCGATGTCTTAGACAATCCAGAACATGAACTTAGAATACCTCAGGTATCGTGGAACACATGAACACTCTTTCGTTATATTATCATTCCAAACCAAAACTGGGAGGCAATGAAAACACGTGCAAGTTTGAAATGTTTATTTTTCAATGCAACATTCTCAAACGCAGTATCTTGTATAATATCAACATACATATTATAAAAATCAGAGTCAGCAGCATAGTCACTAATCCATAGTAAGCAAACTGTGATAACATATTATGATGCAAAAATCTATAGAATTCTGTATCACCTATATTTCGCGCACCCTAATTAGCATATTATTTTATATCTAAGAAGGTCTCATCTGGGCTCTTAGCTGGGCGGACCCATACCTCGAATTCTCAGTAGGAGGAGATCACATCAACAGCTACCAGCTCTCAGCATGTCCAGCATCAAGTGTGTTTTCTCATTCCCTGTAACTGTATCTTGAACTCACGTAAAGCCAAAAGTTGGCACAAACATTATTTGTGTTATGACTAACGTAGTGCGAGGATCAGGCCTGCTGCAACCTTGTGTTAGAGTGTGCAGTTCTCAGTGTGCAGACAGTTGTACCAAGTGTTCCAGGCACAACTGATACCAGTACAATAATATATTATTCTCAAATAAATCACATCTTTCGTCTAGGTTAAAAGCTGTAATAACAACTAGGTGTCGTGTGCAAACCGAAGCAGAAAGAAAATATGGCGTTTAAACATTTAATAAGCACATGCTAACTTAACACAATCTATGGAAACTTAATAACCATATGACAAAGATATCCAGAGCCCCAGTCTCTCTTTCAGTGTTGGATTGACTAGATCACCCAAATGATGCTCTTTCTGGACTCCTGTTGATCAAGAAACACAACTCCATGGAAATATACTTTGTGACACAATATTCTTCAGACTGTCATCCAGATTTTGTTATCCTTCACATAACTGCTTGCTTCCTCTAACCTCATGTGTCCCAAACAGTCTGTCCTTGGCAGCATTGTTGCATTTTTACTGCTTGGGTGTCTCCAGTTATGGATTTGAACAGCGAGACCTAGATGCCTGTTTTTGTTTTGTGTGAATGATTGTCAAATGCTCATTTGAATTTGTCGTCACTGGTGCATTATTTCCTATCTCCTTCAATGGAATACATGTTGTCGCCAAATTTGTTATGATAAATAAACCAAGTAGATCTGGTAATATTTCCAAGTGGATTTATTCTTCAAAGGAAGACTCTGATAGTTAAATGAAATAAAAGATGTGAAGGTTTATTCCCTCATCATATCTTGCGGACCCAACAATTGTAAAGACTTTCCAATTGCACACCTCAGCACACAATTGCAGAGGGTGATTTTGGAGCTGATCGCTGCCTCGGTGACAGCAGCTGTATGAGTTTTAGATACAAATAAACGGCCAGTATCTCCAATGAGGTTTTCAGATTTATAGCTGCACAAGGCGAGCGAGGACTTTACTAAAATCACCTACATGTTCAATGACAGTGTGGTGTCGACAAGTATATTTATTTCGTGTTCTTTCTTTCTGCGAATTGCTCAAGCTGCACATAGTTTATGAATTCTACGGGGTATAGAAAAAAGAAGGGATGACCATCACTGCTAAGGACAAGAAGAAAGAAAATCGCTCAATGTCCCAGATCATGGAAGCCTTCAAGGTTAAGTTTGCTGCTCTTATGTCACAGTCTTTGCGGTATTGGTGACCCAAGAGTACTTTTTCTTCTTCTTCATCGGATACATAAGTCCTCCTCCTGGACGAATAAACACACAAACAGATGTGCATCACCCCATGTCCCTCTAGCCATGCTGACTCACATAGTGAGGTCCCTGTGCTTCCAATCACACACCTTTCCAACTTATAAAATCCCCCCCTTCATACATCCTGTTCCTTTTTTTTGTTTCCAAACTCATCTATGGGCATGCGCAGTGCTCGTGCACCAGCATTTTACTGTGGTTTTGTTCCTGGCCACTTAGTGCCCCGTTATTTGCCAAAGTGTGTCAGCTGGGGTCGGCCCTAGGTGAACCTGGCAATGTGCTTCTTTCCCTGTTCTTTTCCTGTGTGTGTGTGGCCAGTCGGCCTGCTGTTTGCATTCCCTTCATTTCCTTTGATCCAGAGATTTCAGGTTCATGTTCAGAGGGAGAAGGCTCAGGTTGTTCTGGTGGCTCCAGCACGGCCCCAATCTGTCTGGTTTCCTCTGTTGATGGAGATGAAAGTGGGTCCAGGATGGAGGTTTCCATTGGTTCCGTCTCCCCTGAGGTTTCCGGATCTCCAGGTGTCCTCCCTGGCGAGGCTCAAGTTGACGGCTTGGCGGTTGAGAGGGGAGGATTGATGTTGCTGGGTGGGGAGGATTGATGTTGCTGGGTCTCTCAGCTTCTGTTTCCTCTTCTGCGCAGGTGTGCAGACGGTTGTCTACCCGGTCTTTTTATGCTAGGTACTGGAAGACGTTTCAGGCTTGGTGTGCAACACAGCAGTTGTTGCCTTTGTCTGTTTCTGAGCTTCAGGTGCTGGATTTTCTCCAGGATAGTTTCTATCTGGATCTGAGCCCTGCTATTTTTAAGGTTCAATGGGTGGCAATTCAGGCTTTTTTGGACTTGTTGGGGTTATTGGGGGGGTATAATCAGGGGGTGGTTCAGAGGTTCTTTAAGGGGTTTTCCAGTCTCCGTCCAGTCCCCCAGGTGGTGCGTCTGTCTTTGGATTTGCTGCTGGTGTTTTGCGGGCTCTTCGGTATCTCCATTTTGAGCTGCTAGAATTTGAGGGTTTCCACTTTCTGACTTTGAAGGTGTTTTTTCTGGTGGCTGTCACATCTGTTCGCAGGCTGGGGGAGTTGGGCTTGTTGTCTTGTTTGTCTTCTTTCTTTCCTGTGTTTGAAGACAGGCTTGTTCTTCGCTTGGGGCTGGGTTTTGTGCCCACAGTGAATATTTTGTTCCAGTGTCAACAGGAAGTGATTCTTCTGGTGTTTTGTCCGTACTCTCAGTCCTTTGTATGGACCCTCAGTCCCTTAAGGGAGTGGCTCTTCATTCGATGGATTTTCATAGGGCAGTTCTGATTTACAGTAAACGCGTGAAGGGATTCCGGATCTTTTCATCTTTGTTTGTTAACTATGGTCCTGCCCGGAAGGGGGCTAACCCTTCGAATCAGACCTTGACCAGGTGGATCAAGTCTGTGATTTTGTTAGCCTACAAACAGTTTGATCTGTATTCTCCTATGGGTATCCAGGGGAGGTCTACTAGAGGTACGTCTGCTTTCATGGCTGAGCTGCAGGGTGCTTCAGTGCAGGAGATCTGTCGGGCTGCCACTTGAGCAGTTCCTTCCACTTTTGTGTCCCATTATAGGGTGGTCCAGGGTCCCGAAATGCCGGATTTGTGAGTTCCCAGGTGCTGGCTTCCGTATTGTAAACTGCCTTTGGATTACATTTATGTTTGCATTATGTGTTGTTGTGCTGGTCTGTTTCTTGGCTTGGGTAAACCTCCCTATGTCAGTCAGCACGGCTAGAGTGATGAAGGGGTAATGCAGCGATTACTTACCGGTACTTACCGCTGTGCTGACTCAGGACCTCCCTCCCGTTTTTGGCCCAGTCCAACTGTGTGGTTTTTGGGCTTAGTATGGAACAGGAGGTATAAGGGTATGGCGAGGGTAGGGAATTTTATAAGTTGGAAAGTTGTGTGATTGGAGGCACAGTGGACCTCACTTTGTGAGTCAGCATGACGAGAGAAGGACTCAGAGAAATGCTATTACCGGTAAGTAATCGCAGCATTCCTGCTTACTCTCTCCCCTATGTGAGGTATGTGGATCTCTAGGCCAGTAGCACAAGCTTGGATGACGAATGGAGCCACAGTTGATCATCTGCCTTCCCGCCAAGTACCAACGCTCTGACACACAATTTATAAAACATAGTTTCTCCCCCAGCAAGGGCCGAAGGCAATGTCACCCAAGAACTGTGGTAAACACCTGGCACAAGGAAGGCAATGAACTTCTGGTGAGCACTAGAAACTCTCTGTCGGTAGAAAACCATATGTTGCTGTGCATTATTGAACCGAACACATAGAATGCCCTCGTGCACCAATCACTTTCTGACAGCACGACTTGCTTCTTAACACCTTAGCAGCTATGGAACGTCCAGCTCCAGTGCTGAACGTTCCATTGCGCAGGTGAGGTTCGAACGTCCAACGGCCGACGGCAGCACTCCTGAGGTAGTGGTGCCGTCGGCCGTTGGACTAGGCGCAGCACTTATGAGGTTAACCCAGAAGTACGTGTGTGCTGCTAGCTAATCAGCAGCGTGCACCGCAAATTAAAAAACTCTGAAGTGAAAATAAATAAGTATAGTTAATTTGATTTTTTTGGCCATGTTTTGTTTGCTTTTGAAAACAATCAGCAGCACTTGCCAGTTTTGAGACCTTGCAAAATATTTTTTTTCATTACGGTTTTGCTGAAAAGCAAAGCAAATTCTGTAAATTGTGTGAATTTGCTGGCTTTTTTGCTAAAAAGGCTATGAATAGATCACATTCACCTCCCTGCTTGGCACAGGCCTGTCATGAAGGTCTAATAAATGCTTCTACAGCAGAACCTGTGTTTTGCTTTTGAGATCTGGTTAAAACAAACCGCACTGCTGACGGAATGAGAGCGCCTACGTGCCTGCTAAGTTCAAAATGGCGCAGCTCCTTCAGCTCGGGTAGTGCTCTGCAGATATTTAACTGAGTTTCGAATGGGAGCGAGTCAGAGCTGAATGATCCAAATAATTAAAGAGTTTCCACATTTGATTAGAGTCGCTTCTGATGCATTTTGGGAGGAAAATCTTTTTGACTCTTGTGATTGCCTTGTGGAATCCTCTCCTGTATTTCTTAGAGGGGAGATTATTTTTAATCAAGAATGATCTGCATCACCCACCCTCCAGTTGTAGCTACTTAATTTCACCTTAGATAATTAATTGGGGAACCATTTGCTGATAGATTCCAAATGCTAGCTTTGGTGTTTTTGTTTTTGCTATGGTTAGCTTGTCAGGAGCAGAAGAATAGTTATGGTACAGATTCTTCAGCGTAGCTTCATCAGGTTGCAGCGGGTTGTTTTTAACAGTATTCTATGTTTGTACAAAGCGTGGTAGACTGACATTTCTATAGTTACTGGTTAGGATGGGTGATGGATCGGTTCAGCTGCAGAGAATAATGGTACCTTACACATTAGACATGTAAACAGGCATGACAGAATGGTCATAGCAAGCTGTGTACCTCCTTGCTGGTGGTGTCAAGCTTATGTGTAAACACAAAGTTCAATGTGTGTCCAGCATTGTATGAAAGCCAAACACTCCTGGGATTAAATCCAGAGCCTCTCTGTTTTGTGGAAAGGTTTGGTCACACAATAATCCACTCGACAACGAAATTTGTAATTAGTAAGATTTAATTATAAATTTAGAAACAAATCGGTATATACCAGCCACAACATTATCATACAGAAATATAGAACGAACAATATGAGTCCAAATCTCGCAAAGAATTTCACCCTATACAACACAAAGCAGACAACTAACTCTAGAATGACAATGCAAATAACCACGAAAAAGAATTGAGTATTAAACTGCATCAAATGATTCTCAAAGGTAAGCATGAGCAAGCTATCTTTCCTTACACTACCTTAATGGGACAGCCCTAAACTAAGAAGCATTAAATAAAAGTGAGATTTTGAAAGGTGTCAACTGTCAGAGTCTTCAGTAGAAGGCACTCCAACCATGCATGGGTCACATAGCATAAAGGCACATAATCAGACGTAAAGATCTGATCACTGTGAAGTCCTAAGATGTCTCTTCTGTCCCTCACTAAGTTACAGCATAAAATATCAGTTGTATTCAAGGTAAACAATCCTGTGTGACTTCCGCTAGTACTTTTCATTGATTCTGGGACAACTGGATACTTGCACCACCTTCCCCACATCCAAAAGTTGCAACTTAATTCGTCCTTGGTCATTTTTTTCCACCTCCATGAGAACTTGCCTCCTTGCTCATTACCACATTTCTCCTAACCAAACTTCATCTTCTCATACCTTGCTATCTAATGAAAACAAAACCCTTCTGTGATAACTAATGAGGCAGTGGAAACAAAAATACAAGCAAAGACATTCTACATTGAAGATTAAATCTGAATTACATGTTAGACTTTAAATGTGAGCTTGAACTGAACGGTTTCTCGAGGCCCACTCTCATGTCAATTTAGCAGTGCACAGGGTTACAGAATACATGCACATTTCTACACAAATAATGGATGTAGCTTCTTAATGCATGAATACATTGTAATGAATTATGAAGAGGTCCTTCCAAATTCTCATGCATGGAAATAATTCTTGTTACAAGTATAAATGCCTAGGCATTAGTCTACGCATACACATTCAATGTTATTAACTTCACAATGAGACACATTTATACGTTAACTTCATCCTGTCACATTAATATGTAACTATTACATAGACCTTTATTAGTCACGTTCTGCACACACAATTATACGTCTCATTAATCTTCACATGAAGTATTTTAATTGTGCAATACTCCATTTCCTTAGTAACATTAACCACAAAGAATATATTTGAGTGCTGACTATGCATGATTATGATGTACTCCTAAAATATCTCAGAATGGGATCCAATTACACTGCTCCAATCGCCCCTCTGATGGCGTATCAAGCCATCACACAATCTCATTTCGAAAACCCCTCAAGGCCTACAAAAGCTCCTAAACCGCTTCCAGGATTTCTGCGTAAACAGAGGACTTGTCATCAATGTGGACAAAACGAAGTATTTAATCATGCACCCTCCCCGCAAACTTGGCCGCCCACCCATCCTGAACTCCATCCCCCTTGAAAGAGTGTCTGAATTTGACTATCTAGGAATCCGTTTGAGCGATGCGATGAGCTGGACCCCCCACATTAACAAAATGACTGTGGGCCACAAGAGGGTGGGGGGAGCCCTGTTAAAGGAGTACAACAACTCATCAAAGCATTGTGTAGCTCCGATAATAGATATCTACAAAGCTCGTGCAGTATCCGCATCACTCTACGGAGCCGAGCTATGGGGCCTAGGCAATATGGAGTCTCTGTCTAAAGCAGAGAACAAATTTATCAAGGACCTCTTGGCTATCCCGACAAGCACCCCGACCGTTCCGGTGCTTCTGGATGCAGGCTGCAAGTCAATCAAGGATCAGGCCCGCCTTCGACCTCTCCTGCTTTGGGCTCGCTTATGGAGGGTCCCTGAACTAAAATCTTACGCAGACGGGCTGGTAGAGGTGATGCACTCAGATGGCTGGCAAAAGATTAAATGGCTCAGGGACATTAAACACCTGCTTGGGGACCTGGGATTGGGCTCTTGTTGGTCTACACACTCATCACCCCCAAAGGAGACCCTTAAAAAACTTTATTGGGAATGGGTCTCAGCCAAGCTCATCAGCAACCAGCGTCACTGCAACTCCACTGCAGCCTTTCTGAAAATTAAAGACGTTGTTGCCTTTGAGCCCTATTTAGACATTATTACCATCCCCATGGATCGGGCTCTCTACATCAAATTTAGACTAGGGACCCTACCCCTAGCCGATCTCCTCTCCAGATGAAACACGCCTAAGCAGGCATCACGCCACTCTGCCTTATGTACCGATAGACCCGAAACTGTGGCACACTTTCTCTTTGAATGCCCGGATTACGTGCGTCCTAGATCCCCCTGGCTCAAACCACTTTGCAGAGAATTGGGCACTCGACAGTGTTCGGTGGCTCTACGGATCTTACTAACGGACACAGCCCCTCCTATTGTTTGTGCTGTATCTAAATTTTTAAAATGGGCTTGGTTGATCCGCTTAAAAAGACTGTCTATCTCAATTTAATCCTTTTTTAACTAATTTATTCTGATCAATTGCCATTTTTTACTTGCGGATTTTAATGTCCAGTCTTTTTTATCGATGTGCTGTTTTAAATTTCTTGTGTAATGCTTTTATGATATATGCATATCGAAATAAAGCTATCAACCAACCAACAATCTCTTATCATCTCTTGATCCTATCGGATTAGCCAAGTTAAACCCTTGTTGTGGCAATTGATGTTTGCTTGAACTCCTCCAAACATTTCATTTAATTGTAATATTCATTCCGCTTCCTTTCTAACTCCACGTCTTCCCTTTTATGAGAGACTCCTTTCTTCGCCTTGTATTTCCTGAACACCTTCATACCCACAATCAAGACTACTGCACAAATGGGAATTATCAACATTGGTCTCAATATGGAACCAACTCTACCACTTTCCAAATCTGCAAACCACCTACCTATAGCACTAAATTCATGTCCAACTGAAACCCAAACACCTTCTGTTGTCAATCCACTCAAATTATTATGTATTTCAATAATATTCCTTATGTTCTTCTGTAAGTCCTTACTTTAGTCTAGGATGTAAGTAAAACACTGTTGAACCTTCAACATCCAGCAGACTCCGCCCTCCTTTGCAAACAGAATGTCTAAAGCATGTTAAAGACATATTTTGTGCAAAGAATAAACGAAAATAGCAAGTCAGTAAAGGAGCTATATAAAATTGTACGAGAATTAAGCAAACCAACCTGCATGTCCCAAACCCTTCATCCATAAGCCGAATGCTGTGAAACCATCAGTAACTTCTTCATAGACAAAATAAGCATAATATACTCGTCATTCAACACCAATGCCTCGGCTGACCCCAACAACTGGGAAAGCACAGACCCTCATCCAGACGCCCATGCACAGCTGGAAAGCTTCGCCCCGCTCACTGAAGAGGAAGTCGTCAAGGCTATGGGGGAAGTTAAATCGGGATCCCCCTTGACCTCTGTCCACATTTTATCTTTACGCAGATCGTACCCACCCGTAGCCCATTTATCATGCAGCTATTTAACAAATCTCCAGAAACAGCAGTCTTCCCGGAGATTTGGAAACAGGCCATAGTGACCCCCTTACTTAAGAAGGCGGGCTCAGATGTGACCAAACCAGCCAACTATAGGCCAATTTCCCAACTCCCATATCTCTCCAAGGTAATAGAAAAACTGGTCAACAGACAGTTGTCTAATTATCTAGAAGACAATGACCTGCTGGACCCCTCCCAAACGGGCTTCAAGGCTACCAACAGTACAGACATAACCCTCCTGGCCATCTTGGATAAGGTAAGAGCATTACTAGACCAGGGTAAGGCAGTGGCCCTGATCCTATTAGACCTGTCGGCGGCGTTCGACATGGTCTCCCACCAGCTGTTGCTAGAAATCGGCACTGAAAAGAGACACATGCTAAAGCCCTACAGTAGCCTAGCTTGTTTTTGAGCAGCAGCACTCAAACCGTGCAACTGGGTGCCTTTTCATCAAGTCCAAACATTTTGAGCTGTGGCGTCCCGCAGGGAGCATCCCTAAGCCCCACTCTATTTAATGCTTCTGTCTCACCCCTGGCAAAAATTGGGACGAAGTGGGGCTTCGGCATTTGCTCATATGCGGATGACACGCAACTAGCGATAGCCATAGGAGATGGGCAAGAGGACACAAGGACCAAACTCCATTACTGTCTTACCGAAATGGCAAGCTGGATGTCGGATCACTGGTTAAAGCTTAATGCAGACAAATTCAAAATCCTGCTCCTCAGAGAGCCAATAATATCTGGGAAGCATCATGGTGGCCCAACTCACTTGGAGACGCCCCAGCGCCTAAGCAGTGTGCAAAAAAACCTAGGGGTTCACATTGACAACAAACTATCTATGCAGGACCATGTACGTATACTATGTGGAAAGAACTTTGCCACACTGAAGCTTCTGAAAAGGTCTTCCCATGGATCCTCCTGGAAAGCAGGAGGGCAGTCACACAGACCATGCTTGTCAGCAGGCTGGACTATGGAAATGCTCTTCTCGTGGGCATGCCAGACTACCACTTTAAACACTTACAAGTTGGACAAAACGCTGCAGCCAAACTGGTGTGCAACAAGGACAAATACAACTCAGCCACAGACTCACTGGTTGCCCATGCATCAAAGAACACAATTTGAACTCTTAGGGCATACCCACAAAGCACTCCATCACACTGGCCCTAAGATTCTCCAGAATAAAATCCGATTCTACGTCCCTCCCAGATGCCTACAGTCACATCAACAAGCGCTAGCCGAAACTAAAAAGATAAAAAAGACCAGGGCAGGGGGGCGCACCTTTTCGTATATCTCGCGGCACTGCATTGGAATGGGCTTCCAGTATAACTTAGGCTGATCAAAGACTGCACCACCTTCAGGAAGAAACTTAAAACACACCTATTCCCTAAAGACTGACGCCATATTTGAAATCAGCCCCAGCTCCACTATGCCACTACCTCAGCGCTGTGATATCCCTTTGGGATGAATGTCGCGCTATATGTATATATATAAATTAAATAAATAAATAAATAAATAAAAATAAAAACGGTTCTGCAAAACCATAGCCCTAATAGCAACCATCTCAGTATTTATAAGCAGGAATGCTCCAGGTGTACTAGTAGACAGTTAATCAACTACAGTGAAACGTTTTCTAATCTTAATGTCATTCAATATCACCCTTACATTTGGAATTATTGCGCCAAAAATATCCCCCACACTCTCTCCACCACTGGCACCTCGTTTGGACCGAGATTCTCCTCCCAAACAGGAGGATCAACATTCTCAACATGCTAATTTTTAAAAGCACTACTCCTATATAACCTATACCCTACCATTTCTTTGGCAACTTAAAATAAGCATTCTTGTCAAAATAAAAGAAATCACAGGGTCAGTTCCATCCAAGAACAATTTTCAAGATCCTCGAATCTCAAAGGTATGGTCACACTCACTGTCCCCTACAGGAATAGTATAGTATTCATTCTTATCATTGTGTATGCACAATTTTCCTTGGTGTTGGCAATCTAATGTCAATGCTCCAGTATTCCCTGCTGCTTGATCGATGATCTACCTCTTCCTGGGACCAACTTGTAACACAAATTCCTTTAGCTGCATTAGTCTTTTCTGCTCTATATCTATCTTCTACTTGATCTAAGAATTTCTTTTCGATGTCGGTGAGAACCCTGGTCAAATTATACATATATGCATAAGCAGTATCTAACGTTTTAATCGGGGCAAAATATCTACTAACAGTTTCAGCAACCTGAGCATAGGAATATCGATTTAAATGTCTGAACAGCAGGACTTCTGAAAAAAACTAACCATAATTAGAATAAAAATAATGAAAACTAACTTTCCAAGACAAAATACTCAACAATAAGCTACATTTAATGCCATATGTCAATAGTACATGATGGTATGTAATACTCTCAGCTTCTGAAGAGGGTAACCGCATGCAAACATAACAATCCCTTGCTTCCATTGTGTTAAAGCAAGTAAGTATACGCATTTAATGTATAATCTCCTCTAGATAAATCAGCATGTAAATTCTGCCCTTCTAATAAATATAACCCTCCTCCTACTTTGTGTGATGGTTTCTGTGCAGACGTATGTTTCTGTTCTTTGACGTTAGTCAAACCCAAATTTAACCCTACAGTTAACGCTATCAAGCCTAACACTACAAATATTAATATTGTGCCTATTAATGACCTACGGCTATGTCTATTATTTGTTTCCATACTATTTAGACCCAGACCAAGTGGGTAGAGAAATAGCAGCAACAGAATCTACTCTGCCGGTCTCCACCTGTGCAAAACAGCAAACAAGTCTTTATTTGTGCTCAACTTCATATATAAAATATGTACAATCTTAGTGAGACTTTCCTAGCCCTACTCCATGTTCTTCTAAATGTTGACTTTAATTTTTTCTTCTTCCACTCGGTCCTAGGTATTCTTCTTTAAGACATTCAACAAAGTTAATTTGTCATCTCTAATAATATGGGGACCAAGTTCATTAATAAGTACCTCCAATATCATTACCCTCAATCCCTCAACAAGCACAGGAGACTCTTCTGGATTTAGATAGGGAAATTCAGTCTCATTCAACATTCTTTTTTTAAAACATTGTTTTTACCACATCATTTTTCAGAATATAACATCTGTCAATGTCAGGTTGGCACGTTACAAGCAATTTGTTATGCACATATAACTTAGGTGTGTATGACAGTGCGATATTCCTTTTTCATACAACTTTTCTCCCGCAGTAAGCAATCCCCCCTCCCAGAATTCCCCTCACACTGTTGATCAGATCCTTCAATTATTTTTCATTGTACTGGGTCAAAACTTTAAATTGCAGTGACATCCCAAACAGATGGGGGTGAGGGTAGGGGGAATTGAGAGGGGATCGGGGGAAGGGGGGAGGGAAGGAGTGGAGTGGGCGGGGGGAGGGGAGGGGGGAGGAAGGGAAGGCCTCCTGGGCTCGGAAGTCACATTTGTTAGTCGCCTCCTTCGGGACATCCAGCCACCATTATCTATTCCACTGCGGCCATATCACATGTTTCGAACTCTAGGAGTATGGCCTGCCATTCCATTGAGATGTGGGTTTTGCGGAGACCTCTACGCTCTTCCCTGTGCAGTTCGGCCCCTTCTGCCTTCCCCCAGCGTATCACCTCCCCATGCCAGTCGCCGGATTCGGGGGCCTAGCAGATTTCCATCTCATCGTTATCATTCTTTTGGCCAAGAGTAGAGCCAGGTCTACAAAACGGGTGCAGTGCTTTTCTTTTTTTCAGTAGGGCCCAGAATACAGTAGACCGGAGAGGAGTAAGCCCGTGCGGGAGCTATCTTTGTGAGCGTCTCATGAATTGTTCCCCAGTAATGACCCAGCCTAGGGCAGACCCACAACATGTGCATAAGGCCAGCATCCGCATCCATGCAGCGGGGGCATGTGTCCGCTGTGCCAGGGAAGATAATGTGTAGGCGGTGGGGGGTAAGGTAAGCTCTATTCAGAATCATCAACTGGATGAATTTAAATTTTGGGTTGCGCGGCAGCTTTTTAGGGAATTTCAGTGCCTTTTCCCATTCCTTATCCCTGAGCGCTGGCCCCACATCTCGCTCCCAGTGCTCCCGAATGGATTGTAGGGAGATCACCCTGCTAGTCCATATGCCATATGTTTACCATTTGGTTAAGTGGCTGCCGGTTCCCATTAAATAGTGCATGGTGAGCAGTGGATTCGTAAGTGGTTCCGCTCTGTCTCTTGCCCAGGTCTTTGCAATGTAGTGTGTTACTCGCGCATGCATTAAGAATAAGGCTCTAGGGGTCCGGTGTGCTTGTGCAAAGTCCTCATGTGTCATAATGCTGCTGTCCACAAAGAAGTCACCAACCTGCACAACACCAGAGTCGTGCCATGGTTGGAGTGCGCGTTCTGTCTGTGTACCTGTCCCCAGGGGGAGTCCCCGTAGGGGTATCTTGGGCGCGTAAGGGGTCGTCGTACCCGTGTATTTGATGGCTCTCTTCCAGCACCTGATAGCGAGTCGTAGGAGGTGCAACGTCGTTTTGGGCACCATGATGTTTTGTAGTAGGAGGAGGTGTATGTTGCCTCGGTCCATATCTGTTGTGGTCATGTCGATTTCATGTAGATTGCGGCCGGTCAGCCAGTAAGCCAACCATTGAAGTTGGCAAGCATAGCTATATTCAGTCATATCTTGGACCCTCATTCCGCCCAGAGAGGTAGGTAATTGCAACTTGGCAAGACTTACACGTCTTCTGCCTGCCCCCAAATTAGTTCGGTCAGCAGTGTATTTAGCAATTTAAGGGTGGTCATTGAGATGAGGAGCGGTAGGTTTGTGAATAAATATATCAGTCTCATTCAGCATTAAGTTCCTCAAAGCACTCAGTCTTGTCGGGTAAGGTAGTGCAAATGTAAAGAGATAGTTCAAATCAATTTCCAAAAGTCTCAGTTGAATCTCCACTATTATTCCAAAACGTTCAGAAGTCACTCTCGCCATCAGTAGCGACATAAGCCCAATTAGGAGAAAAGTACCTCAAACAAGGCACCCTCGATCTTTTAGACCTACTGAGATTTGATCCTCCACCTTCGTTTCCACTCAGCTCTGATTCACCAGATGACTCGGACATGGGTGCAAGAGTTCTTTGAGAGGATAACTTCAACCTTTTCCTTTGTTTACTCTTTGGCCAGCTTTCTTCCACCACTACTCATGATCCACCAGAACTAGTTCCTTCGTTGGAGAAAGAATCTGACCTGCTCACCACCACAGCATCAGCTTCTTCTAGTTCAGATTCATCTTCAGATTCATCAAGATTCCCCTCAGATTGTTCAAGTACTGTTTCAGGCACTGTGTAGCCCCCTACAGCCTGGCTGGCCTCTTCCCATGGCCTCGCAACCACTGCTTGCATCTCTTATGGGAGAGATGCTGTTAATCGTTGAAGGGGACACAGGACTCTAAGAGTGTGAGACACGTGCACCCAATTAGGAAAACTACTGCACTTCACAGCAGTCGTAGCGACTAAAATCACCTGGCACAGACCACATCAACTGGGCTCAAGACAGTTCTTTCTCAAAATTTTCTTCACCCAGTCACCAATACTAAGGTCATGGAACTGCTCCTGATGTGGCTGTGCTGTCACCGCTTCAACCCGTGAGAAACAGAACGATCCACGTCAGCCAATCCTTTACAGTAATAGTGCGCCATTTCGTCTGTGGTGTTCACAAGCATATTTGCAGGCACAGCAGTCAACTGCAAAGCCCTTCTGATGATTATCTCATAGGGCGACAATCCTATCCTTCGATCTGGGACACTGGGAAGACTAATCAGCACACGGGGCAAAGCATCTTGCCATTTCAGAGATGTTTAAGCACACACTTTAGCCAAACTGGATTTCAGAGTGCCGTTGACCTGCTGCACTATACTTGAAGATTCTGGCTGATAACTGCAATGTAATCTCTGCTCCACCTGCAACGCTACAAATAACATTCTCAGAACCTCATTATTAAAATGAGTTCCTCGGTCTGATTCCAAAGAGGCTGGAAATCTGAATCTCAAAATGAGTTCCCTCAACAACAGCTTAGCTACTGTGAGGCTGTCACATCTCCTAGTCTGGTAGACTTCCACCCAACGTGAAAAGGTGCACACCACTACAAGAATGTACCTCAAGCCATTGCATACTGGCATTTCAATGAAATCCAGCAGCATTCTGTTGAAAGGACCTTCAGATCTCCCTATGTGACTCAGTGTAACAGCAGTTATTTTCCCCACATTAATTTGCTGGCAAATTACACATCTGTAACACAGTACCTCAGCCATTGCTCAAAACTTTGGGTTAAACCAAGTCTGCCTAAACAACCTCACCATGGCATCCCTTTCTATGTGCATACATCATCGTCAGTGGCAACAAACTATTAGGCAGTACTTGTCTTCTTGTACTTGATCTAATCTAAATTTGCTGTTCCTCCTCAGTAACAACCGCTTGTAATCTCTGTACTGCCTCTCATGTATCAGCATTTATCATCAAGAGGTTGAAATTGCTTTTATCAGCTCCCTCATTTGTATATTCACAGTTCGAAGGGCAAATGTTAATGCAAAATAACATGCAACTTCACCTGTTTAGCATTTCCAATTGTCACAAAATTGTTTCCTTTACAATGGGCAGAACATTTAATGACAGCAACTTGGTCGGGCATTTGTAGGACCTCTAACAGTTTCCCCACATTTTCTCCATTGTGGATCGGGGACCCTGACGAGATCATAAATCCCCTGTGAGACCATAATTGTCCAAAGTCATGAATGACACCAAACCCGTACTATCCGTGTATATTGTCACTTTCAGCTGGTCTGAAACGCAGCATTCTCTGATGAGAGCAATCAGTTCTGCCACCTCC
Source organism: Lissotriton vulgaris (assembly GCF_964263255.1). Lineage (NCBI taxonomy): Eukaryota > Metazoa > Chordata > Amphibia > Caudata > Salamandridae > Lissotriton > Lissotriton vulgaris. The sequence goes on from NC_141685.1 coordinate 1,245,041,844, forward strand.
TTTAAGCAAGCAGCTTCCACCACTCCCAGGAAGCCCTCAGGTTTCCCTCATTGTCCCTGAGACACAAGCCATCCGCAAACAAGGTGTAATCAGATTCAGACAATGACTTATCAATTATGTTTTGGACAGGGCTTGGTGAATAGTTTAATAACATAGACAGTCATGCTGTACCTTGATCACATCTGCATCACAACCAGGTAAAGGCAGCAAAGTTGCAGGGTTTAGAACTGAATATGTTTTCAAGGTGAAATATTCTCAGCAGCCATAATAGTCTGCTCATACCTTGCGAGCCTACTGTTGGTTAGGTGCTGAGTATGAGTTAGAGTCAACAATATTTCAACTGAATGGGGTACAAAGACAATCATAGGGTGACCCATTACAATACTTTCACATCTCTCTATGCTGACACCTGTTGCAGCAGCGGATTTGAGACATCCTGGCAACGTTGATGCTACTGGATCTAAAGTAGCTGAGAAGTAGGCAACTGATTTACGGGCACTTCCATGATACAGAGTGAGAGAGTAGAACCTTCTCTTTCTCTACAGAAGAGCGAAAACACTTGGTTGTAGTTTGGCATTCCCAATGCACCAGTGTTACAAAGGCTTTTTCTCAGCTCCAGGAAACCTATATTGGAGCACTGTACTTTTGATCCCATTCTGAGATTCTGTAGGAGTGTTTCATAATCAAGCATAGTCAGTGCTCGAATATATTCTGTGTGAATAATGTCACTAAGGAAAATGGAGTAATGCATATTTAAAATATGCCACGTGAAAGTTAATGAGATTTATAATTGTGTGTATAAAATGTGACTAATAAAGGTCTATGTAATAGTTACATATTAATGTGACTGAAGAAGTTAACTTTTAAATGTGTCTCATTGTGAGGTTTCCTAAATAGAATGTGTATGTGTAGACTAATGTTTAAACATGTATACATGTAACAAGAATTATTTCCATGCAGGAGCATTTGAAATGACATCTTCGTAATTCTTTACAGTTTATTCATGCATTGAGAAGCTACATTTATTATCTGTGTAGTAATGGGCACATATTCTGTAACCATGGGCACTGCTTAATTGAGATGAGAGTGGGCCTCGAGAAACTGTTCAGTTCAAGCTCATGTTTAAAGTCTAACATGTAATTTGTATTTAACCTTCAACATAGAATGTAGTTGCTTGCATTTTTGTTTCCACTGCATTGAATAAAAACAATAAATAGAGTATTTTTAAAGTATCTTTATTTGAATATTTCATATTATGGGTACAAGTTTTAAATCCCTCACCAAAGTTCCCAGTGATAAAGAAATACCCCTATTGTCATTTCTGTTATGAGGCCTCTCAGGATCTTGATCAATAGAACATATCACATCTAACAAGACATTACATTCATTAAATTACTTAACTATTAACTAAACTAGTAACATCTAGCGGGTGTGGTCTTCTCAGATTCATCATCTACGATACATGAATTATCTATGTACTGAGTATCTAACATGTAAAAAAGCCTGTCATCCTCTCTGCTTGGGGTCAGAGTTCTGACATTCTTATCCTTACAATCCCCCATAGCTGTCTGGAGAAGTGCTCAGTACACCCTGTGATGAACGACACATAACAGTCTTCTGGCTGATCCCTTTCGTATCCTCAGAAAGTGATTGCTTTTCACACTTCATATATGTACTTCAAATATGTGCAGCTAGGCATCTTAATCCTGTGCTCATGCTGCCAGCCCATTTCTCAACTACCTAACACAAGTGTTTGTGCGATGGAGTGTCTGTTGCTTTCCATGCCATGGCAATGGCTCTTTTGCCAAAGAACAGCGCCTGATCCAGAAACCTATTTACAACAAGGGGTGGTGAGGGACAGAGTCTCTGAATTAAGCAGAAAGCTCTCACCCAGTCAAGAGATCAGGGCTAGATCCAACACCGTTTTTTAGCTCACTGCACCATCCCAGTTTCAGAACCTGGCTGTATGCAAATTAGTCTGTTCCTGTCCCAGTGCATGATGGGAACAGGGCAAACCAAACTACAAAAGCCAATTCTTACACTGGGAAGGAAACAAGCTCCCGAGGAACGGTGATGGATCAAGCCCTGATCTGTTGACTGGGTACGAGTGTTCTGCTTAATTCAGACACTCTGTTCATCACCACCCCCTTTTCTGAATCGTTTTTGGCCACTATAGGTGTGGCAGGGTATACTCAGACATGAGTCCCTTTCTCACTGCACCATCAGGATTCAAGCAAGCCGGGCCGAAGAAGGCTGAAATGCCAGAAACCGGTCCCCGGTAGCTTGTCTCCTTTCTGGTGAAGAATTGGCTTGGTAGTTTAGTCTGCCCTGTTCCCATGATGCACTGGGCCAGGGACAGACTGATTTGCATATAGCCAGGTTCTGAGCTGGGATGGTGCAGTGAGATAAATAACGGTGATGGATCAAGCCCTGATCTTTGGACTGGGTAAGAGTGGTCTGCTTAATTCAGACACTCTGTTCATCACCACCCCCTTTTCTGATCCAGAAACCTGTCCTCTTGCTTTCCATATCTGAGGAATTGGAAGGAGGTCCAGCAAGCAACACCCCATCCTATTTGGCGAGCCAGAAGAAGAAAAAGCCACTCCAAAATTAGAACCACTATTGAGGAGTTCTGCACCAAGTGATAAAATTCTGCTTCATTACGCCCACTCTGCATTTGGCTGAGGTTTTAATATAAATTTTGTTAATCCTCCTCATTGCCAAGTAGGTCCTATGAAAATGATTTATTTGAGTATATTTAAGACGTTTTTCTAGAAACCATACAAGCATATCCTAGCGATTTCTTCCAGCCACATCCTTTTTTATCTTTCCCCTGGCCTGTCCCCCATTTCAACTTTATGTTTGTTAGAGCGGCTATAGGCACTGTGAATAGGGCCCTATACAGCCAAGTTACCAACCTTCGTCAATCCCTAGGGATCGTAAGAGTTGCGTCCATTCCTGTGTCTTAGGCTGTGTGGTTCTATTTCTTAATTGCCTCTGTATAAAATGTACTAATGCTCCTTAGATTATGAACTATCCTGTTAGGAGCCTGCACCTGGGAATCATTTTATCTGTGTTCTTTAATTAACACACAGTGTAGCAGTCTCCTACCGTTATTATTCCCAATTCTGTCCAAGCTTTTATCAAAAAGCACAAAGTTACCTCAAATCTTTGTCCAACCCATAGTCAATTTAGTCGTGAAGACTGTTGAGTCAGGTCAAATAAGGTTGAAGTTGTAGAAGTGTCTCAAACCCTTCAAAATGATGTCTTTCCAGTCCCAGAGTGTGACTTCTATTTGGAAGTCATCCAAGTCTTTCCTCTTTGTCTTTGCCAGCACGCTGACAAACAGAATGTTCATATTCACACTTCTTTGCCTTCAAATACAAGCTCCAAAAGCTGTGCAGCTGGATCCCTGATGTCAGTGATTGGCCATAAGCATTAGGAGTACAGAAACTAGTGCATTCAGTACACAGAGCACTTACTCGTCTCACTCCTTCCCTAGCCAATATATAGCCCTTATGGACTTGTGGGGAAAACCTAAATATTCGACTAGAACAACATGTGTTTTTTAGATCAGTTTCCCCTGCCAAGTAGAAATATGAATTCACTTTATATGTGTGAGTTGGAAAATAGAATCATGAATATTTTCACATATCTCTGCAAAAGAAAGAGATACTCAGAAATAACTTTATTAATTCGGGATTCCCGTGCAGAACTTGCAGGAATACATAGTTGTAGGAGATGCATTTCTTAGCAGCCAAGCTGCAACCACCGTGGACAAAGTAGTTCAAAGAAGTAGTCATATTACGTTTTTAGGAGAGAAGCTTCTGATTATCCAGCCTTGTTACAATATGCCCAAAAATATAAAAATTTGTATTGAGGGACAACTTTTCTTATACCTCCCTGTCATACCTGATTATTAATAACAGGGCTGACTATCCTTCTTTGGTTACCTTACTGTGAGTCCGGTATGAACGGTTTGCAGCTTTCGCTGTTAGTTGCCTGGCCTTTAAAGCCATTGCATGCCAGACCTATGATAAAGACCCGTGTTACAGGAGCTGAAAGGAAAGGCACATGGGGCACTATTTGAAAACAGTCACTACAACTCCTAGGCTAGTTTAGCAGGCGCCAGAGACAGTAAAGGAAAAAAAAAAAGTTTCCATAAAAAGAAAAATAACTGGAGAAAGGGAGCTGGGTAAAGGGGATGATTCTGCACACCTCAAAACAGTCCGCTTCCCCCAGCTTCTCAAAGTGTCTAAAATAGCCCAGATAAGGTTTGGATTTTGGATACCTTGTGGTTAGGCAGGGGAATAAGAGGAACTTGTGTTCACCGGCTTCATTTGTAAATAATCCACTAAGTAGAGGTTAGCGTGAGTCAGGAGTCTGTAGCACCATGGATGATGATAAGGGACTCTAGTATGTGTGTATGTGTGTTTGTGTATGTGCGTGCATGTGTTGGTTCCTAAACTCAGGATATCAGTAGGGCCCGGAGATGCAGTATAGATGAGGCAAATCACCAACTATTGGAAAGATGTGTGCAATCTTGGCAATTTCGCTTACATTAATAACAATCTTGAACCTGGAACTGTTAATTATATCCACACCCTATTCACTAACCATGGGACAAAAGCAAATCAGTAGCGGCAAGAGAACTAGAGCCCTATCGGGAGTGGCTCAAGGCTTCCTAGAGGGGTTGTGTGCGGACAGGGTCCCTTGGTGTGCTACATCAAGTCATGGTTATTTAAGTTGGGCTCAGGGGATTTCTGATCAAACTCCAATGACATATTGGGTGACACCATTGGAAAGATCAAAATGTCCTACAGGCTTATGTCCTGGGGAACAAAAATCAGCAACCAACTTCAGGCACCCGGACCGAGGACTTTCTATTATTCAAATGTGGTTTTGAGTTTGAACCTTACTTACATATGGTCACAAACCCATTTGCACAAGTACTTTTTATCAAGTTAGGGTGGGCACACTACCAGTAGCACCCTTCACTTGCCATTGAAAGAAGGGGTTAGGTACATCAACTACGTGCCCCATTGGATGTGAGATCATCAAACTTGGTTTTTTTAATGTGGCATATAAAAATCAACAGAAAAGTTAGATAGTACCATTATGTAGAATGTTGGGCCTCAATGACTGTACCATCATGCTTAGAATATGTATCACAGACATGTGTGGACTAGTCGTCTTTGCAATTTGCAAATTACTGACAGCCATATTTTATTTGAGGACAAATAAAATTAACTAGGGAGATCGGTTTTTATGGATATCTTACATTTCTCAATTGTTTACATTTCTTGTTAAAAGCCTGCAACATTGTTTTATTATTTTTCAACCTACTGTATTCCTATGTGTGCATATGAGCAATGGTATTTTACATTGTTATTTTATATATTTATTTACGGCTTATTATGACTAGAAATAAAGGGTATGATGAACATATCACTTAGGTAGAGATTCCGCAGTATTTGACACTTTTTGAAAGTGCAATAATTCCAGGTTTCAGCATTTAATGTACTTTATTCTTTCTTGCACATCTTATACATAGCCTCAGCGCCGTTTTCCTCATTCTTCTATCAAAAGATGGCGCATTTACGAAACGTAGGTATTTGCTAATTTATCTCATGGTGTTGTCTATACCACTTGTTTTATATTCGGCAGAGGCTAGAGGCGACCGAGTGGCTAGCCTTGCCCTGTCTCAGGGGCGTAACACAGGCCCCCGCAGCCCCTGCATTGCCGGGGGGCCACTCGCACTCCAGGGCCCCCTCAGGGGAGCCAGCAAGCACCACAGATCTTAGAACTTGGGGGGGACCTACCTGAGGTCCAGTGTCCGCGTCCAGCCGTGAGGGCAACGGCTTAGCGGGCGGAGCTTTCACTCGTGCTGTCAGGGGACAGCGGGGCCATTATCGCGCCGTGAGGGCAACGGCAAACTACAATCCCCAGGTGCCCCGGGACCCGCGGCGCACTCCACACGCCACCACCAGCGACCGGAGGTGCTACAAAGCACCGGACAGCATCCTGCAGCGTGGGGGGACCTACCTGAGGTCCAGTGTCCGCGTCCAGCCGTGAGGGCAACGGCTTAGCGGGCGGAGCTTTCACTCGTGCTGTCAGGGGACAGCGGGGCCATTATCGCGCCGTGAGGGCAACGGCAAACTACAATCCCCAGGTGCCCCGGGACCCGCGGCGCACTCCACACGCCACCACCAGCGACCGGAGGTGCTACAAAGCACCGGACAGCATCCTGCAGCGTGGGGGGACCTACCTGAGGTCCAGTGTCCGCGTCCAGCCGTGAGGGCAACGGCTTAGCGGGCGGAGCTTTCACTCGTGCTGTCAGGGGACAGCGGGGCCATTATCGCGCCGTGAGGGCAACGGCAAACTACAATCCCCAGGTGCCCCGGGACCCGCGGCGCACTCCACACGCCACCACCAGCGACCGGAGGTGCTACAAAGCACCGGACAGCATCCTGCAGCGTGGGGGGACCTACCTGAGGTCCAGTGTCCGCGTCCAGCCGTGAGGGCAACGGCTTAGCGGGCGGAGCTTTCACTCGTGCTGTCAGGGGACAGCGGGGCCATTATCGCGCCGTGAGGGCAACGGCAAACTACAATCCCCAGGTGCCCCGGGACCCGCGGCGCACTCCACACGCCACCACCAGCGACCGGAGGTGCTACAAAGCACCGGACAGCATCCTGCAGCGTGGGGGGACCTACCTGAGGTCCAGTGTCCGCGTCCAGCCGTGAGGGCAACGGCTTAGCGGGCGGAGCTTTCACTCGTGCTGTCAGGGGACAGCGGGGCCATTATCGCGCCGTGAGGGCAACGGCAAACTACAATCCCCAGGTGCCCCGGGACCCGCGGCGCACTCCACACGCCACCACCAGCGACCGGAGGTGCTACAAAGCACCGGACAGCATCCTGCAGCGTGGGGGGACCTACCTGAGGTCCAGTGTCCGCGTCCAGCCGTGAGGGCAACGGCTTAGCGGGCGGAGCTTTCACTCGTGCTGTCAGGGGACAGCGGGGCCATTATCGCGCCGTGAGGGCAACGGCAAACTACAATCCCCAGGTGCCCCGGGACCCGCGGCGCACTCCACACGCCACCACCAGCGACCGGAGGTGCTACAAAGCACCGGACAACATCCCGCACCGCGGGACGCGCGCGGACTGCGCCGGGCTAAGCCCGGGCAAAGGGCGGGCCCTCTGTGGCCCTCAGAGGCCTGAGGAGGACGGGACGGGCCACCCCCCTTGGCTTCCACATCTGTTATTACATCACGAAGGTAAAGACCATTTCTCACGCATCTGTTGGTATTCCCTTATTATCATGACTTCTAAAGTGGATCACCCAGCTAGCGTAGCAGGAACTGGGCAAAAGTTTTCTTGGTTAGACGAGCTAAACCTCTTATGTCAAACCACCTATGCACCATCAGAAACCCCCCTTTCGCCCAAAAGCGACATCATACTATCAGATAAGCCCACTCTTTCGGAGGAGCCCACATTACTCAACAAAACTTGTAGTCCACGTATCGCACCCCCCCAGGTTTCATCTGTGAAAAGGACTCAAACACCGCCTCCAGGCTTACGCATTGTTAATTCTCCAACGATTCCAACGACTGTTGAGGCCCAAGATCCCTTAAGCCCTCTTCTACACCCGCATATATTACCGCTCATTGAACAATTGCTTAGCTCTCTGATAGCCCCGTTGTTGGAAAAAATTAACATGTTAGGGGATAGGCTTACTGGATTAGAGTCAGCCATCAAGTCAAATTTGTCGGCTGACAAACACTGTGACACATTCAACCGTCCAAAGTCACCTCCTACTCACGAAGGCTTTAAACCATCTGTACGGGATAAAAGCTGCCAAATACAATTAACTGGCCCTAGTACACTGGGGCAAAAAGTAACCAAACACTCTCCAAGTGTCTCCTTTCCCCAGTTGACCGCACCTAGAGCAGTTCATGATAAGACTAACTCAATCCATCTATCACCAGAAGCGGCCCCATACGTGTGCATACTTGCTGGCGTCCCTGCTCTTCCACCTGGAAAAATTGAGAGCCAACATGACCTACTTAACAAAACCAAATTCTGGCTGTCAAAAAATAGGCCACTGCCTCGTCACCTATATGGAGCAATAAGGAGCGTCAGGAGGGTGGACTGGCTGGGTTCTCTTCATAAGGATCTTCCTGGGGACCTGGTACTCGTGAGATTCAGAGCCACAAACATTGTCCCTTACTTGAAAACCTGGCCGCCACAAGAGACAGACGGCCCAATATCTATATGGGACTTATATGACTTCTATCCCTCAATCCCTGGTTTTCCCCGTTTTTCGAAATCATACCCTACATGATCGGTCTACATCATGATCTTTTTGGGAAACACTTGGAGTGGTAATAACTAATTCTAACCCCTATTTTACCATCTCAACCCGGGGGTGGAAGGGAACTAATTGTGTTTGGGATCCTGTCCTACTGTTTTTGGCTGTTTGTAAGGCTGTTTTTTGGTTTCTATTAGATTGGCCTTAGCTATCATGGAGTGATGTTGAACTTCGCAAGGTCCTACCTAAATTTACTCCTTTTTTTAGACTTTTTAATCTTTTTAATCTTTTATTTAAGTTGACACTGGTTCTTTTGATTTTTCTTTCTAAATGATAATCATCTTTTTCTTTACCCTTTTACTTGAATGAAATTGTCTAAATGTACTGTATTATTTTTTCTGTTACTGTATGCTTATATGATATTCTTTTGTAATATCGAATAAAGCTTATTTTGATTTGATTTGATTTGATTTATTCGGCAGCTAGACTCTTAACTGCTGCGGGCACCACTCGCAAATGTCATAATTTTAAAGCTGTTATCTTGTTTTTAAAAATCCCTAGTTATATTTTAAGATTTAAACAGGAGTAATTTGACTTTCTTAATTAGTTGGACTCACATGACGGACCGCTGAGTTTTTTGTCTGTTCACTACTTATGCATATGATAAATTCTAATCTACTTCTGTTTTATTATTCCATTTTATATTAGGTTGTGCTTATGTCATCCTGAAATTTACATGTTTGGCTATATTCAGTGAGTCTCAAATACTAATTACCTTTGTTTGGTCTGTGTTTTGACCTTGTATTTTAACATTGGTGGTTTTTGCACATATTTATACTTTTATGGTTATGTATTTTAACTGAATAAAGTAATGAATGATTGATTGATTTGATTGATTGGGTACCCGTGGTTAGGCAGATGAGTGAGAAAAACTTGTGTTCACCGGCCTCATTTGTAAATAATCCAGGAAGGAGAGGTTAGCTTGAGTCAGACATCTGTGGCACCATGAATATAAGGTTCTCTAGTATGTGTGTATGTGTGTTTGTGTATGTGCATGCATGTTTTGGTTCCTCAGCTCAGAATTTCAGTAGGGCCCGGAGATGCAGTTTAGATGAGTTAAGTCACCAGCAATTGGAAAGATGGGTTTCAATCTTGGCAATTTCACTTATATAAATAACAATCTTGAACCTGGAGCACTTAATTATAGCCACACCCTATTCACTAACCATATGACAAAAGCAAATCAGTAGCAGCTCCTCCTCTATGATGTTGGAGCGTCGTCCCACCTGCCAGCAGCCCAAAAAATTAACAACAAAACAATAATAAACACTTGTTTGTTATTTTTTTTTCTCTCTGAGCCGAGGCTTGGGATCAGGACCAGGGTGATGACAGGCTGGTGGAGGAGTGGTTACACTGCTACTTAGTGTGCATGGCGGTTTGTCCGGCCATCTCAGGCTGGCTAAACCTCCATGCTTGGCCAACCCGTCATGCGCATTGAAGATCTCTCTAACCAAAGCTGCGATGCTTGGTTGGAGAGAGCAGGCACAGGCTCCCACTCTAACTGGGAGCGCAAATCATCTGCGCTCAGGCCAATCCTAATCCTGCTTTCAGAAGCATTAAAGCTGTGACAGGATTGGCTGCAGTGCACTATGGGAGCCTGTGCCTGCAGAAGAGAGGGGCGCGATGAGGCACATAAATGTTCTTTTTAATTTTTAGTATTTTTCGCACTTCATTCTGTCAACACAGCGGCCTCTACTGAAGCAAATGTTAGCGCAAAAATTACAAACTATCTACATATACTTTTATTTAGTTATTTATAAAGTTTTATATAGCGTAAACAAGATCCGGAAGGATATCAGAGCACTTTACAAAGGATGGGAGGAAGGACATAAATGCAATATCGACATAACGTGAGAAAAAAACCCAGTGATAATCGCATAATTAGAAGCCAAATGAGTCAAGGGGAGTAATACAATAAACAGGTATATAGCGGGATACAAATGGGGGCACACTACGCGGTAAAAAGAACAGCATCAAATGATGATACAGTGGTTATAGGATGAATGACTTCGAGTAGGTGAACCTAGCCCAATTAAGTTAAGAATTTATTCATTAGGAATCTTTTGGCTTCCAGTTTGAAAGCCGTCGTTGAGGAGATTCTGCGTACTTCCGTGGAACAGAGTTCCATATCTTTGGGGCAGCGCCAGAGAGGGCTCAGTGACAAGTTCCCTATTTGCAGAGGATGAGTGATTTCAAGAGGAAAGTGTTAGCGCTTCTTGAGGTTGTACCACCACAGGATAATTCAACCTTATGCGTTTGGTACCTGGGAGTTTTGAAATGCAGGTCTTTGGACGTAAGAATGGCAATCTTTAACTGAATTCGAGCTTCGAAGGGCAACCATTTAGGAGATTTTAGGACTGGGGATATGTGCTCATTTTGTTTGGTACATGTAACCAGTCTAGCCGCAGCATTCAGTGATGCCCTTAGTGGAGCCAGGGTGCATTTGGGAAGTCCACAGAGCATAGCATTGCCATAGTATAGTCTTGGCAAGACAAGAACTTGTACCACCTGCTTGAAATCAGATTGTGGAAGGAATGGTTTGATATTTCAAAGTGTCCTCGTCAAGTGATTAGCTCCCTTACACTCATTGCTGATATTATTTTTCATATTCAAGTGCTTGTCCAGGGTGATTCAGAGTGATTTGGCTGAGTCTATGAAGAGAGGGGTGCAGTTGAAAGCAGTGAGGTGATTCAGCCAAAGGTCTAGCTTGGAGATGTGGTTTAGAGGAGAGATGAGAAGGAATTCAGTTTTGGAGGTGTTGAGCAGGAGATGGTTCTCAGTTAACCAAGTTTGGGTAGACGTTAGGGTATTGTTGAGTGAGATGATGTTATCTGGGGATGAGATTTTCAAATAAAGTTGTGTATCGTCTGCAGTCATATGGAAGATAATGTTAGTTGAATTTAGTGAATAAGCTAATGGTTCCAGGAAAAGGTTGAAGAGGAGAGGTGATAGGGCTGACCCTTGGGGAACACCCATGAGTACTGGAGAGGGCAGGGAGAGGGAGTGGTTAGCCTTGACTCTTCGTGATCTGTGGTGGAGGAAGGACGAGAACCATTGTAGCACCCGACCCGAGTAACCCATCCTGTTCTTCAGAATGGATAGGAGGTTGTCATGATTAACCGTGTCGAAAGCGGAGGATAGGTCAAGGAGGATTAGGAGGCAGGAATCATTTTGGTCAAGCATTTTTAAAATGTCATCCATAACGTGAGAGCCGATTCAGTACTGTGCCCCTTCCGAAAGCCGGATTGATGCTGGTGAAGGAGTTGGAAGTTCTCTATGTGAGCACAGATTTGGGATTGTATGCATTTTTTTAAGAGTTTGGATATGGTGGGGATGTTGGAAATAGGGCAGAAGTCATTGAGGTCAGCTTTATCCGTGTTCGTTTTTTTTAGTATAGGTGACACCTGAGCTGCTTTTATGCAGTCTGGGATCGTGCCTTCTGAAAGAGAAGCCTTTACAATCCTTGTCTAGTTGGGGATAAGTATATTCTTGATTTCTTTGAAGATGGCCGGGGGCAACGGGTCCCTGAAATGGTTAGATGGGTTGATATTCTGAAGAATTTTGTAGCTGTAATTTTCACTGAATGAGGTAAAGGTGCCCCATTACGCATTGATCTTAGTGTTCAGGCTGATAGGTTTGAACTTTTCTAAGAGGTGAAGGGGAAGTGCGGACCCGGGGGATGGCAGGAGAGCCTTCTTGGAGGCGAGTTCAATGGTGATGAGTCTTGATTTCTCAGTGTTAAAGGAGGCCTAGTTAACTTGTTCATACCTAGGAGTTCACTTCAACTCAATTGTTCAGGCTTGATAGTGCACAGTTAAACCCATGAAGAAAGAAATGTGTTAGATGTTGAGAAGGGGTAATTGGGTGTTAAGGACTCAGTAGATATTGTGATCCACGACTGGTTCGCGGTCGGCTGATCCGACCTGGTGTACCGAGTGGAGCTCAGGTCGATGGACTTCGCGCAAATCCAGGCCTACCTGTACGGGAGCCCAGTCCGTTGGCTCTCCCCCCAACACTAGAACGTGCTCATGCAAGCGTGTTGGATAACCTAGTAGCACTTCAAATGCTTGTGGGAAAATCAACTAGCAAACATGACCCACTCTATGCCTGTTTTATTGACTTTTCAAAGACTTTGACTATGTTCACAGGGACCTTCTCTGGAATAAAAACTGAAAGGGCTGAACATTCCTTCAGCCCTCCTCCATGCAATTCAACTCCTTTATACAAACACATTGGTTCAAGTTCAACTGGGAGAAAACCATCTAATATCCCTAAAATTCAAACCAACAGAGGATTGAAACAAGGATGTGTCCTGGCCCCCATCCTTTTTAACCTGTTTTTAGCAGATCTCACAGCTAGATTAGATCAGGTAGGCTCTCATCCACCACAACTAGCTCAACAACCAATCTCAACCCTGCAATATGCAGATGAGGTAGTCTTACTGAGTCAAACTGGCATTGTCCTCCAAAGACTACTTGACGTCCTGGATACATATTGTACGTATAATGGAATGACAGTTAATCTCGAAAAGATGAACAGCTATTTTCAGGAAACGTCTCATTAAAAAGGGTATATGACAACTGTGAAGCGCCATTGTAAAGAGAATGAGCTCTTATAGATAGCTGGGAGTCTGGCTTCTGTATTGCATCACTTACCTTCAGCATTTAAACACCCTGAAGCCCATGCTCGCCTCACTCACATTTGCCTTTCCGAAACTCCTGACTAACACTGCAAACCCTTCACTGAGTTCGCTGTTTTACGTGATAAAGGCAGCAGAAGCCCGCACAGTAAGTGTGGTGGGGCAGTGCAGGACGGGACAGGGGAGGAAGCCAACAGACTACGGAATCAGTATTATTTATTTATGTATTTATACCTATTCTGTTGTCTGTCGACTTCCTCCCCTCCCACCCTACCCCATCCCCGCCCCGCCTCACTGTGTTTAGCTGTGCCTTCTACTGCTGGATAAAGGCCAAATTAATCCCAACATTGGCCTATGGGGCTAAAGCCTTCCTGAACAAGTTAACATAATTTCTAAATGTTGCACATTGCGTATTTTTTTGGCCTACCTGGAGATGCCTCACAGCCCAAAATTAGTCTTAAGTTTGGGCTGAACGAACTAGAGCTGGCCCACAAGCAGGGCTGTTGAAATATTTCTTTGCCCGGCTCAGGGAGGACTCTAAAACCCTCATAGACATACTTTGGTAAGAAATTCAAACCAATCCATCTAAAAATGCATAGGCAACTGCACTAAAAATGACCTTTCAAAGCTTGAAGCTGTTTTATCAACCCTTAACAAAAAATCAGTTTAAACACTTTCCTAATAAACAAGGAAAACACCTCTCATCTATCTGTGATAAGGAGTCATTTCAACTTAGAAGTTATGCCTGGATGTCCATTAATTCTTACAAGCACCTGAAGCCCCAGGCATATCTGTCTGAGAGCTTTAGACACTATTACAAGATCCATATAGTGTATTTTAGTTTTGGTAATGTATCGACACTTAATCATCGACCGGAGTGGTTATCGAAACCCTTAACAAAGATGTGTTGACTCTGCAATAATCAGGAAGGATCATTAGCAGGGTCGGATTGGTAAGGCGGGCACTCGGCCAAAAAAGGCCTAGGGGCCGGTATCGAAGTTCCAGCTGTCGATTTGAGCTGTGTCTGGTGTGTTGAGATGTCGCCAGCAGCCCTATGGGGCCCTGAGTGGCCTTTCTGAAGGCAGATGGGCATCCATTACCTCCCTTTTATTAACAGGCAGAGGTGTCACTCCCTTTCTCTCGCTGGGCCGGCCAGTTAATGTGTGCATACTGAGCAGGGGCAGGGGGCCTGAGCAGAAGTGGCTTCCCTTGTTTTCAGGTGTTTGTAAAACTTCACCGAAGCAGTGTTTTGCGGAAAGGCAATATGCAAATTGGCCACTTTTTAGGTCTCGCCTAGCGTTGTAGCGCATGCGCTGCTCGCTGGCGAGAGATATTGTGAGAGAGGGATTTCAGAAGGGGGCTTGAAGCACCGCCCCTCATTTCCATTGGCTGGCAACACCTTTATGCTAAACGGTGGCCTGCCATTGGAAATGAGGCTTTTTTGTTGCCGCCCTTCTGCCTTTTGGGACGGCCCCTCCGGACTGGATTGCTTGCTTCACAGCTGTCGTGAACCAATTTCTTATCTAAAGTAGGCTTGTTAACTAAACAAGCCGTTGTGAAGCAAAGGACCCAGTCCGGATGGGCCGTCCCAAAAGGAGACAGGGCGGTAACAAAGAACGTTCCTGCCTCAGTTGCCAGGAATTCCCCAGATCATTGGTGTTCAACAAAACGACCGCCATCCGCCTCGAGGGACCCCCACCTGATGGCGACAGTCCGCGATTTTACTTGTTTTCTAACTGCGCCGGGGCCTAAGGCCTCAACGCTTATAGGACTTAGTAAGCGCTATATAACTGAACAATGCAATAGATTGCTTCTAGTCTCCCCCAGGCCCAGACCAGCTCCCCGCTGAGCGATGAGAAAATCGCAGGCAGCAACTATGGCAATGCTTGACTCAGAGAGAGGCAGGCCCCCCCTCTGCCCCTCCCCCCTACAGCTGCTTCCTCGTCCCCGGTATCCTCCCTCTCCACTCTGCATCCTCGCGAGGACCCGCCCCTCGCTGTTTCGGTTTCGTTTCCGGAGTCCGCATCTCTGCTTTCCTTCCCTCCTCAGTCAGTTCGGGCTCCGGTGCAGTTAGGTGTCTTATTTCCTGGCTCACATAGGACCCCCGCGATCCCCCTCCAAGTTCCCATCAGCCCATACCGCTCCAACTCGGGTGTGCCCTCCCTCCCGAGAGCATGCACAGAGAGAAGCACTGGCACTGCAGACATGATTCCACCTGGGAGGGGGGGATGATGAGCAGACCAATGAGAGGCTGAAGAGCCAGGTGAGAAGGGCTGCGGAAGGAGGGGAGGTATGTATTGGGGTGTTTTGAATTGGGACAGAGTGGTGGTGCTTTTGGCCCAGAGATTGGTTGGTGTGTCGCTGAAGGGGGTGGGGAGAGGGACTTGTGGCAGCAAAAACGATATTAGAGTTTAATAGGGGCGAGGAGGGCATGAGATTTGACCTCGCGGGGCTGTGAGGATGGAGGGGGTCTCAGAAGAGAGGTGGTGAGAGGGGACAATGGAAGGGCCGACAGGTGTTGTAGGAGAGGGTGGAAAACTAGTGTGGCTTTCCAAGGAGAGAAGATCAAATGAGATTCAACAGGCGTGGTTGATTTAAGGGCCCAGTTGGGGTGGGGATGGGAAGTAAAAGAAGAAGCGAGCGAGTAGAGAGTTGCTAGTATGACAGGCGCTCAGTGGAATTGGAGAGGAGAGACAGTGGTGATGAGACAGATTGGATACTGATTTTAGAGTGTAGTCTGACCCAGGGGAGACGGCTTGTGTTGTGTAGGAGGGATGTCGTGCAAACGGTGAGGGGCAATCATGGGTGTATTTGACAGTCACATTTTCTCCCAATGAAAAATGCCCATGACTCTTCAGGAAGGGTTTATGCACCCAAAGTGATGCCCTGCATAGCATAGCGAGTGATCGAGGCATGCCTAGCTGTGGCCGTGTTTTAATCTTTTCCAAGTGACACACGTGTACAGGCACAGGCACTGCAGTTTTTACTGGAAGGACACATGGTACACACACATTCCTCGATATTTATAAGAGGGAGACATTATGTTTTTGCATTCTTGCCTTGGTAACTGCTTTACACACGTAGGGACGCTGAGAAGTGCTGAGGGAGAGATGGATCAGATGTACGTACGCCAATGTGCCTGTGGAGGTTGAAAGGAGTGACCTAGTTTGCATGCATCGCCATAAAATGCAGAGTATAAAATGCATCGTGTGTTTTCAGTCTCTAGAATAGTTGCTTGCCACCTGCAAAGTTAAATATATTAAAATGCCTAACATCTTCTCTGCTTGATTAAAATTGTGGCGATTTTCCAAAAAGATGCGCTTTCCTGGGGCAAAGTTAATGCCAGACCCCCTCATAGGTTGGTAGGTCAATATCTATTTTGAATCCTTAGTCACATTAATTTCACCTTCATCAGCATGCCTTAGAGAAGAGAATGTGTGAAGTATATCTTTTTTAGTATAAAATTAGATTTCTTGTTTACATTTTGTTTTCTGTATATGTGGATTTAGTTTAGTCATGTAACTGGTTTATTTTTGTAGAGATCACAGTTTCACAGATAGGCACAATAATACCAAGATTGGCATGCGAGTGCATTTTTTCAAGATTTGGGGCAGCGAAGGTCTGAGGCTACATATGTGAGTGTAGATGTCTGTCGGTGGCTTTGCGGGGGTCTCTTGAGTGCTGTGTTAATGCTCGCTGAGTTGTGCGCGGGACCATTGGTGCCCCTAATCCACAAGAAAACCCCCTGGGAAATGAGTTCCCCAGTCTCCTTTCCGCGTAGAATGGATTGTGCAATGTAAGATCGAGCAGCACCAGCAGAGGGGTATGTCTTCCCTATGCACTATTAGTATTGTACAGAACAATGCCTTGTATATGTTTTAAAACCCAAAACATAAATAGAAGGCATTGTTATTTACAATGCCAATAGCTCAAAATCGTGTGAATTCGAGACCTATTGCATTGCAAATGATTGTTTTTTAGCGTGTCCTGGCCGATTTCTAATCCCAATCCAACCCTGATCATTAGCACACACTGTCTGTACGTGTACATTCTTGCTCAATTACCTACGCGTCTGGCTGAGTAACATTTTAAATCAATTTGGAGTGTGTTCATGGCGAAATGCGATAGCAGTCTGCCTGCAGGGTGACCCTCCTCTCGTCAGGGCGAGGTTCATTACATTAATGGATTTAGCAGATAAATGCCTGGCCTTAAGACCCTTACTCTTAACTTAATCGTTTCCGATGACGTAGGTAGAATGTGGGCATTCAACATCCACGACAACACATTCTCTGGCCAAGTCAGCCTCGTAGTCGTCAAGCAGTGAGTGCTCAACTTCCTACTGTGCTCCCTTAGCAATGATTTTAATGGACGAGGTACAATGCAACTGTGCACATATACTCTTCTTGATGACGCAGGTATAGTGGACATTCGGGTATGACACACAGTGGACACACTTAGCCCATAGCAGTCTCTGTGACATCACGCAACGGTGCTCGGCGTTAATTGGTGCTACTTTTGTGATACATTTCCGGGACATTGCTGTTTGGGACCTTGCACATATGCACTTTAGTAATGCAAGTTTAAATGGACGATGTACTATGCCACCTTGCACACATTCACCTGTTGATGTCGCATGTAAATTGGGCATTCAGGCCTGACATGCGAAAGGCACAGGCCGATTTAGTTTCTGTGACGTTAACTTGGGCACCTTTTGTAATGTTTTTATTGGATATTGCTGTTTGTAACTTTGCTCATCCGTGTTTTGTTGTCCTTAAAAGGCGTTTTAAGCGTTTGCACTGCAGTGTTTTACTGTACGATTTTTAATAATCCTTTAATAGTTTGTACAAATGATTTTTATTATACATCCGATCAAAGTAGCTCTTTTAATCTCCCATTAGTTTGAACATATTATGGAGAAAAACTAGTTGAATGTACAAACTGAGGATTAGCTTTTAATCATGTTAATGTAGTACAGATTCTTGGTTTTTCTATAACACCATGCTGGGGGGTTTGCTACATGATTGCTCGACCCGATTTTGGAATTATTTTAATAAATCTCGCAATGAAAGTTATTCCTTCAATCATTCATGAGTGTTGCCAGCAGGAGACGTTCTTGTAGTGACACAGTACATATTTTGTGTCGATGAATAGTCCAGAACCTCTCGTGCCTTGTAAACATTGCTCATCGCAGTTGTGTTCCAGGTCAGGAGGTCAAGCCACGCTATCCTTCTCATATCCAGTGTCTGTCATGGCTAATTGAGCCCAAAATGGCGACACAGGAGGGCCAACCCCCTGCTTCGGAAACAAAGCAAGAAGATAGGAGTCCTGCTGAATCTTGAGCGATATAATGACCCCAACAACCTACCCGTCCAGCCACCCAAACTATACTCCATCTTTGTTTGAAAACTTCTTTTGTGCTCAACAAACACAACTATGAAATAAACTGTATTATAGTGCGGAAAGATAGCCTCCAACCATATGCTATCCACCCTCCTTTACCCAGGTGCTTAAGCAATCCAGTAAATCTACAGAAGGTATCCTAATACAGCAGCCTCCATGAGTTTTGCCCAAAACACCCCACAGTATTTTCTAAAAGGATAGGTCCCTATACAGCACACCTGTAGCTCATTGGGGCAAAGCAGCCCCCAGAGGCAGGCCTTTGCACCTACTCAAATCAATCCCACAAGCAAGCCAGGAAATGAACATTAGGCATACGTTCTTTCATAAATTAGAAAATTAGCAATCCCTCAAGTCTTCATAGTGGGTATGTAGAAACACAGGGGCATATTTACAACAAAATGGCGCAGCGTGGCAAGCAATTTATCTGTGTGGTGCTGCGTCATTTAAAAAAGGCAAGGATGCACCATATATATATAAGGATATGGTGCACCCCTCTGTTTTTCCTTGTGCCGGCGCTAAAAAAGCAGCCTAGCGCCGGTGCAGCACCCTTGCCACATGATGCAAGGGTGCCAGCTTTGCAGGGATGATTGTGTTTGTGTGGGAAGGGGCACCTTGCTGCACAAAAACAATCCTATATGGCGTTTTACTCCTTCTATTTGTGCTACAGAATGCAGTGCACATACAAAGACCAAAAAACGAGAAGAAATTAAAGTATTTCTCCTCGTTGAACCACTTTAACGCCTCCTTCTGAAAGGCATTAGTTTTTGGCGCCGCCTCAGATTTACAAATCCTTGTAAATCTGGGGCAGAGTCAAAAAGCAATGAGTGTTGCGTGGGAACACCCACAGCAACACCCATTGCACTACCCTTTACTGCAGAAAACTGCAGCGTGGAGGGCCATATTTACAAGGCAGCGTTAAGTGGCTTAGCCCCGCCTTATAAATACGGAGTAGGGTATTGCTCCACTGGAGCGTCAGAAAAAGTGGTGCTCCGGTGGCGCAATGCGCTTGCAAATATGCCCCACAGTGTTTTAGAGGCACAAGTTAAAAGACAGAACAAGGCTGCCTTAACCCCTCCCACGCTTGTGACGGAACCGTTCCGTCACTCTCCTCGGGTGGGCTGTGCTGGTGACGGAACGGTTCCGTCACGGCCCGCTCGCCACGCCGATTTCGCGCCTGCGCGGCGTGTTCTATTGAGCGGGCGGGGCCGTGACGGAACCGTTCCGTCACAAGCACAGCTCACCTGAGGGGCGTGACTGAGCGGTTCTGTCACCAGCGCGGGAGCGCCGCGCCCCCCCCCCCCCCCCCGCCCCTTAGCACTGCGGCGGAATAGCCGCCGCAGTGAAAGGGTTAATAAAGAAAAATAAGAGGAAACAAAGACCCGACAAAAGGAGTGAGAATCGTCACTGAATCTGGAGCTTGCATCTTCATTTGATTATGTTGACCACTTGTCACTAAGGAGGCATTGCTTCATCTAGGCCGAAGCAACCCATGGGTTGGAAACAATACTTGCTATAATCTTCAGCCAGGCTGGATACAACAGTACATAGTTCTCCTCAAGGCACTGTAGCTTCTTAACAAATGTGAATGTCCTCCATGTCTCCAACTCTACTATAATGAAGTAATGTTATGCTGGTTTAGGGCACCAGTAGGTTGTCTTGGGCCAGGGACCGATGGGCTCTCTTGATGAGAACTAGACTTGAGAAGTTCGCTCTACCCAAAAGATCTAAAAGCATACACTGCACCAATCCCTATGGGTTGACTCAAGAATGCCCACTATTCTGAAGTTATTGCATTTGGATGTGACCTCTTGCCATTCACCCTTATCCACTCCCGGTTCTTCTCCAGTCTAACAAGCTTTTTGACACAGATGATAATATAAGTTTAAGTATCAATATTCCCTGTTCTGTCATGTAGATGCAGTAACCTTTTTAACGGGCCTCTTTTTGATATGTCCCATACGCGCATGGGTGTATCAGTCTTACCGTTGGTTGCATGAAGGCTGTTCTGCATCTCTAAGCTTCAATATCAGAACTACACAGGAAACCTGTTCAACGAGGCTGGAAATCAGAGATAAGCTCCTGCTCTCTTTGCACTCCACAATGCCCTTGTTGCATCCAAGGCAAATTTTGCTTGTCTGTGGTCACCGTTCCCACTGTCGCTGAGATGGCACATTGGCAACACCCCACTTGTTCAGAGTAGATATGAATGACAGTCATCACAACTGTGGCTGAAACAACAAATTCCCTACTGCTGGGTCCTCTCAGGTCATGAAACGGGTAGCCCACTGCCGAGTGGACCAGAGACAGAGACAGTCTAATTTCCTTAGGAGTCTAGCAACAAGGGAACTACTTTAAGCTAGTAATACTGTAGTCTAGCACAGCCTATAGACACAGACTCCTTGGGAACATGCATCAGTTTACGTGGGGAGGAGGATGTAGCAGGTGGCTAGGCCTCAGAACGGAGCCTTTCTTCCGTTTGGGGATGCACCACTACAGTGTACAAAATGCTTATTTAAATCATCAGACTTCCTGGCAATCAACATTTTATAAATCGGGGATAAAGCTGTTTGACCCCCTTTTAAAGCTTCAATTACCGTATTAGGAGCCCAGCATGTTGTCTTTCTACTAATAAAGTTCCTAATCTGTAGAAACTTAAAAAATTGTCTATTACATATTCCATGTTTTGTTTTAATTTCTTCGAAACTCATCACCCCTGATATAGAAGCTATGTCCCCAATCCTCCTAACCCCCTGAGAGAGCCAGACCCTGAAAAAAGCATCCCGAAAAATATCTGAAAATAGCAAATTATCTGCAAATGGAGAATATATATGTAATCTACCAATATCAAACATTTTCCGGACTGACACCCATACTTTATATGCACCCAAAAGTACCTTGAACCTCACCCGCTTAAAATACGAGTAATCAATTTGTCTAAACAAAAGTCCCTGTGCAGTAGATCCTAAAATTAGAAGATAGATCGAAATATCATCACAATCTGGCATCTCCATATCCAGTAAATCAGTAATACGTCTTAGTGTAATTGCAAAATAGTAGACATGTAGATTTGGTACCGCCCAACCCCCTCTGTCTCTAGGGAGAGTCATATATTTCAAAGCCCGTCTTGGTCGTTTGCCGGCCCATAAAAACTATGAAATTATCCGGTCGAATTTCTTAAACCAGCTAGAGTCAATTGGTAGTGGGATAGCTCTTAGACAATACAAAATCTTAGGTAGGAAAATCATTTTAATTACGTTGCATCTGCCCATTAGGGTCAGATGTAAAGAATTAATTTGTCGCGCCTCTACGTCTAATTTCCGAATTAAAGGACCTAAATTTAATTCGATTAGCTCATCAGAATTTGCACCTATCTCTATCCCCAGATATTTAGTTTGTCCTACAATGTGGGGGTCTATCCAATCAATTTTTTCATTACAAATAATTTGTGTCTTGGCCTCGTTTAAGTGGTACTCAGAAATTGCTCCAAATTGAGAAGTTAGCATTTGAATTCCTTGAAAAGCTGACAATGGAGAGTCTGTTAAAATGGCGAGGTCATCAGCATATCCAAGGATTTTTGTATCGCCTCCTTTAGCGTGTACTGGTCGGATGGATGCTTCATTTACAATTTTCCTAATTAAAGGATCGATATATATCGAAAACAAAAGGGGAGAACAGGGGCACCCCTGCCTAGTTCCTCGACTTATGTTGATTATCCCCGATTGAATCCCCATGATTGAAACCTCAGCTATAGGTTGTGCATACATACTCTTTAAAGCACCAATAAACTTCTCTCCTATACCATAATGCTGGAGAGCAGCCCATAAAAAAGGCCAGGAGACCCTATCAAAGGCTTTCTCCGCATCCAGCAGAATCAAAGCCATAGGGTCTCCTGTCACCTTAGTATAGTCAAAGAGCGTTATCGTGCGGCGGATATGTGCAATGGTTTCTCTACCTGGCACCAAACCATGTTGTTGAGGGGTAACCAGTTTTTTAATTACTCTAGCAAGCCGATTAGCAAAGATTTTAGAATATATTTTTATATCGCTATTTATTAATGTTATCGGTCGATAAGAACCTGTATCGGCCGGTGTTTTCCCTTTTTTTTAAAAAGTCACTATCCTTGCTTTCCGCCAGGATTCCGGAGGCTTACCCTCCTTAACAACCTGTGAGAATACCTCCAGCATTAAAGGTGCCAGTTGTACTTTAAAGGTCCTGTAGAATTCTCCAGGTAAAAAATCTGGACCAACTGCCTTAGCTCTTGGAATAGCATCAACAACCGTCCCTAGTTCTTCTATACAGAGTTCAGCCTCCAACATTGCTACTTCATCCTGCGTCAACCCCCCCATCTCTATATCATCAATGCTTCCGAAAGATTCCTAATGCAAAGGTGTTCATATGTGAAAGCCCTGTGAGATACCCGAGTGTCTTGTGAACATTGCTCCATTACTGCTGTAGTGTAGGGCAACTCCAGAACATGTGGTGGAGATCTGCTTCCTGTGATCGGCATCTGGGGCAGAGGAACTGGGCGTCTGGGTAAAATCGTTAGAGGTGCGCTGGCGTTTGATACGCCCTGTGTAGGATGTGGAATTTTATATTTTCAAAGCGTGCATTCCTGGACACCTTCTTGGGGTATTCGAGGGACATCCCCCTTTCTTTCTTGTGTATTTGGCACCCTAGTTCCTCCTCCCAAGTGGCCCGCAGGGCCTCCAGAGGTCTGTTTATGAGCTCCCGAATGGCTTTACAGAGCCACATGGTCAAGTGTCGTCCCACCCTCGTGTTTATGATCGTGTGGATGACCGGGTGAGTTGCTGGCTCTCCCGTCGATAGGTTGTGGTGCGATCGATAGTTGTCTATGAGTTGTCGGTGGATTAGTAACTGGCCAGGGGGGAGGTAATAGTTTCCATAAGCTGCCAATATGGTCTAAGCTGTCCGTCCTCAAACAGAGACTCTATTTCGGTTAGGCTGTGGTCTGTCCATACGCGGAGCATGTTAGTTGTGCAGTATTTCTTTTGTTTGGGCCAGACAACTAACAGCTGCAAAGGGGAGTTCAGAGACGACATACGGTGTATCCTTTGCATGCATTTATGTGCCACCACTACTTGTATGGGGTATGTGCATCGCGGTTTGATGCCTGGCAGTAGCAATCGGTGAAGTTGTGGGATGGGTATCTGGCCGGTCGCCGTGTGAGTCTCGCCTATTTGTCTGCCTGCCGTCCAGTAAGACAGCCACTGTAATTGTGCTGCCAAAAAATATGATTGAAGGACGATGCGCCCAGTCCTCCCTGTGTGGTGGGTAGTTGTAACTTCGACAGTGCTATCCTACGTCTGCTTGTTCCACATATGAGCAAGCTGAGGAGCGAGTCTAAGTCCCAGAAAAATGCTCTGGGTGGAATTACCGGCAGATTCGTGAAGTGGTACATTAGAAGCTGGAGTACATTCCTACCCTTTAAGCCAGATTTTAGGGGGGGATTGTCCAGACAAAGCTCCTTATACCAGAAGCTCAAAGAATCATTCACATTCTCTGGCTGGAGATGTTTTCCAACCAGCCCGCTGAGCGATTGACTAGGACACTATTAAGGACAGAGACCATCGGTCTATAGAGAAAACTCAATAGCTGCTTGTGCGGGCCTGCGGGAACAAACCTCAACCAGCGTCTTTACTCTATTTGATGCTAAAAAATCCCCAATCTTATAAATATGAAGTGTTGCCCACTTCTAGATGACTGCTGGCTGAAAACAGAGAGAAAGATGGGAGCAGCAAGACAAAGGGGTAGCAGCATGAACCATGGGTATCTCAAATATACAAAACAATTCTTAACTTTGTGGCCCTAAAAATGAGCACGCTCTTATACCTCACTTTCTTTGGCATTTTAGGATTGCTGATAGCACTCGGCAAGCTGGCAATCTTGCAGCAATCTAACATATGTATTACCAAAGAGTAATCGAACTGTTATACCTTCATAGAAAACCGATGCAGCTGTAGGACAATGGAGGCAAAATAATAGGTCCAAAGACAGGGAACAGCCAGATATCTTTTAGGTTGCGAATTATAGTTTTGCCTAACATCCAGGGGTAAACCGTCAGTAGAGGTATTAAACAACAATTACTCCGTTTTTGATGCACTCATTTTATATCCCCCCAGTCTGGTGTACCTCTGGATTGCTTGCAGGGCTGTCGCTATATTCAATCTATCTGGACGTAAATTAGAAAGCCATATCATCTGCATATAGTTTAATTTTTGTTGCACCCGAAAAATGGGAAGGGATGCCACTGTGTGATTGTATATATTGAGCCTGGGATTTTATAAATAAAGCATGTAAAGTTGGAGAATGGGGGGGGGGCGTGGCCAAGCAGCATGGCCGACAGGACGTGAGCTCCACCAGCTCCGTCCCGAAGACCGCAGTAATACTTTCAATTCTCCTGCCCGGACCCTCTCGACCCCGAGAAAGCGTGTCGGAGAGGCGGTGGAAGTCCCGCCGAGCTCCTGTGCCTGGGGGAACGGACCCGTGGTCGGCAATCCGCCGAGACCTGTGGCCTGGCTGCTCCTGACGGCGGCGCCGGCGTGCTCTCTCACGCGGCGCCGCGGCTTTGGCTTACTCACCGGACCGGGCGGCGGAGGACGCAAGTGGTGACCCCAGCCTCGGTGCGCCATCGGATGCCCGCCGGCCCCCTGCTTAGGATCCCCGTCCCGGGATCGGAAGACTGCGGCGCCGGAGGACTGAGGCTCTGCTGAGGTGCAGTGAGGAGGGGGAAAAGACGAAGGGGCCGTCCATCTTGCGCGGCCTCGCTGGGCTGGAGTGTGTAGGGCGCCCCCCCTCTCTGATTCATAGCGCTACACGGCCGGACGGCGGAGCGCCTTCGACTGGAAGTGGGGGCTGTGGATCCCATCTGCCCTGGCCCCCCCCGTGTGCCGCGAGGGTGCGTGTGGGGGCCCTGACCTGCTCTGTGTTTGCCGGGATTTCCCTACAGTGACTCTGCCACTCCTGTGCCCCCTCCCGCTGAGCAGTATCCTGTGCCCCGCAGCAGATTGATATATCCGGCACTTGTGGGACATCGGGGGAGTTCACGGAGGGGTGTTGCTGGGTCCGTGGAAGAACACCGGCCCTCCCCCGGCGGTCCGCCATTTTGGAGCTGGTCTTGGGCGGCCCCTTGGGCGGCCCCTTGGGCTCGGTGGCAACAGATAGAGGAGTGCATTTGTGCCCCGCTCTGCCCTGCTCTGTGGAGGAAGTGGGCTCGTGCCGCTGCGCTCTGGTGGCACCCACCCTGTGACCTGCACTGCCCACTGTGGTCCTGATCCTGTGGACCCGTATACCGCTTGCCCGGTTCCTTCGGCGCTGTGGTGGCACATACTCCGCCCTGCTTGGGTGGCTTCAGTGGAGGCCCCATTGGGAGCACCGACCCTTGGCGCAGCGGCTATGACGGGCCGGACTGGCCGTGGCCCTAAGGCTACCCAACCCAACACAATCACGCAGTACACTACCCCTCGTCTGCCGCCGCAGAGGATTACGCGCCAAACGGGCGCGGGTGATGGGGACGGGGAGCCGCCGGAGCCGTCTAGAGCGGAACTTCTTCAGGCTATCCAGGGTTCACACACTGCCCTGGAACGCCAGATTGAGACGGTGTTCGTGGATGTGAACCTGTTAAGGACTGACCTTCGCAAGGTGGCGGATAAAGTCTCGGACGCAGAGGGCAACATCACTCAACTGCAGGGGGAGGTAGCGTCACTACAGAAGTCACTCTCTCAACTTGCCTCTACTACCCGAGCATTGGAGAGACGGGCCGAGGATGCAGAAGGTAGGGCGCGCCGAAGTAACATACGAGTCCTGGGGGTCCCGGAGCGGCTGGAGGCAGGAAACCCTGAACGATTCCTGGAGACTTGGATACGTGAGAGTCTCTGTCCGAGTGGATTGTCCAATGTCTTTATTGTGGAGCGGGCCCACAGGGCCCTGGTGCCCCCTCCGCGTCCTGGAGAAGCCCCTAGAGCCCTCATTGCAAAAATCCTCAACTATAAAGACTGAGACTGCATCCTCAAGGCGGCGAGAGAATTGGGGCCCCACATGATTGAAAACAGTCGAATCTCAATTTACCCCGACTACACCCAGCAGGTGCAGGAGCAAAGGAAGTCCTACTTGGGGGTCAAACAGAAGTTGCGCAACATGCAGCTGCAGTATATGCTTTTATACCCCGCTAGGCTCAAGGTGCTCTCCCAGGGCCGGGCACATTTCTTTGAGACGCCAGCAGAGGTGTGGGAGTGGCTCGAGATCAGAGGAGATGATCTACCCCCGGGTGAGAGAGGGGGATCGCGAGATGTGTGGGGGACCAGGCCGCAGAGACGACGGCGTGGCAGGAGGAATCGGCGCTCTGGATCCCGTGGTCCTCCTGAGACTCGGCCTACGGTGGGTCCGGACGGGGCCATCCTGATGGAAAACTCGCCTGGGGGATCTGGGGAACGTTTGCACAGTGAGGCTGCACCTGGTGACATATTGGTGCCGGACACATTGCAGGAGACGCCGGTGAACGTGGACTCTGCGGCCCCAGTGGTCCCGGAGACTGCCTTGCAGACCCTAGACTTGGAATGATCCTTGCCCTGTCTACACTGACTCTGCTGTGCAGTTGCTGTTATTGTGTGGGTCCCTATGGCCCGCCAGCTCTTTAGTCCTCTGCTCGTTCAGCATGAATGTTGCGAGTAATTGTTTACTGCTCGATACCACGCACTTGGAGTCTGGATTGGGTGTGCACCGAGTGCTGGCAGCTGTGTGTATGGGCTGCTCCTCCCGCGTTGCTGACTTAGGGGGGGAGAGCTGTCCGGGTCCACAGATCGGATTCATTGGGTCTTTTGGGGAGCTGGGAGGGAGGGTGGGTTGGGTTGTTCTGTTGTGTGTGAGTGTGAGTGGAGAGTGTTGAATGGGGTGGCTGTGCACGTCCTGGCACTGGCGGGGGAAGGGCGGGGTGGCGTTTTTGGTTGTTGCTATCCTTTTGCTCGTGGGTGGGGGGATTAAGGGGGTTCCAGTCAGAATTTCGTATGTTGGGATTGTTGGGGGGTGGGATTTTGGATGTGACAATGATGGCACTGGCATTTGGCGCATGTTGCCCCCACTTACCGGGGCGTCTGCTTTATGTGATGCATTTTTGAAGTTCCCTGTGGCAAGGGTCTCCTGGCGGCAGCTTAGGCTGTGTGTATGCTACTGCCCGGCTGGGCACGAATGGTGGTCATGGGGTTTAAATTCTTGACGTGGAATGTGCGTGGCCTGGGTACGTGCACTAAGAGACACAGGGTCCTCACCTTCCTGAAACGTCATGGGATTTCAGTTGCTTGTTTACAGGAAACCCACTTAGATGATGATGGTGCGCAGCGACTGGCCAAGAAATGGAGAGGCCAGCTTTTTCACTCCTCCTACTCTACATACGCTAGGGGGGTCCTAATCTGGGTGGCCCCTGGGGTCCCATGCACTGTCCAATATATTGATGCGGATGTGGAAGGCAGGTACATATTGGCGAAGCTCAGACTGGACGATAAGGTCCTCCTGGTCTTTAATACGTACGCGCCGAACGTGGATGACCCAGCATTTTTCTCCCGGATGCAGGATCTGGTAGCCCCTAGCCTTGACGCGCCCCTCCTTTGGTGCAGGGACTTTAACTGTGTCCTACACCATGAACTGGATCGTAATCCGCCTCGGGCGGGAACTAAGCCCCGTATGACGGCGTGTTTGCGAGACGTGATGCATAATATCGGGGCGATTGATGTCTGGCGCGCGTGTCACCCCACACAGAAGCTTTACACCTGTTATTCCCCGACCCATGGCACTCACAGTAGGCTAGATAGGGAGTTGGCGGCCAATCTCCCCTCCTCCCTCACGTTGACGGTCACACACCAGGCCCGATACCTATCGGACCATGCTCCGGTCACGTGTGTGGCGCATTGGCCTGACCAGGCGGAACGTCCCCGCTCGTGGAGACTCCCGACTGATCTGCTCCAAGACCAGGTAGCCCGGGACCATGTGGCAACGTCCCTGTCCGATTATCTGGACCTTAACTGGGCGGGAAGTGACCTGTCTTATTCCACTAAATGGGAGGCATTGAAAGCGGTTGTCCGCGGTGCGTGCATGGGCCTGACGTACGGGGTCAGGAAACAACTGCTTTCAGACTTGCAAACTGCGGAGGCTGAGCTCCTGCGCGTCCAGGCCCGCCCTGATCCGGACTCATCGGATCAACGCGTGGAGGGCCTAGCCCTTGGGTCGATCCATGATATACTCACGCGGCTCGATAGATTTACGCTGGGCCAATATAGACAGAGACTGCATCGAGAGGGGGATAAATCCGGCCGTTTGTTGGCCTGGATACTTCGCCGGGAGTTTACAGCTGAGCGTATAGTGGCCCTGCGGGCGCCCGATGGCGAGATGGTCCACTCGGAGGCTGCTGTACTCACAGTTCTACGGGATCACCTGCGGACTGTGTATGAGGCTGATCGGTCTATATCTGAGGAGGCTTACCACCTATACCTCGAAAACCTCGACTTGCCGACCCTCCCTGAGGCAGCGGCGAAAGACCTCGATGTCAAACTGGCGTTAGGTGAGATTTCTACGCGGATAGCCGCCCTCCCACGAGCCAAAACCCCTGGCGGGGATGGATTCCCTGCAGAGTTTTATCATACATTCGGGCACACCCTGGCCCCCCTCCTTTTACAGGTTTACAATGAAGCCTTACGCACGGGTGACCTCCCGCCCACCTTGAATCAGGCTGAAGTTTGTATGATCCTGAAACCGGGTGGTGACAGCACGGACCCGGCTTCATATCGTCCTATCACTTTGATTGACTCGGACGCGAAAATTCTGACCAAGCTGTTGGCCAATCGCCTTGCCCCACACGTAGCTCAGCTCGTCCACCCGGACCAATGTGGCTTTGTCCCTGGTCGTAATACGGCGATGAACCTGCGCCGCTTGAACCACATTTTGCACGAGGTCCGGGGGCGGGACACTCCCCATGTGCTGGTCTCCGTTGACCTGGCTAAAGCCTTTGATACAGTGCATTGGGGTTACCTGATGCATGTACTCCTCAAGATGGGATTTGGTCCCAGCTTTCGGGAATGGATACGGGTCCTCTATAGAACGCCTCGAGGCAGAGTGCGACTGGGCTCAGCCCGCTCTGATGAGTGGACGTTGGGGAGGGGCACCCGACAAGGTTGCCCATTGTCCCCCCTTCTATTTGCTCTCGCGATTGAGCCCCTGGCCATATCCGCCCGCAAGGAGTTGCATGAATGGGGTATTGTGGTGGGGGACACCACTAATGTCATCTCCCTTTACGCCGACGATGCGCTTTTCTACCTGACCTCCCCGGTGGAGGCCCTCCCCGCTCTGTTGTGCCTCTTGGACCGCTTTGGTGCGGCCTCGGGCCTGCGCATGAATGTTAATAAGTCCCTGGTGTTCCCACTGACTCCTGAGGATCTCGCCCCGACGGCGGATTCTTACTGTGCGGGCCTCCGGTGTGAATCTCTGGCGTTCCGGTACCTGGGTATTCAGGTGGCCGCTTCTGATGAGGCTCTCTTAACTCATAACATAGACAAGATTCTTGTTGCCCTCCGCAAGTCCGTTGTATTCTGGAATACGCTTCCTCTCTCCCTTATGGGCCGTCTAGCTGTTGCCAAGATGGTGATGCTCCCTAGAGTCCTCTACGTATTGCAGAATACCCTGTGCCCGTTGCCCTCCCGGGTGTTCCGTACACTGAATTCGCTCCTTACGTCTCTTCTCTGGGCGGGTGGTCGCAGCAGAGTTGCGTTGCGCACGGTGACGCAGTGTTGGGATGCGGGAGGCCTTGAGGCCCCAAGGTTTGATTTATACTATTATGCTGCACAACTTCTCCCGGCGGCCAGATGGTTTGCTGACACCGAGAACTGGGAGTTGGCATTATTGGCGGGAGTGGCTTCGGAAAGGGTGCTACAGGAAGCTCTGATGCAGGGTCGGGGCGCCGATGAAGCACTGCCCTATGTCGTCAGGCATACGGCTCATATCTGGCAGCAGTTCGTTGAGCGAGTGTTGCGGCGTGCGCCATTCCATAGGGAGCTCCCCCTTTGGATCCTGGCCCCAATACTCACGATGGAGACGAGTATGTCTTTCCGGGAGTGGCGCCTGGGCGGCTGCGAAACTCTTGCGGATCTTTATCCGGACGACTCGTTTGTGTCCTTTGAGAGAGCAGCGGACTCCTTTGGACTGCGTGAGGGCCAGTACCTGCATTATGGATGTCTCCGGGATGTGGCGAGGACGACATGGCCCCAATTCCCAGAGGCGCCCGAACTCACTAACACCCTGGACATCATCTTGTCCTGTGGCAGGGGTAGGAGACTAATCTCCCTTCTTTACTCAGCGATGCGCAGGAACTCGACTCCCCCATTGATGCCTGCTTGGAGGGCTTGAGAGGCGGACCTGGGGATAGCATTAGACCCGGCCCAGAGGAAGCGAATAGGGCTATTGACTCGTAAAGTGTCCTGCAATGCGCGTTTCAAATTGATACATTTTAATTTTCTCCATCGCACATATATGACACCTGCCTCCCTCCACCGCATCTCCTCGGATAGAAGCCATAATTGCCCGAGGTGTAGTACAGCACGGGCGGGATTCCTTCACCTAGCCTGGGAATGCCCCTTCGTGCATGACTTTTGGGTGGCGGTGGTGGCACACATTGCCCGGATTACACACCTTACCATCAAACTGGAACCGCTTCACTGTCTACTTGCCCTGGTACCCAAGCCCAGGAAGAGGGGACTGTCCTACAAATTGCTCCAACTCCTATTGGTTCTGGCGAGGAGGCGGTGGCCATTACCTGGATGGGACGGGGGGCGCCTGAAATCACTAGTTGGTTGCGGGACGCTAGGGAATGGGCCTTAGCGGAGGAGACACATATGCAGAGCACACGCAAGGATGGCAAACTCCAGGATGACTTGCTCGCTTGGAGGACCATGTGTATCGAGGGGATGGAGGAGGATGACTCTGACGCTACTAGTGCGGAGCTGTTTTCCCCCGCTTCCTCGGAATCTGATGATGGTGGGGAGGGGTCCGGGGTGGACTGTCATGAGGTAGTGTAGCTGTTCCATGGGCCATGCCGACATTCCTTGTTGCGTACACTTATCTGTCATTGTGATTACCATCGACCACGTTCTACTATGAGGATCGCTTTGTAGTGGGCCCTTGCCTACATCTCCTTATGAGATTACATCAATGCCACAAATGCCATTAATGGGGGGAGGTTTTTTGTTATTGTTATGCTGTTGTTTGTGTTGGTGCAGCTTCATAAAAGTAAATTGGCGACGATATTGAGATTGTTCACGGGATTCTGGGAGCACAAGGGCATATTCCTGTCATAGTCTCGCAGGTTTAACGAGATGCCGCCCTGCCTCCGGGATGTGGGCCACTCCTAGCTGGGTACCTCCTTTTTTTTGGATCTGGCCTATCTGATTTGTACGTGTCAACTGGTCTGTAAATTGTATAATTTGTGCCGCTTTATTCTCCTCGCCTACAAAAATAAAGTTTAAAATAAAAAAAAAAAAAGTTGGAGAATGGGGGCAACCTTGGCACGTCCACCGGCTGCGGAACACCGTCCCCACACTAGAGCCATTTATTATTCTCTAGGCCGACATATCTTTATATAATCTACCTACTGAGCCTGAGAGCTGGGACAGAAAATTATTTCTCAAAAATGTTGAACAAAAATTCCCAGCTCATGAGGTCAACAGCCTTCTCTGCGTCTATCAGAATAACAGCCATGGGGATAATATCCGTGGTAACCAGATTGATCAATTCCGACAAATAATAAATATTGGTCCTCAGGCTACATCCTTTTATAAAACCGCATTGATCAGGGTGAGTCAAGGACCTCATCACTGCATTAATACTATTCGATAAAAGTTTAGCAAAAAGCTTATAATCAGTGCTTAAAAGTGTAAAGGGCCTATACAAAGCAGTGGCTAATTAATTTTTCCCCTTCTTTACAAAGTTTACTAGAACTCCATTCTTAAATGAGGGTGGAATAGTGCCTGCCGCAAAGATGAATTTGAATAAGTCAGAGAGGGGAGCATCTAACAAAGTGTAGAATTCAGCCCCAAAACCATCTTCCCCCGGGGCCTTAAACCCTGATTGATCCCTTATAACCCCTGTAACCTCAGTGGGTTGATTGGTCATACCAACAGAGTTGCAGCCTCCCTGCTTAATTCTGAAAGAAAAACCTCCTGCAAAAACTTGTTGGCTAGGGCCACATCCCATGAACCAATATCCGCCTTATAGAGGGATTCATAATGATGCAAAAATATTTGCCTAATCTTTCCATTATCCCTTTCTAGCTCTTTCAAATTGGGATCCCTTATACCAGTCATTAAATTCCAATTGGTTTGCTCTTGGCCATCCAGGCCCCTCTTCATACACCTGGCGAATATAAACTTGGCTGTTAGGGATTTCCTTCTCTTGAAAGAACTCCTTCAGAGCTTCTCTCTTTTCCTGCCATAGGTGGAGGGAGTCAGAGAACAGTTTTGTAGAAACTTCACAATATGCTTCATCGGGCTCGCTTTGCAATTACTCCTGCTTCTCTTTATCTTTCTCCCTTTGAAAGGCAAGCAAGGAGACCATAGTACCCCGAATTGTGGCTTTAAAAACTTCCTAAACAACGGCACCTGCATTAGGGATAGTTAAGGTGATTAAAAAAAGTCTATCTGCGCCGCAGATCGATACTTCTTTGAACATAAGAATTAACTAGATGGGGGATTTAACTCAAGCCAAACATCTTGGACCCCTAATCTAGAGAACATATCAAGAAAGACACCCTGTATGTTGCACTTAGGCTGCCGCTGATTTGGGTTAGAAGAATCTTCCACAAAAGTTAAGAGCTAGGTAAAATCAACCCCCTAAAATAGGCACCCTGGGAAGTTTACATAATTCCCACAGCAGTGACTGAAGTGGGTTGATATCAACAGGTATTGGTCCGTAAAAAGAGACAACGTGGTACCTTGTGTTGGGGACCACTGTGGGGACTATAACCCAATAACCCCCCCCCCACATTTGTCACAGGGAGAAAGCAGCTGACCTAAGCCTTGCGGCTAAACACCACCGCTTTCCCACTTGAGCTGCATTTGCAGAGGAAAAGAAACACTGGCTAACCCAGGAGTAACAGAGTTTATTGCCATCTTTCCCTCGAACAAAATTAATCTCTTGGATAAGTATGACGATGGATCATATTGCAATTGACTTTAAAAAACTATATCATTTACGTCTAATATTTACCCCATTTGCATTTTGACAGACTATAACAAAATCTGTTTCCCTTGGCGCTCAAAATCATGTGATTCTGGGCAAATCACTTAATCTCCCTGTGCCTAACAAAAATGATTGTGTCCTCATGTACCGCAACTGGTCCTCGTGTAAAGCGCTCTGATACCCAATACCTTCGGATCAAGTCCGCGCCATATAAAACTCCGCAAAAAAAATAATAATAAATAACTCCTTTTCACTGCACTAAACAACTTTCTTTTATTTGCCCTGTAAATGTGTCCGAGCTGTGCCCAAACACTATACTCAAGCAGATATTTTGCCCCTTCAAAGCAATAACATCCCTATCCATCACAAAACACGCCCCGTCCAACAATAATACAAACCAATGAGACACACCGCCATTACCCAGGAAGCCCGACCCGAGACCCCACACCGAACCCCTGCCCACCCTCTCCTCTGGGCCCTTCCCGTAATGGCCCCTGAGTCCTTTCAGCTCTCCTGGCACCCTGGTTCTGCGCCTGCTATCCTGCCCCCCACATCGCCACCGCAGACCTTCCTGCAAAAAATAAAAGGCAAGTAAATATAGATTATATCAAATAAATTTTGCCGTTAGCTAATATAGATTTTAAGAGCGCCTGTGCCTCATCAATAGATGTAAACCAGTGGAAGCGGCTATTATGTAGAAGCTTCAATTTGGCTGGGTGAAAGACAGTGGCCTGAGCCCATGCCTGGCCAAACGAGGGGAGCATGGCCCTAAAAGCCTTCCTTCAAAGGACAAAATCGAGAACTCCTTATTTAAGTCAAATTCTTTAGCCTAAATTGCCTAAATTAGAATTTTCTTCTTGATCCAATAATCCACGAAATTGAGCAAAAACGTGTGAGTGTATCTAGGGTTCCAGGTATTTGAGCTGGTACCCGATGTGCCCGCACTATTGTTAAATCTGCAATATAATCTGAAAGAACATATTTCAGAATGAGATTTTTCATGAATGGTAGCGGCCCCTTGGCATCCTCCTTGTGCTCCGAGAAACCCATTATGCGCAAACTGGATCTCCGTGAGTGGTTTTCCAACTCCTCATGCTTCATTTTCAAGTTTCCTAACTATTTCTCCAACTGTGCACCAACCCCACAATTTGATTTATTTTATCCCCTGTTTGGCAGTTATTTGTTGCAGAATTTTTATTGATTTTATTTTCTCTGAAATCTCACTTAAGGTTCCTTGAAAGGCCGGGAACAGGGTTGTAGCTGTTAAGCTTCCAATGGATGGGGGCTCCCCTGTGTTCAACTGGGCAAGATCCAAAAACAAATGGGAGGTTTCCCTTCCCGCTATGGACCAGTTCTCACAGCCAATTTGGCCTGTAGAGGTATCTAAGTGCAAAAGTACTGGGGAGGCGGGTGCCGGACTTGGTTCCGGACCCCGTATTGATGTGCAGCCTTGTGTACTGGGCTTGTTGTTATTGAGGAAATAGGGGGGGAAAGCTCAGGGGCTTTATTACCAGAAGTAGACTCAATAAAAGTGAGTTTACTTGCATACGTCAAACCTGAATTCCCCTCTCAGCTGACAGAGCTCCAGACCCCTTTCACTTATGAGACCGGTGTGATCTGGTCAGTGTTCCACTCTTCTTGAGGGCCCGAGCCGAGAGCAGCCCTCCCTCCTAGTGACACCCGTTGAGACTGTTCCTTAATTGGAGCACTATCAGGGCCCAATATCTGAGATTCAGGACACTTTTGAGTCTGTGCAATAGAACACCTCAATGTAGAATTCAAATCTGAGTCTGCACTCTCCAATCCAGGTCCACTTTCTAGTCGAGTGTCCAGGTAGTCCCTCAAACCCACCTTGAGGTCACTGAATCAAATCAGCCACGAGTTTTTAGGTCCCACACTTGGACGTTTACCTCCAGGGGTTGCTTTACTTAATTTATTGCCTCGCTTGAACGCCTTAAACGGTATACTTTGTTTTCAACTTAGTCAAGATTCTGGCACGAAAAACAAGATTTACCCCCAGGGAGGAGTCAAACCCACATACAATACTGCTTACTGCGTCTCCTAAAGTAGGGGGTCTTCAATAAGGCACTCAGGTCCACTGCTGCGCTGGTGAATAAGACAAGAGAAACCGGGCACCCAGCCTCTGATTGTGTCCAAGGTTGTGGAGCATGCTGACCTCACATTGCGTCCCGTTCGATCAGGCCGCTCGCCTCTTCCAGCATAGCATGATCGAAGCACTTACTCCCTACTGCAATCAGCTGCCCTCTCTCATCGCCTTGCAACCAGTTTAGGACTTTGTAACATGCCTCCGGAGAGGCCCAACCTGCCTTCTCAGCGCGTTCAGCAGCAAGATCACCGCCGCATCTACGCCGACATCTGCAGTTGGATCAGAGGAGAGCAGGGTAGAGAGCGGCATGTGACGAGTTACGGGAGCCGTCCACACACCATTCTGAGAAGCCAAAGGTATGAAAGGAAAAGAAGAGACACAAAATATAATTCTATCTTTCTGGCAAACCATACCTACATTTCCTAATAATCTATGGAAAATATAGTGCACATGCAATAATGGCTTGGTTGGCAGGAGTTGTGAATTTATGGACTCTGAATGCAAATAAACCAGCTGGCTGGGCACTTAGGCAGTGTGTGAGCCTTCTTCTAGTGCAAGTATAACTTTCCTTTTTTCTCTTTGGTAAAATAGCTGGATGGGGCACAAAGCACAGTTAATACTAACACTGATGAGGTGGTGAATGGCAAAGGGTCCTGAGAAGAATTCACATAATCTAATCTCAACCCTAGAATGGAAAGGCTGATGAGAACCTCTTGTTAAATTTGGACTAGACAAGAATACAAAAACATTAATGTGATGGACATTTTTAGCAGACACTGTGATCAGTTAGAAAGACTTGCTGCAAAATACTTTTCTCCAATTATTTTACACGAATGGATTTCCAATGACCTCCAGCTCATGCAAGATTTATTTAATCAAAAATTGTTTTTTTTAGCAAAAAACTATGTAATGATGTCCCTCTTTCTGCTTTTTACACTAAACATTGCCTTTATATGTAGTACAGGTTGATACCTGATTTGCTATATACATGGGTATTGTAGAAATAGTTTTAGACTAGTGGTAATGAAAGCCATTTGCTTTTAACACATGATCTCGATTAGCTCTAGCCAGACTAGATTAATAAATAATGCTGCACTCTAGGAACAATTTGTTAATGTACCCAAAAAACATAAGCTTGTATTCTGTCTTCTGTGCACATTTTTATACCACTATTTTATTTCTCTATAGCTATTTCCTTTCTGGATGATTGAGTACTAAATATTTGTAAATCTTCAATGAATAGAGAAATATTTATACCTAACTTTGAATGCCCAGTATGATGTCGTCACTGTTTCCATGAAGTGTACATCTAGACATTCATGTGGAATTATGTTATGCTGAATTGGCCCTTAGATTGCTTCGCTGAAGATATAATAATCATATGGAGGAGAACATAGCTTGAATGTTATGATATGATCCATACACCCACTATGCAGGCCAATTGTTTCAAGCAGAAACACTAGATTTCTTATAGTAACAGATTTAAGTGTAAAATTACAATAGACTGTTACTGACCTGCCATGGAAATCTACTTGTCTGTTTATAGAGTGCTTAACACCACTTGTAATCTTATAATCAAATGAGGGGGAGAGAGAAGCTGAGATTCATTCGGCTTCCATCCGATAAGCAAGTAATCAAAGGAGATTGAATCGCTCGTCCTGGTTACAGCCAGGGTCTAGGGTTCTTACCATCTTTAAAAACCCTCATTCACATGAAAGCCGTAAGTGCGGTATATCGTGGTTTTGTGCAAGGATTGTTACGTGAAAAGCATCATCATCTGGTCTTTGTTATGCTTTCCTCCACCTGGAGGAAGACCAACTGGTATTCACAGTAGTGATCAGAGATGGTGATGGTGAGAGTGAAGTGCGTTTCAAATTACCACCATCTATCAAGGCTAGTTTTTATTGTGTTGATGATGGGGTAAAGCTAAAAAGGGGGATGGTGCATGAATAGAAGAGTCACTGTTCTATAGCACCAGCTTAAAAACCGTGAGTGGTCGACATGTTTCAGCCTTTGTTTGCCCAGTTGGGTCGTTGGGCTTTCTTCAGGACCAAGTGGTTGCACGTTTACTATTTTGTTACTTGCTTAGGTAAGTGATGAACTTACACTTCTTCTTACGCGCACTTAATAGCACAATGACTGGTTATAGGTGAGTTGTACCGCTCTCTCTTAGACGTCTTCCCTTACGACTTGTGCTAGCTCCATCTGCCGTGCCCCAGGGCTGGGAAGACGCTCTTTCTCGCTCGTCCCCCGACAGAACTGACTTGCCACATAAAAGAGTTACAGGTACAACTCGCCTATAACCATTTATTGTGCTATTAAGCGCACATAAGAAGAATGGTAATTGCATCACTTACCTACGCATGTTACGAAACAGTAAACGTGCAACCAGATATTTGCCCTATATATTTTTGCTGGCTATAGAGCTATGTGCACATTGCTCCAGGTAACTAGTTGTAAATTGCCTGTGCAGCTCATTTAAACATGGCTGAATTAGCATAACTCTAACTGCCATGTTTAACTTGCCTAAAACTCACCAGTATATGGTACAAGGTGTACCCAGGGTCTTTAAGTTAAATGTCACTAGTAGCCTGCAACACCTAGTGTGCCACCCATTACAGTGGCAGTGCAAAATGCCACTGTAGCCTGACTGTAGCAGTATAAACAAATCTGCAATTCAACCTGTCAAAAGAAACCGTTTTGATGGGGAAAAATCTCCCTTATAAATATTAATGTCACCCTTGTAGCCCACAAGGAATGGTACATGATATTTAAAAGCAGGACATGTACACATTTAATAATAACATGGTTGTACAGTAACTAGAGACCAAATCTATTTTCACTGTGGCTGGCCTAGCTGTCCTATGTGGAAAACCAGAGTATAGATTAAAATACTAATACTGTATCTTGCGCATAGGAACAGCTAGAAAAATATTTAGATGCCCGTTTTAATAGTTAATGAAAAAAATCCAACTAAGGTGTAAATTCAGATTTTTAAAAATAATTGTTAAGGAAAAGTAACCTTTAGAGAGTTACCTTTTCCCTACCTGAAATTCCTTGAGGCTAATTTGTCTTGGCCTGCTAGCTTCTCCTAGTAATTAGCCTTGAATAGATGTGAATAGTTGTGAAATGCCTCCCAGAAGCAAACAATAGGCTGAACTGAAAGGGCAGAGATAACTCCTCTGAACTCCACCGAAAATGCAGTGTTGGGGGATATGGCCCTCCTTTTTAACTGCTTGGTTCACATACAACACTTAATGCACACCTGAAAGGGAGGAGAGAACAGAATACAGAGACAATTGTTGTGGATCCACTTCCTAGTTGCTGAGGGACCATGCTTTTGGCCAAACAGACTTTTGTCTCTGGGCTTACATATAACCCTTGGGGTACACCTGAAAGAGGAGAGAACAGGATCCCAAGTCAAAGACTTTCACCATCTTCATATCACCTTGTATATTTATTGTCTACAATGTTAGTTTTGAGAGCTCTGTGCCCATATGGCCTCTCTTGCAGAGCTGACATCCATGTCACCATTCTTGGTGTTAAAGGGAGGTTTTAAATCCCTCTCTGAATCGTAGAGTATTTGCCTCTTTTTGAGTATCTCCCTTTCCCTCCTACAATTACCTGCATTTAATTTTGCACTACCATGTATTTTGAAAATATGTGTTGTTAATGGATAACCACCAGTCCACAAGGAACCCCTTCAGTCTTTGAAGAGCGAGAACCTCTCCATAGTGTTACAAATTAATTATTTTTTTACATTATGTTTATTTTAGTGATACATTGCTCTTAGAAATGAGGCATTTATTATCCCCAATTGTTTGAAGTCAATTTTGGGATGCGTGCAATAAGGGCAGTGGTGACCCTATGCTATTTAGAGAGTTTCCAGGAGCCTAAAGAATCAGAGATGATGGCAAAACGACTGAGGCAATTTATTTGGCCGTGGGCAATGGAGAAAATTATTTAGTCATACCTACAAAAATCCTTAAAGGTTTAATTCCCCTAAATGGTTAGGGCATTAAGAAAAATCATATAGTTCATTTTGTAGGATATAATTCCAATAGAGGTCACATTGAGGGTAAACAAAACACGCACACTGCTGATTATTAATAGCAATTTGGTAGAATCGGATTTTTAAAGCCACTTTATAGGATGAGTTTAGAGGGGATGAAGTACTCCCAAAGTCTCCCAAATCAAGGTAAATTTGATTTTTTACTGGAAATGCTCATGTGATGTCCTCATTCGGGTCACCACCGACTGGTCCATTTTCAGGGCTATAGCAGCTGCTGATTGGGGTGGTTTTCGGTCATATGCACAAGACATTTTGCTGCTTGATGAAGAAACAATTGCACAAGAAATAAAGATATTAAAATGCAGCGTGTCTTTGATGCACACATCAGTGAAGAACACTAGTAAGTTCTTGAAAGGACTTTTTTGGGGGATGGGGGGTTCTAGTAATAATATTAGGTTAGATGTAGGTACACCTAAGTTAAACCCCAGGAGATATTGGAATGCCATTGGTAGATCCACAACCATGTTTCACGGCTCTCAGAAAAGCAATTTACCTGTCCAAAGTATACCTTCTGATTCTAGTAGGTAAGTGGTGGAATTCAGTCACCTTTTTGAGAAAAATTAGTTCCTCCTAATCAGATCAGGCATTTGATGTGATTTCTCCGGGACAAGACAGTATGTTATGTTATGTTAAGTGCAACTTATATAGCGCACTAACACCAAAGGCTTCCTGGCGCTTTAAGACAGAGTGAGTGAGGGTGAAGCGTGAGTGACGGAATTTTAACCAAGGGGAGGGAAGAGGTGAGTTTTAAGCAATTTCCTGAAGTTCAGGAGGGAAGGGCTGGATTTGATGGAAAGAGGGAGAAGATTCCAAAACCCGGGAGCCAGGTGGGAAAAGCGACGACCACCAAATTTCTTGGTTTTAGCTTTGGGGGTGACTAGCAGATGAAGGTGGGCTGATCGGAGGTTGCGCATTGGTCGATGAGGAATGATTAGAGATTTGAGAAAGGCGGGACCGGTGCAGTGGAGGGCTTTGAATGTGAGGCAGGCCACCTTGAAAGCTGCCCTTTGGCCTATTGGTAGCCAGTGCAGTCTGTGAAGTAGAGGTTTTGCCGATTGCCATCTGGGGGTTTTATGAATGAGGCGGGCCGCTTGGTTCTGGACAACCTGAAGGCGGTGCAGCAGAGATTGTGGGAGACCGTAGTAGAGGGAGTTGGAAAAGTCCAGACGGGAAAGTACCAGCGAGATGACAACTTGGGTAAGTGCGGCGGGCGGAAGTAAGGGGCGAACTTTGCGGATCTTCCGGAGCTGGTGCAAACAAGATGAAATTACCGCACCCACTTGAGCTTTGAGGGACAGTTCGGTGTCGATAATCACACCCAGACTCTTCACTGATTTGACCGGGACTGGGGGGGACCTAGCTCAGAGGGCCAGAACTGCGGACCCCAGTGAGCATGGCTGAGTCCAGGGAGGAGGAGCTCAGTTTTCCCGGGGTTTAGCTTCAGTTGATTCAGGTTCATCCAATGTTGGATGTGGATCATGACAGTGTGAAACGTATTGATGGCATGAGGTGAATTGAGAGGGAGGACAATCTGCAAGTCATCGGCATAGTTGTAAACAATAATGTCCCATTTCTGAAGTGAGTGGATCAAGGGCCGGAGGTATAGGTTGAACAGAAGCGGTGAAAGGGAGGAGCCTTGAGGGACTCCACAGGTCGTGGGGGTTTTTGTTGCGGTATAGGGGGCCAGGCGGACAGCCTGTGTTCTTCCAGTCAGGAAGTATAACTTGAAGTATGTAGAATATAAGCTCCTAGACTATGGATGGCTTGAAGTATCAGCTGGTAAAGAGTAATCCCTCTTAGCAATAGTCAGTAAAAATTGAGGAACAATCGTGGCAGAAAGCCAGACCTTGCACCCACCAACTCATGTCTAGTTATGGTTTTCAACAGACGAGGCACACTCAATGCCACCGCAATGCCCAGTACATCCTCAGCAGTTAGCATGTAAAAAAAGAGCAAAATGGGGCGACCTTGTGAGTTTACAGTGTGCAATGTACACTGAAAACCATTGAATACTTTTTCAGTTTTGTCTTCACTGAACTACAATCTTTAACAGTACATTGTTGGTGTGTATATGTGTGCACGTTGAGGCCTAAAACGTTATGGTGTAGTACAAGGCAGAGTCTAAAGTAAACAAAGGTAGGCCAGAATGCTGGTGTAGCTGCACCTCCAAGGCACGCTTCCAATATACTGCTAGGTAGGGCCGACTGTAATGCTAGGTTGTGTACCCAAGTGAATATGAATTAGTGTTGGACAAAGAAGATGTTTGACAGAGATGCAAATTATTGATGGATGTGCCTTCTTTGCTAAATCCAATGATTTAAATCTGCCTAAGAGGTTTGTGGGCTATTTCTACAAGTAACAGATCTTGAGTAAGTCTGGTTAATCAATTTACTTTATGTCCATAAATATAGATGAATATCGCAGCAGAAGTAAGTTACTCAATAGGAGACACTTTAGCAGTAATCATTTATATTTGATTTGTTTTATCACCATCTATGCATTTTTGTATGTTTGTGGCAAGGTAGGTCCCACCTATACATTTCTTCCCCTGAACAATGGAATTTGCTGATTCACCTCCATCCACCAAATGGCGCTGCTGAAGAATGACTAATCAGCAACCCAGTGCTAAAGCTCCTCACAGAATTTCTAGTGCAGTCATGTATCCATTCTCCTCCATTTCAGTGTCGGGGTCTCCACCCTCCATCTACAGGAATGCAGGCAATACACTTCCACAGTCTCTGAACGCTGTAGCCATTCCTACATTCTGTGCCATGTCACACCAGGGATCTCAAAATGGATCCCACTGATACCGGCAAACAGGCCTTAAACACATGCATTACATACCCCTTACACTCATTTACCATAAACACAAACACTCAGCAGATACTGGATGTCAGCACAGGTCTGGGTGTTAAGTAAAAATAGAACTTTAAATGAATGGGGCTGGTGGGTCGCATTTTCCATGAAACAGCGAACAAGTCCATTCTGATCTGTCAGTGAACTAAATCAGTGTGCTGCCCAACCACTTCATGTTACCAACACGTGACATGGACAGTAGGCCAATGTCAACAAAGAGGCCAAGCCTGGTGCTCCCCTGAGGATCAAGAACATGTTCTCTTCCTTGGAACTGCCATGGTCAGTGTAAATGCTAGATTAGCGTGCCAGCTGGGCCAACACAAACAAGGACACCAGGTTCACATGCAGTCAGGTCACTCAGGGCAGGTTGCGTTATCATTTACCATGCAAGGAACATTCCTGTCCCAACATCGCCATTTCCCTCATTAGCTAAACTGCTCGGGCCCACTGGTAATAGGGCTCAAATCGTTAATAAACCCATTGTATTGCAACTTTATGCATGGTGATACATGTGCATAAGGGCCTTGATTTATCCCATGAATGAACTGAGCCCAAACAGAGCTTGTTATGTTTGTATCTGCCTCGAGGCTCGGGCCCCCGGGCAATTTTTTGTCTTCCCCGTTACATCATGGCCATTACCTTCATGGTCATGCGTAACGGGGTAGCCGTACAAAACACACCTTATTCGGAAAGGTAGCATGGATCTGTCCACGCAGCCTCCAGAAGCGCAACAGATTGTACACACATGCAGCCAGAGGCGCAACTAGAGCCAATTTTG
The DNA here is from genome assembly GCF_964263255.1 of Lissotriton vulgaris. Taxonomy (NCBI): domain Eukaryota; kingdom Metazoa; phylum Chordata; class Amphibia; order Caudata; family Salamandridae; genus Lissotriton; species Lissotriton vulgaris. The sequence goes on from NC_141685.1 coordinate 1,245,085,296, forward strand.
GGGGTGAGAGGGGCTACTAAAAATTTCGGGGGTGGGGGGTAATTCTTCTCGCAGTAGGCAGAGTGGAGATGTAGGGGCTCTAAGAAGGGGTGAAAAACAACAAAGCGTCGTTAACAAGCAAATGGTCTTTTAAACAGACCCTCCAGGATTTCGTGATTTTGCGATTTGCCACAAAATCGGTACTTTAGTAAAAATGCAGCGATTTTTACAAAAGTGCCCGCAAAATCGGCACTTTTGTAGAAATCGCGGAATTTTTACAAGAGCCGCTATATCCTGGGGGTCTGTATAGGCAATGACGGTTCCAGGAGAACGGGGACACTGTTTTGGGAAAGGAGCCCAGAGAGGCACGGTCAGTCATGGAGCAGTGCGAGAGATTGAAGCAGCTTGGAGCCCTGCTGGGAAAGAACGAGTGAGACAACCCGACGCAAGCTCACTTTGAGAGGTTATGTAATGCATCTCTTTAAAACTGGGAGTTTAAATTGGGACTGGGTGACGGGGTCAGAGTTACATCGCTGTGAGTGGCCATAAAATGGATGGATTCCAGGTGGGTGGTTTTAGTTGTTGCTTATGAAGACAAGAAAACACGCATTCACAGGAGTTTAAGGAGCTGATATTGTTGTCTACCTTTACTTTGAAGGTAGTTTTTACAGTCTTTCATTAGGAAAAGGGTTGTTTAACAACAGGAATCGGGCGGGTAATGGGGATGCGGGTTGGATTTCATTTCATTTTAGCATTGTACAAAGGATATTTTGTGCACTGAAGGGGAGGGGATTTCACATTAGTTTGGCACAATGGTTGCATTTTTGTTTTCTTGAACATTCATTAAGGTGAAGTTTCTTTGCAGTAGGCGTGGGGAACATCAGTGGGTTTAATTTAGTAGGAACTAAACGAATGTAGTATGGTGGGGTTGATTGGGAGTCAAGCAGAGGGTGAATTGGTAAATGGTACAGTTAACGTATTTGTGAATTGATGTCTTTGTTATTACAATTTTAGTTACCACTGACGAAGAGGTAAAAATGGCTCAAACTGCATTGAGTGAAACAGCATGAGAGCTTTAAGCATGAATTGTTCATGTATACATGTCGATGTTGAAGCCTGGATGGGCACGCAGAAGGCAGTTGAAAATTACATGAAATAAAGAACTACGGTGGCATCATGCCACGTTGTGATTATGCTCAATTGGATTAATTTTTGGAATCTGAACCATTAGTGAACTAAGAGGCAAGTCAGGTGTCATGTGTTAATCCTGTACGTGGCCCATAACGAGGAGCAGCGTTATACTTCATCAAGTGAAACTGCAGCAGCCCATAATTGTGAATCACACGCTCGAGGGAAACAAATTGTCTACATTGTAAAGAAACCAAATATACATAGCTTCATGTTGTTAAATAACTAAAAAAACGAAGATATCTGTGTTTGTTGTAGGAAAAATGGCCACATAAAATGCCGCAAAATTGCCGCTAAATTTCCATATTTGTGCCGCTAAATTTACATTTTTGTGCCGCTAAATTTGCTAATCCATGCCGCTATATCCTGTGGGGTCTGTTTAAAGACCTTTGAAGTACTCATGTGCGGCTGCAATAAGACACGCGGCAGACCAGCCAGCCCACAGCAGCTCAAAACTGTGTGTGTGCCGGAAGCTGTCACACACGATGGGTGGCTGAAGCCCCGTGATCGCTATGGGCGTTGCGCGCCTGGATGCAGCCCCTTTTAGATGGGCGGCATACACATACATAAACACAAATACACTGTGCCACAACATGCATTTGCAATACCGTGCTCAGCAAGTGGCCCCTTCGGGTAGGCTAGTATAGGGTGTGCCATACTGTCATTTCTACTCTGTTGACACCTCTTTGTGTTTACTGATGAACACTTGGTGATTTGTTGTTTACGTGTCGACCCCTCCCCTCTTCCGCACACATGAGTCATTACGTGTACCTGTATCCCATCGGCTCGCTATACCTGCGCTTCTTGGTTCTTTGAGATAGACCCACGCCATGGGCGCGCCTTCCTTGCTCACATGTGTAATCTTACATAACCTCGGCGCTGACCTCTAAGAAGAGACTCTTTGGCAGAAGCAGGGAACAAAACCTCAGCTTTCTAGGCGTTTGCATTAACATGACCCACAGGGCTGGCGGGAAACAAAAGGGACCTTATGTGAAATAAAACGGTGGTTCAGAAAATTCGTTCAGGGCGCTTTCCAGGAATAGCAGCAGCACCGCCCTCACCCCCAAATACTGGCCTCCCACACACCTCGCGAGGATAAACATGCCCTTAGCTCTACCCTCCACCCCCTCCTGATCTGCAGTTGTGACTTTCGTTGTGAAACTAAACACAAATGCTTGTCCCACTCCATTTCCTCTCTTTTCAAAGCACAAAAGTTCTGCTTAGCTTTAGAAATCACACTTATTTCATTTTAATGAACATGAGAGAATATTAAGAAATAATCGCAGACATTAGACTTAATTAGCTTTCAAAATCTCCTGTATTTTTTTCCTCGCAGTTATTACTGTGGTATTGTGGTTCAGCATCCGAGCTCACTTCTGATACTGCCCAGTGTGAACCTGTAGGAGTTGGTATGTTCAAGTGGAAAAGTTTCTTATGGCTGCGTAACCTTGAGACCCAAGTTCTTTTCCTGCCTTGCATCTTGACCACACTATAGGATATAAAGCAAATTATTGCCTGCCTGATCGAGCAAATGTAAGTTCCAACAAATAGCAAAGCTAGAGGAGCCATGTAGAGTATACATTTGAACATCTTGGTATTTCGCTGTGGAAAACTAACTATACATGAAATAAAGCAAATAGATGAATCTTCCCCAAAATGTACAAAAACGCAAGTCTCATGATCACCAACAAATTTGCATATCCACGCCCCGCCAAGAAAGCGATCACTGATATCGCGAGAAAAAAAGATGCTGCACAACATGTTGTAACGCCTGAGTTGCATACCCACACATCGAGATGGAAACCTGCAAAATCTGAATGGTACCCCAATAATGTTTCTCACAGCAACCCGTCCTTATTCGAACAACCACAATGTGAATCACACTAAGGGTAAAAGAGAAGCATTCATACAAGTCTCAAATATAGGATTTAATCAAAGCCAGCTAACACAGAAAGAACACCCATAAAACAAAAGAACATTGCTAGCAGGAGGAGCAGAGATTAAAGGGGTACATTCCTAGTAAAAGAAACCCAGCCCCCTCATTATTAATACGCGGGATGTAGTGGTGCTGGAAGAATTTTGAGAGCGGGTGTGCTGCCATCAATGTTACCTCAGTAAAGAGATAGACGGGAAATTCAAGCTTCATTCTAAGAACAAGTTTAGCAAATGAGCCAATTCAGCAGGAAAGTGGTAAGGGTGTGGGATATATAGCTTGTGGTGCACTCTAGGGCACACTGTCACACATATATTACTAAAGTATGGTGTGGTAGTGCGCATTTTCCATTGAATACATAGACATGCTGTTTTACTGATAAAACTATAGAGCATGCAAAAATAATGTATGAGAATTGGGATTCACAAATATTTATCATTTGCGCATCTCCAAGTTAAGTGCCTTGATTTGTTTTAATCGTATTAAAGTTTATGTTTCCATCATACTTCAGAATTACAAAAACTTACTTCATTTGTGCTTTCCTAACTACTGATGCATTCAGAATAATTTGCACAGTTCACTTCCAGTTATTTAAATTGTGTTGTTTGTTAGAAAAAATGACATCCAACAGCCTTTCCTTTCACACGTTCTGTACCCCGGCAAGATTGCCACATAGTTCACTTTACAAAATGTTCTCACTTTGCAGCCTGAAAGAGAAACGTAAACACCAATCTCAATGTTAAAAGAATAGGCAGCAATTTGACAGAAGATATAACCTAACCTATGACCTCTGTCTTTTAATGCACAACAGATGTAACAAGATGAAAACTAAATCTTTATTGCCCACCCACGTTCTGGACTCAAGCATGCTTATTTTGGGGGTGCAGAAGCACCCCCCTCCACACCCCAACTTCCAGTGCTTATGATGGGATGATATTCACCTGGAGAAGTGTGGCTCACTGGTTAGAAGCGGCAGACCCTGATACAGAGGTCTGACCCGGGACCAGGGTTCAATTCCCAACGCAGCAGGGTCTTGGGCTCAATGTCCACGGACTCGATAATTCTCACCCCGGTGCCTACTCTAATCATGGGTCCCACTCTGCAACTCTGGGCAATATCTTGCTTAATCTCCACAACGGCCCTGAAAGTGCTGGGATGCCTGGCTTCACCTTGGGGGTGCCCAGTAGGGGGGCATCTCACAGGGAAAGCCAGGAAGGGTTCCACAGCGGTATACAGCGCCAGGATGCCTGAAAGGTGATAGTGTGCTTGTTGGACAGGCCTCGTGGAAGGCCCGCTCCCTCCCCGCATGACGGGGCCCGGACCCCTGCTCTCCATGTATCCAAGACAAGAACCATCCCGGAAACCCACCGGGGCAACCCACGACCCGTCCACAACGGAACTCCAGCTCCCGAACACCCCAGTACCGGCTGGCCCGGCCCCTGTCAGCACCACTGCCCCGGCCCAGCCGCCATCTTTGGACACGACATAACAAGGCCGCGTGGCCTCGGCTCGACCCCAACCCTGGGCCTGGCCAGGCCCCGACATCGAGGCACCACCATCCACCCAGGAGGTGAAGAGACCACTTGGCAGGTCAATGGGAGAAGGAGTGTCAATGGCTCCCCTCCGCCAGGTGTCGATCGCCCCCGGCCTCCCCGGGCGCTGGCTCCACCCCCCTGCTGGGTGTCTGGACTCCCTCATCCCGGACCTCCCGACCTCCAAGTGCGAGGGTCCGGACATCAAAGGAGACCAGACCTATAACTGGGGCAGCTCCAGAGCAGGAAGGCAGTTGTATCTTGGAGTCGAGAGACACCGTGAGGAACTCATCCTTGGAGGCCTGCTGGCGCTGCCGCGGCCCTTTCTTGTGACCCATCTCCGAAGCCTGCTGGCGCTGCCGCGGCCCTTTCTTGTGAACCATCTCCGAAGCCTGCTGGCGCTGCCGCGGCCCTTTCTTGTGAACCATCTCCGAAGCCTGCTGGCGCTGCCGCGGCCCTTTCTTGTGAACCATCTCCGAAGCCTGCTGGCGCTGCCGCGGCCCTCCTCGCTGTGAACCATCTCCGAAGCCTGCTGGCGCTGCCGCAGCCCTCTTCAACGTGAACCATCGTCTTGGCCTGCTGGCGCTGCCGCGGCCTTTCTCGTCGTGCACCATCTTCGTAGCCTGCTGGCGCTGCCGCGGCCCTCCTCGCTGTGAACCATCGTCCTAGCCTGCTGGCGCTGCCGCGGCCCATCTTTGCGGACCCCCAAGCTCGAGGATCGGAGCTTCCCTCTTGCCGCACCTGTACCGGACCGGTACTAAGACTGTCTTGCTACCCCTTTCCCCTACAGAGACTAGAATTGGGAGGATCCTCGTGTCCTGACCCCACTGTATCGTTTATCACTTTGCCTCAAGATTCTTATATAAAGTGTGTTGAACTCATCCTTGTGTGGTGTCCATCTGTGGGGGGGAAGTTACTTGTCTGTACAATCGCCGGAGGCGGCCCTCACCGGAGGCCTCTCCCCCTGTACTCGGCCGACCCTCCGGGTCCCCGTCTAACATTGGTGGCCAGCGGCGCGATCCGAGCCAACGCATAATCGTACAGAGAGTAACTCACCCCACGACACACAACCACCATGACAACAAAAGAGAACGGAACAACGGAAAAATTCCAGATGGAAAAACTAGAAGAATACAGCCACAGAGAACTAAAAAAATTCTGCATAGAACTGGGCATTGCTACCACAGGACTGAGCACGAAAGAGGACTTCAAACACGCCCTGGAATCTTGGGCAGAGACGGGTACGGCCGTACCCCAAAACCAAAGCCTCGAGACAACCGAAACAAGCACAGCGCCGACAGAAGAAAGACCGGGTCTCTCACCAGAGGAGGCCCGAGAACGAGAGAAGAGCAGGCTCCACGAATTGGAACTGGCTCGACTTCGCTTAGATGGAGAACTCAAATTGGCGGAATGAAAAATAACTTTGGAACCCTTACGACTCCGAGAGGAGCGAGAAGAGAAACAAAGGCAGAGAGAGTTAGAAGAGAAAAAGCTAGCCTACGAGCATGAGCGCAACTTGAAGGAACTAGAGATTCGGAGGCAGAACAAAGATCTCGGGGTCCCCGGGCACCCGAGCCCCCCTGTCACTACGGACCCCAAGGTCATCCAAGGATGTCGTCAGAGAATATTACCGGAATGATGATATCCAGCAATGGATCAAAGCCTACGAAGTAGCCATGACCTCCCACCGGATTCCCCGGAGCGACTGGGGAGCCGGGTTATGGGGGAGGTTTGTCAACGAAGGGCGAGACGCCCTGCTGCAACTCCCGGACCATCAGATGACATCCTACGACCACATGAAAGCCGCCCTCCTCACTCGATACGGACTCACGCCCGAGATGTACCGCCAGAGGTTCCGCGACTGCAAACGGATCCCGGGTACGACTTGGGTGGAGTACGTGAACTTCTTCAGCCGAGCCTTCGAGGGGTGGATCAAGGGCAGCAAGGTGACCACTTACGAGCAACTCTTTGACCTTATTGTATGGGAGCACCTTTCTAACAACTGCTTCGTCGAGCTCAGGCAGCACCTTCTTGACAGTAAACTGACTGAACCTCGGCAACTCGCCGTCGAGGCTGACCGATGGGAAAGCACCCGAGTTCCCCGAAACGGGCCTAGCGAACAGAACAGAGCCGCCAAAGAGCTCCATCGCCCCCGAGGGGGAGGAGGAGGCCAGGGTCGGGGCAGAGACACCGTCCCAGTGGCTCCCGCCAGCAACACCCCGCCCCCGGCCGGCAGGGGGAGCCTCCCGATGCGACCAGGCTTCCGCGCCAACGTTACCTGCCAGCGACCCGGCCACTACGCCAATGATCCCAACTGCCCGAAGAACCAGAGCCCTATGCCCCGCCAGGTCGCTGCCGCCGCCCTGGGAGAAGAGCAAACCCAAGAAGACACTGAAGAGTACGAGCCAGACCAGCCCGAGTGGGAACCAGCCGCCATGTCCCTGGTCTGCCTAGGGGAACGAGACCTGATCCCGCGGGCACCCCTTCCCGCCAACACGCAGAAGTACAGCCAGTGGGTCAACATTAATGGGCACCGGGCTGAAGCCCTCCGCGACACTGGGGCCAGTGTGACCGCAGTCCGCTGCCATCTGGTGACCCCGGACCAGATCTTACCAAATATCCTTTGCCCAGTGCGGTCGGCCGACAACTCAGAAAGCCTATGTCGGATGGTCTGCGTCCCCTTCGAGTGGGGAGGAGTATCCGGAATGCTGAAAGTGACTGTCCGCGATGAAGCCCCCGTGGACTGCCTCCTGGGGAACGACCTCGAAAGTTCTCCCTGGTCAGCCGTCGAGAGAAGAGAGCACCTGGGGATGCTGGGCCTCCCTGAATGGGTCCGCGTAACGACTCGGTCCATGGCCGCCCGCGCCATCCCCAGTCCCGAAGAACCCGAATGGCCAGAGCCTCCTCCCCCGATCGTCCAAGAGGGAGCCACCCTGGAAGCCAGTTCTCCGGAACACAGTGAAGAAGGACTCGATCGGCTCCGGGACCTTCCCGAACTGGCCCAGTGGCGTCAAGAGGGTGGCCCCACCCAGGAACGATTCCGACAGGAGCAGAGAACATGTCCGTCCCTCGAGGGACTCCGGCAGCAAGCCCTCGCCTAGAGCACAGGAGACACCTCCGGGGCCCACTGGATTTATTGGGACAATGACCTGCTCTACAGTGAGCAAAGGATTGCTGAGCTGGGGGCCAGGCGGGTGCTGGTGGTCCGCCTCCGCTTCAGAGACTTCCTCTTGAACCTAGCACACGATGTGCCCCTTGCTGGACACCTGGGGCAAGACAAAACGTACAGCCGCCTGGTGACCCACTTCTACTGGCACAAAATGTGGAATGATGTAACCAACCACTGCCGGGCCTGCCCAACCTGCCAGGCCAGCGGGAAGAGCAGCCGAAAGATCAAAGCACCCTTGCAGCCTTTCCCCATCGTCACCACCCCGTTTGAACGGGTGGGAATAGACATTGTGGGGCCCCTGGAGCCCCGAACAGCACAAGGGCACCGGTTCATCCTGGTCCTGGTGGACCACGCCACCCGCTATCCCGAGGCCATCCCTCTTCGGACCGTGATCGCGCCCGTGGTAGGCCGAGCCCTGATGGGGATCTTCTCTCGGGTGGGCTTCCCCCGAGAAGTCGTCAGCGACAGGGGCACGAACTTTATCTCTAAATACATGAAGTCTCTCTGGCAACAGCGCGGGGTCACCTACAAATTCACGACCCCCTATCACCCGCAAGGAAATGGACTGGTCGAGCGGTTTAACCGCACCCTCAAGGGGATGATCATGGGCCTAGAAGAACCCCTACGTCGCCAATGGGATGTGCTGCTCCCGTGCCTCCTGTTCGCCTACCGAGAAGTCCCCCAGAAATCCCTGGGCTTCAGCCCATTCGAACTCCTGTACGGACACCCCGTCCGGGGTCCCCTCAGCCTGGTCAAAGAAGGGTGGGAGGTGGCCCCCCAGAAGACTCCTCCGGATGTATACAAGTATCTCCTGACCCTCCGCAACCAGACCCGGCGATTCAGGGAACTCGCCAAGGCCAACCTTGAAGCCAGTCAGGAGGACATGAAGAGATGGTATGATCAGCATGCCTCCTCCATCGAGTTCGAACCGGGACAACAAGTCTGGGTGATGTCCCCGGTTGAACCCTGCGCCCTACAGGACAAATGGACGGGGCCCTTCAAGGTGATAGAGCGCAAGGGTCCCGTCACCTACCTGATCGACATGGAGTCCCCCGGAACCCCCTACGGGTCCTCCACGCCAACAGACTCAAACCCCACTTCGTACGCTCAGAACTCAGCCTCCTGATGGCTACCGATAGTGGGACGGAAGAAGACTCCGAGCCCCTTCCTGACCTGCTGAGGACGCTCGAGCAGGACGGCTCAGTGGAAGGGGTCCGACTCTCCGATGCCTTATCCCCAGAGCAACGCCAAGACTGTCGAGATCTCCTGCTACAATTCGCGGACCTGTTTTCCCTCATCCCCGGGGTCACCCCCTGGTGCCTTCACGACGTGGACACCGGGGATAGCCCCCCTATTCGACACAGGGCGTACCGAGTGCCGGATCGAGTGCGCGCCTGCATCCAGAACGAAGTCTCCAAAATGCTGGCTCTAGGAGTGATCGAGCCGTCTGACAGCCCCTCGGCCAGCCCAGTCGTGCTGGTCCCCAAGGCTGCCGCCCCGGGCGTGGCCCCCGAGCTCCGGTTCTGTGTGGACTACCGGGGCCTGAACGCCGTTACCAGAACCGACGCTCACCCCATCCCCCGGGCGGGTGAGCTGATTGACCGCATGGGGGCCGCCCGCTACCTGAGCATCTTCGATCTAACAGCGGGCTACTGGCAGATCGGCCTCACCCCCGGGGCCCAAGAGCGATCCGCCTTCTCTACCCCGGATGGCCACTACCACTTCAAGGTGATGCCATTCGGCATGAAAAACGCCCCAGCTACCTTCCAGAGACTCGTGAACCAGGTACTGGCGGGCCTCGAAGAATTCAGCGCCGCCTAACTGGACGACATTGCTGTATACAGTCGCCACTGGGCAGACCACCTCCACCACCTCCGGGAGGTCCTGCACGCCCTCCGGCAGGCCGGGCTCACCATCAAAGCCAGCAAATGCCAGATTGGCCAAGGGTCCGTGACCTACCTGGGACACCAAGTGGGGAGCGGTCTGGTGGCCCCCCTCCAGCTCAAGATCGCTGCCATCCAGGCCTGGCAACCCCCTGTCACCCAAACCGAGGTCCGAGCCTTCCTGGGGCTCACCGGGTACTACCGGTGGTTTGTACAGGACTATGGCAGCATTGTGGGGCCCCTCACAGAACTCACATCCAAGAAAAACCCCAAAACAGTCAACTGGACTCCGGACTGTCAAGCGGCCTTTGAGAAATTGAAGGCCGCCATGTGCACCGCCCCCGTACTCCAGGCCCCCGACTACAGCCGGGAATTCATAGTGCAGACGGACGCCTCAGATCATGGCATTGGGGCCGTCCTCTCTCAACTCAACACCGAGGGAGTCGATCAGCCAGTGGCCTTCATCAGCCGACGCCTGCTGGCCCGAGAACAGCGCTGGAGCACCATCGAGCGCGAGGCCTTCGCCGTGGTACCCACTTCCGGGTGCAAACTGATCACCGACCCCTGCAATGGCTGATGCAGATGCGGGGAGAGAACCCAAAACTGTTGCGATGGACCATCTCCCTGCAGGGGATAGATTTCACTGTGGAGCATCGTCCAGGCCAGGACCACGCCAACGCAGACGGCCTGTCACGCTTCTTCCGCCTCGGCAAGGAGAGTACCCAAGAGGATGGGTGACTCTCCCTGCCTTCAGCTGGGGGGGACGCATGTTGGACAGGCCTCGTGGAAGGCCCGCTCCCTCCCCGCATGACGGGGCCCAGACCCCTGCTCTCCCTGTATCCAAGACAAGAACCATCCCGGCAACCCACTGGGGCAACCCACGACCCGTCCACAACGGAACTCCAGCTCCCGAACACCCCAGTACCGGCTGGCCCGGGCCCCCGTCAGCACCACTGCCCCGGCCCAGCCGCCATCTTTGGACACGACATAACAAGGCCGCGTGGCCTCGGCTTGACCCCAACCCTGGGCCTGGCCAGGCCCCGACATCGAGGCACCACCATCCACCCAGGAGGTGAAGAGACCACTTGGCAGGTCAATAGGAGAAGGAGTGTCAATGGCTCCCCTCCGCCAGGTGTCGATCGCCCCCGGCCTCCCCGGGCGCTGGCTCCACCCCCCTGCTGGGTGTCTGGACTCCCTCATCCCGGACCTCCCGACCTCCAAGTGCGAGGGTCCGGACATCAAAGGAGACCAGACCTATAACTGGGGCAGCTCCATAGCAGGAAGGCAGTTGTATCTTGGAGTCGAGAGACACCGTGAGGAACTCATCTTTGGAGGCCTGCTGGCGCTGCCGCGGCCCTTTCTTGTAACCCATCTCCGAAGCCTGCTGGCGCTGCCGCGGCCCTTTCTTGTGAACCATCTCCGAAGCCTGCTGGCGCTGCCGCGGCCCTTTCTTGTGAACCATCTCCGAAGCCTGCTGGCGCTGCCGCGGCCCTCCTCGCTGTGAACGATCTCCGAAGCCTGCTGCCGCTGCCGCGGCCCTCTTCAACGTGAACCATCGTCTTGGCCTGCTGGCGCTGCCGCTGCCTTTCTCGTCGTGCACCATCTTCGTAGCCTGCTTGCGCTGCCGCGGCCCTCCTCGCTTTGAACCATCGTCCTAGCCTGCTGGCGCTGCCGCGGCCCATCTTTGCGGACCCCCAAGCTCGAGGATTGTGAGCTTCCATCTTGCCGCACCTGTACCGGACCGGTACTAAGACTGTCCCGCTACCCCTTTCCCCTACAGAGACTAGAATTGGGAGGATCCTCGTGTCCTGACCCCACTGTATCGTTTATCACTTTGCCTCAAGATTCTTATATAAAGTGTGTTGAACTCATCCTTGTGTGGTGTCCATCTGTGGGGGGGAAGTTACTTGTCTGTAGGATCGCCGGAGACGGCCCTCACCGGAGGCCTCTCCCCCTGTACTCTGCCGACCCTCCGGGTCCCCGTCTAACAGTGCTTTACAAGTATACATACATTTACATTTACATCACACGCCCACAAACACCAGAAAATCACAGTCAAAAACATCTGACCGCTCTGTTATAACACATGGACAAAGCAGCATGCCATGGACGTTTTGGCTAGTCAGATATACTGCTATAAGGTCCCAGTTTCATGCGCATGCAGCATTACTAGGCATGCACACTTGGATGACCCCCCAGAAGGAGAAGAGGAAGAGGATTTACTGAAAAACGAAGTTCTAGGACTACACAGATCTGGAAGAATACAGAGATTTGTATTCATTGAGTGCCCCATCAATAAACTCTTAAAATTAACCTTGCGAGTCTTCCCCAATCCCCATCTCTGTAGCCTAGCAGAGACTCAATCGAACCAGCCCACTCCCACTGCTGCCACCTTGCGTCCTTTAATGTATTTTCAGTCAGTACCCTCTTCGTCTGAAACATCACACTAAGCCTCTTCATGGCCCCACTCACCATAGTCCTCCTTGTCGCGTGCCCAATGCTACAGATGTGACAGTGGTGCTGTGGTCTCAGCATCCTCTGCCCTACGCTGAGACTCTGTGTCCAGTGGAATTGCTACCTCCCCATTGACCAATTGTTGGTATTGGCATCATGCATTAATCCTCGATCACCCCCTTTTGAGGGTATTGCTCTCCTAATCCCTTCAGCCACACTTCCCTTCTAAACTCATTGTCAGACCTAAATGTATTTTGTCTCTAAATCTTATATTTGCTGATGCTGCTGTTGTCCCGTGTGGGCACTGCAGGCTTGTTTCTTTGGCCAAACGAGAAGAAATGAACCTACTTAAGACACTGAGTCCAAACATGAAACTGCTTAAACACTTTGTTCAGATATCAGAGGATCAAGATGAGCCTGCTCCCTAAACATGGTTAGAGGGGGTAGAATCCTAGGAATCTCGCCTCACTTCGAGGTGACAACCACAAGTAAGCACCATTGACGGCAATGAGATAGAAGATGGACAGTCTACTGGTGCAGGCCCTGCAAGTTTCTCCCCAGAAATTATGCAGTGAGGGGACCCACTGCTCATAACCACTGGCTTCTGCGGACTGTAGGAGTCTCCCTTGGAAATGCTGGCTTCGATATGAGCCAGGCTTCCCTTCATAAAGCTTTGCTGATTTTCTGGTTACTGTCATACTACCAAGGTATTGTCATGAGACCAGTCCCGCAGCTGGATGAGGCGCCTATCGCCCAGGGTTGCCTCCACCGCCATAAGCAGCACCATTTTTGGGCACCATTTAAAAGACTTCCATCCCTCAATGTGCAAGAGCCACGGTGAGGCAGAGGGATAAAATGGCAGAGACTGCCTAGAGATCACCACAGGGATCAACTTGTACTAAACACAGTGATCCTCCTCATGTTCCTGTGTTCATCCACTGCTACTCCTGAGTCGGATGATGCTTCTAGGCAAGCTTGAGGTCCTTTTTTGCGTCTGTGAACACCAGTTGGCCTTGACACAATGAAGCCATCTTTCCACCACCTTGATATGTACTTAATGCAAAATGAAGAGAGAGAGACAGAGAGAGAGAGAGAGAGAGAGAGAGAGAGAGAGAGAGAGAGAGAGAGAGAGAGAGAGAGAGAGAGAGAGAGAGAGAGAGAGAGAGAGACTGTCTTCCCAGGCCAATATTGTTGCAGTGAGTAATTTCATGATTTTCGGAATTACATTCTTCAGCATTCTTCGGCGTGAATGAACTGATCAGAAGTGCCTTGCATGGCTCCACAAGGGCTGAATGGAATGCCAGTGAGACACCCTGGAGAGTTTGGAGCAATCCCTGCTCTAGACTGAACAGATGAGAGAGGACCAGAAACTGCATGCTGACGCTGATGGTCATTTGGGATTCTGCCTCCATCCCAATAACCTCTGGGCTGTGTGGTGGAGCACCAGAAATGCAGGTCTGATGCTTTGTAACGCTGACCGTGGCTTATTAGGACACTAAGATATGAATTTTCTAGAGCTGAAAGGCGAACATACTGCCCAGCTTCACTTCAAAGGCTTGGATCCTCAGAAGATGACCATACTTGCAGGTTTCTGTTGTAGATGTAAGGAGATGCTCAACGTGCTACTCAGCGGGGAAATGGAAATACCCCAAGAGCTTTTACCTACAAACTTGCATACACATAAAGTGAAGTGTGTCATATCTGAGATTTTATATCTTAAGCAGCAGCGTGACCCTGTGAGAGCCTGATGGGTAAGCCAATGTGGAAGTCAATTTTTTTGGGTGGAACTGTACTACTCCCCTGACCCCACAACTTAGTGTAAGAAACTGTATAAAAAGTATGCAAAATAGCCATCCTTTTTCAGGCACTTCAAGCCTGCAGATATTAGGCCTTCGGACTGCCTTACCCGCGGTGGCAGTCCAATCACAGGACCACTGAGTTCACGGGGGTCCAGGATCTTGTGGTGACCGTGCAGCAGTCAGGGAGCTGCAATGTTCTGGCAGTGCTACTGTGGCACTTCCAAGCATATTATGAGTTGGCTTTCCACTGCCCTTTCATGTCGGTGAGCCCACCATAAAAAGGGTGTCAGAGAGGCAGCTAAGGGATCCCTAAAAGGGCCCCCTGCCACATCTGGGCCTGGGGGTGCATGCAGGGGCACCCCTGTTGTGCCCCCTAGATTTGCACCCCCAGTTCCTTCATTGTGTGGCATGAATGCCACACCGTGCAGGAACATGCAGTCGCCGCTCTCTGGGCGGCGGTGTGCATGTTAGGCTCTCCCATGAGCGTAACAGACCACTGCTTACAGACTGCCAAAGCCCGCTTGCCCGCTATGGATTACAATCGTAATCCAGCGAGCGTGTACATCAAGCCCTTGGCAGTCCTGCAACGGATGGCAGCACCGCTGGAAGACCGCCAAAGCCATAATAAGGCCCACAATAGAAATTCCACAAAACCTGATTTCTGGGTCATGGGATAGTTGGTGGTCTCTGAGTAGTGTCTAGTATGAGTCCTGATGTTTACAACTGGAAACCCAGTACGTCAGCTACTACTAATGTACTCTCATTGGATAAACACATTTCCGCCTGTGTACACTTGACTTTCCAAGAGTAGAAAGTCTAGTGAGCAGTCAGAGCTTATTTTAGAAGGTGATAAACAATGTTTACCAAATGGGAGAGCTCAATGTTCCTCACCGAAATCTTTAAACAAAAAAAGTAATTTTTTTATTTAGGAAAATAGGGCATTTACCGCAAAGACGGATAAGTGCTATTAAGAATTACTTGAGAAACATGTTTTGAATACAACTATTTATTATGCACCCTTCTCTTCCCTTTTTTCTTTTATTCTTTCTCTTTTCTCTTGTGTGCTCATTGTATTTTTTCCTCCCACGCAATGGGTGTTAATAAACTCCTGCATGCATATTAGAGTTTTTTAAAATAAAAAAATCTGATGTATAGAACGGATATTTAAGCCGATTACATTACTTTGTCAGTCATATAAATTGCTTTAAAACTTTATATTGAAGCATCTGAGAATTTTGTATTTATGTTATTTCGAATTCACAATAATGTTATAGATATGTGTAGTTTTCTTCTTTTCTCCCTTTTAGTTTCTTCCAATTGTTCGGAACTGTAGTACTTTTTTTAAACTCAAATATAAAGTAAAAAAATAAATGATTAAAAGTAGGACAAAAACCCCGACCCAAATGCCCACCACTCAAAAGTGTCAAAAGTCCAACCAGTTCAATTGAGAATTTTTAGGGTGACCATGTTCACAGTCTTGGTGCTCAGGTGTTATGGCAGTCGGGAGTCTGGTAACTGTATCCAAACATGGCACTCTGTTCAGGGGGATGTAGGAAGCTTGCTATTTATAAAGTATACCAAAAACAGGTATACTGTGCAAATAGTACAGTTATCCCTTATAAGTGGACAGGGGCTTTTGCTAGTAATCCCAAGGTGTTCTCTTAGGGGGTAGGGTGGCCGAGCAGCCTTCGCCTAATCAGATTGAAGTGTTAACCCGTTTCCTGAATCGAACGTTCAGCGCCAATGCTGAACATTCGAAGAAACGGGTGCGGCCGCGTCGGCCTTAGGACGTGCGCAGCACCAGGGAGGTAGCTCGCTCGACGTCCAACGGCCGACGGCAGCAGCAAATGGGTTAAACATCTTCTGCATACACACAGTCAATAAATGATACACACAACTCATTAAAGAGATCCTCACCAATTTATAAAAATAGCACTTATCTTTATATAACTATAGGCACCAAGATCATCAAAATCAGGTAAGTACATTTTGAGTTATGAATATTTACAGTTTTCAAAATTTGACACAGTGCAATTTCTGAAGTAGTAATGTTTTCCTATGGAGGAAAGACATATATTGTACTTTACAGCTACTTACAGGAGCAATCTTACGGACCTAAGGCTAGTATGGGGAAGGTCTCAAGTCAGCACCAACAGGCCACCTTGAGCAGCACTGGGGCAGGGGGGTGCGGAGGTGCTTTTCAACGTTGGGTGCCCCGTGTAATTGGGAATTGGTCCAATCACAAAGAGGCTGCAAGCTGGGACCGAGGGAACAGTCCAGCTTAACCAACAGGGGTGTTCAGGTTCACGGTGTGCTGGGGACATAGGGACACCTTTGGTCCTCTTCTTCTCGGGGTGGCTTGGCACACAGGTAATCTTAAAAGCGGCTTCCGGCACAGGTAAACACAGTGGGGCGGGGCAGGGAGAGGAGGGAGTTGACAGATGATAAACTTGGTTGGGGGACATTAAAAAACTAAACACACAAATACAGTCCAGAAAAACTAAAAGGAAAAAACATATTCAGCAAAAGAAACGAGACTATGCTAATTTAATGAAAAAACTGGGGGAAAACAATGAAATCATCATCAAAAATCGGACAAGGGTGGCAATTTAGTAATTTGGCCACGGGAGAATTACATCAAAGAGGCCAAATGTCAACTCAATAATGCTGACTGTTATGAGTTGTCAAACATTAAAAACTACAATATTGCCACTGAATCTTTTAAGAAATTATTGATGCAATTACGTAGAGATGGACTAGTGTCTAATGATGAGTTTAAATTTATGTACAATGATAACCCTATTGTGCCTGTTCTATATTTAATTCCGAAAGTGCACAAAGCTGTTTCTCCCATCCCTGGCAGACCTATCATCTCTGCTATAGGGAGCGTAGCCGAACAAGTAGGTCAATATGTTGATTTTTTTCCTGCAAAATCTTGTTAAGTCACTTCCTAGTTATATCAAAGACACTGGTGATTTTCTCAGTAAAGTGGAAAATCTACAATGGTCAGAAGATATGTATCTTATTTCATTAGACATTGAGTCTTTATATACTAGCATTGACCAACAGGCAAGGCTTAACGCAGTAAAATTCTTTCTGGACCAAAGGCCGTGTGAATATTATCAACACAACAAGGCTTTAATCGGTTTGATGAGCTGGTGCTTGAATAATAATTTCTTTCTTTTTGGGAAGGAGTTATTCAAGCAATTAAGGGGCGTAGCAATGGGAGCCTGCTTCTTCCCCAGCTATGCTTGCTTGCACGTTGGCTGGTGGGAGGAGCAGGTTCTGAGGAGGGACTACAAGGCAATTTTTGACATTAACATCAAATATTTCCTTAGATATATCGATGATATTTTTATTGTATGGAAAGGGAGCAGACAAAAAGCAGTAGAGTTCATTGATAACATCAATAGGAACAATTTAAACCTACATTTTACCTCCCACATTGATGACTCCAGTATAGAGTTCCTGGATGTGAAATTATTTGTTAAAAATAACAAGGAGAAAGTACTTTATTCAGAAAGCCTACCGCTGGCAATGTAACACTTCATGCCTCTAGGTCCCATCCTAGGCATCTTATTGCCAGTATCCCATATGGAGAGCTTCTACGCCTCAAAAGAATATGCAGCAATGATACTGAGATCAATATGTGCGCAGCAGAATCTATGCAGAGAATGAAAGCTCGAGGCTATTCAGACAAATTTCTGAAGGAAGCAATAGCTAAAACCGCCCTTAGACCGAGAGTTAGCCTGTTGCCTCTGCCAAGCGAAGCAGGAGTGGATTCTAACAGTTCCCTTGAACCTTTGGCCATCCCTGAGATGAATTGTAATGAACAATGTCCTAGACTGATAACAACTTTCAGTGAGAACGAACGGAAAATCAGGTCCATTGTTAACAGGCACTGGGCAATAGTTTTAACTGATCCTGTTTTGAGAATGAACTTGCCCCCAAGTCCAACTATAACATTCAGTAGAGCAAGGAACATGGGATCCATACTGGATCCAACTAGTCCAGAAATCAGAACTAAATCTAATTGGCTAAAACCCAAATCGGGTTTCTATAAATGTTCCTCGTGCCGCGCATGTAGATTTGGGGGTCAATAAAACAAGAGTATCAAACCCCCTTTTGCCCAACACCACATAAGATAGTGGGCAATTACAATTGCAAGACTGAGTTCGCAGTCTATGTTCTCACGTGCACCTGTGGTCTCAATTATATTGGTAGCACCAAGCTACAGGTGCACGTGAGAATTCTGCAGCACTTACGCGCTATTTTTCACAGTGATCCCAATTACCCTGTGGCGCACCACTTCAAACAATTGCATGATAACAACTTACACTGTTTGCAATATTATGTGGTGTCCTCAGTTCCAAAACAGCGTAGAGGGGGAAACAGAGAGTTGTTACTCAGGAGATTAGAAACCAAGTTCATCCTCAATTTCGATAGCAAATGTCCTAATGGACTTAACAACACGGAAGATATGTACACTTGTCTATAAAAATCGTTATTTCTGTTCCATGGTCTAGAAAATTTGCACGTATTTAAAAATCTAAAAATGAAATAATGATCTGATTAGGACTTTTTCGCCTTATTGCTTGTATTTTAAAATTGGTTTTTCAAGGAAATTTTGGGTTCCCTTTATTTATACAGGGATAGTAGATAATATCACACTTTACTTATTTGCACTAATGCCAGGGATATGTACAATAGATTACTTATGAGAGATGTGGGTGATGCCGATACTAAGGACATTTTTCTTGGTTCGATATTACGTCTATTATCTTGCGTTGTAATCTACCTGTCTGCCTTGTTATTTCAATTTTATCTCGATTCCGAGATTTTATTTTGCACTATTTCATGCACATAAAATTGCTGCTATGCTCAACTTTGGACATCCTGTATATTAGTGCCATGATGGTCGTAAGTTTATTGCATTTATGCAGATAGGAATTTGGCTTTTTTTATACAATATTGTATATATGGATTTATCCAGAAATGTTTCAATTGAAAGACTTGATGATGAATTGTGTTTTTGATAAATAATGTATAATATACACATTCTAAATTGTTGTAGTTAACGTTTTCAATATGTCACAATAATATGCAAAATTGTTCATCTGCAACTGCAATCAATCACAAAGTCTGTTTTCTAGTTTTACGCCAACTAGCTGACCATGTGACCTAAGTAGGATGGGGCATATTATCTAAAAATGGCTACAACCAAACCAGTCTCTTTGTGATCAAGGGCTCTCGAGCCCGAAACGCGTCATCTGTCGATTGCTGTTGTGGATATGCACGGTTGAATAAAGAACATCTTGCCAGAGAATAAGTGGTTCGCTTCTCCTTCTTCGCCGCCGTGGTTTTGGTGGAAGTGGCTGGAGTGTTTACTTGATTAGATGATAAACTAGGTATAGTTGAATAAATAAATAATACCTATTCCACAGTCTGTCGGCTTCCCCCCACCGTGCTTACCTGTGCCGGTTGCCGCTGATTCTTAGGCGTCAGGTTTTCCCGACCGGAGACACTAGAGGTAGAGGGCTCATGTACAAAGAGGTTGCAGGCGGCGGCGGGGAATCCACTGTTGGCAAACCCAAGGTTTGCTTTGTCTCTGGAGGTCTGGGGACGACGCTGGCACTGCTGCTCCACTTTGACTAGGGCTAGGAGGCACAGGTGCAGCGGTGTTTTCTGGGATATTATTTCAAAGCCGGGTGACAGAAAGCTCCTATTCCAACTGAGAGCTGGAGCACTCCCCATAAGATCTCTGACAGCTAAATGGGGTACAGGGGGGTGTGACACCTGCCCAGCCTGTGGAATGGGGAAGGAAACACTTGGTAACTTTTTGTTTTCTTGTAAAGCTTACTGTGCTCCAAGACGTGTCTGGCTAGCACCTATGTGTAAGAACCTTGGGACCACCTGTAGTTCTGTTGCCCTGCGTTTCATATGTTCAAGCCCACTTACATGGATATTAATAGCCACAACTAAATATATTGGATGGGCATGGGCAATCAGACAGAGACTGCTAGTTAATTAACTATTCTCTGTCTGTAAAATCTGTCTCCATGAATTTGTTACTATTGCTTTTTAGACCATTAATGTTTTTGTAACCAGACAGAGACTGCTAGTTAATTAACTATTCTCTGTCTGTAAAATTTGTCTCCATGAATTTGTTACTATTGCTTCTTAGACCATTATTGTTTTTATAACCTTGCTATTTTTTAATAATGTATTAACCTCTTTTTAATTATTCAACAAACACTGAGAAACATTTTAATCAAGTGTATTTTATGGATTCAATAGTGCACTGTCTTAGTGATTGACTGTAAATTTAATTCTATTTTAACATTTTGTGTATGTCTTGCTTTTATGAGTAATTACTCGAATAAAGCACTATTTGACTTTGAATTTGCTTTCTGGTGTCTGGTTCTTGGCGGTCCGGAGTCCTCGCAGTTTTTCTGTGGGTCAGCGGGATGCAGGGCAGCAGCTCCGATATTCCACTGAAGTGCCCGGGTCTTGGGTAAACAGCTGGGAGTCCTCCCAGGCTTTTGGAGGCACATCAGCTTCAGGACTAATCCTCTCTGGTGTAATTGTTGGGGAAAGCAGACAGGACGGCAGGGTTGGTGTCAAGTCAGTTGGTAGTCCTCTGTTCTTGCTTTTGCTGCTCTTCAGTGTCCTTCTTTTTCTTTCAGGTCAGCAAGATCTCATTTCCTGGTGGCAATGGCTACCCTAAATACTAGATTTAGGGGCGTTAGAGGAGTGTAAAGTAGAAGCAAATGCGCTACTTACCCCTGGGGTCACTACACCTCCCTATATGACCACGTCTTGTGAGAAGTGGGTGTAGGAAGGTGGAATCTGACTGCATGGTTATTCCCACTTTTTTCTGGTGTTTTGCTGGTTTTCAACTTAGTTTGACTGGGATCCTGCTAATCAGGACCCCAGTCTATCTGCTTTCTCCCTAAATCAGTTATTCATGTGCTTTAGGTACACTCCAGATTGGATTCTGGGGTATCCTTATAAGACCCTAGTATATGGTATACCATGTACCTATGGCATATGTACCCCAGAGGCCTCCCAGGGGCTGCAGCATGTGTTATGCCACCTCTGAGAGGTCACTCCAATTGACACCACAGGTCTGCTACTGCAACCTGAGTAAGATGGTTCATGCTCCCCTTACTTAGATATAGGTTCACTATATCTACTTTATCACTGCACATATGAACCCATCAGTCACCCCTATGGGGCAGGCTGCTGGGTTTTATGTGAGGGTGCCTATGCATGAGCTGAGCCCCTCTGCAGCCTACGGAATCTATTCTCCGGGGTTGTTCTTTGATTCAGCCATACCACATCTCACAGACCCCTCCCCCCATAGCACGACTCTACTCAAATGCATACTACTTAATTGTAGGTCTGCTAGCAAGCACGCCTCCGATCTTCGACCTCATTCAACAGAATGAGATAGACATAATTATCCTCACAGAAACTTGGCTCAAATCTTCGTCCACTCCAATTCTCGACCTCTTGGTACCCCCCACCCATGACATAATTCGTCTAGACAAGAAGCTGGGTGGTGGCCTAGCCTGTATACACCGGAGTACACTTGCAGTCTTCCTTTAAGAGTCATCTTCGCCGGTAGCATGCGAATACCTTTGCCTCAGTATCTCCTCCCACAATCATCTGGTCTGCAAACTACACTCATTCTACCATCCCCCAGGCGACAATCTCCTCTTCATTGAACAATTATTGGAAATCATCTCGGGCAATGTAGACTCAGCCCAGTCCCACATCTACCTTGTAAATTTTAACCTTCACTGGTCTAACACTAATGATCATGCAGTCTCATGCCTAAAATCCTTCTTGCTCGACCACGATCTGAATCAACATTGTGACCAACCTACTACCACTAAAGGGGAAACCTTAGATCTCATCATCTCCAAAGGTCAATCCATCTCATTGGATTCCATCATACCATGTGATTGGTCAGACCCTCACATAATTTCCTTCCATATCAGCTCGGAGGTTCACCGGAGTAAGACACTAAAAACCAAACCAAGGATCTGGAAAAGGGATCTCAGAGATTTCAATACAGCTGAACTAGCAACCCGCTGTAATCAGGCCCTCTCTCCACATTCAGACTTATCTGAAGTCCATGCTCTCACCGATTTCTACAACTCTTCCATTTCCAATATCATGGATCTTAACGGTTCTGAAACCTCTGGGATTAATAACTTTAGAAACTGTGATACCACCTTTGTGGTTTATGTTATAGCTTGCTCATGTGGTAAAATTTATGTCGGGAGTACATTCAGGAGACTCCGTGACAGAATGGTAGAACATTTTAGAGCATGGAAAAATGGGGATACTAGGTACCCAATTGCGGCTCATAAATGTAAATGTATTTGAGCTTGTAAAGCGCACTGCTACCCGTAGGTTTCCTGGCGCTGTATAACGCTGGGAAACCCGTCCTGGCTTTCCCTGTGAGATGGTCCCTTTTGGGGCCGTTTGTGGAGTTTAAGCAAGCTATTGCCCAGAGTTGTTGAGTGGAACCCATGGTTAGAGTGGCACAGAAGGCGAGATTTATCGAGCCCGCTGACATTGGCCCAACCAAACCTGCTTCGCCGGGAATTGAACCCTGGTCCCGGGCCGACCTCTGCTTCTGGGTCTGCCGCCTCTAACCAGTGAGCCACACTACTCCGCATGCTGTTCAGAACTTGATGATTTCGGATGTGAATATATATATGATTTTTAGTTATGGAATGTCTGAATGCTGTAATGCTGAATACTATGAGACACTCTGCCGCCTTTCGGGCACTATTTATCACTGTGTAAAAATCAATTGTTATTTAGAACCCTGCTAATTTAGTGACAGTTTCATTGATTATACTCACTACGTGATACTGGTAAATTGGGTATGAATATGTAAATACACTAGTCGCCATTGTGGGAATATTATTAACTGTTACCTTCACCTCTCTTTGGTGGATTGCTTAATTCATGTATTAATTTCAACTTTTGTATCTGTATGCACCTTTATCTCTCTCTCTCTCTCTCTTTTTACTTTTCTTTTCTTTTTCAAAACGTCACACCTGCATTAATATATCCGCTCTCTCACTCTTCATGAAGCTGTATGCGAATATCTATGAAAGACTTATTTTATTCATTTATTTTGGAGCAGTATAATAAACCAAGGGAGTGCCCGCCCACGTTTCGGTGATTACCTAGATTAAGTTGTGATGAATTTGGTATAATGTAGAATATGAATTCCATGCAAGACACAGTCTGGTTATGGTGCAGTTATAATTCGAGTAATAAATAAGGTTGACAGATATAACCGTTTTTGATATATAGTGCTGACTTTTTGTGAATATTGGGACGTACAGTAAACAAACTTTGGCAGTATTGGAACGGTTTTAGGTATATCTGATAGTAAATAAAGCCAACTTGTATGTTACAAGATGGCTTCGGTGGGACACCTAAAATGTTGCAGAATTTCTTGCCGGTATTTAATCTGCGAAGTCGTGTATATATAAAGTTATCAGTCAAGGTAATCAGGAATGCAGGGTGAGATGAGATATAACAACCCGTATAGAGGGAGATATACTCAACAAATTTGAGTAATATTACGACTTTGATTTTCAAAGATGGCGCCCACGGTTCTGGGCTGACATTAGATATTCTAAGATGGCGCCCAAGTTGGACGCCAGTATGCCGATATTTAGTTTGCAAATTTGTGTATATATTCAGTTATAAATAGAGCTAATTAGGTATGCTGGGTGAGACGTGATATTGTATTCCTTATGGAGGATGAACGTAACAAATTTGAGTCACTTTGCCAACTTTTGACACACTAAGATGGTGCCCGCGCCTCTTGGCCTATATTAGACACTCTAAGATGGCGCCTAAACTAGACGCCAGTACGGGATAGTGGTGATACGCGCTACCTGTTTGCCGGTAAGAACCGAGGAATGCCTCAATTTAGTATGAAGGTTAGCTTTTGCTTTAGGAATTAAGATACTTACTGAGAATAGTCTATTATTACTCTTGTTTTAGAAATTGGAATTGCGGATCTTGAAAATTTGGGAGTTATTAGTGCGGATAGTGGAGATAAGCGCTACCTGTTTTCCGGTAAGGACAGGGCATCGCTGCAATTTACTAAGAAGGTTAACGTTTTGTTTTATAATTAACGCCACTTACTGGGAATGTGATTACTGTCACATTTTTTTTTGTAGAAATTTGTACTATGAACCTTAGGACTTTGTGGAGGTATTAGGAGAATATATGGAATAGGGAAGATATTCACTACCTATTTATAGGTAAGCCTCAAGTTTGCGCAACAACATTACTGTGGTGTTTTAACTCTTGTATATATGATAATTATTGAGAATATGAGTATTGTTATATTCTTATAGAAATTGTATTTGGATATTTGAAGTCTGTGGGAGTAATCTGGCGTACACCGAGATTTGGAGCAAGAGGGTGAGTTGGACAGAGATGAATACGAGAATTGGGGTGACAATATGGCTTGATTATATTATATGATTTATTTTTATTTTATTATTTGGTTTCAGCACTGAATGATTGCTGATGCCATGGTTTGAGATGATACAAACACTACAAGGAATATAGTGAAGGATTCTTATTTAGGTACGCAGAAATGGTGAAAATTAGTACAAGTAGAATATTGCGAGGCACAAACTGAGTGCCTTATTGTGCTGTGTGTATTCCACAAATTAAGTGGCTGAGGAGATAACTGTATCGTAGGGGTTTGAGGAACTCTCTGTTTGGGGACCGGACTAAAGAATGGATTGTACGTTATGTGGCCATTATTGTGACAGTGTGTTCAATATGGTTTATTATGATTTCAGGTGTTGTGATTGTACCTTATACTGGGACAGTTAAGCCATTGAAGAGTGTAAAGAAATAACAGGTGACCATCATTCATTACATAGATAGAGACGTGCAATGTGTTTTAAGCTATGATGATTCTTTTCCTAACTCTGGTAATGGACATATTCTACTTTGCACAAGCTGGAGGAGAAGCATGTGAACGGCTTGGATTCCGCTATCTTTTAATACTCTCTTCTTTCCACCAGGGACCCTTAACTCAGCCTATTCTTTTCCTAATCTATACTATTGGTTTAATGATATTGGGCGAAGGTGGGTCCTAATAACTTATGGGACTTTATGTTTATTTGGGTTGTAGCCCTGAGGAAGTCAATGTGATGAGAATAATCATGACGAAACACGTGTAGGCTGCATCACTGGAGAAATGAATATAATTTGAGAAATAAACATGGTTGGAACATCCTTTCCGGAATATCGGAGTGTGGTTTTGAAATTGGACTGTGGTGACTGTGCCAACAAGGACTTGCAGAAACCTGTCGTGTTTGCTGTCAAACACCTTGGAATCCTACCTCTATACCAGTAACTGGTGTGGGAGGTATGATTCCACCCTCCTAGATAGATGCTGCCAGCCACAGACACAAGCCTTCCCTCCTGTTGCTGGACGAAACTCCGGCAGGGGAAGGCTGAACAATAGGCTTCCTGTCACAGGGAAGTGTAACCACCTCCGAGACAGGCTTTAGTGTATTGAGGCTGGGTGGGTGCACTCTGAGAGTGCTTTGATGTCTGCACTGGGGCACATATGGTGTCCCTGTGCATAGTCCAGCTCAAACCGGTTGCAGGAGCCATTTGCTCCTGCTCTGGCACAAAACTGGACAAAGGACATGGTTGTAGCCTCCCCTCTGTCCTGACCCTCCCATAGGGGGTTCCCCAGAGTTTGTCTCACTCCTTCCTTGGGTATAAAGTAGGAACCCCTTGCTACAGGACTTTAGATTTATCTAGTCATAACTCTGCTACAAAAACCAAGTATTTCGACTGTCTACACTGCGTTGGATGACTGAAGAATCTCCCTTGGAGTAAAGGAGTTACTCCCCTGCTGAGCAGGCACCAAAGACGCATCTGAACGGTTTGCAACTCTGAAGCTCCTGAGGACTTCGAAGACTTTTGCAACACAGGAGGTGGGTTTCCAAGTGTCCCAAAGGTCGACTAGTGTGCTCAGCAAACCTGAGACCCTTATGCCTTGTGGGGACCATGCAACCCGAACCCCTGGGCACCGTGTCCATTTGCAGAAGCATCTGCTTTCCGGAGACCCCTGATGCTGTGCTGTGGGCTACTTGTAGTCCAGACCCTGAGCAGTGATTCCACTGAAGATTACCAGCATGCACTCCACGAGTGTTCCGTGGGCTAGTATTTTGTGATTCCTCTTGAGGTCCCTTCGCGATCCCTGGTCCGCTGGCCTGTGGGTCCCTGTGAAGGCAACTTTAACTTTCAGTGGGCTTATCTGGTTGCTCCGAATGTGCCCTGACTCTCCATTGCTTGGGGAGTCCCCAGGTCCTTGCTGGTCGTCAACGAAGCATCTTATCTCTGAAGGTGTCGGTTGCAGTTGCCAAGGCTTGTTGGTGTTCAATCCGGACACTGACCACCCAGCACTTGACATCCTTCGTCGGACAGCTCCTCTGTGGACTTTGGTCATCCTCGACGTCTCCTGGTCCTCGTGGCTGCAGAGTCAAGCTTCACCTCTGCTCACCTGAAGCACCCGACATCGGTGGGCATTCGTCTACGGAGCCTCTGGTAACTGGCAAGTGACTCAAACTCTGTCCCTCTGCTTTCAGGTTCTTCTCAGGTCCGATCCAGGCTTAAATCACACCAGACACTTTTCCTCTTCATGGCAGCAGCACTTTGCAGCATCACGCCATTGAAAACTACAAAGATTACCGACACCATTTGTCATCTATGCACCCGGCTTCCCAGGGTTAGGTAACACGAGTACTCCGGTGTTCACATGGGTGCTGGCCTTAGAACCTTTGAAGTTTAAAAGGGTTTGTTCAAAGTCCTCTCCTAAGTCCCTAAACTTTAAAATCCCAACCGCGACTTTCCCATAGAGTTGTACAGAGCTCCAAGATGTGTTCTCACACTGCACGCGTCCCCGTGGGTCCCCTGTGTCACCACCTTGGGTGGTTCATTGGGGTTTAAGTGATTCCACGTGCTCTAGGCACTGTGTCTAGTCAAGTCGTGGTTGTTATACCAATTTCTTAGTATATGGTTTGGTCTCCCCCCGGGGCCCACTGTGTATTGTGCTATTTACTGTCGTTCTAGTGATTTATTATTGTGTGCTTTGTTCTCTAATCTCATAAAGAGGTTAGTAGAGTGTTTAGTAATAAATACATATATTTTATATATTCCTTGTGTAGTTCTCCTTTCATTTGGTCATACAGGAGTTTATAGACTGGTAAAACAGGCTGCTTTACATTCCTTCGAGACAGCTACGACTAGGATAATTTTCTTTAAGGGTTGTCTTTAACCTAATGATCAATAAGGGTTGTTTGGAATGGTACAAGGTGCCCACTATAACTAGTGGGAAGTATATACCAGGCCAGCTTCTCACAGTGGGCATAACTGTGTCCCATAGTTCCTAATTCAACCATCACCAAGACGGCAGACTTAATGTTCATGTCCACATCAGATAGCACACCTTAGGGGTGGAACTAGCCTGAGAGTAATCATGCCTCTCTGACTACTAATTTTCCCACCTGTCCGGGCGCCAAATAGGCCCTGGCAAGAGGGAAACCAGATTTGCATAACAAAGGCAGTGGGTTCTTTGAAACTCCCTGCCTTGGAATGCTAATTTACGGGTCATCCTGCTGGAGGGGATGTAAAACATCCTCTGCCAGAGCAGGCTTTGTTCCTGCATCCTGAGAGTGTGGGCTGTCACCTCTGGGGGGGTCAGAAACTCATTTGTGGTGGCAGGTTGGTCAGAACCAGTCCGCCTGGACACTAGTAGTTGGTAGGTTTCCAGGGGGCATCTCTAGGATGCCCTCTGGGTGCATGTATAAATAAATCCATCACTGAAATCAGCGGGGGTTTAATAATACAAGATGTTTGATACCAAACATTTTTGGTTTCAGTGAAGCTGTCATGTAGCTAGGGAACTCGTTTTTCCTAGTGTCCAGCACATGTACACTGTACTTAAAATAGCTTCCCTTGTCACTTGTAATCTCTAAGAATTGACTTAGACATCATAGGGGCATATCTGCTCCTGCAGCTGTACCCACACAAGTAGTGTAGTGCACCCTGTCTTAGGGCTGTAAAGCCTGCTTTAGGGGTGGCTTACCTATGCTGCAGGCAGGGATGTATGCCAGGTCCTGTTTTTACTTTTGTCTGCGCCAAGACATGCAGCCCGCATTGGCAGGGTGCATGAGTTAGGTGAGGGGTTCCTTAGGGTGGCACAATACATGCTGCAGCCCCTAGGGACCCTCTTCAGTACCCATGCCCTAGGTACTATAGACTTACAGGGATGCCAAAGATATTGCCAATTGGGGAACCATTGTACAGTTTTAGGGACTGAGATCTTACACTGGGTAGCTAGATAGCAGGAACCCAGTGCACTCTGTAAGCTGTCATCAACCTAAGATTCGTGTTTTTTTAACTGTGCATAAGCTTCGGATCAGGGCAGGTTACCACTTCATGGACTTTCTACTATTTTCAAGGCTTCCTTGCAAAATTGGGGATAGTCTCATCGACCGAAAAAGATATGTAAATTATTTTTCACCGAAATGTGATGCTCTCAAGTGAGGCTGGTAAATAATGTTCACACAACACAATAGATCACAATAGATGCTGTGGTAAGGGAGAAGCTCACCGGCGTAATGAGATGTATGTTCCTCTGAGCCCACTTTTCTTCTCTGTAGTCTCTGGAGGAGATCACCAAGGACCAGGGACTATAGATTTTTATATCCACAGATTAAACAAAGACAACCTAAATGGGCAATGCCATTTACTTCAGAAACACACAGTGTCCTTCATAGAGCGCCATTCCCCCTTCACAATGTCCCTATCGCCCACAGTTGGGTGACGTGCCACACGGCTCACACTATGCACATATCATGGGTAGAAAATAATACCCCGGTTATGGGGACCGAGCACATTTTCATGGGAAAAGCCACTCTTCTCAGTGGGTTTAAGTAAAACAAGAATTGACGAAGCCAATAGTCTGGCCTTAATGTGCCGACACGTGAAAATGCAGGCACTCACAAATTCTTGGTACATACATTCCTTATACAAATGTTTATCATCACATTAAATCCACCACTCTTGGCTTTTCCATTGCTGGGAAAAAGTAACAAAAAATTATTGCTTTGTGTCTAGAACACATACTGGAAATAATTGAATGTGACAAGCAGTGTGTTGATTGAGCACACTGTCCAGAATTAAAGGAGTCCCTCATGCATTCCAAAAGAGCATTTAGACAGCATAATGATGTACCAGACAGCCAATAGCATGAAATGAGTAATACTCCTCTAGTTGGATCCAAAGCGCACTCTGGGGCATATTTCAAGCCCATTATGCCGTCGGTGTGGCAGGTTTTGTGACCCACCTGTGGCGCAGTGTGGTGCTCCTTAATTACAAGAACACGTATAGCCACCCTTTTGTGTCCTTTTACATACGTCCCCTTTTTACGCAGCACTTTTTAGGGAAATGGCGTTCAATAGGTGTTGCTCTGGGTGTTCCCAAGCAAAACTCATGGATTCAGTTGCATTCCCAGATTTACACGTTTCGTAAACCTGGAAATGTGTCAGAATTTTACGTCTCCCCAGAGGAGGGGTGAGGAGGTGCAACGAGGGGAAATACTTTTACTACTCTATCTATCTATTGCCCTCACTCTATCTATCGCCCTCACTCTATCTGTCTATCGCCCTCTATCTATCTATGGCCCTCACTCTATCTATGCATTTTTAATACAACAACCATTCCTATTTTGAGAGGAGTAAACATCTCAATGCCCATTAGATTCCCCATGTTGGACTAATGTTCTGATTTGTTACCTTTGCCTCAAATTGTCAAGCGCTCTGATATCCTTCGGGATCAAGTTCCCGCTATATAAAACTTTATAAATAAAAAAAAAAAAAATAAGACAAAGACGAACAGGAACCGGACAGATATGCGAGGGCTTTCATCCCCACAGTCCATTCCCATAACCATGTCGACTGAAAGCTCTTTGTGGTGAGTTTAGACTGAAAAATGTATTGTGGGACTTCTTAACGAACGTTCTTACCACAACAGGCCGTAAATCAAGGCCTGGAAGCATTTTGCCTTTAGGAGGCATTTGTGGCCCACCACAACTTTGAAGTATTTTGCACGTAGCTACATCCTGTATTTATTTATGAAATGCTTTTACGCAGTAGTCATATGCAGTAAAGAACATACGGTTCATCTCGGCATTCTGTGGTTTTATCCATCCTTTGACTTATTGCAAAATCTCAAGTCCATAACCAGTTAACCTGTTACGTAGAAATAATAGTCAAGAAAATCAAACCCGCAAATTTAGCGAAAAGGATGTGTAGAACCTAGAATGTGTAAATCCGCTGAACTATGTTTCAGAACTTCTTGGCAGAAGTGTAACTGGCCAGAAGCTGGACTGTGCCTTAATTATGATTTGGACTGGGTATCTTTAGAGAGTGGTTTTCTGTTTAGTCTCCTCTGGTATTTACATTTGAGCTTGGTCTTTTAGAATGCCACATATGCTTTAATTTAAAGGAATAATCTAGGAACAGCTCGAAGCACCACAGTCACTGTGATGTCCTCAGGAAATGTCGAGCTTAGAACTGTCTGAAGGCTGGGTTATTTCCAGCGGATGAGAGAGACTGAGATTATGTTGAAGTCTGGAAGGAGCTGTATACACCTATCACCTCAAGAGCCTTAATTTGAGGTGGAGCCCGGTGTAGAATTTTTAATTAGGATCTTACTGGAGCCCTTGTCTCATGGTAGATCATGAGTAAGTCACAACTTCTCAAATGTTGACTCAAACTTGTTTGACACACTCTTACATTAAAGTAATGCTGAGAGGTTAGAAGAGGACCTTGTAATCACTGGATCATAGGTGAACAACCAGGTTCTGGACTTAAGTGGCCGCTCACACTTGATACAACAGCGTAGTGCAAGTTGTGGCTAATGCCTTTAAGGACAAATGAGGTCTCACCTGACAAGCGAATGCACCCAAAGTGTCAGGCAAGTACCTTAGGTGGATAATTAAGATTTATTACATCTATAAAGGAGTCTATTAAGGAGTCTTAGAGCACCAGTAAGGGCAGCCGTGGCTGTGCAGGTAGGAGCGATAGGGCGGTGGGGCCCGGTGGGTGGGAAGGAGGGTGATTTCGAAGGACGGTCGCAATCGTCCCCTCCCTCCCTAACCCCCCCACAACATGGCCCCACTGCTCTTAATTGCATGGGCCGCGGCTGGGTAAGGATACGGAACAGTAAGAATTTTTTAGGTTGAAGGAAGGGCAGAGGTAAAGCAAGTAGGTTTTTTTTAGTGTTTGTGGACCAGTAGAGGTAAAGGAACTACAACAAATGATATAGGAGCTCTCAAAAAGCATTTCTTTAGTAGTGTTAGAAAGTTGAATACATGAGTTCATGTAGGTTTTTTTGTGGATTAATGTTGTCAACAGCAAGCTGATAGTGTGAGTTTATTTCAAGCACAAGCACTGGATAACAGCAACATCCAACAGCCAACACGTGGTTCGTCCTAAAGACTTTTCTCACGGCTTAAGGAGTACCTCTCTTAATCAATGGAAGACGATAGAAGGATGTTGCTCATGTTTTTCCACCTTTCTCCTTCTCCTTTTTCCCTTTCCTGTCCATTTCTGTCTTACTGTCGATCAACGTCTGATGATGAATAATAAATTCTGGTCTCTAAAAATGAGGGCCAGTGCCCACCACCTCCAACTAGTCATATAACAGTTTGTACCGTCCTTGGGTGTCGTTTCTTGAAGTTTTGACTCTGTAGCGACCACCTAATTACAACACATGGGCCACAACAGGTGCAGGAAAATGTTTTGTCTTGCATGTTGTTGTGCACCATTTACATTGCTTTAATGAAAGTCAAAACATCTTTTTCAGAAAGACCAACCATGGGCAGATACTCACTTCAGCCTCATTGTTAATTGCCCTTTAAGTGGTACCTCAGTTGGAATAACATTACTTTCCATCATCAGATAATCACTGCCTAATTTGTTTTAAAAAATGCAGGTGACCAAAGTTAGTCTTAGAAGTATGTTGCTGTCAAATACTGGGGTTGTCGAATAAAACAGCAGCCTAGTCATACCTACGCCTCATGTCTTTATTTACCTCCAGTTCCCTTCTCTTTAGCCACTGGAGGTTTTTCCATATTTAATTTCTCTCTTTGTCCCAGTTTTCCTCTCTTTTTATTATTCCTTCTTTCCTATTTTTCTGTCTCTGTTTCTCTTGTTTTGAGCGAAAGTCTGACGATTAGAAACAGTTCCCTGCCATTAATAATGAGTACCGGTGCCCACCACCTGCAACTATCGGAATAAACAGAGAATTGAAAAAGACCTGCCAATTCGCAACGGTGCCACTGTGTGACACACGATATCGGCTCCCATCATATGGTCACCTGGTGAGGAGCCGATAGCGCACGGTGGCAGGGAAAAGAGGCTAAAAACCCTTGTCTAGCTGCCGCCGCCCAATCCATTATTCCTAGCTGGACTGCGATAATTAACGCCTCTCTCCAGCAGGGATCAATCCCCGACTCCCTGAAAGCAGGCCAAGTCCTCCCCATTCTGAAAAAGCTGTGGTTGGATCCAGCCTCCCCAGACAATTTCAGACCTATTTCCAACATTCCTCTATTAGCTAAAGTGCTGGAGAAATGTATGCAACTGCAACTGAGTCATCACATCAACAACTTCCACCTACTCGATGACTGCCAATCTGGATTCGAACCTGGACACTGCACTGAAACCACCATGCTCCACATTGTTGATGATGCCCTCCAAGCCCTTGACCAAGGCAAAACCTGTCTCCTAATCCTCCTAGATCTATCCTCGGCCTTCGACACGGTCAACCCTGGGAAGCTACTGGGACTCCTCAAATTTAGGATGGGATTAGATGGCCCTGTCTTTGAATGGTTTAGATCCTTCCTCCAAAACCGATCTCAGAGATTCCTAATTAATGGCAACCTGTCCGCTCCCACTACGGTCACGGTTGGAGTCCCTCAAGGGTCAACCCGGTCCCCCACCCTCTTCAACCTTTATTTAGAACCCCTTGCCGAAGTCCTTCGCACCGCAAATATCTCCAACCATATGTGCGCCGACGACACTCAGATCTACTCTCTCGAGGAGATTCTCTCCCTGAATGAGGCACTGAAGCTGACCGTCCAATGGCTCTCCTCCAACCAACTCAAACTAAACGCAAAGAAAACAGAATTTCTTCTAATTTCCCCTCCTAAAACCGACCCTGAGATCCAGACATGGATTAAAGCCATCACAGCCGACCATTGTGGACTCGGCCAAATCTCTGGGAATAACCTTGGATTGCAACTTGAACATGCGAGACCACATCAACTCAATGACCAAATCTGCCAAATTCCACCTGAGCTAGCTATGGAAACTGAAACCCTTCCTTGACGCTCCCGACCTAAAACTGGCAGTCCAAGGACTAGTCATTTCTAGACTGGAATATGGCTGTTCCACCCTCTCTGGTTTACCCAAGATCTCCCTAGCACCTTTAAAAGCCTGCCTCAATGCAGCGGCCAGACTACTTACCGGCACAAGGTAATTTGATTACATTTCTCCTCATCTGAAAGCGCTGAACTGGCTTCCTCTCGAGGCCAGAATACAACTTAAGCTAGCATGCATCACACACAAGGCTCTACACTCAAACTCCCCTGCATATCTTGCACATAAACTTGTGGTATCGGGAGGAATCAGAAACTCACAGTCTGCCAGTGACCTCCTACTCCAACCTGCACACTTTTGGAAGAAAAAACCTATAATCGGGCGTTCGCTGGGGCTGCACCAAGAATATGGATCGCCTTCCCACTCTCCATCAGAAGAATCCCCTCTCTTGCACGTTTCAAAAAGGAGGCCAAATCCTTCCTCATGGGTAAATTCCTCGGCCAAACCCCGTTCCCCCAACCACCACAGAGACTATTGCCTCCCTCCGTCGACCTTTCGCCCTACCAAGACCCTGGGGCCGGTCCTCAGCAACTGTAATATTAACTGTATTTTGTATACTTCCATCCCTCTTGTACTCAGCACCCCCCCACCCTCCCTAATTTATGGTATACTCTTGTGATCCCATGCCTCTTGTACAACTCTATGACTCTGCAAAGCTCTCTGATACGCTAACGGGTCAAGTTCGTGCTCTATAAAACATATAAATAAATACTGTAAATGGAGTATTTCCAGCTCGTATTCTGGGACTTTGAACTGCGAGCATCCATTAAGGGTTGTTTTTGGAGGCGGGCTTGGGTGCAAAAGTCCCTCCTAGGTACTTCTTGGCATGAGTCCCCACCCCCTCCAAGGGCCCGCCCCTCCTCACACAGTGAGGTTTTTGTTCAAGTTGTCAGGTATTCTGAAGTTAATTGTCATCTCTTATTAACAAGTTCTTCTTAAGTATGAATCGCATGCACGAGTGATGCAGAATTTTGGTATGAAGACTGACATAATCACTTTGATCTTTTTGAAAATCTGGTATTGGTTTCATTGTTGTTTTTCTTTTCCTGTTGCGCATTCTAGATTGGCGAGCACAGAAATCATTTGATGGAAAATGATGTCCTTGCCCTTGATTCCGTTCATGCTGCTGATGCTGCTGCACATCCCAAATTCTGCCAAAGCCCAGGTTAATCCAGGTGAGAGTGAATTCCAGTATTCTGTAGGCACCTCTACTATATATCTAATGTTCTACACCTGTGTACCTACTGAACTTGAATGTGCACCAGGTCAATCGTTGGCCTGAGCCTAGTGGGAGGGAATGTAGAATTGGTGCCCAGTTCACAGTTAAGAAGGCCTATGCCAGCAGGTGGTTCCAACCTGTACCCGCTACGTGTGAACTTCATTAGTTTCATCCTTAACTCCACGGGCCTGATTCACAAAAGGTAACTTACACTTTTGAGTAATTTATATTTTTGAGTAAGTGAACTACTTTTTGTAATTCATAAACTCCGAGTGTAAATTTTCTACCAAGGTGTAAGATACATGTTTCACCCTCCGAGTAAAGCAATTGGCTTACTCTTGTGCGAGTGGGTGGCCTCCCTCGCTAAATCCGCCCCTGTCCCTCCGTAAAACTCTTTAACGCCTTCCTAATCTCATCCCGTTTTGTAGTTTGTCCCTTTTCCCATCCACTTCCTCCATTCCCAACCTTATTTACTATTAAAATGTATATATAAGCATAGGCAGTGCAGAGGCTTAAAACTCTGCACGTAGTTTGTGAATTGCCATTTGTAGTACAGTATGTAGTACTACAAATTGTAATATAAAGTGCCGTTTGTTAATGAGGCCACTTGTGGAACTTGCAGCTGCAATGAATAACTCAAAACTCAAACCCTCTCAAGGCCATTTACAGAAATACAGTGTGGTGCCGCAGGTAACTATAGGTGGCACAAGAGCTTTTTTTAAAGATCAAGCAGACGTCATAGATGGCATTTTAGAACGCCCCCATGCCATTTACAGAAATACAGTGTGGTGCCGCAGGTAACTATAGGTGGCACAAGAGCTTTTTTTAAAGATCAAGCAGACGTCATAGATGGCATTTTAGAACGCCCCCATGAATCTGTGCAGTGGGGCACAATCATTTAAAATCGAGAGTGTCCTGTTCATTCAGCAGCATGGTCTACCTATATACAGTGCTTAAATTGTAAAAATAATATGTTCCAGGGCCCTCGTCTGTCCATTACAGCTTGCGTCACCCATTGCCGCTGCCAATGACAGTACCAATACAACTACCAAGCATCACATTCCTACAAGTGTGAACATTCAGACTATCGCAGGTCCACAAAGCTATACAAATGACTTGGAAGGCAGGTGTTAGTGATTTTTAATGTATATTCATTTAATAAAGAGCTTTTGTTGTGCACTTCAAACAACGGCACCATGGCAGACTGTCATAAGTTCCGGTGTTGACAATTAAGTGCAGGTGCGGAGCACCAGACGCCACCGTCTCAAATTAGGCACTGCTTCTTTCAATTCCAAGTCTTCCTTAGGTATCTAGTGATGCCTAACCACAATCATCACACACCTCCTCCCTTCTTCACCTCCGACAGGGCTCAACAAACCCACATCTGCACCTAATGCACGTTGTGAAAGTAGTCCTGTGGGAGGAAGTGGCGTTTGCTCAGAGGTGTGGCACTGATTTTAATGTACTGCTTTCCTAATGAGGGCTGGTGCTTTCCTACTGAGAGTGATGTGACTCTGTTTCAGACCCAACCAATAGCTCTCGGTTTCAAGGTCCAGGCTCTCTTTATTCATAGAAGCAATAATTTATTTTTAGTTCTGACTTGATAGCACGGTTATGTATGAGACCTATTGTTTCCAGTTCTTTAAAGTGTGCTTGGAGTATTCCTCACTTACCGGCTGTTTGGTGTATTATTTGTATTCCTCGAGGTGCTTGACTTGCAAAGCATATAAGACCGCTTTACATCTTAAAAGTACCATTGCATTCTTTAGCTCACAGATGCACTGTATGGAGAAAGCAATCATTTTTTGCCTGTTTTTACTGTTCTAGTCAGGACTTAAAATGCAAGCCAGACCTGTTGGCTTTGCCAGTGTTTGCAGTAAATTGTTGTCAGTGCAATCCAAAAGTGAACACTTTTCACTTAAGCTTAGCTTTGTTGACATTATTACACCCAGAATACAGATAGCTGTGTCTCACACACCAAATGCTTCTAAGGACCTTTGCTTGCCAGCTTGTACCCCATGCTGCATATGATACTTCCGGTAGCAGAAGACCCCTTTCAATACTAGTTGTTCTCTGAACCTCTGTGCCTTCCACTTCCGAAGGCACGCCTTTGGTAGGCTGTGTTGCTGCTTCTTCTGCCATGTTGATAGCAGATGACCCCCTGTCACCAGAGACACTGTGCCAGTCATGCGCTTGCTGTTGACACTTTCTTGCAGTCTGGTGCACAAGTCGAATTTGCTCGATTGATGGCACAAAGTGTGTTGCCAAGATTACGAGTAGGCAACTAAATTACAATACTTGTAAAGAAATCAAGATTAAGAATTGGATATTAACCTGGATAATAATGCGCTGCATTTCCCGAGACATATGGACCTCTGTTAAGGAAGCACTAATTCCAAACGTAAGCATTTGTTTTTAAGACAAAAACTCAGAATTTGAGGTACTTACCATGCCTGTAAATATTTTACCCAAATCAACCCCCTGCTGAAGAGCCTCCAGCTCCCACGTAGATAACAGGGAGTAACGTATTCCTTCATCTCCTTCTTTTCTGGTTTTGAGGAACAAACTTACGGGGTCATTAGGATTGCGGTTTTTCCGCATCCTCGGGGCCGGCGGAAGCCACCGCCGGCCCCGAGGATGCGGAAAAACCGCAGCGGACTGACCAAGGACCCACCGCCACATTAGGATGGCTGGTGGGTCCTGGTTTCCGTCCGCAGCTTTTCCGCCGCGGTCGGCTTACAACCGCGGCGGAAAAGCTCTGATATGGTGACGGTGTCTCTCAGACACCGTCCGCCATATCAGGATGGGATTTTAAAAGTGCTTTTCCGCGGCGGGTTTTCCGCCGTGGAAAAGCATACGGATCTTCACCTAGGGGGCCTGTTGCGGGCCCCCTAGGTGAAGGGGGGGTGGGGGGTGCACATGGGGGGTACCTATGGTACCCCCCTGCATTTGCATGCAGAAAGCGGCAGGCACCATGCGGTGCCTGCCTCTTTCTGCATGCAAATGCAATGCGTGCATTTTTAACATTGCCGCGGGTGCAGCTTGAAGCCGCACCCGCGGCAATGTTAAAAATAGAGGATGTGACCGCCAGGGTGGCGGTCACATCCTAATCGCTCAGGAGGGGACTCCGCAGCCCATGCGGACGTCCCCTCCTCCTCAATGATCGCGGACGGACGCAAGTCCGTCCGCGATCATAATCGGCCCCAGAATTTGCTTGGAATCCCATAGCTTGGTTGCTCCTGGCTATTCTATCTTTGGTTAATTGGTGTAATGGATCCCTACATGTCTGAAGATGGCTTAGGCTGCAGTATGATGGGGCCATGGATGGCCTCTCCCATCTACACTTCCATTGCTGCAGCTCCTATAGAGTTTCCCATATGTACTCTTTCTATGTCAGCTTCACCAATATCCACCTGTCACATGAGTAATCTCCCTCCAGCATTTAGGCTTAGCAAAACATCCGAATCAGTGGGTGATGGACTAAGGGCCATATGTATCAACAGATTTCCCCATAGACACAGAATGGGCAAAACCCTTTGATACATCTGACCCTAAATCTCTTCACTGACCTTAGTGCAGCTTGAGAGAGGGAATATATGAGAAGAAAGGGGCTACCTCTAATTCATGTAAGGGAACCTGGGTACGTGCAAATATAATGAAACAATGACTGGCTCACTTTAGTGGGTAACGTAACTAAACTTTCCATCTCTAAAATACTCCGGTTATGCAAGTATAGTTTTCTGCTCACTTCAGATTTAACTGTGCATTTGCAGACATCAAGACTTGGGATACTTCTGTGTCTTGTCATGCTTCTGCATGAGGTCTGATCATGCTCAGTTTCCATTTACCTGTGCTGTGAAATACTCAGTTGAGGGAATCATGGTTTTTGTGCATTAGAGTGGAAAGGCCACTAAAGACATATTCCCTTGGTAAGTTCTTTATTGTAGGTTTGATGCCAGAATATTGTGGATTTAATATTGTCCTGCAAAAATATTATGTCCTGAATACCAGGGCAGTTGGTGGGTCTGAGGTGGCTTTTACCATTCCTGTAGTTCGGCATTGGGCCGGGTAAATCAAGGAGAGCTATAATTTATTGACACCACCATCATCAATAGACTGGAGTTCACGTCTCGCATCCGCACTTTCCTTTCTACCCAGTGGAAAACTCCCGTGTGTTCTGCAGACAGTGCTGGCCTGCAAGGGCCATGCAGTCTATAAATATTCACCAATAAATAAACTACGTACAGGGTCTGGTTGAGATCAAATTGTAACAAGCATTTACAATGCAACGGTATCACCTTTGCAAAAGTTAGAGCTATTGGCATTGTAAATGACAATATTTTTATTTATGTGTTGATTTTGAAAACAGATGAATAAATGGCATTGTCATTTACAATGTCAATAACTTAATCTCTCGCAAATGCGAGACCTATTGCATTTGCACCCACACACACACAGAGAGCCACACACACACAGAGAGAGCCACACACAGAGCCACACACACACACACACACACACAGAGCCACACACACACAGAGCTACACACACAGAGCCACACACAGACACTGCTCTGAGAACAAACACTCTCTATGGGGCATTTATGTCCTCGAACTGAGGTCCTTTAAATAATCCTTAGGCAGGAACGAGGGCATAAATGAAAGCAGATAATCTCCCTTGTTTTAGGACACAGCATGCATTTTGGTAAGCTTCCAAGGCTATCCACCATATTTTAATTCTTGAACAATTTGATTGTGGACTCCTACTGGGGGCAATGTACTCCAAGACCCCCTTGTCCACAGCACAGGAAGAGACCCTTGAACGAAATGGGTAAGGGGGCTACACCTGTGAACCAACATTATTCCAGGCATCCATTCGGGACACATATTTTTTACCTCCTATTGCATCTGGACAGAAATAGCAAGATTACTCAAATCACTAGGGGAAAAAATTATTCTGCACCATTAGTTTTTTTCATTCACCATTAAAGAGAGCTCCTTTGTGACGTTGACTGACAGGAATACAGGCTTCGTGGATTCCATGTCTAAATTGCAGCAGAGGGCAGTTAATTATCTGAATAGATCTTATCAATGGAAGAACGCCTCGACTCTCAAACCACCCTAATGTGCTCATATATCATATTCTTAAAAAACCTGCGCAAAAACGAGGAAAAGAAACACCCTGCGACCGATGAGCCAGAAACAAGCACAGCCAGGGGGCTGGAGAGCAAGCACAGCCAGGGGGCAGGGGAGCAAGCACAACCAGGGGGCAGGGGAGCAAGCACAGCCAGGGGGCAGCGGAGCAAGCACAGCCAGGGGGCAGCGGAGCAAGCACAGCCAGGGTGCAGGGGAGCAAGTACAGCTAGGGGGCAGGGGAGCAAGCACAGCCAGGGGGCAGGAGAGCAAGCACAGCCACGGGGCAGAGAGCAAGCACAGCCAGGGGGCAGGAGAGCAAGCACAACGAGTGGGCAGGAGAGCAAGCACAGCCAGGGTGCAGGAGAGCAAGCACAGCAAGGGGGCAGGAGAGCAAGCACAGCGAGGGGGCAGGAGAGCAAGCACAGCCAGGGGGCAGGAGAGCAAGCACAGCCAGGGAAACAGGAGAGCAAGCACAGCCAGGGGGCAGGAGAGCAAGCACAGCCAGGGGGCAGGAGAGAAAGCACAGCCAGGGGGCAGGAGAGCAAGCCCAGCCAGGGGGCAGGAGAGGAAGCACAGCCAGGGGGCAGGAAAGGGCAAGAAAAGCGAGCACTCACCGGCTGGGGGAAGGACTCGGCAGCTTCTCTACTTGCGGCTTTGTCGCACCCTAAGGGGAGTCGCCTGCCCCCGGGAGATGGCACAGGGTGCATCCAGGGCTACGCCGCACGCGCAGGGAGGAGGAGGCGGACAGAAACTTCCCAGACAGCCCAAGTCACAGAGGCTCCTCCTGGTGGGCGAGGTAGGCACCAGTGGGGCCAAGGGAGTGATGACCGGGGCGGTGGGTCTGCGGTCAGGCGGCACTTCCTCC
This sequence comes from Lissotriton vulgaris, assembly GCF_964263255.1. Taxonomy (NCBI): domain Eukaryota; kingdom Metazoa; phylum Chordata; class Amphibia; order Caudata; family Salamandridae; genus Lissotriton; species Lissotriton vulgaris. The sequence goes on from NC_141685.1 coordinate 1,245,125,975, forward strand.
TCCTCCGATGGGGCCGCATAGTCAGTGGTTATCCTGAAATTCTGGCTTAGAAACAGCTACTCTTGAGCTAAAAAGAAAATTCAATCCCTAGGCCACCCACTGCCCTCATAAACTCGGTCTGTTACCGAAACCTCTCACTTCCCCTCCAATTGGTAACACCAGTATATGCTCTCTATAACCTCCTCGCTATCGTTTTCTTAAACACTAGAGTCCACAGAGACCCCTTTTCATCCAGCATTGACTCCTCTAACATGGGCCCTTTGCGCGGCTCGCCTTAGATTTTACCACTGGAAGCCGGCGGTCTACCGATTGGCTGCTTCCAGGCTTCCGTTCTGGTGACTGCGACAGGGTTCTCGATAATTGGCTGAGGCGCGAGCATGATAATCAAGAAGCCTTCCAAGGGGCGCGGCAGCTTTCCGAGTTGGTTCAGGTAGAAGCAGACCTGCAAAATTACCTTGTAAGAAAAGCTAGTCTTGGGGCGCAAAGGCCAATTAAACGCAGGAGCGAAAACGGGCCGAGGGAAAGAAATGCCGGGAGGGGGCAGGTGTGCAAACTAGTCAGCTAGATAATGTTCTCGCGCCCTTCGCAGGGGGTTCCTCGTCCGCCATACTGCTCCACCGTGGGGCGCGCGACAGTCTCTTTCAAACGCCTTAGCGCTGAAAAAAAAGTGTTGGGAGAGTTCAAACAAGACAAGCATTTCAAGGCGGGGGTATCGGGCGGTGGGCGAGTCGCGACGTCATACTTTGAAGAAAGGAGCATTTGAAGACGGGAGGGGGCTGGGGCAGGCAGCGGACGAGCGAGAAGGCATCGGACTGGGACGGGGGTGGAAGGGACGGGAAGAAATTGCCTCGGGCAAAACTGAAACGAGCTTGTTTCAAAGTAAAAGAAAAAAGCAATACACATTTAAACAAGCATCACTCAGACCACGTCATGACACCACAATCTTTCTCCGAGGCAAGGCAGAAATGCCTTGGAGAAAGCAGCGTCATTTTCTGATTCGGGGCGTTGTTTTCTTTCTCTCCTTTTCCCATTGGCTGGAAGGTAAAATTCCAGACAATGGGAAGAGCAGAGAAAGAAAACAAGAAAGAAGCGAAAAAAGACGCCCCCGAATCAGAAAAAGACGGGGCTTAAACGGAGTGATGCCCCTCTCCTCCAATGGCTGGCCTCCGTTTAGGAAGCCAGCCAATGGAGAAGAGGGGCGGGTTAAAGCCCCTATACTAAGAAACATTAAATCTTGGAGCTAGACTGCGCAAGCGCAGCCTACGGTCCGAGACAAAAGAAGCGGGTGGTGACAGAGAGGGCTCGCGCATGTAACTGGGACAGTATCAAACAGAAAACTGTACTTGTTGGTTCATTGGTATTTCAGATTTTATTACACATATTCACAGTTTGCGTTCCATGTTGATAAAGTATTTTATCCAGAACCCCTGATAAATGAAGATACCCAGATACTGGACCTACGTACAAGACTGCGCAGGTTACAAACACACGCAGCCTAACAGTAGGCACACAAAAGCGCAGCGTCATTCTCACACAATAGCCAACACACCTTCAGAAGAGCAGTAACATGCACCTTCAGGCTTGAACTGCAATATGGGACACAAAGGAAGCCCACGGTAGTATGAAGAACAAGCATTTTCAATACAACAGATCTCACAATTGCGAGATTTTCAGCTATTGCCATCGTAAATGATAATGCCTTTTATTTATTTGTTTTTTAAAGCAATCCATATATAAAAGGCAGTGTAATTTCTAATGCTAAGAGCTCAAATGCGAGACTACTTTAATGGTGGCCGTGCCCCTTTCTTTAGATGCTGCTCGCCGTATTCAGGTTACAGTGATCAGCGTCTAAAGAAAGGGGCGTGGCCAGCATTAAAGTGAAAGTGCTTATCGGGCACTTATACACAATGTGTAAAAATAAATAAATAAATAAAGCTTTTGTAGCGCAGCTGCTAAAGTGAATGGGGTCGCTCTGCAAATTAAATAAATAAATAAGCGTGTCTGCTAAAGTGAAAGCGGACCGTGCTGTAAATGAAATAAATAAATAAGCACAACCGCTAAAGTGAAAGCGCTTTGCTCCATAAATGAAAGAATTAAATAAGCGCGGCCACTATAGTTAATGCAGACCACACTAGAAATAAAAAAAGTACATGGGTAATAACAATATAAAATGTGGCGGCTTGCTGCGACGTCCTGGGTGGAATAGGGAAGATTGTTAAAGAAAATAGTGCTCACCGACTAGATAAAGCAGATCGTGTAACAACACAAGTAAAAAGTCCAGTCGTTATGGGAAGTTACACATGCGGACAAGGGGGCACCAAGGAGGGACTACTAAGCCTATTCACGAATGAAAAGCAACAATTTCGAAAGGACAGCAACAGGAGCCAATTGAAAAGATGGGTGGGAAATGGGCAGAGCTTTTGTGCCATAGCTCAATACAGTATGCCTCACATAGCAGCACGTGCGCTGCCCAGGCTCGACCTAAAAAAGGGGTGCTCTAAGGAGTGGCAGGACAGATGGAGCATCTGCTAACCAGCCTGGCATCCAGCCCTGAGGCGGCGCTCTCTATTTTCCAGTAGGCGTGTATATAATTCCCCCACCCCCGCAACCTCAGATCCTTCTGGAGACAGTCATATGCACTTATTACACACAAGTAGTACAATATGGCGCTGGGAGGGATACATTTTTCTGGGCTGCTTTTAGCTCCGACTTCTCCACTGCGCTTGGTAATGGCCCTCGCCCTGTGATGAAGTGGCACCTGTCTGTCTTCTGGTGAACCAGCATTTACAGAACGTCAATCTAATGCCCTGCCGACTTCCAGTTTAAAAGAAAGTCCTGAACCTAAAACCTGCTTCGGATCAAATGCTGACTGAAAGAAAACCTCATATATAAACATAATCAGAGCAAGCAGCATGTTTTCATATAGAAACAATCACACTGGAGACAATCACTGTTATTAAAAATGCGGAAAAAAACAAATTACTGAAAAGATCATTTTCAAAGCCCTGGATCCAGTCAGCGCTTTTGTCCTTCAAGTGTGTGACTCACTTAAACATCAATCCTTTCCAAACACAGAACAAATCCAGCTCCTCTGAAGGTATTTCTTTTTTTCTGTGAACAGTTAAAAGCTGGAGGAAGGGTGAAGGGCGTTTTGCCCTGATATAAGCTATCATTTTGGAATTTTGGTGATGTTCCTTAGTGAAGTGTGCTGCATGTATCAAATTAGTTTCCGTGCCACAGTAAAAAATTCCCTTGCACCATCAAGTCAAAGTAGCAAAAGGAAAGGGAAGAAAGACCTCAAAAATTTGGATTTGGACGTTGTTAGAAGGTGGTTCTCACCATCTGAGCCGCCCGGATTTTTCGCTTTTTGAACCCCTAATTTTTAAGCTTTTACTGTGGGAGAGCCTCATAAGTTTGGAATAACCCACAATGAACTCATGATGAAACAGACTGCATGTGGATTGAACCGGTGTCCCCTTGAGAGAGAAGGCTGCTGCGCTGCAGCCGAGGTAAGGGGCACCAGACTGGTTACATGTAGACACCTGTGCTCAAACGTGTGCATCCGTGTAAGGGCTGGGTGGGGGAGATTGCAGTCGTGCACGGCCCAGGAGCAGGTACAGATAGAATATTGTGGCAATAATTATGCAGAGTTGGGTGGTGACATGGAATAGGCTTTATAGTATGGGAAGACACATGTGAGGGAAAGTCAGTGTGCTGTACTGCTTTCACTATAGGAACACTCCAGTACTCTCCTATGAAGATGGTGACCACATTGAGTAGTTTCCCTTCCCTAGGGCCAACCAATTCAAGACACGCACCAAAGTACACTGCAAGTTGTGTAAAAATAAGTATTCTGCTGAGTTCAAAGCCATATCTGTACTGCTTATGGGTCATCCAGTAATGTAATATTCTTCTGACTCAGCTCATAACCAGAGCCTGGCTGGGTGTGACCCTGCCAGGCTGGATTAATGACCTTCCTCCCCAAGCTGTAGCATCAGAGGCCTAGCCCTTCACTGCAAGCATTCCAAGGGTGAAGGTCAGGAGGGAGAGATGGGGGGGGTGGAGCTGCAGGGTATCCATCAGCAGCTGTCACCTTGTACCAGGTACCAAGCTGCTCTGGGTCAAGAAGGCAGCAAGGGGGCTTTTCAGAGACCATGTGGCATGAGACCCCTGGACGACACCGTTTTGAACTATCCCAGAGGCCTGTGCAGGAAGGAGGGAGCAGGGTCAGAGAGGTGATGTGTCACTGCAGGATAGGGCAGAAGAGCCTTCCTACCAGCCTCCTCCAAATTCTTTTAAAAGGTCTAGCAAAGGAAGAGGCGGTCTCTCTTGACTGTGGACTGCTGAGGAAGACTGGGGCTCGAGCCTGGCGCCATGAGCAGTTGGAAGGAGGAATCCCTGACTATCCCAGGGCCCTAGATTGCACCTGTGGGGGAGTCCAGGACCAGTGAAGAGAAGCCTGGACCTCTGTGCAAAGTGAAGAGAGGCCCAGGAGGAGAGCCAGGTGAAAGGCTGGCGCAGGAAGCCAGTGAAGATAGCTCTCATTGAGTGCACCCTCTTGGAGACCAGGAGGTTGAAGGAAAGTGCTCCTGATGGCTAGGGATGGCCATCAGGAGCACGAAGAGGCCAAAATGATGAAAATCGGAGGTAGGCTGACTTTGACCTCCAATGGGACTGACGACGAAGTGCGTGGGGCTCCACCGCGGGTCTTAGATGTGCCCCCGGGTTGGGTCAGGACCCGTGGGCAGTCCCCAGAAGAAGAGAAAATCGGGGAGTGCCATTGCGCTCCCCGTGAATCTGTACCCAATGGGGGTGCCAGGAGCCCACCCTGGCCCACAACTACACAGGAGGGAGAGGAGCGCCGTCGCGCCCCCCTTGAAAAGATCTCTGGGCCCGGGACCCCAACTCTGGGCCCGCCGAAAATGAAGCTGGGGAGCGCCGTTGCGCTCCCCGTGAAGATCTCGGGGCCCGGGATCCCCAACTCCGGGCCCCAAGGAACAGGCGGGAGTCGGGAAGCGCGGTTGTGCTTCCCGTGAAGATGTCCCTGGGGGCCTGGGACCGGTGTACGGACAGAGGAGTGCCGCCGCACTCCCCCACAGAAGCGGGAAGGAGGGGGTGTGCAGTCACAAGTCCCCCAAGGACCCGCAGAGGAAAGACCAGCCTCCATGACTGCCCGCAGGAGCAGTCATGGGGGTGGGCTCCCCAAGCTGCAAGGACACTCACCTGACATAAGGGGTCCGGGTGGGACCGGGCCCCCAACGAGATTGGGCAGCGGCATGAGGCCGCCCCGGGATCGCAGCGCAGCTCTCCCCAGGCAGCGGGGGAGTCACTGCTCTATTATGCACGTGCTGAGGAAAGAGCCCCATAATGTGGGACTGCACAAAGGTGTGAAGGGCTGAACTGGGGATGTCTAGAGAAGGGCATCTCCGGGAGGTGAAGAGATGCAATTGCACAAGAGATACATTTACCTGATGTTATTTCGTTTGAGGGACTGAAAGTCACATGTGTAGTGTGAAATCATAAGCAAAGTGGGGTTATGTTGCTTGACATTCCTGCTAGGGTGTCTGGCTGTATATGCTTAATCCTGTGATTACAACTGTGATGCCTTTTAGGGGCTTTAATTGCAATGCATTATAACTGTTATCAGCTATGATAAGTATTGTCATTTTGAGTGATGCCCAAACATGTATTCTCGCTGCTGCTTTAGGTGAAGAACAACCCAGACTGTTAGCCACTACGATGTAGAGGAGTATACTGTATGGTCAGTATGAGATGCTCAGTCCGGGTTATGTGTCACCAGGGCAGGTGCGCCCATTTTAAATGCTTGTTGAGATAATGGGGCGGGTGGCCACTGGGATGGTGCCAGTGGGCAAGGCCCTCACTCCAGGTTATGTTCAACCCACTGCCTTAGGGTGCAAGATAATGTGCATACATGGGAGTGGTGGTACTAGACCCCACGCCCCCCCCCCTGCGGGAGGAGTGGAAATGTTATGCAAAGTAATTCCAACAGCTTATGTATATTTGTAAATTGTTGCATAGTATTGAGTAGTGTGCGTGTTTAATAATTGTACTTTTCCTTTTATAAAGCACAGTACAGACTGGACAATCAATTATTGAGTGTTATTTCTGCATACTGGTAAATGGCGATTACTAGCCCACACTACCTCCCTTGAGTAAGCCTTAGACTGCTCTGAAACGCTACCCCTTCTGAGAGACCAGTGCTACAATGGGGTGTTTGGTTCCCAGTGAAGGACAAATGTAGACATTTTTTTTGTGCAGGCCTCACAGATACTGCCTCGTTTTCCAACATATGTGTCCTAGGTATCAGCTGTAACACTCTCATAAAGCTTAGCCATTTTATGGTGCACAGTTCTGAGTCCCCCAGATAACGTGATTTTAGGGCCCTATTATGAGAAGACTGGAATCCAGCTTGGCTATCTCGCCCCCCCCCAACTGGCGTTACCAATGCTGCAGGCTTTGTTAATTCAGGAGGTTGGGGGGGGGGCAGGAATATTCCTGTTACGTTTCTGGGAATTAGTCTGCCGGAATCAGCGCCCCCACATCAATACCTGCTTGATTTTACCATTTTAATGTGGAGTTTTCTGAATATTTTGTCTGGATTTAGCAGGTGCAGTGTGGTGGTGAAAAACACCGGACCTTTATTGATCCAGGGGATTTTGTAACTACAATAGGGCTCCTGTCCAATGCCCCATCGAATTATTATTTTTTTTTCTGTCCTTCACCACCTGTTTTTTTTGGTCTCGCCTAGCGAAGCAGCGCATGCGCTGCTTTGCTTGTCGAGGCTCTATTGTCATCGCTTTAGGGCGCGAAGGGAGACAAACCATGTGCGCACACGGACAGCCGATGTGCGCGCGCATGGCGTCTCCTCTCTGGCGTCTTCTTTCTAGAGATGGGAGCTTTCAGCGCGCTTGATTTATTACGGCTCGGCCGCTCGCTCTCTCTCTCCCTCCCTGTCTGCACGCAAGCTGCACGCACCCTGTTTGCCTGCTCGCTTTGCTTGTTTCAATTGTTATGGCGAAGGCATCTTTGCAGTGAGCGCTACAATTTCAGTGAATCCCGACTCAGACAATGCATCAACCTAACTTGAAATTACTAGTCCAACAACAGACCTAAAAATACATTTATTAAGGAGTCGTGACACCCACCTAAGATACACTCCAGAACTCAAAATGTTCCAAAGTTGCCATTTCAATCTGCTTCTCTTCCTTAAAGTTCATATACATTGTGCATAGTTTTTATACGTGTATGTTCTTCTGGCTGCTTGAAACGTTTGATTGGGCCATGTCGTGTTCACTATATTTTGTGGCCCCCATCTCACAATGGAAATTTCCTATGGCTTTCGCTTAGCATGCTATGTAATTCCTTTTGGTAGCTATTTCAGTGAGGAATTCAAACGTGGTTATTGTCACATGCTTTCTCTCTAACTGACTGGCAAGGACACCTTACTAGAAATGGAATTCCTTAGTTTGGGGCAGTAATTTTAGAAGCTTCACATTTCTTTGCAGTCTTTGTGAACTAGGGACTTATCACTGAGAAATAGGTAAGACAATACAACAAGCTCTGATTATTTGCGCTATTATGGTGGTGTGTTCACGCTTCTTTTACTTGTTTTTGGAAAGTCGCAATCTGTACAAATTGTACAAATATGAGGAGCACATAACCCACTAGGCTGGTAGGGAGATCCAACCCATAATTGGCTATTCATTTTTGGCTCACTCACTTTTTATAATTATGTACATTTCAAGGGTTCTCTAGGGGTACAATAACAATTCAAGTAGCTAACAATTCAAGTAGCCCAATATGTATGCCATTGTCCACCGTAATTCAATAATAAAATTAAGGTTATGTACCCTGTCTCTATATTTGCATAACTCGGACGTCGTGATGTTGTTACTGTGTTTGTTTTTTTGTTTATTTTTGACAGCACTGCAGTTTGTATGTCTGTGCAATCTGTGTGAATGGTGTTTGTATGTTAGAACTGTGTGTACGCCTAAATATGCATATGTGCTTTATGCTTTTTAATGTTGTGTGTAGAGCTCTTAGCCGAATGGAACTATAGAGGTAGGGAATGCTGGTAATATGTGCATATGATGTAGATGTCTTTGATCATTTTCCTTGTATAACCTTTTATTGGTTCGTCCTAAATATAAACAATTTATGTGGCTTTGTAGGTAGGTAGGGGTGTGATCAGGTGATAAATATGTGTCTGTTGGAGGAGCTTCGCGGGCGACCAAGATGGCCGCGTAAGCTCGGAGCTCCGCGGACCCTCTGACCCTCCGCAAATATCCTGCTGAGAATCCTGCTCCACGTTAGTGGATTCCGATTGGTGAGAGGTCGCGGACGCAGGAACTGCTTTCCGCTTTCAAATCCGTTGCTCCTAGGCAAAACTACGTCGAGCTGAACTTCGTGCCAGGGAAGCGCCATTGTCTCATGGGTGGCTGCTGCTCGTACCGACACTCCGCATGATTGGAATGCGAAGTGGACGTCCTCGGTCCCTGCTGGCGAAGTGCATGTAGCTGCGAAGTCGCCTGGTGTCGGCCTGGTTTATTTGCTGGCTTCACCTCTGTTCTGCACATCTGCCTCCTTGTCTGGACAGCGTAGCCCTTTGTTCTCCTTGGGTCCATCATGGCCGGCAGAGGGGACCCCGACAAGACGTCGAACAGAGGCGTTCGAAGGACGACTCAGACGCAGTTGAATAAAAATTGACCTAAGGACTCGCAACGTGCGGGCTCGCCTGATGATTCTGAGCCTACTTTGAGTGATGTTATGGGGGCCATCGCGGGCATTCGGACTGAAATGCAGAAGCAACACGAGGTCCTGACTCATAAAGTGGACACTCTGGCAGTGGATCTCAACCTGATCAGGGCCGATTTGGGAAAGACCAACGATCGGGTGAAATCCCTTGATATCAAGACCTCCAGCTTGACTACCGATGTTTCGGACCTGCAAGCAGAGGTCCGGAACCTAAGATCGGACAACGACCAATTCTTCAGAAGGCTGGAGGACTTTGAAGGGCGTGCAAGGCGGCAGAATGTTCGCATTATTGGCATACCGGAGGGAGCGGAGGAGGCGGCAGTGGACCTTTTTGTGGAAGATTTGATTCAGACACATCTCGCACCATCTGGCCTGAGTAACTTCTTTTCTGTGGAACGGGCCCATCGGATACCTGGCGGCCCTCCGAAGTCGGGGGTTGCACCTAGACCCATCATTGCCCGGCTCTTCAACTTTATGTTTAAATAATTTTATTAGGGAGGTACAGCTGCATAGCAAAATAAACGTATAGGTATGCAATAATATCGGCAGGATGCATTTCAGGATTACAATTCTAATGGCTCAGCTTTAGCGGCCGCCGCCGCATCCTGCGCCGTGCGTGGAGACATGCAAAAGAATAAAAGGAGCATTTCCGTACAGTCCTGTACCCCTCCATAAGTAAACAACAACCCCCAACTGCCCTTCCCTCCTCCCCACCCGCCCTGCCCAGTGTATCGAAATGTAAAAATCAGTCACCAACACAGCAATCTATCTTGATCACACTCGCACTCATGGGGTCGTTCCCTCTCCTTGCTACCAGAACGGTGCTTCACTGTGGAGGCGTAAGCCTCAGTAGTCTTAAGTACCTAGGGCAGGTGATTTCCTTAAATTCCGTGGCCAATAGCGAATGGAAGGGCTGCCACAGTTCCTCAAAACTGGAGACATCTCCCGCTAATGTGAGGGACAGCTTTTCCATCCCCAGAACATGCCACAACCTGTGGAGCCAACCTGTGTGAGACGGAGTGGTGGGTGTGCGCCAGTGTATCAGTATGTTTTGTACCGCCGAACCTAGCATAATGGCGATCTGCCGTCCCTTCTTTGATTTCAGCGGGTACATTAAGCCATTCGGGAGTCCCAGCAAAGTATACGCTGGAAAGCGGGGCAGTTCAATCTCAAAGCATGCATCAATGTTATCTATCACCTCCGACCAATAGGCCTGCAGAACAGGGCAGTCCCAGAGGATGTGTGTCAGTGTACCAATTTGCCCACACTCACGCCAACACTTGTCACTAAGGAGCCTGTTCATTTCGTGCAATCGCTCCGGGGTATAATACCAGTATGTGGAAACCTTAGTAAAGGTTTCCGTAAGGCCCGCATGGTAGGCCGAATGCCGTGCCCTGTGTGAAATATGGTCCCATTCGTTATGGCTAAGCTGTCGCCCTAGTTCTTTGTTCCAACGCTCCCTACCCGGAATGTGGAAGTGGGAGGACGGGAGCTGGAGCATCTTGTATAGGTCCGTTATGAGTTTGGCATCTGAAGTGCGCGTGACTAACCACTTTTCATAGGGCAATAACTTCCTATCCGCTGAATCCCTGACACTCGGCTGTAGGGCCCAATGTCGAACCTGCCAGTACCTCATGCGGTCGTGTTCGGTCATCTGGTACTCCTCTTTAAAGTCCTGGAAGGAGATCACCCCCTCATCAGCATACATGTGGAAGAGTGCTCTGTAGCCCCTGTCTCTCCAGTGGGAGAAGGCCCCCTTCTCTGTTCCCGGTGTGAAGTCTGGGTTGTCTATGATCGGTGTGAATGGCGATGGAAACGAGGTGAAGTCAAAAGCGCGGCAGGTGGTGTCCCACACTCTTAGTGGCACTCGTGTGATGTAGGAAGCGTAGAGATTGGGGGCCGATGTGGCCTGCGAAGGAATGGAATTTCCTGTAGTGGGCGTCCGGCTACAGCTTGGTCCTGGAAGAGCCAATGTTTATCGGATTCCCACCTACTCCACTCCACCAAGTATCGAAGTTGTGATGCTTGGAAGTATTTGCGGAGATCAGGAATACCTAACCCCCCGGCTTCTGGCGCTAAGGTTGTGAGGATGCGGCGCATTCGGGGCTTACGCCCCTGCCACACAAAGCGGGACACTTCAGTTTGCATCTGTTGAATCCAACCCTTGGGGGGTTGCAGAGGCAGAGCTCGGAACAAGTATAAGATTTGGGGTAAGACGGTCATCTTGACCGCTGCCACCCTACCAAGCATGGAGATCATCCCTTTGTTCCATCTCCCAAGTTCTTCCCTCACCTTCACACCCACCGTTTCATAGTTAATGGAAACCATGGCTTGCAGCGTCGGGGCTAATGCGATCCCTAGGTATTGCACCTGATCCCGTGACCAACGAAGAGGAAAGAGCCTCTTCAGATCGTTCATTGTCGTTGGTGACAGGGATATGTCTAAAGCCGTGGATTTTTCAACATTCATTCGGAAGCCCGCCACAGTCTCAAAGGCCTTAAGTTCAGCCATACATGCAGGTAGTGCCCGCCTTGGGTTTTCCAGTGTAAAAAGTACATCGTCCGCGTAAAGGCTTATTGCGTGAGTGAAACCCCCCATTCGCACCCCAGTCACTGCCTCATTCTGTCGGATCCGCTGGGCGAAGGGCTCCATATAGAGCGCGAAGAGGAGGGGGGAGAGAGGACACCCCTGCCGTGTTCCGCGCTCGACATCAAACCGCCGTGAACTACAGCCATTCACTCGCACAGTCGCTGAAGGGGATTTATAACAATTAAACACCATGGTCCGGAATTTCTCCCCCATGCCGAATCGTGTCAGCACCCGCTCAAGGTAGGGCCAGTGCACCCGATCAAACGCTTTCTCTGCGTCAACCGAGAGCAGCATCCTCTCCCCAGGGATACGTGACGCTTTTTCTAAGATGTGTGTTATTCTCTTAGTGTTGTCCACAGTCTGGCGCCCAGGTACGAAGCCCGCCTGATCTGGTTCAATCAGGCCAGGAAGATGTTGTGCCAGTCTCGTGGCCAGGATCCCCGTGTAGATTTTCAGGTCTACGTTCAACAAGGAGATCGGCCTATAGGAGCCGCATAGTTTCCTGTCTTTGCCCGGTTTAGGGATTACCGATACTGTTTCTTGTAAGAGGTCCGGAGTGATAGCACCGGGGTCAGAGAAGGAATTAAACAGTTTGGCCAGGACCGGAGCTAGCGTCGAGCTGAACGTTTTATAGAACAGGGCGGAGTAGCCATCCGGGCCTGGGGCTTTCCCCAGCTTGAGCTTGGCGATCGCTGCGATCACCTCCTCAATTCTAATGTCTCTCTCCAGATAGCTTGCTTGGTCGGGCGACAGGGACGACAGGGTAACCGAGTCAAGGTAAGCATCTGGGTCGTCCATGTGCGCGGTTTCTGCCGCATACAGGCCAGCGTAAAATCGGCGGAAGGTCTCAGCAATTTCTTCGTCGCCTGAGATCTCCTGTCCCGCACTTCCCGCCAGCCCCTTCACCTGGCGACTCTGATGCGCCACTCTGAGTTTGGCTGCTAGGAGGCGGCCACAGCGATCCCCTCCTGTGTAGTAAGCATGTTTTAGACGCAACGCAGCGTACTCCGCCCTATCCATGTCTAGTGAGGACAGGAGTTTCCTAGCCACTTTCAACTGTCTCCAAACCCTCGGAGCTCCGGTGCGACGATGTACCTGCTCCAGCTCCCTAACCTTCTGGGTGAGCTCATCGCGTTTTATCTTCCTCTCGCGGTTGTCCGCAGCGGAGATTGCAATGAATTCCCCCCGTATTACCGCTTTGAGGGCCCCCCATTGAGTCGCTAGCGAAGTGTCATTGTTAGAGTTGTGTTGTTGGAAATCCTTCACTACATCCATAATACTCTGCACTACCGCTTTTTTGTGTAGGAGTGTGTCCCTGAGTCGCCAGATTCCCCTCCGGGGAGAGCCCCGTGGAAGAAGGAAGGATCCCGAGACTGGTGCATGGTCCGAGAGAGAAATGACTCCCATGTCCGAGGCGGTAGCCAAGTCACGGACCGGCCCGGAGACCAGCAGATGATCTAGCCTAGCGTATGTTTTATGTGCGTGTGAGTAATAGGAAAAATCCCTGTCGGTGGGGTGGAGTTCGCGCCAGAGGTCGTGTAAGTCGGAATCAATTAATTGCGTTTTCACCGCTTGCGAGAGCTCCCCAGTCTGCGGGTGTCGTTGAACTGATCTGTCTTTCGAAGAGTCAAAGACCAGGTTGATGTCCCCTCCCAATATGATTTGTATGTCCGGCGACGCCGTGACATCCTCCAGTGCCGTGCGTAAAAACCTATCTTGGTGTTCATTTGGGCCATAAACCGTGCCTATCGTGAATATCAGTGTTCCCAGTCTAAGTCTGTAGGCCAGGAGCCATCCCTTTTGTTCCACCAATTTGTGCAGTACCTCCCCCTTGAACGTTTTCGATAAGAGGATGGCCACCCCAGCCGTCTTAGTTGTGTTGGAAGAAAAGAATTGTGTGGGGAAATGGCGGGACCTCAATCTATGACAATCGCTGGCCAGTAAGTGGGTTTCTTGAAGCAAACAGATGTCTGCCTGGGAGTGTTCCAATAGTGACAGTACAGCTCTCCTCTTCGTGGGATTGTTCAGCCCTTTAACATTCAGGGTAACTATTTTTAACTCTGCCATGGATGAGCGGAACCACCTTGGCTATGTGTGCAAATTAGGATGTGTGGCTGCTCGGGGACTGCCAAGTGAACGTGCGTATCTGGACCACTATCTGTAGATACCGTAAAAGCACTGGGCAGGGCAGTCCATAACTCACCCCCCTCAACATTCCCCAAACTCAACCCCCAACTGACCCTCCCCCTTCTGTCCCACAACTCGTCTTGAAACTTCTGATCAGACATTCTCCCCCCCTTCATTCCCTCAGCACTCTTCCCCTCCTCCCAACACCTGCTCATTCCTACCCCCCCAACAATCTCTGAAAATGGTCCCTGGAAGTCTTAACTTCCCAATCTTCCCTGGTTTGTAGTCCAAATAGTCCCAGACCTGCCCCTACTGGACAAGCCTGTGGTGAATTACCTTCGTGGGCGACCTACCACTAGCACTCCTCCCTCGCCTTCCCGCGCCCACCCCCTTCCCAGAGCCAGCTCCAACAGTAATGCATTGTCAATCTCCCCCCGGAGCCGCATTATGCGGTTAGCGCCACTTCATCTTCAGCCGTCGAGGTCTCGGTCGCCGTCCTAATTGCGTCTGCCATTCCTGCTCTGATCGTGGGCGAACCCGGTCTCTGTGGAGCACTCTGAGTCCTGCGCCTCGGGTCTCCCCGCCAGCCTCCATTAGTTGAGTTCCTTCTCCGCGGCGTGGACGATTCCTCTTCCTCAGCTGTGATCCCTAGTACTGCACAAACGTCCTGAAGTGACCGCAGCTGATGCGACTCTCCATTCCATCGGAAAATGAGGCGAAAAGGGTGCCCCCACGAGTAGGGCGTATCGTGGTGTCTCAGGAAGTCTGTCGCAATCTTAAACGCTTTGCGCTTCAGGAGCGTGGTCGCGGCTAGGTCCTGATACAGCGCAACTTGATGGCCTCTAAACGATATTGTCTGTTTCCTTCTTGCTTCGGACATGATCCGCTCCTTCAGCGGAAAGTCGGGGAGGAAAGCTAATACATCCGGCGGTGGCCCTGTTGCTCGCCGCTGCGGGCCTACTCTGTGAGCCCTGTCTATCTTGACGGGAAAATCTGCAGGTTCGCCTAGGATGGTACGGAACAGTTCCTGGAGATAGGCCACTATGCCGGAGTTCTCTTCCGTGGTCGGCACTCCCCGGACCCTAATGTTGTTCCGCCTCGATCTGTTTTCCAAATCTTCATTATGCAGCTGAAGATCAATGTGCTGGTCTCTGAGACGGAGTACCTCCTGTTGTAAGTGCGTAATCTCCTCTTCCTGTCTTTGCGTGGAGTTTTCAACTGTGTCTACCCTCTCCCCGAGTCCATCCACCTCCCTGCGTAGTTCCCGCACCTCACCTGCCACCTCTTTTTTAAGTTCTTGAAAGTCTTCCCTCAGTGTCCCGAAAAGTGATTCCAAAAAGGATCTGGTGACTGGGGGTTCTCCGCCGCTCCCTCCTTGAGAACCGCTAGCGCCACCTGACGGGGTTGAGGTCTTGTCTCCTTTACCAGGTGGTTTATTGAGCATTTCCGTGAGCGTGCGGTTGCTACCTTTGCCGCCCTTCTGCCCGGCCATCTTCCTTACCGCCCTGCAGCTCATGTGTTGTCAGCAGGAGGCTCCAGCTAATTTATCATTGGTCCAGGTCGATACCTCTGGTGCGAGTCTTCTGGGTCCACCTTGGTGGTTATTGCGACACTAGGTCAAATCCTCAAAAGGCCCCAACTAGCTACGTGTCAGGAATGAGTCAGTATCGGCATTAGGTGCTCTGATTGCTCCTGATGCGAGCAGCAGTACGGCCCGGGCTTACTGACCGCCCGGCCTGGCCGCCCAGCGGGAGCACCGCTGTATCAGCAGCCTCCGGTGCTATATCATGCTTCACCAGTGTTCCAACTTCCCAGATCAGGTGTAAGGCCTCAGATACTCGGGACCAGACTGCTACTGCCTGAACGTGTGCCACGCTATTCACAGTCCTCCTCCTCTCCTCCAATGTCTGTTCTCCCAGGTGGAGCTCTACGCTACTCCGTTCCTGTTCCCAGGCTACGTCTCCTTCCTGGCAGTGTGCTAGTTGCTAGACGGCGCGTTGCCTGCCACTCCACCCCGGTGTTTTATGTCGCAAACTTACGCTCTATTCAAGCAGTCCGTCACTCCTACGAGGGCTCGGAACCCCAGCACCCTCACCCAGCCCGCACCTCACCTCCTCTGTCGAAGCCGTGGGGGGAGGGGGAAGCCGTGTCCAGGGCCCCGTACCAAGCTGCCCGTCTCTGATTTTCGGGCCTGCTTCACTCCGGTCCCCAGGGGTGTTCTGCAGGGCACCAGGTGACTTCCATTACGGCGACTGAGTACTCAAGGGGAGTCCCTTCCGGCCTCGTCTCCGCTCTCTGGATGAGTGTGTCTGGACCGGCTATGCTTCACAGGTCTGGCGCCATTGCAGTGCCAGTTCCACCCCAGCGTCGCGTTCCGCGGACTCTGTCTCCTTTGCGGGGCAATCCGCAATGTTCCTGGACACTCTGCTCCTTCTCTGTCACCCTGAGATGCTCCTCACCGTTTCCGCCGGTTCGGGGGGGAAATCATACCCCGGGCTCGGTCCCGTCGCAGTACGGCCTCTAGTCCCCTGATCGGTACCGCTTCGGCTTTAGGTGCAGTTCCGTGATCGGTAGTGACCTCCCTGGCAGAGTGCGACACCCCTCCGGCGCTGTCTCTCCGGCGCACTCAACTTCTGGCCAACTCTTCCTAGGCCGCGGCCTCGCGTAGTCCCTGGGGTGGGACCAGGTCTCCTCTGCCACCCGGAGGCTGGTCAGCGGTCCCCGCGCTCAGGCTCACCGTTCCGGCGGGTCGCCGGTGTTTCTCCGCTCCTCCCGGGACCTTCTGCCAACTCTCGCCACTGCACTAGCGCTGCCTCGCTAGCTCTCCGGGCCTGCGCCTCCTCCCGGTCCGGCTGCAACCTCGGCCTCGAGTAGTCTCGGGGGCGGGCCCGGGGTTCACGGCACCACCCAGGGGTCGAACAGTACACCTCGGTCTCCGGCCGCCGGCTCTGTGGGTTCGTCTTCGGGTACCTCAGCCTCCGCAGGTCCTCTTCCGTGGCCCACTGGGTCTGCGCCACTACCAGTCAAACCTCCAGGCGGCCTCGCTCCACCTCCGCTGCTTAGGGAGCCCGTGGGTCAGCTCGCCTCTCTGGACGCTTCGATCGGCGGGGAAACCGGAGCTCACCCAGCTGTGTCCAGGGGCTGTCCAGACCACACTCGGTCCCCCTAGCTGATTGGGGGGAGAGAAAGGCGAGAATTCAGGGCTCAGGGCCTTGGCGGGCGCGGGAGCTCGGGAGGAACACGTCCGTTCACTCCGCCATCCTGGCCACGCCCCCGCTCTTCAACTTTAGAGACCGGGACGTGATCCTTCAAGCCTCCAGGAGACATGGGCCGCTCAAATTTCAGAACTCTGAGGTGCACTTTTACCCGGACTTCACCAGGGCCGTTCAGAGACAACGTCAGAGTTTTGCAGGGATGAAACGGCACCTAAGAGACATGGGTTTCAAGTACTCTATGCTCTTCCCTGCTAAACTGCGGATTGAGTACGAGGGCCGAGCTCTGTTCTTCGATGTGCCAGAGAATGCGAGCGACTGGCTGGACACTTTGCCGCAACGCCGGAAAGAACACGACGAACACTCCGGTGGCGCAACTGGTGGCTCTGATCTCTAGGACTAGGTTTCGCTGTGCCGAATATGGCGTTTGGTGTCCCTGATGTCTGTGACTGCTGATACCAATGCTTTTCCGATTTTGATATTTCTTCTGTTTTTTCCATGGAGGGTGGCGGGAGGGGATTGCAGAGATTCCTTACTCCTCTAGGGTCTTTCTGTAGATTAGTTTATGGGGCGACAGGCACACTGCTGGTTGGGGGGGCTTTCTAGTCTGCTGCAGGGGTGCAGGGTGGGGGGTGGTGGTGGGGAAGTTTGCTTGTTTATTCTTTCTTTTCTCCTTCTATCTCTTAGGCAATGGGTGGTATGTATTGATCTGTTTCACTTGTTGTTGAGGCTTGCTGGGGTGGGGTGGGGCCGGGGCCACGATGATGGGGGGTAGGAAACTACGAGTTCTCAGTTGGAATGTTAACGGGTTGGGTGACCGTATTAAGAGAGGAGTTGTGATTCAACTGATAAAACGTCATATGCCAGATGTTGTTCTCCTGCAGGAGACACATCTGGTTGGAAATACTTGTAAATCGCTTAATCGTAAGGGGTACAAAATGGTGGCTCATTCGGGGTTCTCTTCGGGATCTCGGGGGGCGGGTGTTCTTGTTCGTGCGTCCCTTCCGCTTGAGGTCGACACCACTGTGATCGATGAAAGGGGGCGGTATGCCGCTGTGGCGGGTCGATGGGAAGGGCGTGCCCTGACATTGCTTTCAGTTTACGTTCCCCCAGGCCTGCAGTCTAGCACTTTCAAGGACCTTGGTGGCGCCATTTTGAATTTGCCTGCTGGATTGCTGATAGTGGGGGGTGATTTTAACTCGGTTTGCTCCGGCTCCTTGGACCGTCATCCGCCTAGAGACCTCCGTAGCTCCCAATTGTGGTTGCCATCTTTCCTCGAGACGTTGGGGCTGGTAGATAGTTGGCGGCTTTTGCATCCCAAGCAATGTCATTATTCCTTTCACTCTGGCGCCCATGGTAGTCTTTCTAGGATCGACTACGTTCTTACACTGGCTGCTCATGCGCCTGCTGTTTCTGAGGCTCGTTTTCTGGCACGGGGTGTTTCTGATCATTCCCCGCTGTGGGTCTCTTTTGATTTTGATATTGCCTTGTCGGAACGACCGGTGGTTGTTAACCCGTGGTATTTCCGTAATCCCAAGACTCGTAATCTCCTAGCCAAGGCCATCGATCTCTATTTTACTGAAAACGAGGGATCGGTTGCATCGGCCGCAACTTTATGGGAGGCGTTTAAGACAGTCTTGAGGGGCGAGGCCTTTGCTCTTATAGCGGAAGCCCGTAGAGTTAAGGATGCTGATTTACTACGCATTGAGGAGGAGATCATGGCGCTTGACTCCCAATTGGAGGCTGAGCCCGATCCTGCTCGCCTACACGAACTCTCCCTCAAACAGTCGGAGTACCGTGACCTTACTACAAACGCTGCCCTCGCCTTAGCTAAAGAACAGCAGGGTCGGGTGTACGACGTCGGCGACAAGGCCGGGAAGCTGCTGGCCTGGCTGGACAGAAGGGAGATGGCTAGCCGTGTGGTACCCGAGATACTGGGGGATGACGGAGTTGTCGTCACTGATCCAAGTGCCATTGCCGAGTCCTTTGCTGACTACTTTCGAGGTGTCTACACCTCTGTCTCGGACCGGTCTGAGACCGATTCGACAGTGTTTCTTTCGGCTGCCGATCTCCCGTGCCTGTCGGACGAGGAGCGCGGCGACCTGGACAGGGACGTCTCTGTGGATGAGATCGCACTTGCGATCCACTCACTACGATCGGGCAAGGCACCTGGTCCCAATGGTATCCCAGTTGAGTTATATAAGATCAGGCCGGATGTGGTTTCCCCACACCTGCGTAAAATGTTCCTGGAAGCGCGGGATAATGGCCTAATTCCCCTTGACCAGAGGGTGGCCACTATTGTGGTCATCCATAAGGAAGGGAAGCCGAGAGATTTGTGTCGGTCGTACCGCCCCATCTCTCTCCTGAATGCTGAGCCTAAGATTCTCGCCAAGATACTCGCTAATCGTCTGGTTGGTGTTATCGGCGACTTAGTGCATCCGGACCAGTCGGGCTTTATTCCACACCGCAACACTGCCCTTAATTTGCATAGACTCCCCGGCGCCCTGGCCAGGGCCCACACTCTTGAGGAGCCGGCGGTCCTTGCGTCCTTGGACGCCACGATGGCTTTCGACTCTCTCGAATGGAGTTACCTTTGGGCGGTGCTGGCGAAGCTCGGTTTTGGCCCGGTGTTTGTGGGATGGGTGAAGCTTCTGTACGCTGACCCACTGGCCAACGTTGCTGTCAACGGCCGTATCTCGGCGACTTTTGCCCTTCACAGGGGCACCAGGCAAGGCTGCCCCTTGTCGCCTCTTTTGTTTGCCCTCGCTCTTGAGCCACTCGCGGCCTTGATACGGACACACCCGGATCTACATGGTATCAGCTGGGCCCCTGGCTTCGAGGACAGAGTCTCCCTTTATGCGGATGATATTCTGCTTTACCTCACTTCCCCCTGCAAGTCACTTATTGTGGCATGTGATGTACTTAGACTTTTTGGCCAGTATTCTGGCCTCGTCATTAACTGGGCCAAGTCTTCCCTCTATGTACTGAAAGAGGACACACCGCGCCTCCCTAGAGGATGCGGCATCCAGGTGGCCAGCCAGGGCTTTAAATACTTAGGGATCTATATCTCTGGTAATGCGAAGGCGCGCTATGAACACAATCTGCTTCCCCCTCTTCTCTGCCTCCGGCGAGACGGGGAGGGTTGGCGCAAACTTCTGCTTTCCTTACTCGGGCGCGCGGCATTATTTAAGATGATGTCTTTGCCCAGGTTCTTGTATGCCCTGCAGAACACCCAAGATCCGGTTCCCGCCCGATACTTCCGGGAGATCGAAGGCCTTCAACGTGCCTTGCTCTGGGACGGCCGACCCCGCATCGCTATCACGAAGCTTACGCTTCCGTGGTACGACGGGGGTATAGCGCTACCAGACGTGCGTAGATACTACTGGGCCTCCCAATTGGCGGCCATCAATCACGGTTTCTATGGTCCGGACAATAACCCTGGATACGCTATGGATAAGTGGCCTTTGAGTGGCGGCAATTATTACAGGGAGCTTTATTCGAGGTCTCAGGACAGGCGGATGTCGGGCCCAACTAGAACGGCGGTCCATATTTGGAGGGCAATCACCAAGGCTCAGGGCTGGCAAGGCAGGCTGACTAGATTCACCCCATTGTACGATTCAGACATTTTGGGCAAGTTATGGCACACCAAAGGGTTTGATAAGTGGGATCTTATAGGCATTTCCAGGGTGGATGATATGTTATCGAAAGGTGAGATCAAGACCTTCTCCCAATTGCAGGCTGAATACCAGCTGGGTACCTCAGAGGCTTTCCGGTATGCCCAGTTGCGACACGCATTGCTTTCTGCTAAACCAGATGAGGGGGCGATTCCAGAAAGCTCCCCGTTGGAAGACAGGGTGCTGGACGGCCATATGCCTGACAGTGCCATCTCACTGTCCTATAAGAAACTTATTAATGTTCGCACTGACCTCCTCCTGGGTGTGCGGGATCAGTGGGTGCGTGACGGATTGGAAATTGACGATGAGGATTGGTAGAGTGCAGTTTCTTCCCCTAAGGAGGTTGCCATCTCCTCCCGTCTCAGGCTGGTGCAGCTCAAAATCCTGCATAGAGTGTATGTGACTGGCCCCCGGCTTGTGCATATGGGTTACTCGGTCGATGGGCTTTGTCGCCGCGGCTGTGGTGCCCTTGCCACCTTTATGCACATTCTTTGGGAATGCCCCGCTATAGCCACCTACTGGAGACGAGTGCACCGGATTATGGATGAAGTAACTGGGGTGGTAGCGCATGCGGAAGCTAGGAGGTGCCTCCTCAACATTTGGGGACCGACAGACCACAATGTGGCTCAGACGCAGTGGGTGACCCTTGGCAACATGGTGGCTAAACGCGATATTGCTCAGAAGTGGGGGGCTTTGGTAGCTCCCATGGTGGTGCAGTGGAAAGCCAACATGGATTGGTGTATGTTCAGGGAAAAGACGGTCTATGTTGCCCGGGGTAAGCCCAAGAAATGGTTGAAGGTGTGGGGTGCCTGGAATGCCTATAGGGGTGACATTTGTGTACCCCCGGAACCTGTCTCATTAGAGGATCATTTGTCGCCATAGCCTGTGACGCCAACTGTGACACGGTGAAAAAAATTTCTCCTGTTCTCTCTTCCTCCCCCCCCTTGTTCTGGTCTATTCTCCTGTTTCCGTGCTTGTGTTCCCGCTGCTCCCCCCCTACCCCGCTGCGAACGCTTCACTGGTCTTTTTTACCCCATTGCCACTCTTTCTGCGCCTCTCTGGCGCCTTTTTCTTCTTCTCTCTTTACGTTTCTCTGTAAACAAAACGATAAAATCAACCTTCATTGTACTGTGACATTGATTCTTGCACTATCGTTCTCCTGTTTACGAATGCTACCTTGCCTCCGGGATGTTAGGCTGAATAGCTGTGTGCACTTTTTCAAATAAAGGTTTTAAAAATTAAAAAAATATATATATATGTGTCTGTTAATATGTATGCAGTGGTATATACAACTGTACAACTCATTCAGACATTCACAGGTATCCCTGTATACAATATCCCAGATGCACATATTGTAGGGGTGTGTGTGTCTGTCTGTCTGTGTATGTATGATCTGTTGTGTTTGGAGGGTTGGTATCGGGATGTGCCATGTTGGATTTGGTGGGAATAAGGAACTGCCTCAGAATCTGACACAGACGCACATTTATTCGCCTTCACACCTCTCAAATCATTAATATAGAGCTAGTTTGTGTGGGGCGAGACTTTCTGAGATATGTCTGTCTGAAAATTAATTTGAATGTGTGTGTCTATCATTCAGTTCAACACATTTGTGCTGATGATTCTTTTGCATCGTAGGGAAATCTGTATTTAATTGATTGTGTGGGTTTGTACACATGTGCCTCACACAAACCTACACATCAGTCGTTCTCCCCATTCTCCATTAAATAGCATAGATATTGTGTGTGTGTGTTTGTGTTTATGTTTTGTTGACTGTGTGTGTGAGAGAGGGAGGTCCTCCTAGCACCACATACTTATGATTCACACATATTTCACCGGGTGTTTCCATTTTTAAAAAATTTTTTAATGGGGAAGATGTCATTGTGTTTACATTGAACTGTGAGTGTGGTAGTTTATCTGTCCATGTTAAATATGCAAACACTGGTTATCATAATTTCTGGCAGTTATTAAATTATTTTTGGATCCCTTGAATTCCTATGCACTCACTTTGAAATGTGAGGTGAAAATATAGTAAGTCTAAGTTATCCATGCTTATTTTACGGGACGCTGGGACCTGGGGCGTACACAAAGACAATGTTTTTTTTTTTATTTCTTTATTGCATTTCAATAGGAAAAAGCATCGATATACAATCACAATCCCTCTCAAAGACCCCCCTCCCCCCATCTGACATCGCGGACGACCGCAGTAGACACAGTCTCATAACGTCTTTTTGATAAGTAGTAGACACAACCATTAAGCCAACAACCCTTAACCGGGCAGGCGGCATTTCACCACATCTGGTTATACAGTGCTAGTAAGAGACTCTCCATCCGTTTCGCAACCGTCACACAAAGAAAGTTTTGAGTTCTGGCCCAGCCTTTTCCGTCTGCATGTCTCCCCAAACCCTATGCTTGTGTGGGTCCATCTGTGTTGTTTTTGTTCGCTAAATATGTCTGGTATAAGCCCCAGAAATTTTTTAGGCCTACTGGTGGGGGGTTGCAGTTCGCTATAGTGTTCAGATTGTGTACAGCAGTAGAGCATGTCGTGCATCCAACGTTTTGGTGTTGGCAGTGGGCCCCTCATCCAACAGCAAGCCAGCACTCAGCGAGCCATCAGCAGGCCCATGTCAACCAGCCGTCTAACCGCCCTCGGTAGCTTTTTAGTGTACCCTAACAGAGCCACTATGGGATCTGGCATTATCTCAACCTCAGTCAGCTCGCTTATGTCCGCAAATATCTGCTCCCAGAAATCCCAAACGCCTGGACACTGCCAGGCAAGATGTAAAAAGTCAGCGTCTGGGGCGTTACATCTCTCGCAGCGTGCCGAGTCCCGCATACCATATCTGCAGAGTCGAGCAGGGGTGTAATACACTCAGTTTAAGAACTTGAAGTGGACTAGTCGATGTCTGCCATTGAGTGAGACTTTCTTAGTTATAGTGCAGCAGTAGCGCCATGTATCATCGTCCAATATCATGTCCAAGTCAGTCTGCCACGCTAGTCGTGCCTTAGTGTATGGGTACCGCGTGCTCGTCTGAGTGAGCTTGTATAGACTAGACAGTAGTCCCTTAGACGAAGCGGTTTTAATTACATGTGAAAGCTCAGGAACCTCAGGGGGTTCCGCCATGTCCCCGCCCAGTATGTCACCCAAAGTGCTGCGCACTCTATGGAACTGAAATCGCATCAGTAGCAGGGGCGTTTCGCAGGTACCCAATGCCTGCTCCCATGTCTTTGCCACCCCGTCAGTAAACAAATCGCCGGCTGTCGTTATGTTCAGTTTGTGCAAGGCGCTAACCACCCCTTGCTCCGTGAGCGGTGGCAGCCACCTGGCCCAGTCGACTGGCATCGCAGGCGAGTACAGCAACGCACCATTTTGCATCTGCAAGAGGCTGTGCCACGCATGATTAGTGGCAGTTAAAGAGTCCAGCACGCCCGTTCTACGGTCTAGTGGTCTGAAGATTGTGTGGTGGAGCATGTCCGGTTGTGCAAAAAGGGTCTCCATTCGAACATGTGGTATGTTTCTGTCCCCATGCAGCCAAGTGTGTAAATGTTATGCCTGTGCTACTCTGTAGTATGCCTCCAAGTCCGGGGCACCAAGCCCGCCCATTGAGTAAGGCATAGTGAGTGTCGCCCATCGGACATGCGGTTGTCCGCCCGCCCATGCTAGCTTTGTCATCTGTTGTTGTAGTCGTGCAAAAAACGATTTGAGAAGGACAATTGGTAAGGTCATGAACAAGAACAAGAATCTGGGGAGCACAACCATTTTCATTATAGATATACGTCCCATTAAGGACAAGGGGAGTTTGCTCCAATGAAGCACCTCATCTTCCAGCTTACTAACTGCAGTTCCATAGTTGGCTCTAAAGAGGATTTCCGTATCCGTGTGCAAATGTATCCCCAAATAACGGACCGTATCCGTGGTCCACTGGAGGGGGTATTCCATTTGCGCTTGCTGCGTGATCGGCGTGAGTGGAAAAGCGAGCAACTTGGTCCAGTTGACCCGTAGGTCAGAGAGCGCTCCAAAGCGGACCACCTCCCTGAGAACTGATGATAAGTTGTTATCAGGGTCGGGAATGTACAGCTAGGTGTCATCTGCGTACATCGACAAAATAATACTGTAGCTCGGGAATCCTATGCCCTCGTTTCCATGGTATTCTCGCAGGGCGCATGCCAGCGGTTCAGCCACCAGGGCATATAGGAGGGGCGAGAGGGGGCACCCCTGCCTAGTTCCTCTGCTAATGAGAAAGGGGTCCGTGACCAGGTCTCCCATACGAAGACTCGCCTTCGGCTCATGGTACAACGCCCCTAGCATTTGCAGAAATGGCTGTCCCAGGCCCATACGCTGCAGTACTATACGCATGAAGGGCCACTCTATGGAATCGAAGGCTTTCTCCATATCAAGGAAGACAGCCAGTGCCTTCCTATCTAGTCTAACATGCTGGATCACACCCAGGACCGTGCGTATGTTGTAGACTAGGTTCCTTCCAGGGACAAACCCCGCCTGGTCCGGGGCTAACAGCTCATCAACAAGCAGGGCCAATCGAGTGGCCAGAACCTTGGCAAATAGTTTGGTATCGACATTTAGCAGCGACAGAGGTCTGTATGAGCTGCACTCGTCGTGTGGCTTTCCCGGATTCAATATGGTAACCAGAAGAGCCTCCCTCATAGAATGTGGAATGCTGCCCTCTACACATATGTCGTCAAAGAGGGTCGAAAGGTATGGAAGTAGTTGGTCCTTAAAGGCTTTTAGAAGCCTGCAGTTAGTCAGTCAGCTCCCGGTGCGCTGCTCGATTTCATACTAGCAAGTGCTTCTAGAATCTCATCCTTTTCTATAGGTTGCATGAGGAATTCCCTATTGGAGTCGGCTAGGGTGGGGATGTCTATGTGACTTAAATAGTCTGTGATTTCCTCTTCCATATCGCCGACTTTAGAGGAGTAGAGATTTGAGTAGTAACTTTTAAAGATCTCGGCAATTTCTCTATCATCTGTAGTCGGTTCTCCCGCAGCGGTATGCACAACGGTGATGTGTTGGCGGCGCCGCGATCCCTTCATAAGGTTGGCCAGCACGCGCTTGGTCGCTCCCCCTCCCCATATATCCGAGCGGAGGTGTATTTGCTCATGTGTTTGACCTCTCTGTCCGCTTCCTCATGATACTCCGCCAGCAGGGTCTTAATTTCTGCACTCAGTGTCGTCCGCAAGATCTCTTTGTCTACGCTCCAACTCCTCTAGTTGTTTTTCAAGGTCCGCCAAGCTCCGCCTTATAGCCTTAAGTATGCCCAAGTGCTTTGACATCGCAATCCTCGGATATAGACCTTGAAGGCCTTCCAGACCACCTGGAAGCTCTCAACCGAGCCTATGTTCTTTTCGAAAAACATGTCTATGGCCTCAGCCAACTCTCCCCTAAACACTGGGTCCAGTAGAGAGTTAGGCGGGAACCTCCATGTGAATGGCTTGCCTGGGATGTTAAGTTCCAGTAGCACAGGTGAGTGGTCAGATAGTGTTCTGGGCAGGACTCTGCAGTGTCTTACTCGGTCTAAGAGTGAGAAGGAGGCAAGCCAGTAGTCTATCCTAGTATGGACGTTATGGTATGCGGAGTAGTGCGTGTACCCCCCCTGTTGAGGATTACGGGACCGCCATACATCCCCCATGCCCAGGCAAGTTATTGCGTTCTACAGCTCCAAAGCTGCCGCTGTAGGTCTGCGAGGAGGGCCAGTTGACCTGTCCAATGTCGGGTTCATGATGAGGTTGAAGTCTACTCCCCATAATAGCAAGTTCCTTTGGTCAAGTCGATTGACCTATTCAGCTAGAGCCTTGTAGAATTCTGGCGAGTCAAAGTTGGGGCCATATGTATTGACAACGGTAAAGTCCGCAGCAGGGCCGTGACATCTAGATATAGCATATAGCAAATCTGCCATCGGCATCTATTTCCAGCATTTGAATCTGCAATTTGGACTTAGGGTTAACCCATGTCAAAACCCCTCTAGAGCTAGTTGTGAAACCCGCAGCTGAGATGTTACCCTCCAACCCTCTGCTTCTAAGCATGTGACTATGCGCGGGAAGATGTGTCTCCTGATGCAGGGCTATATCTATGCGCTGGCGCTGCAAGTAGCTGAGGACCTTCCTGACTTTGCGATGGTCGTTCAGGCCACGAACGTTCCAAGTGATAGCTGTTAGTCTATGTGTGCGTGTTGTATCCCCGTCTGTGGTGGTGTTAGCCATTACGTCTTATCATTGGGCAAAAATGAGGCACGCTTCTATCTGTGTAAGTCACGGTCATAAAGTGCAATTCCCCAAAAGTAACAGAACAAACTTCCACCAAACATGGCAATTGGGTTTGTAATTCCCCTAGAACTCCTCTAACCCCCTCCCACAGCAGACCAACCCCAACCTGGCCCAGCATGACTATGTCCCCCTCCCAATACTCCCCAAGCATACTCGGAAAAACCCCGAAGGGGGCCAACAATGCACTCAGCGCGAGGGCCGAGGTTGCCAGGTGTAATAGCCGTAACTTCAGGCGGTACCTGCGCAATCATCGCCCCCACCGCCAACTCCAAAGGAGATTATCCCAGCGTGAGCCGTCAGGGTATTAAGTGACTATTAAAAAATATTTACAGGTTTGCGTACCCGCCGCCCAGAATGCTTCATACTATTTCTAGTGTGTGAGCTGCGCTAGTTTGCAATTTGCATATGGCTGCAGAGCAGGTGTGCGTGCTCCAAGCTCATCAACAACAGGCAAATCAAAAGTCTCACCAATATGTCGAAGCATCGGATCTCTCATGGCCCCTCCCTCAGAGGCGGGGGTATTGTGCGCTCAGGTGCTAGAGAGCGTCATGCGGCGGTGCCAAGTCACATGCCAGGGCGCATCTCGAACAGTCATGGCCCCACATGAAGCATTGCAGCCATTCCATGTAACTGTTTCTCCAGTTGGCTGCAGGGTTCCCCATCGCTGTTCTGACTCCTAGGGCTACCCCTGCGTTCCTTTGTCCAAACCTTCAATGCCTTGTGGAGGTCCTTAGGATCCGTGAAGATGTGCTAGTGTCCCTGCCGATTAATTCTCAATTTAGCTGGATAGAGCATGGCGTAGTCCAGCCCGAGGTCGTGGAGTTGTCTCTTGTACGGAGCAAAGTGTCTTCGTTCTTCTTGCACCTTCGCGGTGAAGTCCGGATACAAAGAGATGTCAGATCCCTCAAATTGCAGTGTCTTTTTCTCTCGGGCTATTCGCAGGGCTGTGTCTCTGTCTCTGTAGTTTTGGAGCTTGGCAATGATAGGTCTCGGGGGTGCTCCTGGCTTCGGGCGCGGGCCCAGTGTGCGGTGCGCCCTCTCCACTATGAACATCGGCGAAAATGTGTCAGCTCCCAGCAGCGTGGTCAGCAGCTTCTCAACGAAAAGCTCCATCTTCCCTCTTTAAGTAGTCTCCAACACTCCCGTGATTCGTATGTTCTATCTGCGGAAACGGGCCTCCAAATCCTCCGATTTGTCTTGGATGACCTACAGTATCCTGTCATGCTGCTTTCGGACATTGTCCTGTTCCGATTGAGCCTCTTCCACTTCCGTTATGCGTCTCTCCGCCATGTCTAGTCGCTCAGCGTGTTTGTTAACTCTTTCCGACATGCGGTCCATTCGGTAGGAGAGGGCATCGATTTTAGAGCCCAGCGATGTTAGGCTGTCTTGGAGGCCCTTTTCCATCGTTACCAATAGGGCTTTAATATCTGCGTAAAATGAGCTTTCCGCCCCTCTAGCCTGCGGGTTGGACTCCATGTCCTGTGTTTCCGGGGTCTTAGTGCGGCGTTGCTCGAAGGGTAGCTTGGCTTGCCCATACTGCATTCAATTCACAGGGTAACTCCTGGCGCAATCTCCCGCAGTGTCCTACCTATATGGCGCCGTGAGATCAGTTAGACCGCCCTTTGGTCAATCAGCCGCAGCTATCGTGTCTGGGCTACCAGGCAGGCCCAAGGGGCACTGTCTGGCCACCCCCCCTGGGCTGTTCTCGCTGCAGGTGCAGTGTTAAAGCGCTTCCCTACTGCTGTGTCCCCAGACCTGCACCAGGGTATGCCAGAAAGAATCCACCAAGGCGGGCCTCACTCACCGCCCGCGTTCGTGTATCGCCGTCCGTTCGCTCCTCTTTGCTGTTGCTGCGCCTATGCAGTGTGGGTTCCTCAAGCCTCCGTCTGCACCTATGCTCCCGGGGATCCCACAGCCCCGCTTTAGGGGCCGTGCGTTGTCCGTTCCTGAACTTCGGGCACACCAGGAATGTGCGCAAGTTCCAGCGGTGTAGTCGGGACACCGCGCGGCTCCGCTATGCGGGGGGGGGGTGGCGGGGGTTGGCCACGGGGTCTCGGCTCATCCAGATCTCAGGGCTCTGAGTCGCATCGTCTATCACAGAGCCTCAATCCGGCCGAAGGGGGCTCTCCCTGCAGGCGGTGGAGCTTTGTAGGTTTTGAGGACACAGCCCGCTACTCCCTAGGGTCGCAGCGGCTTTCAGTGGGCTCCTGCAGCTCTTCGCCCCCCTACAAGGCCAACGCTACTCTGGTCCGCCGCACGTCGCAGCACGCACATCGGCCGATGTGCTAAATTCAGATCGGGGATTAGCAGCCCAGGGCCTCGCCACTCAGCTACCGGCTGCTCGCGGTGCTGCAGCCCGGAATCGCCCCCGCTAAACTCGCACCTGGCAGCGGATGTCTCCGGGCGTGTGTGCACACCACTGTGTCCTCTCAAGCTCCGTGTGGGCAGGATAATTAATGAATTGTATATGCGATGGCGCGGAGCTTCGAGATCAGCCGTCCACCATCGGCGCTGGCAAGCTCCGTTCCCCCACAAAGACAAAGTTGTTTCAGAACTTATTGCATCTATGCTGTGGAAAGATAAATTTAAGAGTATGAGGTCATATGCTAAAAACAAATGTAGGTAGTATTGGCACTCTGTTATTAAAACAGTAACACTTCCGCTTTTATTGTTTACTTTAAGAAATAAGCGATGAGTGTTACTATTACTGTGTAACTAATACAGGGTGCACATTTTTCTATATATCTCAGAGAGAGTCAAAAAATATAGTGGTAGTAGTTAGCGGTCATGGGTCTTTGCCATGTCCTTCACACCCTTTTAGGAATAATTTAATTTTAATTGGTAGATTTATATAGTGTGGTTTATCACCCATGATGGTATCCCGGCCGAGGAGAGGCAAGATGGCGCCCACACGAGTGGACGTGTATAGGCTGACCGCTCCCAGCTCAACCCACAAGCCATATCGATCGGAGGAGGGAGAGGACGCGAGAGAGAAAGAATCGGCTGTGGTTTCGCGCCTATATGCTAAGGAGGTTGCAGAAATAGATTTTGGAGCTTACCCGTGCGTTTGCTCTGGGGATAGCGTCTTG
Source organism: Lissotriton vulgaris (assembly GCF_964263255.1). Classification (NCBI taxonomy): domain Eukaryota; kingdom Metazoa; phylum Chordata; class Amphibia; order Caudata; family Salamandridae; genus Lissotriton; species Lissotriton vulgaris. The sequence goes on from NC_141685.1 coordinate 1,245,155,717, forward strand.
AAGTTGGAGCAGGCTGTGGAGTTTCCTTTCACGGACCGCTGGACTGGCGGACGGTAGGAGAATCGTTGCCGTTGGAGTGAATTAACTAGGGGCGTGCACGGAGCGGCTCACAGGTGTGGAGAGGAGGTAGGCTCTAACTGCTCGGGAAAGAACTACGGGATCTTCGCTGCTGAAAGCGCAGGAGTCATGCCTCCAAAGGGTGCAAGGGGGAAGACACGGACAACAGAGGAGCAAGTTGAAAATGGAGGGGCAGAAGGGAGCAAAAGCTTGGTTAGCCCGCAAAAAAACATTAGAAATGTAAAAACTGCTCAGGACAACATGAAAGCAAAAGCGGGAGGAGCGGAAAAAAATTAAATTATACCTGCTATTTTCACTGCTGCAAAGGATAAGTCTAAGGGGGCAAAAATTCAGTCCACTTTTGAAAAGGAACAATCAACAATAATAATGGTAGTAGATGTTGAAACTGAGGTAGCAGCGTTAAGTGTTGAAGGGCCACAAAGTAACATTGTTGCAAAGGGATCGACCTGCCGTACTCCTGTAAGGGCAGTGGATGTGAATTCTCCCCCCTCTACAACTAATGATGTAGATAACCCAAGTAAGCCTCAAAGTTGTAACAATGGAAATTCTGTGGACAATGACAATGACCTCATCCCCAGACATCAGCAAGGGGGGGAAGGTCAAGGCACACAAAACGCCGCTGAATCTGGAGACTTTTATTCTATGTCAGATCAGTCGCTATCTTCATCCTGCGAGGACTTAGTCTTAAATATGCTCAGCATATGAATATGAGGGGTGGCAGCACTCCTAGCAATATCTGCCTGGACGATTCAGTGGATATACCTGAAGGCAGCCCTTCTACAGTTCGTAAAAAATATGAAAAGAAGGTAGATAATCAGGGCGAGCACAGCAACCAGCATCAATCTCAGGATGGGTCCCCAGAGCATTTGGAGGGGGAAATATCTTTATCAATGATTTACGAATCAATAATGTCCTTGTGCGATGAAACTAGAGAGGAGAGCCACAGGGTTCAGACTCTTTGTCGAAAATTATAGAATTCGGTTCGCAGGCTGGCCAAATTACATGCAGATTTTACATCCAGATTCAACAAGGCAGAATCCCGCATATCGAATTTAGAGGACGAAGTTGAACAGCAAAAGGTAGTCACAGAATCACTGCAGGCGACAAAGTAGGACACACAATGGAAGCTTGCAGATTTTGAAAATAGCGCACGCAGAAACGATTTACGGGTTTTACAAGTACCAGAAGGAAAAGAGGGGTAAGATGCTCGCAAGTTTATAGTGGACCTATTCAAGAACGCTTTTCCAGAATTAAGGAAATGGGATTGGGAAAGGGAGATCGAGAGAGAGCATGGGTTTCCCTTTAACCTCATAGATGCTATTAAACATTCCTCCCCAGTGCTGCGCTGTCCATTGGAACTAGTGCTGAATGGACGTCCAAGGGTCGTGCGCAGCACTGGGGAGGTAGTGCTGCCGTCGGCCAATGCACCGAGGCAGCACTTAAGGGGTTAATATTTGAGTACGAGCGGGACACTCTGATGGACAAAGTGGTGTTAGACCCAGGGCACTGTTAATCTCTTTTAATAGCTTTTTGGCCCGCAAGGTGGTTTTTAAGCTCGCTCCTCCGGATAAGCGGAGAATTGGCCCAGGTTTTGAGTTTTTTGTAAAACCTTATTTTTGTAGATACACTATGGAAAACCGCTGCAGCTTCGGCAGTTAATTACACCATTTCAGGCTAAAGGGGCGCAAGCCTATTTAATGAATCCCGCAAAATTAAAGATTATTTTTCAGCATCGTACACAATTTTTTACTACTGCGGGATTAGCTAAAGAATATTTGGTATACACCTGTTACAACGCATCTTTTACAACTACCTACTATTACAACGCATCTTTTACAACGCATACCATTACAACGCATTGCGCTGGGGGGCGCTCTAGGATAGGGAATAAGTATAATTTACTATCCAACACCTTCCCTAGTGTCCACGGGGACTGGAGTTAGAATAGTAAATTATACTTACCACTATCCAGCACCTCAAAGCGCTATGCGTTGTAATGGTGTGCGTTGTAATGGTCGCGTTGTAATAGTAGGTAGTTGTAACGGTATGCGTTGTAACATGGTACATCCGAATATTTGAATAGCATTTAGAGACGCAGTGGTTAATTGGCTGAATGTTGGGTCTAGATTACAGGTTTTATGTATCTCTGACTTCTAACTTTTACTTTTTTTTTCTCTTTGTTTCCTCTATTTCCTAAGCCTGGAGATAAGGTATCATGGAAGATGATTATCACTAGCTGTCTTGTTTTTTTTCCTCTCTGGTATGAGTACTAAGTTGTGGTGGCTTGTGGGTAAGGGCAGGGAATTTTGGCAGCCGGCATCTGCAGGACCATAAGTCCTAAAGCCTTGTTAAAGGGAAGGGTGGGGTTGGAGGGGGGGATCCGGGGTGCTGGGGTGGAGGGAGGGTGGAAGGGACACAGTGGTGGGGTAAAAATGGGGAAACAATGTCACAATGGTATCCAGGCACTTTACATGGGCACGGGGAGATTAAGTGATTTAACCAGAATCATGTGATGTTGAGCTGAGATGCGAACCTGGATCCCCAGCTCCTGAGTCAGCGGCTCTGGCTGCTGTGCCATATCCTCTCCCTCTGAATTCTAGTCACAACTCTTGGCTTAGTCATCCATTTATGAATGTACCTTGCCTTCTTTTACCTCCACCAACGTTGTACCAATACACTAATACCAAATTCCCCGGTGATACTCAAATTCTAAATAGTCCTCTATAAAGACCACAAGATTTTTCACAACTTCAGCTCCATAATCATCAACGATTTGTTCTTGTTCCTCCAAACATTTACAAGGATAACCACCTCTTTTTCCCATACCCTCCACTGCAGAGAATATGCTACAAGTACATATGTGCTTCCCACACATGTTATGAAATCAACTGTACATGTTGCATGCTTATAATTTCAAACTGAGTTTATATTAAGTCAAATTGATAAAATAAAATGCATTGTTTACTTGTAACATCTGAAATGTAGCTTGCCAGATATTGTGTTTACTTATAGTTTTCACAAGATGCTTGTGAAAAATGGACACCTTTTGTATCATATTGCAGTTGCGTTTTTATACTGCTTAATACCCCTGATAAGGAGTTGAAGCGATTTACGTCAGGCAGCGCGCTGCTTCATAACCAAAGTTAGTGGTTAGTAGTTAGTTGTTGGTAATTCGTGTTATTGGGATTACTCTGGTCACCCAAGCAGACCATTCCATGCATTCATTCCAATATATTTGTGGTAGATGAGATTAATAGGACCTAGGTGTGATCGGAGTGGGAGAGAGCGGGTATGTGAGGTCATGCAGATGGTTGGTAGATGAGCTTGAGAAGATTAGGTACTGTTGATTGCAGGGGTAGAACTTTCAATGGAGGAGAGGTTGTGATCTTTTAATTGTGGCAGTTTTTCATTAATACAATCATAGAGATTAATGCAAACATGCATGTGACTCTAAGAAGGTTTTGCTCAGAGAGAAGGGGCATGCAGAGGATGGAAGGGCTGGAGAGGCCTATATGAAAGAGAAAAAAAGAAGTGGCAACAATCATGTCTGATTTAGAAACTTGGAAATTGCTTTTTGAAATAGCATATAATTTGAGGGTGCAGGACTCTAGAAAGAAACTGTATGATTTGTATGTGAAGATAGTAATATATTAGGTACTTTTGAAAGGCACGGGAATCAGGCGAACAGTCTGTCCAATGCTAGGCTACCGCTAGACGACTGTACCAGCAAAGTCAGCTGATTAGCACAGGGCTTATTATCTTTCGTTGATGCATTCACTGCTGAGCGCTCAGTAGTTAAGGACTAAATAATCTGCCGTCCCCTGGAGGAGGGAGTGTGCTGTGTCCTAGGGTAGGTCTGTGAGAGCAGGACCTCAGGGGTCTAAGTTGCAAAAAAGCTCTCTCAGTTCGAGTGGATGCCCCAGAGAGCACGGGGAACAGATGTAGAGTTACGTCAGAGCTGCCCACTTTGGAAGTGGGGATCCAGGCATGTTCCCGTCTCGGCGTCGGCTCAACGTGGTGTGATTCTGGGCAAATTACTTAATCTCCCCGTGCTGAAAAGCACACAAAAATGAATGTGTCATAGTGTAATGTAACTCGTGCCCGTGCAAAGCGCGCCAATACCCTTGGGTCGAGTTCGCGCTATATAAAACAATCATTTGCAATGCAATAGGTCTCGCAATTGCGAGAGTTTGAGCTTTTGACATTGTTAATGACAATGCTTTTTAGTTATGTGTTGGTTTTTAAAACATAAATAAAAGGCATTATCATTTACAATGCCAATATCTCAAACTCTCGCAAATGTAAGACCTATTGCATTACAAATGCTTGTCCTAAATAGGTGGGCAGTGTAACTCCATACTTCTTCAGGCCAACGGAAGAAGTATTCCGTTGATGAAACAAATGGAGGCTCTGTCGACCGGCTACTAAAGGTCCACCTGCCTCTAAATGAGGCTGGCAGACGGAGGGTTTGGAGAGGAAGGGTACTCTGTCACATATGCTATGGATACTCTGTCCGCCAAACTGTAATTCAGGCACTAAGTGTATTAGAGACTTCATATGTCTGACATTGGATGTACTCTTAACAAGCATTGGTAAATTCATTTGATTTCGCCTATGTTATTAATAAGAAGCTGTTTTTTGTAGTTAAGTTGTAGCTTGCTGAGTAGTTGTACAATATAAGATACAGAAAGTCTGTTAAAGTGTTATGACTTGTTTATGTACTAAAAATTTATATATTGTGCTGTTATTAGTGGTATAGTGTGGGTAAGTAATAGCAACATTTTGAAAAATGAAAGAGGGAAATAATAGAATTAATTGATGTAATAGCATTACTATATGTTTAGAGGAGTTCTGACAACTTTTGAGCCCAGTGCCACTGCACCTGCTTCACCATTCAAATTATGCCCCTAGTGCCTGGAAGGCAACTACATTTGTGACTGCATGTTTAGTAGTAAAATATAGCAATATTTGGCATTTAAAAGGTGCCACTGCACCTGCTGCACCATTCAAATCATGACCCTATTGCCTGTAAGGTAACTGCGCTTGTGACTGCCTGTTTAGTAGTAAAATATTGCAATATCTTGTGTTTAGAAGGGTTCCTAGAGCTTTGGGACCTGGTGTCACTGCACCTGCTGCTCCATGGAATACATGACCCTACAGGCAAGGTAAATGCACTTGTGACTGCCTGTTTAGCAGTCAAATTTAGCAACATTCCGCGTTTAGTGGGGACCCTCGAGATATTTCCTCCAGTGCCACTGCACCTGCTGCACCATTCAAATCAAGTCCTGTTTAACTGCAAGATAACTGCAATTGTGTCTGCCTGTATACTAGTTATATATAGAAATATTAGGTTTTAAAGGAGTTCTGACAACTTTTTGGCCCTGTGCCACTGCACTTCCTGCAGCATTCAAATCATGACCCTAGAGCCTGAACGATAAATGCAATTGTGACTGCTGTTTATTTGTAAAATATAGCACTAATCAGTGTTATGTGGGGTGCCTGGAGCTTTTGGTCCCTGTGCCACTGCACCTGCTGCACTATTGAAATCATGACCCTAGTGTCTGCTAGATAACTGCACTTGTGACTGCCTATTTAGAGCCCGATTCTGATGCGGTTTGGAAAGCTTCCCGACCGAATGGGTTTGGGAATGGGTTCCGACCGAATACGGTCAGGAGAGTCCAACCGACCAAGTACGATGCATCCGGATGCTTCAAGATACGATTTGGTTGGACTCCCATTGACTTCAATGGGAGCCTTTGTTCCAACCGAATGCATAGGCTCCCATTGAAGAAAGGGGTGGCTTAGGAAAATTGGACACCCCCTGGTGCCTGCCACACTGTGCATGGCTGGTATGGGGGGATTCAAGGGTACCCCCACGGGCCTGATTAGGAAGGCCCCGGGTGCAGAGGAACCCACTATGGGCCCCCAAAGTCTGATACCGACTGTCCATTTGAGTCGGACGGCACAATTCGGAAAAGCTGTCCAAATTCAGCATCTGACTTGGTCATTCAGCAACGTGGCCATTTGAGGCGTACGGTTCTGCTCCTTACGGCTCGGTCATTCCAAACGCAGTCGGGTTCGGATTGGGATATTCCTAAAGCCTAACTCGCATTGTACTCTGTCAGTCGGAAACCTTTCCGAGTTGGTCGGTAAAAAAAAACGTTCCAGATCCGGTTTGGACAGAGCAAATGCCGTTAGGAGGCCTTCCTAACCGCATTGGAAGCAAGCCCTTAGTAGTAAAATATAGCAATATTAGGTGTTTAGAGGAGTTCTGACAACTTTTGGGCCTGGTGACACTGCACCTGCTGTACCATTGAAATCATGAACCTGTTGTCTGTACGGTAACAGCAGCCTGTTTAGTAGTAAAATATAGCAATATTTGGTGCTTAGTGGAGTTATGATAACTTTTGGCCCCTGTGCCACTGTGTCACAGAGTCAGATTGAAATACCACTAACCTTAAAGAATTGACCAGCAGGGGCGATGTGCGAAGCCTGTCCAACCTTTCCTTCTTATGGAATCTCCTAAGACTGAATGTTATACAGCTTTCAGAGAGGCACCACACAGGGGAAAGGGAGGCCTCATCCTCAGAGTTTGTAATAGGGTACTAGTGCATATTCTCCGTGTGGAGCCAACCATGTATGCGTGCCCTGCAGTAAGAGAAAAATAAAGACACTGTACACCAAGAGCCACTTAAGCAAGTTTTATATATATATATATATATATATATATATATATATATATATATCACTGCCAACTCCTCCTGAAGCAGGAGCGAAGACCGCACCTGGGGACATTGTTGGAGGCATTTATTTTCCACAGATCACAGGCGAATGCATTTCGGCACTTCTTTAGCCTTCCTCAGCGCCACAAGCGATTGGGAACCCTCCATCTTGCGCTGCAAAGTTGTACTGCTGCTTTCTGTAGCCCAGTGGCTCAGGCTCCGCCCAAGATGTGATTCTCCCCACCTGTAACACAGTCCGGGTGTAGTCCAGAACTGCAAGTACCAGCATGCAAAGCCTTGCATGCAGGAATCGGTGGAGCGGAATTTCGACACAGTGGTCGGATGGCGAAGCAGGATTGCGCAGATGGGGTCCAATCTGCCTTGTAGTGGTAAGTAAAAGTCTCCTTGTGCCCCAGAACCACTTCAACCCCAATGCTCAAGTTCAATACTTCGCGGGGGTAATCATCACCATGTATGTCACCCACTGCCAGGACAATGTCCTCACAACCGCTCTTTCTCTCATTGTGCACCGAGGCGGGCCTAGGCAGAATCCAATACCTTGGAGGTTACTTTGCCGAAGCGTTGTCACAGAATGTCCGGGCCGCTTTGGTGAAGCGGGAGTCTTCGTAATGCGCCTCTGACACGCGCATAAAATATCACTGCCAACTCCTCCTGAAGAAAGAGCGAAGACCACACCTGGGGACATTGTTGGAGGCATTTATTTTCCACAGATCACAGGCGAATGCATTTCGGCACTTCTTTAGCCTTCCTCAGCGCCACAAGCGATTGGGAACCCTCCATCTTGCGCTGCAAAGTTGTACTGCTGCTTTCTGTAGCCCAGTGGCTCAGGCTCCGCCCAAGATGTGATTCTCCCCACCTGTAACACAGTCCGGGTGTAGTCCAGAACTGCAAGTACCAGCATGCAAAGCCTTGCATGCAGGAATCGGTGGAGCGGAATTTCGACACAGTGGTCGGATGGCGAAGCAGGATTGCGCAGATGGGGTCCAATCTGCCTTGTAGTGGTAAGTAAAAGTCTCCTTGTGCCCCAGAACCGCTTCAACCCCAATGCTCAAGTTCAATACTTCGCGGGGGTAATCATCACCATGTATGTCACCCACTGCCAGAACAATGTCCTCACAACCGCTCTTTCTCTCATTGTGCACCGAGGCGGGCCCAGGCAGAATCCAATACCTTGGAGGTTACTTTGCCGAAGCGTTGTCACAGAATGTCCGGGCCGCTTTGGTGAAGCGGGAGTCTTCGTAATGCGCCTCTGACACGCGCATAAAATATCACTGCCAACTCCTCCTGAAGAAAGAGCGAAGACCACACCTGGGGACATTGTTGGAGGCATTTATTTTCCACAGATCACAGGCGAATGCATTTCGGCACTTCTTTAGCCTTCCTCAGCGCCACAAGCGATTGGGAACCCTCCATCTTGCGCTTCAAAGTTGTACTGCTGCTTTCTGTAGCCCAGTGGCTCAGGCTCCGCCCAAGATGTGATTCTCCCCACCTGTAACACAGTCCGGGTGTAGTCCAGAACTGCAAGTACCAGCATGCAAAGCCTTGCATGCAGGAATCGGTGGAGCGGAATTTCGACACAGTGGTCGGATGGCGAAGCAGGATTGCGCAGATGGGGTCCAATATGCCTTGTAGTGGTAAGTAAAAGTCTCCTTGTGCCCCAGAACCGCTTCAACCCCAATGCTCAAGTTCAATACTTCGCGGGGGTAATCATCACCATGTATGTCACCCACTGCCAGGACAATGTCCTCACAACTGCTCTTTCTCTCATTGTGCACCGAGGCGGGCCCAGGCAGAATCCAATACCTTGGAGGTTACTTTGCCGAAGCGTTGTCACAGAATGTCCGGGCCGCTTTGGTGAAGCGGGAGTCTTCGTAATGCGCCTCTGACACGCGCATAAAATATCACTGCCAACTCCTCCTGAAGAAAGAGCGAAGACCACACCTGGGGACATTGTTGGAGGCATTTATTTTCCACAGATCACAGGCGAATGCATTTCGGCACTTCTTTAGCCTTCCTCAGCGCCACAAGCGATTGGGAACCCTCCATCTTGCGCTTCAAAGTTGTACTGCTGCTTTCTGTAGCCCAGTGGCTCAGGCTCCGCCCAAGATGTGATTCTCCCCACCTGTAACACAGTCCGGGTGTAGTCCAGAACTGCAAGTACCAGCATGCAAAGCCTTGCATGCAGGAATCGGTGGAGCGGAATTTCGACACAGTGGTCGGATGGCGAAGCAGGATTGCGCAGATGGGGTCCAATCTGCCTTGTAGTGGTAAGTAAAAGTCTCCTTGTGCCCCAGAACCGCTTCAACCCCAATGCTCAAGTTCAATACTTCGCGGGGGTAATCATCACCATGTATGTCACCCACTGCCAGGACAATGTCCTCACAACCGCTCTTTCTCTCATTGTGCACCGAGGCGGGCCCAGGCAGAATCCAATACCTTGGAGGTTATTTTGCCGAAGCGTTGTACAGAATGTCCGGGCCGCTTTGGTGAAGCGGGAGTCTTCGTAATGCGCCTCTGACACGCGCATAAAATATCACTGCCAACTCCTCCTGAAGAAAGAGCGAAGACCACACCTGGGGACATTGTTGGAGGCATTTATTTTCCACAGATCACAGGCGAATGGTACTAGTGCATATTCTCCGTGTGGAGCCAACCATGTATGCGTGCCCTGCAGTAAGAGAAAAATAAAGACACTGTACACCAAGAGCCACTTAAGCAAGTTATATATATATATATATATCCTGCTTAAGCACCTGCTTCTCCATTCAAATCATGACACTGTTGTCTGCACGATAACTAACTGGGCTTGTGGCGGCCTATTTAGTAGTAAAATATAGCATAGCTCTTGTATATTAACTTTATTTTAAATTTGTAACGTTTAGTACAACATTTAAGAATTTAATCATAATGACCAAATAGATTAAGCTGAAAAAATTAATCCGATAATGCCTACAAAGTGCAAAGAAAGGCATTGAGGCATGAATAGGAAATACCACAAACGTTCTAAGGCTAAAGCATCTGCTTTACACAACTAAGTAATGAAAAGTAAGCATTCCAGCATACTGTTTGAAGCTGTGTGCCTTTGCAGTGGGAAGAGATCTTCTTCTCTTGACAGTTGAATGGGGCTTAAACAGTGTGAACATGTGTGCAGCCATGGGAAGTTAACAAAAACTAAGTTCCACACAAAAGCGAATGAACACAGTAATTCAGTAACAGGAACTTATAAGGCCACCCATTTATGATATATTATACACAAGAAATTTCACAAGCACAGCGTATGCGCTGTGCAGGCAAAACCTTAAAAGGAAAACACAGGGAAATCTTTGTCAGAGATCATTTCTATTGAAACCTACCATCCCAAAACAACCGGAACAGTACTTGGCCCCTCTTGTCGTTTTCTTTAAATTTCATAAACCTTTATTGATTTTAAAAGAAGACATAAAAGAGAAGTACATACATATTGTGTGAAATGGTTTCACATGCCAGGAACAAGCTTTGGTAGTTCACCAATGGATGCAACATCCTAGTATTTTAGTACTCCATTGTGGAATAATTCTTTGTTAGTTGTGGTTTCCATGATGCTTAGTTAATACAATGGAAGCAGTAGATATAGAGGGGTCGCTGTGAGAAGTTGGCCAGGTATATAATGTCCACTAATTAAAGTAGGCACCTTGCATCAGTCCAAACGACACTTATGGTGTATGAGGTCAAAGATAACCTTTAGAAAGCTATCCTAGTGGTAGCTGTGGAGAGCAGCCTTCAGGCTTAATCTTGAAGGAATGTAAAGCAGCTTGTTTTACCAGAATATCACCACTTGAATTATTCAAATGAAAGGAGAACCACACCGTAGTTATATAAAAATATGTATTTCTTAATATAACACTCTCTACTATCCTCTACACGAATATAGAACACAACGCACAAAATACGAGATCAATTGTTCAGTTGTATGTAGCACAATACACAGTGGGCTCCAGGGGGAGACCAAACCATAAACTAAAATAGAGGTATAACAACCACGACTCGGGTCATGACAAGGTCTGGAGCACGTAGAATCGCTGGGACCCCAAGGAACCACCCGAGGTCTCGCAGGACGGGTACAGTGTGCTAACGCGACCGCGGGCTCCGTACAATTTTATGGGGAAGTCGCAGATGCGATTTTACAGTTTAAGGACCCTTCTAGGAGGATTTCGAGCAAACCCTTTGGAACTTAAGAGGTAGGAGAGACACCCCACCCGTGGATACCGTATTACCCAAGTATATAAGACCCCGTACATATCGCTGAGGAGCCTTGTACATAGTTCTGTAATGGTGTCGGAAACCGCCGTCTTTATTAATGGAGAGCTGTGAAGAAGTACTGTTGGTGTGAAGGTGAAAAGGGTCCGGTGGAATCCAAGCCTGGATTCTGGAAGGGAGGAACCTGAAAGCAGAGGAGACAGAGTCTCGGTCACTTCAGGGTGACCAGGTGTCGGGTGCTTCAGGTGCGAAGAAGGGATGCTTGACTCTGCACAGACAGACGTCAATGATGATCAGGAGCCAGATAAGCACTGTCCCACGAAGGATGTCGAGTGCTGCGGGGTCGTGTCCAGCTGGAGTACCAACTAGCTTTGGCAAAAGCAACCCACGCAGGAAGGTCAAGCAGGTTACGGTGTGGACCAGCAAGGTTCAGGGGACTCACCAAGCAATGGAGAGTCAGGGCACATCTGGAGCAACCAGGAAAGCCCAACAGAAATCAAGATGACCCTCAGGAGGACCCAGAGGCCGAATGATCAGGAGTTGATTGCAAAGTACCAGCCCACGGAGCACCAGTGCGGGAAGACCGGAGTTCTTTAATGCAAATACTGCTTTTGGTCAGGACTACACAGTGTCCAATGCACAAGCTCGGGAATCACCAACAAGCATATGCACCTGCAAATGGACGCGGTGCACAGGGGTTCAGGTTGTGCAGTCCCCACAAGGGATACTGGTCTCAAACTTGCTGAGAGGGCAGATTAACCTCAGGGACCTTCGTAACCTACCTCCTGTGTTGCTGAAATCTTCGGAGTCCGCAGAAGCTCAGGAGCAGCAGACCGGTCAGTTGCGTTGAGGTGCCTGCAAATGCAGGGGAGAGACTCTTTCACCCCAAGGGAGATTCTTCAGTTGATCTTGGTGCACCACCGGTCCTGCACAGAGCCTGTATGGAGCAAGGGCACAGACAAAGCTTCGGACAGAAAGGTGCATGAAGTCGGGCCAGTCAAAGTTCAGCGAAGTCCAGAGTGTCCAGAGGGTTGAAGGCCAGTGGTTTCTTCTTGTAGAATCTTGTCCACGTAAAATCTAAAGTCTTACAGCCAGGTAAGCCCTTTTGTACCCAAGGGTGAGGGTTGGATAGATTGAGGGGACCCTCCTAGGGGAGGGGCAGGACAGAGGGGAGGTTACTTCCATGTCCTTTGTCCAGTTTCACGCCAGAGCAGGAGCCAACGGCTCCCAGAACTGGTTTGAGCTGGACTATGCACAGGGACACCAAATGTGCCCCAGGTGTAGACTTTCAGGGACTCTCAGAGTGCACCCACCCAGCCCCAATACACTAAATACTGTCTGGTAGGTGGTCACACCTCCCTGTGACAGGATGCCTATTGTGCTGCCTTCCTCTGCTTGAGCTTGGCTCAACAGTAGGAGGGCAGAAATGTGTCTCTGGTCGGCAGCATCCCTTTTGTGCTGTCCGGGTCGAGAAGGCTGGCAGCGGATAGACCAGTGACCCCACGAAGCTCACTTCACAAGGGTGGAATCATACCTCCCACACTGGTTGCTGGTGTAGAGGTATGATTCCAAGGAGTTTGATACCAAACACGATTTGTTTCTATGCAGCCTTTTTCGAGATAACATTTACAGCGAGTCACAGACAACCCAGGAGAATAGCCTTTGAAGGTTGCAGAGAGGTTCTGCTCATGCAGGGGCAACCTCTCACTTAAAACACAGCACCGTGTCTTCAGGATTGATAAGGCCTGCTTTAGGGGCGACTTATACGTTTTAAGTGTAGTGACCTATAGATATCGTGAACCTATATCTAAAGTAAGTGGTGCAAGCACCAGCTTATACAGGTTGCAGTAGCAGACCTGTAGTTCTATTTTCAATGGCATCTCGTGGGTGGTGTAATACATGCTTCAGCCCATGGGAGGCTTCTGGGGTACCTATGCCCTGGGTACATGGGTACCATATACTAGGGAATTTTAAGGGTACCCCAGTATCCAATCTGGAATGTACCAAAGTACATACATGACAATGTAAAGGAGTAAGCTGATAGATTAGGGTCCTGATTAGCAGGATTCCAGTCAGATTAGTTGAAAACAGTGCAACATGAAGTAAAAGTGGGGGTAACCATAAGAAGCAGATCCTACTTTCGTACAGTCGCACATTCAAAGTTTGTGACTTAAAGTAGTGATGTTTAAATACTGCGGATGTGTGCTTACAAACAATGCGCTTTGCTACCAGGAGGATCAACAAAATCTAAAACAAAGGATCGTTCTAACCAATATTTTAGCCACACCATTCATAGATCTTAGGTAACCAATTTAAAAATAGTACATTTGCATTAATTACAACAGTCACACTAATAGTTTGTTGCTGTTTAGTTTTGTTCTTCTAAAATACTGATTAGCAGTATTGCCAAACAATATTTCATTTGTAGAATGAGTTACAGTTCATCAGTGATCTTAGAGACAGCAGCCACAGGCAACACTTGTTTCTTCCAATACATGGACCTTTTCAACCATTATGTCAATTTGTCAATAAAAACCATCATGACTGGCATTAAATCAAAATGATAATACACCATTGAAGAAAGTGGCAAGTGATACTACATAGACATCAGTGGTGGCAGCAAGATCAAGAGGTACATGTGAAGAAGGAGAAAGGAAAACATATGTCCCTTAAGGGAACAGGAAGAGAGGTAGTATCATGTAGTAGGTCATGTATTTGATATGTGTATGGTTCCTGATGCAGAAATAGGATATGAGTATAGTGGAAATAGAAACCTGGTCAAAATGCTTTGTACTAGGATATCAAGTTAAGTGCAGCATTGACTAAACTAGCCTGAATTATGATCACAAGTGTCTTCTGAGTGATAGGCGCAGATCCGTAGAATCAGAGTGGCTTCGATATTTGCAGTTATAGTACACTTTAGACAACGGGCAACTTGTAGAGATATAGTATGAGTATAGTATAGATGACAACCTGGTCAGAGTGAACCATGATGCAATACAAATATATGTCTAGCATATTCTAAATTGGCCTGAATCAAGTATCATCATGGAAGCTGGTACACTTCAGAATAACAAGCAGTGATCAGTAGAGTCAACGTGGCTTTGATTTTTTCAGTTCAAGGTCCAGTTTAGACCAGAGGCAGAGAGAGAAATTGAGTCTGAAGGTATTATTACATACAGCGCTTCTTATAAAACACGCCAAAGCTCACTAAGTGTAATGCAAGATATTGTTGTAGTACTTCGATGTACATAAAAACCTTTGATAACCAGCATTAAATGTTAGCCTAGAAGGAGGAGATCAGAGCTCTTGATGTTTGGTTGTGTGTTAATAGACCAAGGACCTAGACTATATTGATGGGGTTGTGTGATATGTGATATGTTGCTTTAAAATATATAAATGATTATCTTCTCAATTTCTTCCCAGAATGGTCTTAAGTGTTTACAGTGATAGAGCTTGTATTCTGTTTTTCCTGTGTTTTTTAGATCGTTCTAACATAAATTGGATTTTAAAAGGCCAGTTTTAATTAATTTATCAGGTGTCCAAAGGGATCTGTGTAGTGTTCAGAACTACCATTGAGCTAGTATGGGGATATGTTGGTCTTTGCAGAGAATTTCCAAGAATCTGACCATATTTGAAAAGTTTAAGGCTAGAGGGTTAGTTTGGCACAGATAATTTCCTATTTTTTATGAATGTAAGTGTTGTTTTTCGGGTGATTTGTGGGGAGTAGCTTGGAGAGTTTTGCAGCCTATGTCCTTGTGAGACTAGTTTCTTAAGTAGACAGACCAGGTCCGTGGTATCTGGGTTCTTTAGTTTATCAGGCTGTTGTGAGTTTAAGGGGTATGTAACTGTTACCACGCATTTTTTACCACCCATACCATTACCACGCATACTTTTACGACGCAGGTCATTTTACAACGATTACCTTTACAACGCATTACACTACAACGCACATACTATTACAACGCATACCATTACAACGTAAGTATAATTATAGGTAAGTTTATCTTTTTTTAAAAACATTTATTAGGGGTATTTGGTTATGGGGTACAGGGGTCTTTTTAGGTTTAAGGGCTGGGTTTGGGTTTTGGGGTACAGGGGTATTTTTAGGTTTTAGGGCTGGGTTTGGGTTTTGGGGTACAGGGGTATTTTTAGGTTTTAGGGCTGGGTTTGGGTTTTGAGGTACAGGGGTATTTCTAGGATTTAGGGCTGGGTTTGGGTTTTGGGGTACAGGGGTATTTTTAGGTTTTAGGGCTGGGTTTGGGTTTTGAGGTACATGGGTATTTTTAAGTTTTAGGGCTGGGTTTGGGTTTTGGGGTACAGGGGTATTTTTAGGTTTTAGGGCTGGGTTTGGGTTTTGGGGTACAGGGGTATTAGGTTTTAGGGCTGGGTTTGGGTTTTGGGGTACAGGGGTATTTTTAGGTTTTAGGGCTGGGTTTGGGTTTTGGGGTACAGGGGTATTTTTAGGTTTTAGGGCTGGGTTTGGGTTTTGGGGTACAGGGGTATTTTTAGGTTTTAGTGATGGGTTTGGGTTTTGGGGTACAGGGGTATTTTTAGGTTTTAGGGCTGGGTTTGGGTTTCGGGGTACAGGGGTATTTTAGGTTTTAGGGCTGGGTTTGGGTTTTGGGGTACAGGGGTATTTTTAGGTTTTAGGGCTGGGTTTGGGTTTTGGGGTACAGGGGTATTTTTAGGTTTTAGGGCTGGGTTTGGGTTTTGAGGTACAGGGGTATTTTTAGGTTTTAGGGCTGGGTTTGGGTTTCGGGGTACAGGGGTATTTTAGGTTTTAGGGCTGGGTTTGGGTTTTGGGGTACAGGGGTATTTTTAGGTTTTAGGGCTGGGTTTGGGTTTTGGGGTACAGGGGTATTTTTAGGTTTTAGGGCTGGGTTTGGGTTTTGAGGTACAGTGGTATTTTTAGGTTTTAGGGCTGGGTTTGGGTTTTGGGGTACAGGGGTATTTTTAGGTTTTAGGGATGGGTTTGGGTTTTGGGGTACAGGGGTATTTTTAGGTTTTAGGGCTGGGTTTGGGTTTTGGGATACAGGGGTATTTTTAGGTTTTAGGGCTGGGTTTGGGTTTTGGGGTACAGGGGTATTTTTAGGATTTAGGGCTGGGTTTGGGTTTTGAGGTACAGGGGTATTTTTAGGTTTTAGGGATGGGTTTGGGTTTTGGGGTACAGGGGTATTTTTAGGTTTTAGGGCTGGGCTTGGGTTTTGAGGTACTGGGGTATTTTTAGGTTTTAGGGTTGGGTTTTGGGGTACAGGGGTATTTTTAGGTTTTAGGGCTGGGTTTGGGTTTGGTACAGGGGTATATTTAGGTTTTAGGGCTGGGTTTGGGTTTTGGGGTACAGGGGTATTTTTAGGTTTTAGGGCTGGGCTTGGGTTTTGAGGTACAGGGGTATTTTTAGGTTTTAGGGTTGGGTTTTGGGGTACAGGGGTATTTTTAGGTTTTAGGGCTGGGTTTGGGTTTGGTACAGGGGTATATTTAGGTTTTAGGGCTGGGTTTGGGTTTTGGGGTACAGGGGTATTTTTAGGTTTTAGGGCTGGGTTTGGGTTTTGGGGTACAGGGGTATTTTTAGGTTTTAGGGCTGGGTTTGGGTTTTGGGGTACAGGGGTATTTTTAGGTTTTAGGGCTGGGTTTGGGTTTTGGGGTACAGGGGTATTTTTAGGTTTTAAGGCTGGGTTTGGGTTTTGGGGTACAGGGGTATTTTTAGGTTTTAGGGCTGGGTTTGGGTTTTGTGGTACAGGGGTATTTTTAGGTTTTAGGGCTGGGTTTGGGTTTTGGGGTACAGGGGTATTTTTAGGTTTTAGGGCTGGGTTTGGGTTTTGAGGTACAGGGGTATTTTTAGGTTTTAGGGCTGGGTTTGGGTTTTGGGGTACAGGGGTATTTTTAGGTTTTAGGGATGGGTTTGGGTTTTGGGGCACAGGGGTATTTTTAGGTTTTAGGGCTGGGTTTGGGTTTCGGGGTACAGGGGTATTTTTAGGTTTTAGGGCTGGGTTTGGGTTTTGGGGTACAGGGGTATTTTTAGGTTTTAGGGCTGGGTTTGGGTTTTGGGGTACAGGGGTATTTTTAGGTTTTAGGGATGGGTTTGGGTTTTGGGGCACAGGGGTATTTTTAGGTTTTAGGGCTGGGTTTGGGTTTCGGGGTACAGGGGTATTTTTAGGTTTTAGGGCTGGGTTTGGGTTTTGGGGTACAGGGGTATTTTTAGGTTTTAGGGCTGGGTTTGGGTTTTGGGGTACAGGGGTATTTTTAGGTTTTAGGGCTGGGTTTGGGTTTTGAGGTACAGGGGTATTTTTAGGTTTTAGGGCTGGGTTTGGGTTTTGGGGTACAGGGGTATTTTTAGGTTTTAGGGATGGGTTTGGGTTTTGGGGTACAGGGGTATTTTTAGGTTTTAGGGCTGGGTTTGGGTTTTGGGATACAGGGGTATTTTTAGGTTTTAGGGCTGGGTTTGGGTTTTGGGGTACAGGGGTATTTTTAGGATTTAGGGCTGGGTTTGGGTTTTGAGGTACAGGGGTATTTTTAGGTTTTAGGGATGGGTTTGGGTTTTGGGGTACAGGGGTATTTTTAGGTTTTAGGGCTGGGCTTGGGTTTTGAGGTACAGGGGTATTTTTAGGTTTTAGGGTTGGGTTTTGGGGTACAGGGGTATTTTTAGGTTTTAGGGCTGGGTTTGGGTTTGGTACAGGGGTATATTTAGGTTTTAGGGCTGGGTTTGGGTTTTGGGGTACAGGGGTATTTTTAGGTTTTAGGGCTGGGCTTGGGTTTTGAGGTACAGGGGTATTTTTAGGTTTTAGGGTTGGGTTTTGGGGTACAGGGGTATTTTTAGGTTTTAGGGCTGGGTTTGGGTTTGGTACAGGGGTATATTTAGGTTTTAGGGCTGGGTTTGGGTTTTGGGGTACAGGGGTATTTTTAGGTTTTAGGGTTGGGATTGGGTTTTGGAGTACAGGGGTATTTTTAGGTTTTAGGGTTGGGATTGGGTTCTGGGGTACAGGGGTATTTTTAACATATATTTACAAATAATAAAATTAAAATTAATGTTATTAATAAAATTATTTAATAATTAAATAATAAATAATTAAATTAAATAATACAAAAATAATTATTTACATTATATATTAATATTATATACTTACCTATACTTACGTTGTAATGGTATGCGTTGTAATAGTATCTGCGTTGTAGTGTATTGCGTTGTAAAGGTTTTCGTTGTAAAATGACCTGCGTTGTAAAAAATGTGTGGTAATGGTATGCGTGCTAAAGGTACGCGTGGTAACATCATATATCCGTTTAAGGAGACTCTAAAAGTCTAGATCTGGTCATCTGTATTTTTGTTGCAATGTTGTGAAGGAGATAGAGTTGTCTGAGGTGCTGAGGTCTTCAATGTTGATTACTCCTATCTCAATCCATTCCTTCCAGTATATCATCTTCCCTTCTATTTTATTTTGTATGGTAAATTTTTAACCATCTTAGTGCAGTTCATTTTAATCTTTATTCGTCTATCAAAAGATAGTCAATCAATTTCAATTTGTAATCTTTATTCGGTTCTTAAAAAGACACCATAAAAGCACAAATACAAAATACACACAAAAATGTTTAAAAAACGAGAATAATTTTCCATTAAAAAGTTATAAATGTTAAAATTATCTGGAACCATAATTCAGAAGGCTAGGGGATCAGGAATTTAAATGTTCAAGGGGACACGTAATGTTAGGGACCAGATTCTCTAGTGTTCCTTAGTCGTATTGCCATCCGGATAAAATTTATGGTACAAAAAAGGGTATAAGCATCCTCCGCTTCCTGTAAGAACCTCAGGGCCAGTTTTGCATGTTTGAACTTTAAGTCTTTCAGGATCCCCACCAAGAACTTACGTCTTGGGACGGTATAAAATGGGCACAATAAAACAAAGTGAAGGGTATCCTGCGGAGACCTGTGGTCGCAGCCGCAGGTACCCTTCTCCTCCACAGTGTGGGTGAACCCAGCCGGGACCGCAAATAGATGGTGAAGCATGTTAAGTCTGAAACGGGTCATGAGATAGCGATCCTGGACGTTATACATGACCCTCAGATAAGGTTCCATCCCATGCTTCGCTGTAAGTTCATTATAAGAAAGATTAGTGGGTTAGTGGGATAGTCATAAAAGTACATCATACAAAGAAAATGTGTTTTGGATATGGGTACAATCAATTGATAAAATAATTCCTTTTCTTATATTAAAACCATAACATCCAAGTTCATATTAGTACATCAAAAAAGCATCAAACCTTACAAATTACACATAAAAAATCGAATACTAATATTCTAAAATTCCAAAGATCATGTCAAATAAAACACTACAATCATTTCAACCTCAAATGAACTCCCCGCAATCACAATGGGAGGTGGTAGAGAGGTGAATGAAGGGAAGGAAAGAAAACCCCACTATTACTATGCCAATCTAGATAAGCTGTCCAAGGATAACCCACCTTTCTTTGGGAACCATAACCTAATGCAATCAAAGTACCCATAGCTCCAGGGCAAACACCCTTAATGAGTCTCGTCTACAAGTAGGAGACCTATTCAGACCCATTCTTTCCTTAAGGATTTTGAGGAGATTGGAGCACTTCACCATTCGAGGGCTGCAAAAAGGTTATGGTGGAAAAGGAGATAGCGTTACCATTATCCAGAAAGCAGAGTTTGTTGTCAGCTATTTTGTAAATTGTGTTCCACTCTAACTTGATACCTGATTGGAGCTGATGTATGATGTTGTTCCCGTCTGTTAAGAGTTTGAGATTGGTCTCAACTCATCTCTCAAAAACTTTAGCTTTGAAGGGTAAACTAGAGACCAAAGAAATTGTTCAAATGATCTGGATCTCCCCAAACTTTTTTATAGTAATGATAAGACCAGGCCTGGTTCTAGGTAGTCTTTGAATTGTTCATGAGACAAAAAAGTGTTCAGATTAGACCAGTATGGTGTAACAGAGGACATGATTTCTTTGAAAAATGTGGTAGAGATATGGTCCGGAGAAATGGGATGGATACTTGGTCTTGACAGTGGTATTGAATACTTATCTAAATGAAGTCCATGTAATCTTAGATTAATGGATTGTTTCACCATTGTCTTGGACTCTCAGAGAGTGCACCAGAGATCGATCTCGATCCCCTCGACAAAGAAGGCAAAGAACTCCTCGCAGTTTTCTTTGCTGATGTTGGTTATCTTTTAATCAACAAAATTGGACACTTGTAACACTGCTCGACCTTTGGTTCAGTGTAAATAAGGAAACCCTCAAAGAAATCAATGTTAGATGGAGTTTCGGTATATATGTTTCATCCGCCCCACATTGACATTCCGGCAGTTATCATAGGGTTATTCCTATTTGTGTGAACTGCTTGCCTCATCCAGAGGCACCTCCAGTCTCGAGTGCAGTGTCCAGAGACAAGAAGGATTTCCCCACAGAGAAGGGAGAAAAAAAGGTAATAAAGAGTTCTTTAAAAAATGAGAAAAATGCCTTATAGTTTTATTTCAGGGCAAGTTTCCATTGGTTAAAATGGTTGATATACTATGTAAAGGCCAAGTTACTGGGCCATGTAGTATTGCAAGAAAGAAGTTGTCGACATGTTTCAGCTCCCTGGGCCAGAAGGTCTATGGAGCTTTCGTCAGGACTTACAAACAGAAAATAGACAGAGTTTACACATAAAATTCTACTCACACTACTTGTGCGGTAATCCATTTCTCATAATAATTTTATGGGAAGTATGCTCTTCACAATCTAGAAGAAATGTAAAATTTAGGCATATTGGCTAATTATTGCAAACATTAAATTTTAAGTTTTCTGCGGGGGAGGGGGTGAGGGTAGGTTCGAAATCACAGGTAATGTATTATAATTACACTGGACTAGCTGGAAGGAAGGTGATGAGGAGCTACAGATACACCCTGATATTATATGGTAGGGCGCTAGGAGGTAATTGCCATATGTTTTCACGTACCATATGTTCACATTGTGTATATTCAGAGCGGAAAGTCTCTAAATTCACCAAGGTATGGTAGGCTGTACATATGCTAAGGACAAATACTGCAATATGCATACAATGATATACAGTTAAAAACAATTTTGCAATCTGTATGGTTGAGTGATCTCATGTCGCACTATGCAGACACTGTATAATATGCGCTATATATTACCAGCAGGTGGGTGCATGTAGGTAATTGCCTGTTGTGCGACTGCTCCTATGAGGGTGGTGAGGCCAACACTAACGCATGTGGTGGTGAAGCATTTGTACTCAAGGATGCGTTTCCGCAACCTGCCTAACAAAAATATGGTAAAAAAGTGGAACAAACATTTTTACTTAAACGGTGCTCGGGCTTCTAAAGTAGCTCAAAAATTATGGCCACGCTGTAGTTGCAAATTACGTAATAGCGTCTGGAGTGACTTAGAAAGGAGCATTTGTGCATTACTAAAATTAGCCTTAAACATAAACGTTTGTAAACACGCACATTCAGCTCTTACCTGCTGTGTAAGAGTACACCACTTTCAACG
This sequence comes from Lissotriton vulgaris, assembly GCF_964263255.1. Lineage (NCBI taxonomy): Eukaryota > Metazoa > Chordata > Amphibia > Caudata > Salamandridae > Lissotriton > Lissotriton vulgaris. The sequence goes on from NC_141685.1 coordinate 1,245,177,278, forward strand.
GGGGACCGCTACTTGAAAGCGCAGAGCTGGATTAGAGGAGAAACGTCTGTAAGTATGGAAAAGCGGCAATTATGCGTCTTACCAGTAACAATGCTCGGAGTTTTCATGCCGCCATTACCCGCGTGGAGGCTACGCTATAGCCTTGTGCTGACTCTGCCCCCGGTGTGCGGAAGTCGCGTTACTGTTTCCTTTTCAGAGGGTTGGATCTCACTGATTTAAAGGGGCAGTAAGACGTTTATTAGCAAAGACGTCAGTATAAGGGTGATCTTGTTTAAAATGCAGAAAAAGTTTGGCTGCATATATTACCCAGAAGAACGCTGATAAAAAAGATGATTTGTATGCACACTGTGTGATTATGAACCTATTTCCTCATTTTGGTTGAGACAACGAGTCAGATAATATTCGATGGACATGTTATCTCATTTTGTCAGTTCATTTTGCAAAATGATGCCATGAAATGTTATCATTCAGACCGTACTCAAATGTACGTAGACGGTCCACCCATCTTTGCTCCTTTTCGTATAGTATTCTTTCCACGTTACCAGATTTGTTTGTCAACATCTTGATGACTGTCCACTGCATATCTTCATGGGAGTGATTCATTTCCAAAAAATGGGAGCACAGTAGAGTAGTGTTCTTTTTTAGCCTGATGTTGCTTTTGTGCTCACCTATCCTGAGTTTAATTTTGCGGCAGGTCATCCCAATGTATTTCTTTTGACAAGGGCACTGGATCATGTAAATAACCTGGGATGAGTTACAGTTAGTGAACTGCTTTTGTGTCCAGACGAAATTGTCCATTAGTTGTAGAGTTTTTGTGGCTGTCGTTGTTTTACAAGCAACACAAGTACCGCAAGGGAAATGTCCTGACAATGGGGTCATAGTAACACTGTTAGTTACAGGCATCCGAGTATTTTGCCGAGGGCGGGTATGTACAAGAGTGTCCTTTAGGTTTTTTGTCCTTCTGTTGGCGCACCTGGGTTTTGGCCAATTAAATTGGCCAGTGTTCACTATATGCCAGTTTTTGTTGATCAGTCAACAAAAATTGGCTAAAAGGCAAGTTGTCTCTGAGAGGCTTCGGGTGATAACTTTTGTGTGATAGCAGGCTATTTTTATCTGTTGGTTTTGTATATGTTTTGGTTTGTAAGGTTCTCCTGTCATTGAAAATTGTCAGATCTAGAAAGTCGAGGTGGTTATTGCTAGATGTGTATGTAAACTTCAACCAGGGGTCCAAGGTGTTGAGCCATAACATGAATTCGGTGAGGTCTTGTTCAATGTTTTTACGCCTCAAAAGAAACTGCAGCAAGAACAGTGACTATCAAGAACAAGCGAAGGGCCTAAGTGAAAGATTGAGGAGGAGAGATTACACTGAAAAAGTCATCAATAAGTGTAAAAAAAGAGCTGACAACCAACCAAGGGAATGCCTCCTCCAAACATATCACAAAGAACCAGTAAAAGATTTGACTACCTGTGTGACTACCTTCAATCCAGCTACCTATGCCATCCAAAAACTGATCAACAAAAACTGGCATATAGTGAACACTGGCCAATTTAATTGGCCAAAACCCAGGTTCGCCAACAGAAGGACAAAAAACCTAAAGGACACTCTTGTACATACCCGCCCTCGGTAAAATAGTCGGATGCCTGTAACTAACAGCGTTACTATGACCCCATTGTCAGGACATTTCCCTTGCGGTACTTGTGTTGCTTGTAAAACAACGACAGCCACAAAAACTCTACAACTAATGGACAATTTCGTCTGGACACAAAAGCAGTTCACTAACTGTAACTCATCCCAGGTTATTTACATGATCCAGTGCCCTTGTCAAAAGAAATACATTGGGATGACCTGCCGCAAAATTAAACTCAGGATAGGTGAGCACAAAAGCAACATCAGGCTAAAAAAGAACACTACTAAACTGTGCTCCCATTTTTTGGAAATGAATCACTCCCATGAAGATATGCAGTGGACAGTCATCGAGATGTTGACAAACAAATCTGGTAACGTGGAAAAAATACTATACGAAAAGGAGCAAAGATGGGTGGACCGTCTACGTACATTTGAGTACGGTCTGAATGATAACATTTCATGGCATCATTTTGCAAAATGAACGGACAAAATGCGATAACATGTCCATCGAATATTATCTGACTCGTTGTCTCAACCAAAATGAGGAAATAGGTTCATAATCACACAGTGTGCATACAAATCATCTTTTTTATCAGCGTTCTTCTGGGTAATATATGCAGCCAAACTTTTTCTGCATTTTAAACAAGATCACCCTTATACTGACAACTTTGCTAATAAACGTCTTACTGCCCCTTTAAATCAGTGAGATCCAACCCTCTGAAAAGGAAACAGTAACGCGACTTCCGCACACCGGGGGCAGAGTCAGCACAAGGCTATAGCGTAGCCTCCACGCGGGTAATGGCGGCATGAAAACTCCGAGCATTGTTACTGGTAAGACGCATAATTGCCGCTTTTCCATACTTACAGACGTTTCTCCTCTAATCCAGCTCTGCGCTTTCAAGTAGCGGTCCCCCGTTGAAAGTGGTGTACTCTTACACAGCAGGTAAGAGCTGAATGTGCGTGTTTACAAACGTTTATGTTTAAGGCTAATTTTAGTAATGCACAAATGCTCCTTTCTAAGTCACTCCAGACGCTATTTCGTAATTTGCAACTACAGCGTGGCCATGATTTTTGAGCTACTTTAGAAGCCCGAGCACCGTTTAAATAAAAATGTTTGTTCCACTTTTTTACCATATTTTTGTTAGGCAGGTTGCGGAAACGCATCCTTGAGTACAAATGCTTCACCACCACATGCGTTAGTGTTGGCCTCACCACCCTCATAGGAGCAGTCGCACAACAGGCAGTTACCTACATGGACCCACCTGCCGGTAATATATAGCGCATATTATACAGTGTCTGCATAGTGCGACATGAGATCACTCGACCATACAGATTGCAAAAATGTTTTTAACTGTATATCATTGTATGCATATTGCAGTATTTGTCCTTAGCATATGTACAGCCTACCATACCTTGGTGAATTTAGAGACTTTCCGCTCTGAATATACACAATGTGAACATATGATACGTGAAAACATATGGCAATTATCTCCTAGCGCCCTACCATATAATTTCAGGGTGTATCTGTAGCTCCCCATCGCCTTCCTTCCAGCTAGTCCAGTGTAATTATAATACATTACCTGTGATTTCGAACCTACCCTCACCCCCCTCCCCCGCAGAAAACTTAAAATGTAATGTTTGCAATAATTAGCCAATATGTCTAAATTCTACATTTCTTCTAGAGTGTGAAGAGCATACTTCCCATAAAATTATTATGAGAAATGGATTACCGCACAAGTAGTGTGAGTAGAATTTTATGTGTAAACTCTATGTCTATTTTCTGTTTGTAAGTCCTGACGAAAGCTCCATAGACCTTCTGGCCCAGGGAGCTGAAACATGTCGATAACTTCTTTCTTGCAATACTACATGGCCCAGTAACTTGGCCTTTACATAGTATATCAACCATTTTAACCAATGGAAACTTGCCCTGAAATAAAACTATAAGGCATTTTTCTCATTTTTAAAGAACTCTTTATTACCTTTTTTTCTCCCTTCTCTGTGGGGAAATCCTTCTTGTCTCTGGACACTGCACTCGAGACTGGAGGTGCCTCTGGATGAGGCAAGCAGTTCACACAAATAGGAATAACCCTATGATAACTGCCGGAATGTCAATGTGGGGCGGATGAAACATATATACCGCAACTCCATTTAACATTGATTTCTTTGAGGGTTTCCTTATTTACACTGAACCAAAGGTCGAGCAGTGTTACAAGTGTCCAATTTTGTTGATTAAAAGTATACATTATCTTGGGGAAAGAAACGGACACACAAATTCCTCATCCCTCCTTGTTGATTAACTGTGATGTTGGTTATCCCCTATGGTGGAGTAGATTGCTGCACAATTCAAATAGCTGTTTTTAGATTGATCTATTTCCAAGATAACAATGCTGTAACTTGGTTAGAAAATGTTTTTTGTATTTATTTATTGCCAAATTGGATCTGTGGCTTTAAAAGTTAGCTTTTTCTTCTGTTCTTTTGAATACCATTGAGTACCATTTTTTGTTTCTTTGTGGCAATCTTGTCCATGATCATTGTCATGGTCACTAAAGTAAAAGAGAAAGTGTCATTATTAATCAGGTCTCTGACCATTGCATGGATCATCTACGTTGACCAGTGCTCACATCTTCAGAGGAGTGTAGTGAGAAGGGAATGAGAACATGATTGGACTAAATCAGAGGCATGGGAGTTTTAGTTATCATATAGCGATTCTTTCAAAATTAGGAGGTCCAGCATGGAGCCGTTTACGTGAGTGGATCTTGAATGCACTTGAATGAGACCATTATTGAATGGAATAGACATTAATTAAACTTTGTAGTCTTTTAGATTTCCCCATTTTAAACTGACTTTTTCTAGAAAGATAATGTTATCAACAGCATCATAAAAAATTATTTTCTGATAAATACTTTTAACCGTAGATTCCTCGCCTTAGAATGCTTTCCAGGTACCACACTGTATCCACAAAGCTTTTACAGCAGTGCTCCTGCTTGCTGCTGACCTTTACTCCAGTTCCTTACCATCCCAGAAGTGGCGAAGCTAGCCACATTTAAGCGCCACTCCTTGCACACTGACTTTAGTTCCTTTCTTTCTCCACGCGCAACGGTGCCGGTTTTCTGAGGACTTCTAAACAATTTCATCAGAGTGCTAGTGAATGATCTCCTCACTCAAAAAGCCATGCCTCGACTGTAAGTAGTAATGTTGGTCATGGACCCACACCAAATGTTTCTTTGGTATCTGGGCTTGGGCCATGACTCTAAGACATAGGCTAAGCGGGCCCTCATGCATGCGAAAGCAATTGAAGACCAAGAGTCGAAGTTGTATGTCACAGAACACATGAATCTTAACAAAAAGAGGCAGAGAGAGGAGATAACAGAGGGGCTCGTTCGTCTCCCCTAAAATGAGTTAACAAACTAAGAGAACAAGCTCAAAATGCAGCTTTGATCAACAATATAGTTAAGGTCATCAAAGATGTCTCCCTTGCAGGGAACCCATTTGGTTTATAAAAAGAACCCTCACCCACCAACCTAGTTGGTGGCATGCTTCATCACAGGGTTCCCACCCAGGGGCAGAGTGCCTCCTGGGTGTGCTTCGATGCCTGATTACAGTGGAGCAGGTTTTTGTTTTTGTCTTTGAGTGGGAAGTGAATACCGTGAAAGTGAGAAAATTAAAACTACCTCCGGGGTACCATATTTTTTATTATGAAGTCCTTGGGGTAGGGTTAAAGACAAGTTGTTGGACGTGAATGAGAGAGTATGGTCTTGCATGTCTCCAAAGATTGTGTGAATGATTCAAGTGATGTGGTCTACATCTGTCAGCCAATATGTTCCCAGTTGGTTGGCTTTCTTCAGGACCTGTGGTTCAGGGTGAAATTGCCCTGACATCGTGTGATCTATTCACACACGCTAAGGTGTGCATTGGAGAGGTAAGTGCGTAACTTACGAGTTTCACAGTCCGTTTAACTTCTGCAAGAACAAAGGAGACCTAAAATGATTATAAACATTACAAGGCCCCGGCGGTGGAGACCAGTCGTCAATGCCTGTGCCCCCAGGCCAGTGTTAATCATCTACTGACTGATGCGATTGAAAGTGAAATGGTTGCATCGTCTAACATGCATAAAAGATATATAAGATTCATTTCATTACAAATTAACCTCCTGCTTGTTTTATGGTTGTTCTAGTTTTTTTTAAAAGAGCCCCTAGAAGAACAAAGTACACTTAGCATACCGACCGGCGGCCAATTAGCCCTTTTATTTGATCATTGTGTCGGCACGTCAAGTAATTAGGCAGGCCAAAGGAAGGGAGTTGTGTAGTAACACCGTAGTAGATTGCCTGTATATACTTTGCAAAGTGTGAGCGAGAAATGATACCACCTACTTAAACTATGAACATTTTTTGTAACATACACCCCGGTGAGAGGCGGTGCCTGTTGTCACACTCTATTCATGTAAATCAGGGTAAAAAAAGGAAATTGTATCAGCAAGGGTAAAAGCTGTCATTCGACTCATAGAGTGAGTGGTTGCTCGCTTTTGTTACTCACTGCATCAAGGTTTGTTGGCAGAACAGATCAAGTCACACAATTCAATGTTGCTGACCTGGCCCCAAAGTCATTCCCAAGAACGCTCAACCTCATGCTCAAAGTCCTCCTCTAAGTCCAAATCCAAGTACAAACATAAGAAAGAAAAGCAGGACTCAATCTCATCACGCAGCTCTGACTCCAAAGAGAAGGAGTAAGGGCATCACAATGTTAGTCACACACTTTTTTGAGATCTCCAGCCAGGCCCCACATTTCTGAGGCCATTTGCAACCCCTCAGCAGAGCAAGGCTTCAGTAGGCCATGCCCCTGCTGCAAATATTCGGCGCACTTCTGACTCACTCTGTTGTGGCTTTTGGGCCCATGGTGCAGGGGCCCACATTTGAGGAGTAAATGCCAGCAGGCACATCCACAGTGCCTCTATCCTACTGGGATACGTTAAAGAGCCCATACCTACTCCGATATAGTCTTATATATACTCTCTCCTAAGATCCACAATGGTCCCGATTACACATTCACCAGTGTAGATGCCCCAGCACCAGAAGACCTAGTGCCAACACCAATGTCAGACTCCAAAACCGACTTTGGTTCAAAGCCGACTGAATTTGAGAAGTGCAAACGGTCGTCATGAACCCTGACTCGAACCCTGTGCTTCTGCCATGTCGCACGTATCAGCAAAGGCTCCATTTTCTTTTTAGTTCTGACTCTGATCTTATGCTAGGGCATAGGACACCCTAGGATGTTGATGATAGGGTGACGGTGGCTTGCTTCCTCCTCACAATAAATATGACCCGTTATATACTGATTTACAGACTGCCAGAAGGCTAGACACCTCACCTGAATAAGAGCTTGGTTCACCACTTGGGCCCAAAATGGAAGGGAGTGCCTTCTATTCAATTATGGTATTTAGGGCACCTCAGATACTAGTATTACAGCTACCCTCCAATGAGTGAAAACAAATGTTCTTACAGAGGTTGTACAGTCTGGTCTGGCTACTACTGAAACCTTTTTTCCATTTAAGGATGCTCTCACTGACACTTTGATGGCTACTTATCGAAGACTTAATCTTGGCCACGTGCGACTGGGCAGGTGGGCAGACGTCACAGACCGGTGCTTGGTGACCCATATTTTCTCACCAAGCACCCATGTCCAGACAGCCTCATTGCACAGACCACGACCAGTAAGGTGAATTCTAACTCTTTTGTAACCACTCCTCTGAGCAGAGTATCCAAGAGGATTGAGGCTTTTGGCAAGCTCATGTTTACTTCCTCCAGTCTAGCATTGGGATCCTTAAATGCAAATATTTGCTGGGTCATTACACACGTGCCCTGTAGGGCATGGCCAGTGAAATCTTCACTGCAGTCCTAGAGGACCTTATTGCCACTTTGGCTCGGGTGATTTATGATGGACATAACACAGCCAATGTTATTTGTGGAGGTCTGTATATTAAGGATTGCTTGAGAAGGGCAGTAGGAATTAGTGTTACACTTCATCAACAGGGGTGTGTGTGTTCCACACGATTTTCTGGCAATGTACAGGCCTCCCTCATGGATGTGCCCTTTGATGGGTTCCACCTTTTTGGTGAAAAGACAAACACTGCATTAAATCGCCCTAATGACAGTAGAGCTACCCTGTGGTCTTTAGGGAAATTGGCCCCTGGTAAACAGTTACAGTGCTCGGAAAAACAATCTGTACCTCCCTGATACTGAGTATTTTCGTCAGTAACTTTTGATATAAGTTCCTTCTTGCGTCTCGCTTGGCGCCTATACCAACTTTTACGCCTCACCACTTTCAAATGTCACCAGCTGCCAATGTCTATATCATTTATTCCTGGTAATAGGCCTGCTTCAAGGCTAGGCCACAGCAACATGGCTTCGCAAGGATTGTATGACGTTACAACGAATTCCGTTGCAACGCATGCCTTTACCACGCATGCGTTACAACGGAATTTGTTTTCCACGCATGACCTTTACCTCGAATATTCCTTTACCACGCATAGGTTTACAACGTTTTTCGTTGTAAATTTATGCATGGTGAGGGCATACTCTTGTTAAAGGTTATATATCTCCCCTTACATGCCCCCAACCTCCACTCCTTATAACTACCCCTGCTCTGAACCCTTAATTTATATATATATTTTTTTACTAAAATGCCCCTTACCTTTTATCTCGCCTCCTCCATCTTCTTTGGTTACGTCGGTCGTACGTCGTAAAGAGGAAGGGGGAGTTACTTTCCATTGCCTCTCTAGTTTTGTTTTGGGGGGAGACCCCCCCAGCCCCCCTTTTTATTCCAACGCTTTATTTTGTTTTTTTAGGGGGGGAGACCCCCCAAACCCCTTTTTTTCTTTTCATTTACCACACATGCCTTTATTACGTATTTCATAGTAAAGGTATGCGTGGTAAAGCCTCTCGTTGTAACCACGCATGCGTTGTAATGCATGTGCGGTAAATGTTTTCGTGGAATAGGCCGCGTTGTAGTGCCCGTTTCCCCTTCGCAAGTGCCTATACCAGTTTCTGGCATCGAAAGTGAAAGAGCAACAAACAGTCCTGTCCCTGCAAAATACATCTAAGAGTTGATGCAGTCAGTAGTGCTGAAACAATGTTCAGAGCGGGGGTGCTGGCCTTTGTCATTGCAGTACTAAAGTAATGCGCTATGAAAAATAGAGGTTTTAAAGTGTGATTGTACTAAATGAGTCAGGCCCATTCAGTGGCAGTCCTATCAGCGGCGGTTCCTACGCGATGGCGGAGGAGCGTCGCCCCCCTCTTCCTCCGCCGCACCACTACGCCAAGAAACCGGTCGCTACTGAGTCCTATGGTGCTTTATGGAGAACTGGTTAAAATACGGTGGGGTATTTTAATTTATAAATAGTGCATTTTCTATTGAATATTCATCTTTGTGTAACTAAATCACCAGAGGGAATAAGGGACTACAGGCTCACTTTAAACTGGTAAAAAGTTAGGCCTTTGTTACTCTTCATGACTTAGGATGGGTTGCTTTAAAGAGCCCCCTGGAAAACCATAGTATATTTTAGAATTACATGACACTGTTCTATGAACTTCTCCCCTTCAGATGTAAAGGTTCAACTGCATCCTCCACCAGTGCTGGTTTAGCCCCTGGTTTTTGTATCTTACGTGCTTAGTATTAGTGCATTGTCTTACAAGCTCCTCCTCAGAAGTTCAATGCATCCAATAAATGAGATTCAGGGGGGCTCCTCCGTTATGGCGGAGGAGCGTCACCCCATAGTTAGAACCAGCAGACCCATGTAAAATAAAATGATAATAAAGCAGTTAATAAAACTGCTTTATTATCATCTTATTTAACTCCAGAGCCGCCGCCGAGTCTTGAGGGCGGGCCATCAAGAGCAGGAGGAGTGGTAGGCTCAAGACACTGCCAGCGCGCATGTACGATTGGCCGGCCATCTTAGGCCAGCCAAACCGACATGCGTACTTGGATATCTTCAGGCTATTGCTTGGAGATATCACCAGACTCAGGAGCACAGGCTCTCAGTCCTTGCTAGAACGTGTAACCAGCCCAATCCCTATGCTTCTCTCATGCTGGGTAATACCAGCACGAGAGTAGCATCTGGCTTGGTGCAGGGGACACTGGGAGCCTGTGCGAACATGCTCTGAAGAGGCGGCAAGGCAACGGACGTCAGGCTGCAGGTACGTTTTTATTTTTTATAATCACCCCACACCTCCCCCACTGCTGCCTCACCAATTTCCCCAGCTAGCGACCGCCACTAATGAGATGACTGTGCCTCAGCCAGGTAGCTAGTGATTATTAGTTCTGGTAAAGGAGTGTCCCATCTCTTTACTGAAACCCATGCATTCCTCAGTCTTTGAAATGAAGAGGATGCAAGAAAGAGAACTTAGGTCATTTGGGGTTGCTTCTGCAGTTGTGCAAGTAAGATTTGGAGGATTCTGCTTCTGGAAGTTTTATAGCGCTTAGGCTCTTTATGCGGGTTCTAACGCATATTTTGTAAAATAATAAATGCTGGCGCCTACAGAGCTGCTCAGAAGCCCGGCCAATGCTATTTAATGTCAGCGAGCCGAATACTAAGGCTGTGCAGTCTTCAGTCCATCTCAGACCTATAATCCACTCCCATACACTAGTTCTCTGTCCCTTTATTTTACTCTTGCAGGCTCCTGCTTTTTCGCTTGATGCCGGCTTTTCCGTCTTTCTCTTCCCCTTTCTTTCTCCTTTATGTTTTTTTCCCTCTCGCTCTCAGAAAAAGTCTGATGAGGGGAAAAAAGTACAGAGCCCCAAAACTGTGTGGCACAAAACCATGAAAAATTGGCAAGCCTGATAGTGACGTTAACAAACCGTCTAATGCTTCATAGTTTCCACATTTGACCTGGGTCCATTAGTCCGCTGCAGCCCATGGAACTGTTACAGTCCCATTACTATCATTTTGTACCTACTTTCTGTCAAATCAGAAATTACCCCACTCTGAAACATTGAGCCACTGCAGAGGTAGTACCCTTTGGCAAACACTATGCCAGGAGAAATAACGACTATCAAAAATCATTGAGTATCTTTGTTCAAATCGTTTGTATCTACTTTTGTGCAACTTTTGCCTTGCACTGTTATTTTAACACCTGCTTTTTTTTATTGGTGCATTTGTTTATTCTTGGCTAGTAGGTATTTTTTATTCTTGTATGTGTTTCTTAAGTTTGATTTATTTTTTAAGTTTGATTTCTTGTATGTGTTTCTAATTAGTTATGTTGCTGCTGATTGTGTTGCAAGTGCACAACGCATTGCTCCTCACAGTGATTAATCAGTGCTTTTATGTGTTTGCGTAGGGGGGTGCCTGAATGAGTCTTAACTTTGTAAACCTGTTATTTTATACTTGTTCTGTGCATACTTGGGCTTTTTAGATATTTTGCTCTGATTGCATGTGTGTGAGTGAGCATGACGCTGTTACATGGCTCAGTCTGAAAAAGCTAAAACGATTGTCTTTGTTAGTGCTTGTTTATCCTTTCTGATCGTCCCTTACGCCGTAATTTTTCTTTTAATGCTCTGTGGTTTTCTCACTCACTTCCTTTTGCTTTCCTTATGCTGTTTGCTTCTACCCTCCCTTTTTCACTGACATTCCATTCCGTGGTGCCAACCTAGAGAGGCCATTTCATTGGTTGGAGCCGGTGGCAAGACAGTAAACATCATGGAACAAGCAGGTCTTTCACTGGCTCCCGGGCCTCGGCAGGTTCTCAAAACATGAGCTGTTGTTACTGAGGCCTGCGTGGAAAGCACAGTCAGGCACTTGCATTCCAAGAAGGAGGATGGGAGTACTTTTCCACTGCTATACGCAGTGCTGTACTTTTTACGAAAAGTCAGAGAACCAGTAACTGCAGACGGTTGTTTTGGGGGCAGCCATGTTTGAAGCGTGAGGCACCTCTGGAGAGAAGTGCCAAGCAAACAAGCGCCCAACCGCACATCTCCTCCCAGGTGCCCACTTTGTGAGACGCGTTACTTCCTCAGACCCTGCTTTACAGTTTGCACGAAGAGGGTGTGTTTCATGGACTAATGTATTCTCTCAGCCTTAGCCCATAATGCCATTTTGAAAACATGCCCATATTGGCTTCTGTGTACTGTGGGCCTCATGCCCAGCCTCAGCCCGTGCAGGTAAGAGTGGTGGGGAGTGTGGCCGGGTTAGGGGATGGGGGTTTCAACAGACGACCACAAGGAAAAGTTAAATAAATAATTAATTTTCCCTAGTTGTCTTCTATCAAAATCCTCCCCATCCGGCTCCACCACCCCGCCGCTGTTACCTGCATGGGCTGTGGCTGCGATTGCGTAAGCAACATTCACACTGTTTTGCCTACAGCAAACATCATTTTTAGTTTTCCTTTTCCAGGTTTAGGCCATCAATTACCAGCATGCAAGGTGCTATTAAGTCCAAAAAGTGTTGAGTTGGATGCTTAATTGTATCTCATTAACTGGTAAACACTTTGGACCTAATTCCAGACCACTATGTTGCTCCAGATGGGGATCAATCCTATACAAATCTATTTTCGCCTCACCCCGCTAGGGAAAGCCCAGCCCAAGCTGCTGGTCGATTTCCCACAAAGGAAGAATACACATGCGTCAGCCTTGTTGAGCTTCAGTGAGCTGCAGCCCTAGTTCTATGCCCGAGGAAGCAAGAATGATTAATGCAAGAGTTTTATAAAAGAGATGGGATTACTTCACTCTATGCCCTTGGACAGCCATCCAATGGTAAGGCTGTTCTTGAAGGTTACTTTCTTACGAGGCATATTTGAAGATCAGCAAGAAAATCAACCTAAACAGGTATAAAATTACGCATGCGCAATGGTACTCACAAGCTTTCAGCTGACAGCAATTGTTCCTCTGACGAAGAAGCTTTCCGCTTCGAAACGCGTTGGGATTTTCAAGTCAAGTCAAAAAGGCTTTATTTCGATAAAAATTATCATAAAAGCTTCACAATAAAAATACATAAGTTCATTTGATTTAAAAGAGAAAATGGAAGATACAACAATTTAATTACAGTCGACTTTAAAAAAATCTTGATTTTCAGATAAAAGAAGCATTTCGTAGGTGATTAATTAAAAAGGAATTAAACAATTACTTTAAGCCTTTTACTTCTAATACAGCAGGCCCATGATAAAAATTTGGAGAGAGTACAAACATACAGCGGGCGAGAGTCTGACATTAAAATGCGTAGTGCCTCAACATGGTGCCTGGTCCCCAACAGGCGGCACAAATGCTTAAGCCATTTTCTTCTTGGTAGGGCATACTCCTGGCACTCAAACATAAAGTGCGCCACTGACTCTTGTTTAAGTATACACGTTGGGCAGAACTCTGTGGTCTGGGATGGCGGTTTCCACCAAGATGTGAAGGCGTGCAGGGGGAGAGTTCCAGTTCTAAATTTAAAATAAAGGGCCCTATCAAATGGTTTCTCAATAATGTCTAAATAGAGTTCCCGAATTGGTAGGTACTTGAAATTCAAAAAATCCTCCGTGAGTCTACCCAATGTGCAGTTGGTACTCCTTTGAGTCAGAATCCAGTTCCAGTACAGACTCTTGAGCGTTGCCTTTGGAGGAGAGGACCTATTTACCCAGGCTTCACTTAAGCCCAAATTGCACAAGAGGGATTTCATATCTCTTAACCATTTGATTCTGTGCCACCCTGGTAATGTCATAATTTCAGAGAGCCCTTGCGCATATTTAGCGAGCTCCGGAACTCGCCACAGCCGGGCCCATAACATTAGAGGGCGGAACTTAGCTAGATCTCCAGTAGGTCGACAACCTAAATCAAGCCTTAGCGGGGCCATAGGAGTACCTTGGGGAAGTGACATGATGGCCCTACAGAACTTCCTCTCAGATCTTGACAGTTCATTGGTGTTACATGAGCCCCATAGCTCTGCCCCATAGAGAGCAGAGCTAACTCCCCTTGCTGTGTAGATTTCAATTACAGGGGCTATAGGTCTAATAGCACAGGAGCGCTGTTCCTTCAGGAGAGCCTCTGTTACCCTCTTGTGGGCTAGCAGCATTTTATCTAGGTGAGGGGCCCACTGCATATTGTGCGACAAACGAATGCCTAGGTAATCAAATACTTCTACCCTCCCCAAAGATACAGCGTTCAACCTCGGGGGACGTACAGGTTTTTTGGGGGGATCCATCACAAGATATTTCGTTTTGTCGGTATTGATAACCAGCCTGTTCTGTGCAAAAGGTCTGAAAGTTGTTAAGGAGTTTTTGAAGACCCATTGGGGATTTAGATAGCAAGAGCTTATCGTCGGCAAAGAGAAGGGTAGGTATGCGCTCCCCCGCCAGGGATGGTTACTCTGAAGGATCTTTCAGCAGATGCTTGATCACTCCGTTGATATACAGGGAAAAAAAGGTGGGAGCTAGAACACATCCCTGGCGGACCCTTCTCTCCACCGGAATGCTACTGGTTTTTTCTCCCTCTATACCCCATCTTATCTGGGCAAAACTATTTTCGTGAAGCCTTACGAGTAACAATAGAATATAGTCTGGTGTTCCCATGTCAGCAAGGACTCTCCAAAGTGTCTCCCTGGGTACAAAGGCAGTCTTTAAATCGATAAATGCGAGATAAAGACTGCCTTTTCCTATGCCCACCACCTTCCAGTTCACTAGCATCAGTCTAAAGGCTTGTTCTATTGTACCAGTGCCTGCTCTAAATCCTGCCTGGTAGTCAGAGAGGATATTATTGTTGTTAATCCATTCCAATATTCTAAACAGCAGAACCTTGCCGACTACCTTTTGGCTTATGTCCAACAAGCTTATAGGTCTATAGTTGGATGGCTCGTCCCTAGCACCTTTTTTAAAAATAGGGACGACCTCCGCCCCTTTCCAAGATGTGGTAATCGGTGCACCCCTACAGATGGCAGTAAGTAGGCAATGAATGAATTTCCCCCATTTCGGGATGTCTGAACGCAGTAGGTCCCCGGGAATGCCATCCGGACCGGCCGCCTTTTGGGGCATGATGGTACTAATGGCATACTCTACTTCTTTTATAGAGAGGTCTGAATCTACTAAGTCTGCCTCCCGATCCTTTTGGGTCATAATTGGGGCCATCTCCCATCCCTGATCATCCTTAGGTGTATCTATGGTATTATGTCCTGATTGGCGAGTGTATAGTTTAGAGAAATGGTTAACCCACGCTTGGCTAGTTATGTTGCATGTTATGAGGTCACTATCTGGTCTGTTTCTGGCTCTGATTGTGTCCCAGAAACGCCTTGAGTCTTTTGTTGTACTTGCCTCTTTTAAAATACGCCAGTACTCTTCTTCCCACTCCTTTTTTGCACATGCCAATATTCGCTTGTGCTCTTTCCTAGCTACCTGTATCAGGGCTTGAGATTTGCCTTTAACAGCCTTAATCAGAAGAGACTTTGCATGCCTGCATGTAGATGTATACCAGTCATGCTTGCCCCTAGGGTTCCGGGGTACCATATTCCTCCCCACACACCCCTTTTTCAGGAATACGTCCCCTATAGACCTAAGCGTGACCTCAAAGATGGATGTTGCCCTTCCAGTTAACAAGGCCGGATTAATAGTATCCAGTTCCGTTTGTGAGGCCATAAGCAATTCATTAATGATATTAAGTTTGGCCTCATCAGTAGAGATTTTATTCCACTTCAGGCGCCTCCCACAGGAGGAGACAGAGATTTTGTGGGCTTGTTTAGGGAGCAATACAGCTGATTTATTGGGCCAAGGATTTATTAGAGATAAAGAAAGCGAATTGTGATCGCTTTCCACAGTAGGTAAAACTACCATGTCCTGCACTAATCCCCATAGTGTAAAATCTAACAGAATATAATCAATCCTCGAAGTGTGATTAACTCTATTAAATGTGGCAGCGTCCAAGCGGTCTGAAGTTGTACGACCATTTGTGGCTCTTAGGCCAAACTCCAGAGTCAGAGCATTTAGCTGGATTGCACTATGAGACCTTCTTTTAATCGGGGGAATGGTTAGGGCTGGAATACCCCATCTAGTGTCATCCTCACCCAGGTGCAGGATGTCATCCGTGGAGAGTGGCTCATAGGTGCAATTAAAATCTCCCGCAACTAGAATTTGAGCACCCTCAACATTTTCTCTAAGTTCTGCTTCAAGAGTGGTTACTATCGGGGACATGGACCCATGTTTAGTACCTCTAACATAAATATTAAACAAATCGAGGGTTAACCCCCTACGGAGACCTCTCAAGGAAATTCCTAGGATATCTGGACTGTTAATCTGCTTAGGTGTTATGCAGCAATTGAGGGAAATGCTTACCCAGATGAGCAGGCCCCCCGAAGGGCGTCCCATCCCATTTCTGGGTTTTACTGCAGGCACAAAGTATGTGGACATAGCCCACGAGATGGAGTGGTTCTAGGCTCCAGGTCTCCTGGAACAAACAGATTTTGTGCGCCTCCACTAGGGTATTCCACTCGGGTGAGCCCAGTTTCCTATGAATACCTGCTAGGTTCCAACTAAGAATCTTTAATAGACCCTTGGAGGCATGATCATTGTTATTTTGGGGGTCCAGACAATCAACTAAGGGCATAGACGCAGTTAAGGGTATGGACTGAACTTTACTGGACACTAGTACAGAGGTAGGGTAGGGGCATAGGATTGGAGTTTCCTTCATCATGTGCCCTTCCTCACCCAGTCTCGTGTCAGATAGCAGGGTGTTAGTTTCCTCAAATGTGAGTCAGTCCACCTCATCCAATGCGCAGAACCTATTCCAGTGTGTGTATTGGGATAGAAAGGGTTCAAACTCAAGGGTGCCTTGCCAGGGGGATTGCCATTGATGGAAACTCTGCTGGGGTGCTTGCTGGTAGGCCCTGCTCATAGGTATTCTATTTCTCTGAATTTGCCTTTGGGGTATGGACGGGTAGAAGTATGAAAGATGTAAAGGGTGGATTTGTGTATTAGTTCCACTAGGGGGTGCATTACATATGTAGTTCACTGCTGCTGTGTCTCTAAAGTTGATAGTTATGATGTCCCCTGCTATTGTTTTTATGCTTCTGCCTATCCATTCCCCTCTTCTGACCGTAAGTATTTCCCCAGAAATATTTGGAGGTAAAGGTCTATTTAGCTGTAGCCATTGCACGCATTTATTTTTTAGCTCAATTTGTGTTTCCTTTTTTCCCTCCTTTAAGGGTGGCACTCCTGTCAATACAACCACAAAAGGCAAGGCTTCAGGCGGCAGATTGATTGTCTTAAAGCGTGCCAGCCTTGCCTTTTCCGCTTGGTTTTTTATTTGGGGAGTGACTGTGCTTGTACTTTTATTAGAATTTTGGCCAGTTTTATCTTCTAAGACTGGGGAATTTCCATTTCCTGACTTTGATTGGACCTGTGGAATGGTACTAGCAACACTGGGGTTCGGGGCTGCAGGGGCTTTCTTCCCAATCGGAATGGTATTTTGCGTTGCTTCCTTATATTTATTAGCTAAGGATTGGTTGAGTGGTATAGCCTTGTCTTTTGATGTATTGTTGGTAGTACCCCCTTTTGACCCTTAGATAATGTGCCATCATTTCCCGCTTGCCTATTGGGACCCGCCCCTTTGTTGTTTATTAGGGATGTCAGTCTGTCAATTGTTGACATAAGTGGTTTAATATGTAAATGTAAATGTGGCGTATTTGTATAGCGCGAACAGTGGCCCGGAGGCATCCCGGCGCTTGTACTCCTACCACAAGGGAACCCCTCCTGGCTTTTCCTTGTGGGGTGTCCACTCCTGGGCATCCCATGGTGAAACCAGGCATCCCTTGTGTATCGGGGGCCTTTGTGGAGACTAAGCAAGCTATTGCCTAGAGTTGCAGCGTGGGACCCATGCTTAGAATCGGCACTGAGGCGAGAATATCCGGTCAGAGGAATTTAAGCCCGAAACCCGCCGAGGCGGGAATCGAACCCTGGTCCCTGGCCAGCGTTTTGCATCAAGGTCTGCCGCTCTAAGCATTGAGCCACACTTCTCCACTATATGGACGATGATCGTATCTTCAAGGTCTGCCTTGAGATCAGCTACCATATTTGCAACCCAGCAAGGTATACCTGGTGTAAAATTGGTAATTGGGGCCACTAAATTGTGATTTAGCGTGTTGTTTTGGGCCTTTTTTTTCTTATGTACACAAGCTTCATTAGCTTTTTTTAGCTCTGTATTGCTTGGGTTCAACTTCCCACCATCCCATGAAGTACATAAATTGGGCTGAGTATTTTCTATGTCCCCTATTGACTCAGTTAGGGGCCTGAGCACATGGGAGCTCAGCGAAAGAGGAAGTAACACCGAGACTTAGGTCTAGATCATCAGTATCGTCTATGGTTGCTACCAAGGGATCATCTACTGCATCTTGTGAATCACGCACAAGTGTTGTCGGTGGTAAGGACATCCTCCTTTCTGTGTTGGCTATAGCAGTGGATACTGCCCCTATAGTCTGTTGCAGCATTATATCAATTGCTGTGAGTGTTGGAACTGGTTGAGGGGCAACCACCTTTTGTTTGTTAGGTCTCGCCTGTCGATGCGCATGCGCATCGAGCTTGCGAGACTATGGGGGCTTATCCACTCTTGAACCAACTTGCAAGGAATCGTGGCGATTCCTTGCAGTGCCTGTGACTTTTAAGCTCAATGCGCATGCGCATTGAGCTTAAAAGCGCGTGCACATCAGTTCCCTCAGCCGCACTCCAGGCCCCCGCTCCGCCCCCTCCCGTGCCCGCCGTGTCGCATTTCTCCTCCCCCCTCCCCTTATCTGCCTTCTCTCCGTCTGTTCCCTCTCCCCGCTCCGCCCCCTCCCCTGCCCGCCATGTCGCATTTCTCCTCCCCCCTCCCCTTATCTGCCTTGTCTCCGTCTGTTCCCTCTCCCCGCTCCGCCCCCTCCCCTGCCCGCCGTGTCGCATTTCTCCTCCCCCCTCCCCTTCTCTCTCTTCCCTCTAGGAGACCCAGTGGGCACATGAGAACCCTGACCTGCCTCGACCCACATGGGCCGCCTCCCACAGGCCAGCACGAAGATTCTTCTCGTGAAACGGTGAGCGAGTTTCTCTTATGCCCCTTTGTCACAATCCCCTGACCTTAAAATGGCCGTTTAACTAGGACAAGTCCAACAAAGGTCTAACTATAAATCCTTAAAACTCTCGCCTGTAGTCAAATTGTTGGCGCCGTGTAGCCGACTCACAAGACCCTCTTCTTTGACTTCTACGAACTGCCTCCCATGCCCGGTCACCACAGGGATTTAGATTGGTAAAGGAGTGAGAGCTATTCTTCCTGCTCCTTAGCGCCTGACCCTAAAATGGCCGCTCAGTCAGGGCAGTTACGATAATTAATCTCCCAAAGGCAGGGCTGCAGCCAACTCGGTGTCCCTCTGCTGCCGGCCCCCGGGAATTCACGACCCGCCTCGACCCTGATTCTGGCGACAAAGGGACCTTAAAGAGGTGTTTTTAACCTACTACAGAGCCCCGCAGTGCCTGATTTAAAAATGGCCGCCCCATAAACACGGGGAATTATCCGGCTCTAGATCCACCAATAGATCTCTAAGCTGACACCAAGGAAACCGGAAAAGTACACTACAAACCTTCTTTAGCTATACAACGGCCAGACAGTGCCAGTGAGTCCCCACACCTTGATCGCCACCCATTCGCCACGTTCCTGGTGACTCACCCTTCTTTAACACAAACCTGATCCCCTGCATATACGATACCACTCTCCAACCAGATACCGGAGCCCCACTCTGTCATGCCAACTCCTCTGACGAGGCTCTGTCCCTGTGGGCAGACTCATTAATCCCTTATGCAGCGTCAGCATTGCTGCGACATCAGCCTGTCACATCCTATGCTGCAGAGCCCATCTAGTCACCTGGCCTGACCACCTGGGGGCTCTTCCCTCAGACTCTGGTTGCAACATCAACAGCGGGAGAATAGAAAGTGACTCACTCACATCCAGAAACAAAATAATCCTGAGCCCCACTGCTACCACTCTCCCCCTGCCCCTATTGACCAAGGGTTAGCAGCCTACTAACCCAATACACTTAGAAGAGATCTGACCCTCGCTAGCAGTCACTGTCTTCGCCGCCACCCTCCCCGACCATTGTGTTAGCACATCACACCTAGTCTAAAAGTACTAGCCCCACCAGAATGCCTTCTACCACATCAACCTTCCCTAATCCCCTCTCCTAAATGCTACAGTACAGTATAACTGTTCTGCCACAGGGCATCAATTCTCAGTATGTACAATATGAAAAAAAAAATATTTAATAATAAACCTTTCACTGTACTGTGTATTTAGTTACAACCTAGGCCATGCCGGGTGATTATCCTACGATATCGCTGGTCTCGGGGGCATAGGCTTGCGGCATATGTGCTAGCTTGAGGGATAGCTCTGATGTTTACAACATGGTACGCATAGCCATAGAGTGTATCCACAGCTTCTTGGCAGCTGCCCTCTGTACGGAGCCGGGCCTGTGTTCAGCCGTGTCACCAGCTGGTCAATAATCTGTTGTCTGCAGTTTCCAAGCATATCCTGAATTTTGCTGTCTCTAATGTGACCGTGAAAAATCTAGTGAGAGCTCCGCTTTCTCATGAATCCAAGGCATAATCCAACTCTTCTGTGGAGTGTGTTTATTTGTTGATCATCTTTGTCACCCAAGTTATACCATCAGTTGTAGTGATACTCGTGAAGATAAATATTTCAATGTTCCTATTATTTCAACACGCGCTGTTAATTTTAGCATATTTCCTAGCAGTTTCTGATCTTAGTGGGCTTTAAGTGTGTATTTCCACTGTCCTACATCCACCACCCCCTCACACCCCCTAACCCTCACCCTCACCACCTCACACAACTTCACTCACATTCACACACCCTCAAACACCCTCACTCACCCTCACACACCCACACCCTCACCCTCACACACCCTCACACACCCACTCACCCTCACACACCCACTCACCCTCTCACACCTGCTGCACTCTCCTGCTCTCTATAGATGTGGCCTAACGACCAGAGCTGCCATCTATGTCACGTAAATACAAAACATGTTGCATTCAAAATGCTATAGGTGTCACATTCGCGAAAGTTATAACTATTGGCGATGTAAATGACAAAGCTATCAATTTAGCTATTTGAAAAACCAACAAATAAATAAAATATTTGTCATTTACAAGACCAATAGCTCCAACTTTTCTAATGCGAGACCTATTGCATTTCCAATGCTTGTTTGACCTTAGGGTGGGCATCCTAGTGGTTTTAGTTACCTTCCTCATGCTACGTAGAACCAGAAAGATATGGGTGGCACTTGAGAATTATCTAATCGTAGCAGGTACTAGAAATAGTCCACACACATAGAATAAGGCGAAGTCGGTGCATGAAAAGGTTAGTAAAAACATATAAGTACCTACTGCAGTGTAAGAATGATGTTAAGGGGGTGGCCCAGCCCAGCCTCCTCTGGCGGAGTGCCGTAGAGGGCCCGCCCTTTGCCCGGGCTTAGTCCCGGCGCTCCCGCGCGTACCCGCGACACGGGGTGACGCGAACGTTATGCGCCGCCTGGCGCGATCTTCCTTGCGTCTCCCGCCGCTAGGCAGGGCGGAAACGTAGTCCAGAGCCCCCCTCCGCTCTGCGGCCACTGATGTCGGTTGTGGCGGCAGGAGGGGGACAGAGGCAGGCACCAGGCTCCGCGGGCGTACAAAGTGTCAGGCGGTTGTATTTGTCATGTCCTGGAAATGGCAGCAAAGGATTTACACGGCGTCACCCGCTCCACTGGGGTGACGCGACCTTTATGCGCCGCCTGGCGCGATCTTCCTTGCGTCTCCCGCCGCTATGCAGGGCGGGAAACGTAGTCCAGAGCCCCCCTCCGCTCGGCGGCCACTGTTGATGTCGGTTGTGGCGGCGGTAGGGGGACAGAGGCAGGCACCAGGCTCCGCGGGCGTACAAAGTGTCAGGCGGTTGTATTTGTCAGGGCCTGGATATGGCAGCAAAGGATTTACACGGCGTCACCCACTCCACCGGGGTGACGCGACCTTTATGCGCCGCCTGGCGCGATCTTCCTTGCGTCTCCCGCCGCTATGCAGGGGGGGAAACGTAGTCCAGAGCCCCCCTCCGCTCGGCGGCCACTGTTGATGTCGGTTGTGGCAGCGGGAGGGGGACAGAGGCAGGCACCAGGCTCCGCGGGCGTACAAAGTGTCAGGCGGTTGTATTTGTCAGGTCCTGGATATGGCAGAAAAGGATTTACACGGCGTCACCCGCTCCACCGGGTGACGCGACCTTTATGCGCCACCTGGCGCGATCTTCCTTGCGTCTCCCGCCGCTAGGCAGGGCGGAAACGTAGTCCAGAGCCCCCCTCCGCTCGGCGGCCACTGTTGATGTCGGTTGTGGCGGCGGGAGGGGGACAGAGGCAGGCACCAGGCTCCGCTAGCGTACAAAGTGTCAGGCGGTTGTATTTGTCAGGTCCTGGATATGGCAGCAAAGGATTTACACTGGTGTTGTGCAAATTCAGCAATGAACTGGTGTTGCTGTTTCACCTGAATTTGCACAATGCCAGTGAACAAGGAGCTAGTAAGCTTTGAAACGCGTCTGGTATTAATGGATTGTGTAACTTGCTGACCTGCTGCAATAAAGGACTCTTACCAAAAAGAAAGGATCCCGACCTGTTTCTGTGTGCATTCCAAGCAGCTGGTACCCCCTTTTTTGACATATATATATATATATATATATATATATATATATATATATATATATCACAAAAGTTCCCCAGATGCAAGGCCGCACTCCTCCACAGGCAAGTAAACATTACTTTTATTTCACTAACAGGCTGCTTCTCACCCCGTCATGGTGCCCCCCTTGGGCTTACGCGTCTCAGGGATGCTTTCCCCTTCATCAGAGTCCAAGAGCACGAGCAAGCATTTTCGTGAATTGAACTGCATGTCCCAGGAACCATTATAAAAGCGGAACACCGGAGGCAAATCAATGATGCAAATGTGCAAGAGGACGGGACTCGGCAGGGTGCACGAAAATGCTTATATATATTCACTCAGCAAGTCCCCGCTACTCACAGGAACCACTCGGACACTTCAGATGCTTGCAAGTAATTTATTTAGGCAAGAGAAAAACGATGCGTTTCGGTATTAAACCTTGATCACGTTCGCAAATTCATGGCGTTTACATGAATTTTCGAGCGTGATCAAGGTTTAATACCGAAACGCGTTGTTTTTCTCTTGCCTAAATAAATTACTTGCAAGCATCTGGAGTGTCCGATTGGTTCCTGTGAGTAGCGGGGACTTGCTGAGTGAATTTTTACGAAGTGCCGGTTTTCGTAACTCGGGCCTGCAAACGTGGAGGGGAGATATATATATATATATATATATATATATATATATATATATATATATATATATATATACCACGAAAACCTCCTTTACAAAGAGCAGAGTCCACAACAGGGGATTCAGGAAGCAGCTTTATTTACCATTTTGGCGAATGCATTTCGGCTATTGATGAGCCTTCGTCAGCGCCCAAGCGTATGTGCAGCTTCCAGCATTGCGAGTGTCCATCTTATCGCCCTCTTATTGGCTGAGGGCCCGCTCCTCCCACTGGTGTTGCTGTTTCACCTGATGTTGATAACCACTTGAAGTAAATAGACCACAACACCCAGAATGCACGGTGTCAGGCCAGGTAAGTTTTTGCGGGGAGCTTTTCACCGAATGTTCTTGTAGCGATGGCAGGGCAATGCGAGAGTTATTAACCAATTTTCTGCTTGGTTAGATGGCAAACAGCGTCTCCTCCAGTCCCCAAACCGTTCCCACCTCAGAACTTCAGGGATAAGTACAGCGGGGGCAGTAGCGGCAATTCGCACCGCCCACCATGAGGTTAATAACCTCACAACCACTCCAATTTCACCCCAAAGTCCTCGGTGGGTCCCGACCATCCATTACCATGGAACCACACGAAGACCGCTGTAGGCAGCAACACCAGTGACGTCAGGACCACTTGTGGAACGGGGGACTCTGTGGCGTGTTTCTGGCTGACACGCAAATTATATGCCACGAAAACCTCCTTTACAAAGAGCAGAGTCCACAACGGGGGATTCAGGAAGCAGCTTTATTTACCATTTTATGCAAATGCATTTCGGCTATTGATGAGCCTTCGTCAGCGCCCAAGCGTATGTGCAGCTTCCAGCATTGCGAGTGTCCATCTTATCGCCCTCTTATTGGCTGAGGGCCCGCTCCTCCTACTGGTGTTGCTGTTTCACCTGATGTTGATAACCACTTGATGTAGATAGACCACAACACCCAGAATGCACGGTGTCAGGCCAGGTAAGTTTTTGCGGGGGGAGCTTTTTACCGAATGTTCTTGTAGCGATGGCAGGGCAATGCGGGAGTTATTAACCAATTTTCTGCTTGGTATATATACATACACACACATGTACACACACATTGATGCCAAAACCAGGTGAGGGTTGGAGACCAAGAACATAAAATAATAGAACATTTTTGCTCTTTGCAGAGATCTTGTGACCAAGCAGGACATTGAATTAACCAGTAGGAAGCAAAGAATCTGGCAAAGAAAAGAAGCCTGATATACTTTGCTGCATACACTACAACTTTTCAAATTAAAATTGGGATCGCCAGAGCAACTTCGCTGACCTTCAGAAGGCTCTACAACATCTAAGATGCTATGTATCTATGGAGTAATGTGAGCACCATGAGCTGTGTTACTGTACTACAGTGGTTGAGATTCAGTTGTTGTTATGACTTTGTTTAGCCACAGTTTGTACTAACTACCCGTGGCCTTTTCTAAGACTTGCATCTTTTAGGGCAACAATTGTAGTGTGTGGGTTGTAGTTAAGATGTTGAGTTTCCCACAAAACCCCAGTACGATTTGCATTGTATCTAGACACCTAATTGCCATTACTTATTTTGTAATGCCAGTGTTTAATAAAAGTGTGTTGAAACCTCCAATATCTTCCCCCAGTGTTTTGTAGTTTTTTCTCTCTCTGCTTTTTTGGTCTGGCTAAGCAAGGGCTTTTATCATGAATATAATAGATCAAGTGAGACGGCTTTTGGATCAACTCACTTCAGCAAATGGTTTTAGGGCTACCCTCCTTCTGCTGTTTCATGTGAAAAGCGTTATTCACAATTTGGAACAACCAAGAGGACTATTTGTTCTTCACTAGCCTGTAGGTCTTTATTAGTGGATACGTTGTATCTGTGTGCCTAAGTTGTGTTTTCATTGCCACTGATTCACGCTGGCAGTAAAACAGAAACAGACACTAATCACAAAAGACCATGCCCACAACACAGACTGAATTTACTTGAAAGAGCTAATGATCTTTAATGAGTGTGCAATCATGATTACTGATTCTCGTTTGTGCAAGTAGAAGTATGTTTCTGCTGCTATGCTGGCCTGGTCAGAGTTAGCTGGATCTTGTATTTGGAGCGTAGACTGGTGTTTAGTGTCTATAATATGAAGCTTTGTTCATGTTCTGTTTCTAACGTATATGCTTTACTGGTGCATTGACTTATGTCTTTTGCTTGACAGAGTAAAGTGAAATAGCAGTAGACCTGCAGTAACAGTGACAATGCAGTGATCAGAGTCCCTCCTTTAGAAATATCTGAGCAGGTGCTCACTAAAGTCCATGCTGCAGACTGAGGGACTTACTGGCCCTTACGCCGCAGTTGCGTCACTTTTTGTGACACTGCAACGGCATAAAAAATGCACCACAAAGCACCATATGTGCAAAGTGATGCATCTAGGCTGAAGCGTCACTTTGTAAACCCCTGCACTACATTATACCTGCAACAGATATAACGTTTTCATGGTGGGCGTTCCTGCGCAGAAAAAGACCGTAGAAGTGTTGCAGTGAAAGTGAAATCTATGAGATTTCACTGCAACACTTCTACGGCCTCACTGCGTCAAATCCTGAAGCCTGGTGACGCCAGCCATTTCACATGGGGTTTTCCCTATGTGAAATGACACATTGCTGGAGTTGCATCTGTTTCCAGATACACTCCAGACATGCGCCATTTTTGCGCTGACAGAAATATCAGTATTCCTGACGTATCTGTCAATCCTTGCGACATGGAGCGCCGTACAATAAATACGGCGCATCCATGTTGTCGGAAAGAGGGTGCACTGAAAAGTGTTGCAACAAACTTTTTACTACAGCGATGCAACACTTTTCAAAAATGAGGTACTAAATCTGGTCGAAAATGGAGAGGCACATGTGATCGTAGGGACTAGTGCTGTTGTACCGAAGAGTTTGTTTTCGATTCGCATTGAACACTCACGAGGGAGCATGCATCAACCAATTAGAGCTATATGGAAGATTTTGCTTTTGGTTCACAGTGAGCGCTTTCATGAGCAGTGTCTTGCCAATCAAAAGCAACTTTATGTTTGCTTTTTCATATATCTGCAACATTGGTTTTTAGGAACTTGGTAGGAAATGTCTCTTTTTTGTTTTTTTAAATCTGCAATAAATTTACAGTACTTAATAGTAATAGCATCCTACTCCAGACTAACTTCGTGCACGAGCTGCCTTAATGAAAGTCAAGCCTGCTGCTAAGTGGAAATCATTTTCGTTCTCTCATAGAGCAGCATTCACTGGGACTTTTTTGCTGTCGTTTGTCACTTTGTTATTCTTGATCGTGACTTTCCTGTCATTAATGTTTTCTTTGTATTCTGGAGGAAAGCTTGCGAGCCTAAATGGATATGAAGTAAAACTTTATATCTGTCATATCAGTGTTTGTTTTAATATACCGTGCAGTAATACCAGCATTTTAAATAGTTTTCGAAACTGTACACTTATTGTGCATTGGAATGGGATTTGTGTTTATAAATATTGTAGCCCCTATAAAGAAGGAGAAATATTCCATTCATGTGCAAAACGTGTGGGTTACAGGCCCCAGGGTGTTAGATGTACATTACAGAAGAGGCACCAGTGGAAACTGGCTTTGAACCAGATTCTGCACATGGGTTTGGCACCGGTGCTACAGAAGGGGCTCTGTGGGCAATGGAATGTGCCAGCAGACTTATTCCACCAGTGTTCTGAAGAAATTCCCTTCAATTGCATATGCACATTCCCCATGCAAATGAGGGAATCTTTCTTGGCAGCCATTCTGTATGTATCAACAGACTGCGGCCATGAAAACAAGTACACTTTTACAGAGCCATGCTACAGGTGCCGATCGCTCTCAGGAAGCATGGTACAAGCGCTGAAACCCAGCCTGGATGAATGAATGAGTGGTTTATAAAATGCGCTGCAACTCTGAGGAGTGTCCCATCACTAGAGGAAGGAGCCCATGGTACACACCCAGTAACCAAGACCCTTCTGCCCCACAGAGAGAGCAAAGTTGTGAGTTTTCTACGCCATGTGGTTTCAAGGAGAATCTGACGCAATTCATGTGGGAGCTCATTCGATGCTTTGGCACCTCGAAAACAGATGGCTTTACCGCTCCATTAGACACGCTTAAAGTGAGGGATTGACAGAAGCGAAGCAAAGGCAGAACGCAATGCACTAGATTGGAGGTACTGGACACATTTCTTCCCCAGGTAGCCAGGGCTGGGTAGATATACTGCCCTGTGAACCAAAATCAGGGCTTTAAATAGGATCTCTTTCCAGAGGGGCTTTCAAGGTCAACGAGATCGAAGAACACCTAGGCAAATGCAGGAGGAGCCTGGCCGTCACATTTTGGACCACCTGCAGGCAGTTACCCAGAGCCTCCGCAACTCCTAAGTAGAGAGTGTTAACGAAGTCCGAGCGGGAGGTGATCAGCGCATGAATCACAACTCTCATTGACACTAAAGTGAAGTAGGGAAGGAATCTATTCAGAGTGCGGAACATGGGCTCACCAACACAGAGATCTGCGGCTGCATGGATAGAACGGTGTCCAGCTTCACCCCTAAGATTTTAACCACCAAAGATGGAGGTGGCAAGGCATACAACATGGGGACCAAAGATCTTCCCACCAGTTTGACATGTGATCCAAATGGAATATGTTCTGCCTTCTCCCCATTGAATTGGAGTTGGCTACCTTACATCCATTCAAAATGGCTCATATGCAGTCTGTAATAGATGCTGAAATTGAGGTATGGGAACCATCAAAGGCAAAGAGCAACTGGGTATTGTTGGCATATGAAATGATTTTACTCCCAAAAGGCTTAACTCCATAGCCCAAAGGGGACATTAAAACATTAAATAGGGTAGGGGTTAACAAGCTGCCCTGTGGGACCCCTTAGGTGACTACCTTGACCTCAGAAGAAAAAAGGGGCGAGCCAAACCGATTGACCCCTAGAGTCCAGGAAGGATTTACATCAGTCGCACAGAATACCACCCACAGCCATAGTGGACAAATGGATGTAGTGTCGGACACTGTCGAAAGCCGCAGATAGATCAAGAAAAATCAGGGCCGCATTTTCCCCGAATCTAACAACCATTTAATATGGTCAGAAATTTCCAGTACTGCCGATTCCTTATTGTGACAGGAGTGAAAGTCAGACTGACTAGGGTGTAATAGCTTGCCTTGCTCAAGATAATCATAAAGCTGGACATTGACCAGTTTTCCCAGCATTTTAGTGAAGGCTGGAAGAAGAGAAATAAACCTGTATTGCCAAAGATATTGGGGTCCAGTGCGGTCTTCTTGAGCACAAGGACCACTATAGCCAGTTTCTAAATGGCAGGTATAAGCCATGAGGTGAGGGAATGGTTGAAAATTGGGTTAAGCACAGTATTGATGGCATTTGCTGCTGCAGCTAACAAGTTGGGGCTGGCATCCAGAGGAGAGCTAAAGGGATGGTGGAAGGTGCACAGCATAAATTATAACTTGCAAAATTTCTTAAGTGTCTCTCAAAAGTTGAGGGTGCTGCCTGGGTGGCGTCGCTTGTCGTCGGCGACCTATAGTAGATATACACAAAGTTGTGCTTCCAATGGATATTAGAAGCATCCCCTGGCGCTCCACTCATTCATCTCCTGACATTTCAGGATTCCATATTAATCACAATTGTTTGAATTCATGAGTTTCTTTTATTCATATTGTATTTCTTTTCATGATTTATATTCAATTCAATTATTCTTCATATAAACCAACATATGATAGTCCAATGCATTTCGGGCATTAGTGCCCTTCATCGGGGACCAAAGGCTCGGTGCTGGCACTAGGATCGAGGCGTAGGCGCAGCTAACTGAGGCCTAAGAATAATTGAATTGAATATAAATCATGAAAAGAAATACAATATGAATAAAAGAAACTCATGAACTCAAACAATTGTGATTAATATGGAATCCTGAAATGTCAGGAGATGAATGAGTGGAGCGCCAGGGGATGCTTCTAATATCCATTGGAAGCACAACTTTGTGTATATCCAGAGGAGAGCCCCATGGCTTGCCTAGATTGTTCCTGATCAAGCGGAGAGGATTTGTCCCCTTCGGTTCTGATCTTCTTCAGTAGCTTGAAGAATAAAGGAGCTAGTTTCAGTTCATATACAGTGCAACCCACTTGGCGACACAGTAAAGCTCTAAGTCGGGAATCAAGTTAAACCTATATTTATTACAAGTTTATAGTCAGCGTATCATAAATCAATCTCAGAAACATTTCGTAACAATACAACATTATTAACGGGCTTCCAGCTCTATGAACAAAATTAATTCTCAATAATGAGTAGCCAATGAGAACTTCTAAAATCATAGTACAGAGAATAAAAAAAAACACAACATAATAAGAAGATTGAAAAGTTCGGTCTTTCTGTCTATGAAGCATGAAGATGTCTAAATCTTTAATAAATTATACTATAAATGCTAAACTAGGCTTTGGTTTGATCTTTATAAAAAGGAGAAATGTGTCAGCATGAAACTTCAGTAGAAGTTTTAGAAAAAACACAGAAATATAAGGTACAGCAGTCTAAACCTCTCCTCTCCTAAGTCTCAGCATAACGTGTGCCCTGTACAGACACGAACACTGCCTAGTTATACTCGCGAAGACCATACTAAAAATATTGGCATGCTCCCAATGGTGCATCGAAATTCCTTCTCCTTAGATGTAGGTTCCTAATACATGTCTATAATTCTTTTTCGTTTGATCCGTATATCTCCAAACAACCTTGATTTAGGTCTCCATTCCACACAGACACTAAGCCTGCCTTCTGGTCGCTTTTTTTTTTCTTTCACCTTTGACCCTCTTCTCGATTGCTTATCAATTTTACACATAGGAGCCTTCTTTCGATCTTCTAGGCCATCGTACCAGATCTCTAGAAAGGGAATGTAAATGTTGATCCGTATTTGTAATGCGCAGACTACTCACCCTTACGGGTCTCAAGGCGCTGGGGGCCGTTGTACAAATTAAAGGCCAGATGTAGGTGGCCCAATACCGGTCGGTAACGGCCGAAATGATCGAATTTCGGCCGTTACCGACCGGTATTGGGCATTTGGGATGTAGGTGGCCTAAACTGCAAATTCGGTAATTTACCGATTCGGTATTTTAAGGAATCCGTAAATTACCGATTCCTTAAAATACCGAATCGGTAAATTACCGAATTTGCAATGTAGGGAGCACTCAAATGAGTATTTTTCACATTTTAGGATTCGTTATTTACTACCAACTATAAGTTGGTGGTAAATAAGGAATACCTTTGAAAATGCAAATCTGTGCATTTTCAACAGTGCCATGTGGCAGGCATGTATGTGTGCCACATCTGCACACAAGCACGATTCAGGGGTGCAACAGGGTGTCAAAGTGACACCCTGGCACCCTTGAATGTGTCCCCCATTTTACTGAATCAGTATTTACCGATTCAGTAATTGCCATTCATTCCTATGGGCCTCCAGGCCCATAGGAATGAATGGCAATTACCGAATCGGTAAATACCGATTCGGTAAATACCGAATCTTACAGATTCAGTAATTTTTACTGATTTATTTTCTACATAGCATTTACCAATACTAAAATACCGAATCAGTAAAATTCGGTATTTTAGAATCAGTAAATGTACTTTACCTACATCTGGCCCTTGGTGAGTAATTTATTGCCTAGAATCACAGAGTGCTGAGATGAGCTGCCGCCGGAGCCGGGGATTGAACTGTGATTCCTGTGCTCCAAAGTCAGCTGCCCTGGCCCCTGCACCACACCTCCACTAATGAAGAAAAATACTACGGCCAAGAGAATACTCACATCCAAGGTGAAGCATCATGAAACCCAAATACTTAAGACCTTTAGTCAAGCTAACTAATAAAACTTCAACACATGTTACACTGCATGCTAATACACAAACAATTACATTATAAGTGAATGCAGTTCTCATGTATACATAGTCTATTACACAGTAAGGCACAACATTTTCTTACAAATACATTATCACTTGTTTTTACCAAAGCAAAACATTAGCAACATATATATATATATATATATATATATTCACTGAAAAAACCATAGGTTATAGACCATATATAGTTAGGAATTCGCATTTACAAAACCTTATTTTACTCACACAAAACCATTGAAATTCCATATATAGTTAGTTGCACTAACTATATATCGCGCACCCGCAATCCACTGCTGATGATGTCACATATTACATCATTCATGACATGGTCAGTGACATCACTGATGACATCTCAAATGACATCACTGATGACATCACTGATGACAACATCCAGTGACTGTATGTTTCTGTAAAGTTAAAATATGTCTTACATATTGAAGAATGAGTGGATGTATAAGTGTCTGGATGAAGGATTTAGTAGGTGCATGACTGACTGTATGAATGAGTGATTAAATGTGTCTCACTGAGTGCATGGGTTAGTGACTAAACTGTCTTAATTTGTGCATCATTATGTCTGTTGTTCTGTAAACTGTTGCATGTGTTGATAAGTAGCTATATGAGTAACTATATGGGTTATTGATTGGTTGCCCAAGTATTTGTATGGGAGACTGAGTGTGTGTGTGGGTGGCAGGGAGGTGTATGACTCTGTGCATAGATGTGTGAGCAGTTGATTCACTAGATGTATGGTTTCAAAAGTGCATGTGGAAACAGCTGTATGGGCGGTTGACTGTGTGCATGAGTGTATTGGTGAGTGAATGGATATCTCAGTGCTACATGTCAAAGTAAGTACATATGTAAAACACAGTACATGTGAGAGTTGACCTATATAAATAACTGTGCATAAGAGCCAGTGAATGTGTGAGTGGCTGTATGGATCATTGTGAACTTGTATCAGGGATTGTATAAGAGAGTAAATATGTGTTAGTATATGTTTGAATAAGTAAAGTTTGTATAACTGTATAGTTGAGGAAATGGAGGTGTGATTGATTCTTTGCATGACTGACTAGGTGTGTGAGTAACTCCATGGATGAGTGACAGTCTGTGAGTGTCTGTTTACACTGATTGTATCTAAGGTTATATTAGAGTCTGAAGAGGTTCATCGTATTATCATATGAATGATATCATCAGTGATGTGATCAGTAATGTCAAATGAGATGTCATCAGTGATGTCATCAGTGATGTCATTTGAGATGTCATCAGTGATGTCATTTGAGATGTCATCAGTGATGTCATCAGTGATGTCACTGACCATGTCATGAATTATGTAATATGTGACATCATCAGCAGTGGATTGCGGGTGCGCGATATATAGTTAGTGCAACTAACTATATATGGAATTTCAATGGTTTTGTGTGAGTAAAATAAGGTTTTGTAAATGCGAATTCCTAACTATATATGGTCTATAACCTATGGTTTTTTCAGTGAATTTTCAAGGTTTTGTAAATGCTAATTCCTAACTATATATGGTCTATAACCTATGGTTTTTTCAGTGAATTTTCAAGGTTTTGTAAATGCTAATTCCTAACTATATATGGTCTATAGCCTATGGTTTTTTCAGTGAATATATATATATATATATACATACATATATAAACATATATCATCTGTATATCTATATAAATACAAACATAAATGCATGCATACATATACTTATATGCATACAGATGCATGTTATTTACATGAAAGTTGAAAAAACACTAATAAAAGCAAAGCTAAAAAGCCACCTCATTACAAACAGAATGGCTTTAACTTAAACGAGGGCGAGATCTATTGCATTTTCAATGCTTGTTTACTTTGGTTCCATCAAGAAGGCATTCAGATGTGTCACACATTTGCCATAAATTCTGAATGTTAGCACTCTAGTTGCACATTAGATCACTGTAGTAAAGCTACTGCTCACCAGGGACGTCTGCTGCTGGTATTCAAAGTGCATGTTTCAGTCTGCATGTCAGAATTTTTTTAATGAAATAGAAGAGGATTTGAGAAGTCACTCAAAATGATCCCTAATTTTTCTTTCTGAAGCACTAATCATACTTTCTATGGCAAAATTAACCCCCTCATGTTGTTCCTTTTTAAATTGAGTGTTTTCAGACTTACCACTTCATTCCAATCAAGATGGCTTCTGGTGTGCCATACTTTTGTCATAAGTAAGACTGTTAGCGCTCTAGTTGTTCTTTAGAACACTCTGGGACATTCTGTCATTGGGATATACTTGGGCTACATCTGGGTGATATTTGGGCTACATTTGGGCTCTTTTGTCTCTGGTGGCCATTTTGGGAGACTGCATGTCAGAATTTTTTAATGAAATAGAAGAAGATTTGAAAAGTCACTCAAAATGTGCCCTAATTTTTCTTTCTGCAGCACTAATAATACCTTCTATTGCATATTATACCCCCTCATTTTGTTCCTTTTTAAATTAAATGTTTTAAGCGTTACCACTTTATTCCCATCACGATGGCTCCAGGTGTGCTATACCTTTGTAATAAGTAGGACTGTTAGCGCTCTAGTTGTTCTTTAGAACACTCTGGGACATTCTGTCATTGGGCTATACCTGGGCTACATCTGGGTGATATTTGGGCTACATTTGGGCTCTTTTGTCTCTGGTGGCCATTTTGGGAGACTGCATGTCAGAATGTTTTAATGAAATAGAAAAGGATTTGAGAAGTCACTCAAAATGTGCCCTAATTTTTCATTCTGCAGCACTAATCATACTTTCTATGGCAAAATATACCCCCTCATGTTGTTTCTTTTTAAATTAAATGTTTTAAGAGTTACCACTTTATTCCAATCAAGATGGCTTCAGGTGTGCCATACCTTTGTAATAAGTAGGACTGTTAGCTCTCTAGTTGTTCTTTAGAACACTCTGGGACATTCTGTCATTGGGCTATACTTGGGCTACATCTGGGTGATATTTGGGCTACATTTGGGCTCTTTTGTCTCTGGTGGCCATTTTGGGAGACTGCATGTCAGAATGTTTTAATGAAATAGAAAAGGATTTGAGAAGTCACTCAAAATGTGCCCTAATTTTTCATTCTGCAGCACTAATCATACTTTCTATGGCAAAATATACCCCCTCATGTTGTTTCTTTTTAAATTAAATGTTTTAAGAGTTACCACTTTATTCCAATCAAGATGGCTTCAGGTGTGCCATACCTTTGTAATAAGTAGGACTGTTAGCGCTCTAGTTGTTCTTTAGAACACTCTAGGAGGCTGCAGTAAAACACAAAGGAATCAACTGACAGTCTCTGTCCTTGTTGGATGTACATGTTTTACTGAGAATGTCAGACTTCATTTTCACATGACTGAGAAAGATAATGTGAATTTACAGAAAATATGCTTTCAGTTTAGCTTATAGATCCCCTTCCAAACCACTGTGGGAAAATCATGAGATATTAGTTTTCTTTCAAACAATATTCATGATATCACAGCAGATGGTTTTTTCACATGGTAAAATCACCTTAGAACCCACCACAATTCCTAAAACGAGTATGGTACCATCAACAAATGATTTATAATGTAACTAAAGTCCTAAAACCCTCTATTAACTACAATGCTTTTTAATGAGGTGCTATCATGTATATTGGTCCCAAGATGGCTGCCAACACTTCTTGGATGAAGTGCTGACAGCCAATCAGATCAGATGTGTGGCTAGGCTCCGCCCAGATATATATCTTTTTTTGAACCTAAATTACTCAAAATCCACTGGAGCACATATATTGAGACCTAGCAAAGGCACATCGGGCTAACAGTCCCTACAATTTTGCCAAGTTTCGTGCAAATCCATTCAGCCGTTCGAGCTAAAAGTGAGGCCAACCGCCCTATGGAAATTAACATTGGAAAAACGCGTTTTGGGACCCCCCTTTTTTCTCGGCCCCCCCTTGATGAAACCCCCCCAAATTGTCAGGGGCTGCTCAGACACAAAATATTCAATTTTCCTGAAAATTTCAGCCAATTCCGTCCACAAACGCCAAAGTTATTAGACATAGAATTTTCAAAAATCCCATAGAGAAAAAATCCTAACTATATATACCTACTGGCCACCGCCAGTAGGTAATATATATATATATATATATATATATATATATATATGTATATATATATATATGTATTTATGTATATATAAAAATATGACATGATTACAGACACGTGCACTTCATATGTGGCTGTAAGTGCACTTTCTCTTACAGATTTCATGAATACATAAGACCTTCGTATACATATTCGGTGAAATCGATAAGAATGAAGGAGAAGCGAATGTTATGCTGCTCTGTTCCCTAGATTGTTCTTATGAAAGAGGCCTGAACTGGATAAACCTGTTACTCTGTCTATCAGGGCCCACATGGCAGACAGGAGGGAGACTCTCCTGCAGAGCAAGCCGTGATTGCGGAATATCAGACATTTTTGTCTCAAAGAACGTTGCTGGCCCATTGCACAGCTCTTGGGACGGGGCCATTGCCCTATGGCAGGACTCCAGAGAGAGAGAGATGGATTTCCCAATCTGGAAGATGGAGCGGGAGCCTTGCTCAGCGGAATTAACTTTGTTTGCAAAATACAAACAGTGAGTCTGTTTAAGAGAGACATGATAGGCTCCAAGATTGGATTTGTAGTTGGATTTACTGGCAGTTTTGTAGTTCTTTCCAGTTTGTTGCAAGATTTACGTTCTGCAGCCAACAAAGCAGAGAATCAAGGGACCGGGAGTCTGCCCTTTCCTTTCTTCTGCTCTTGTCGGGGAGCAAGCACGTCCGCTGCCTCCGCTAATCAGGAGTTGACCCCACATTTCGGTCGACATCATTGGTCAGAGAGGATCAGACATAGTGTCAGTGTGCCTTGTGAAATGGTACACAAATTGACACCTCATCGCTTGGGCACAGTACAGATGCTGACATTTTCAAATGTACTATGTAATGGCACTTCACTAAACCATGCTGTAGGTACTGATACATTACATGAGCATTCACCTTCCTGACAGTATAGAAACTGACAATGGTGGTCATGGCTCACCGGGGCCGATGTGCATGCGCCACAGGTTCATATATCACAGGTTCACACCCCTCCGTACAAGGATCATGTAAATGGCACCGAGACCTCACAGGGCCAATGTGTAGGCGCTGACGAAGTATCTCAAAGTTCCTGTGCAAAAGGCATTAACACATCTCTGTGAATAAGACATCAGACAAAAAGTATTCCACTAATTAGACATTTTTTATGTTTTGCCCAACTGCCCAGTTCTTGCTCTGCCCCTCCTGCCTCACTTCCATGCAAAATGTGTATACCCATGCATGATGATACTCACTGCTGACTGTTTGCTTTGACAGAAAAGTAGTAATCCTTGACATAATGTCAGCACCTGTGGCATATTCTTGCTTAATGATTGCCCTGGCAAGGCCATATAAGGGCAAATCCTGGCATATTGTGGGCATCCATTCAAATTCTCTACCATTTGCATCCAGTACAGCTGTGGATGGCAGGTTTACACCATTATTTGGTTGACCCAGGTACACAGTTCCATTGCATCTGACTCTGTAAATCTCATCCAAATTTACACATCCATTCAACCATCCAGGAATTCAATAAATCACATATTCAGTAATTTTTCCGTGAGTTTTGCCACAATTGAGCCCGAATAGAGCCATGTGGGGGTGAGACAAGGAGAAATTTTGTTTTGGAAAGGTTTAGTTTGAGATGTCTTAGTCATCCAGGATTGAATATCTGCTAAAATTGAGGTTAAGGGCGTAATGTTTTTGGGGATGATACTTTGTGACAAATAATGGGTTTTGCAAAAACAACAATTGATGGACAGAATGCAGAACAATGTCATACATTCCCCCCAGTACAAAGATCTGGGCCTAAATCCATAGTTTTTTTGCTCACCATGCCATTCCAGTTTGAACCCAGCCATATGCAAATTAGTCTTGGCCCTGTGCCCACTGGGAACATTCCATCTCGAACTGCCAAGCCAGGTCCTCCCCGGACTGGAAACAAGCATCCTAGGACCGGTTTCAGGGTTTCAGCCAGGATAGCTCGATTCCAGTGGCATGGAGAGCACAGGACCCACGTCTGGGCATACCTGTCCCACTCGGGGTGACAAATTCAAAAACAACAATTGATGGACAGAACAATGTCAGAGATCTGGGCCTAAATCCATCGTTTTTCTGCTCACCATGCGATTCCAGTTTAACCCAGCCATATGCAAATCAGTCTTGGCCCTCTGCCCAATGGAACTGTCCAACTCGAACTGCCAGGCAAGGTCCTCCCCGGACTGGAAAGAAGCATCCTAGGACCTGTTTCAGGGTTTCACCCTCATCAGCCAGGATAGCTTGACTCCAGTGGCATGGAGAGCACAGGACCCATGTCTGGGATGGATTCAACCCAGATCTGTGACTGGGGGTGAGTATCTGAAACGTTTCAGCACTCCATCCATCATCTCCTTGTGTTTGTTTTGTTTGCCCTAAGTTGGCAGGGTATGCCCAGACATGGGTCCCATGCTCACTTTGCCACTGGAATCAAGCTAGCTTGGCTGATGAGGGCTGTTATCCCGAAAACGTTCCCAGGATGTTTGTTTCTGGGCCAGGGATTATATGGCTTGGCAGTTCAGACTGGACTGTTCCCGTGAGGCATAGGGTCAAGACTGATTTGCATATAGCTGTGTCTGAACTGGGGTGGCGAAGTGAGCTAAAGAACGATGATGGATTCACCCAGATCTGTGACTGGGGTGAGTGTCTGAAAAGTTTCAGCGCTCCGTCCATCGTCTCATTATGTTTGCTTTGTTCGCCCTAAATACTGGACATTGTCAGCATAGAGATGATAGGGGATGTTGGTGCGGCTAAGGATAGAGCTTAGAAGTCTACAACTTTTATTTAACCACTGCTTGTAAGCATCTTATGCGAGCAGATTAGCATAATCAAAATTTAAATTTCGGTTTAGCACTACTCAGTTTGAATATAAAAAACACATTTAAAACACGTGACCATGGCACAATTCATTTAAAATCATGGGCAGGAAGTAGTCCGAAAAATGTCTAAATGATACAGCTGATGAATGCAGGGTACGGGGGCCCTGGTGAACACCTTGTTTCATAGCCAAGGGGGTTTGATAAGGTGTTGCCTAATTTTATTTAAATCATTCATTTAGAAAATTTCTCAAAAGGGATCGGGGGCTTATTGGCCTGCCCTCTTAGGTGTGGGGGAATGCCCCAATGTTTAATCTGTACACATTGCATTTTGTGTAGGTCAATTAGATTGATTGTCTTCTTGCATTCTGTAAAGGACTTCCTGCCCTTTAAAAAAAATCTCTACTCATTCAGCATTCTCTCTTTCGCATTTACCAGATCTCCCTCCATCCATCGCTGGGGACAACATAGAATTAAACTGAATCAGGCTGTAATTTGGCAGCAGAGTGGACAGACCTCTTTAATCCCCATATTATTTCATACTAGGAGGGGAATTGCAGTAATTTCTGGATTTGGGCAATGTGCTTTTTGGTTCCGTCAGACAGACAGCACATCATCCACAAACAGACTTCTTTTATGTTCTTCTGCCCAAAGTGCACCCTGCTGATGGTACTCTTGGCTCCTATCATTGTTGCTAAAGATTCAGTAGACACAGCAAAAAGTATGA
Source organism: Lissotriton vulgaris (assembly GCF_964263255.1). Lineage (NCBI taxonomy): Eukaryota > Metazoa > Chordata > Amphibia > Caudata > Salamandridae > Lissotriton > Lissotriton vulgaris. Next base: position 1,245,215,795 of record NC_141685.1, read on the forward strand.
AAACCAAGGGTCAGCAGCGCCGTCATGTGCCTCTGAAATTTCCGGTCATCTTAAACCTTGCTGCTGTTTTTTTTTATTATTAGCCAGGATTCACCACTGGTCCTCGCACTATCTTAAGGAATTCCCAGCTCACCCTTCCAAATGCCTTTTTTTGCATCTGAGTACACGAGAAGAGCTGGAATCCCTTTTCTCTTGGTAGTTTTTATTAGATGAACTACTTTCCTAACGTTATCTGAGCCTGGTCTATCCCTTACAAAGCCCACTTTGACAGGCTCTAATAATGAAGGTAAGACCCTTTCTAATCTAGTAAGGACCTTGGTGATAATCCTAATACCTGCATTGAGTAGTGCTGTAAGGCTATATGATAGGCATTGCCCTATCAGTTTTTCCAGCTTTGAGATACCCACAACCATGGCCTCTCTCATTGATGGAGTAATATCATGATTTCCCTTGAATGACGTGAGGGGAGTCATGAGTAGGCCTAGAAGAAAGGGGGTAAAGGCCTAATCGAAGACCATCGATAGCCCATTTGGGCCAGGAGCCTTGTTAGAATGCATAGATTTGATGGCAGTCAGGATCTCCTCTAGAGGTTTATCTAGTTCTGTAAAATGGTTGGGAGCAGGATCCTCTCAAGAAATGTAGCTATTTTGGCCCTGTTTATCTGTCTTGCCCTGCTGTCTATAGTTTTTGGTAGAACACAAAAATAATCATCTCTTGTCTCTCTCTGTTTCAATGTGACCATCAGGAGATTTTAATTTAGCAATATCATTGTTTACTCTTTGGGCTCTCAATTTTCTAGCAAGGAGTTAACCTGCTTTATTGTTTTTTGTTTTTTTTTAAAGTTCAATTCCCCCAGTTGGTGAGCTCTCTCTCATGGGTTCTATTGGTTTTTTGCTTTTGTTAGCATTCTATATTTTCTAACTCCTCTGTAAACTTAGATTCTTATTGATGTTCCTCTCTGCAGCCGTGCAGCCAGAGACATAGCTAGACCTCTGAACGTTGCCTTAAGTGTGTCCCAATGATTACAAAGGGAAATGTCTTCTGGGTCATTATGTGAAAAGTAATCTCTAGTCCTGTGTTAGTTTAGCTTTATTTTCTAGTTGTCTGGCTAGGTTTGGCTAATATTTCCAACTTCTCATTATTTTTGGAATGGGCCCTCTTTTCAAACGTCTCTATTGAGAAGTGGTCCCATAGTGTGTTCTCTTTCATTTTGACATTGTGGAGTAAGCTTGTAGAGATGAATATCCATTCAATTCTGGCATTTTACTTGTTGACATGGGAATAGAAGGAGTCAACTTTCTCTTCTCTGTGGAGCATATGCCTGGCATCCACTAAGCCTTAATCAGTTAATTTAATTTTGATCTGTTTGGACATGGCCTTAGCTGGTTGAGTGTAGAAATCTTCTTTGTTTTTTGAATTCTGAAGTGGAATTTGTCTTCCTTGTAGATACAGGCCCTTGTAAGAAACCCTACTATAGGAAAGTTAATTATTATGTGTTGTGGTTGTGAGACCTCACCATGTAATAATGTTACAATTTCTATCAGGTCCAGTTAGGCTTCTTTACCAAATCCCTTAGCTCAGTCCTCGGTAGCTGTGGCATGGAGCAGGCAGGCTTAATCAAAGTAACTGGTGTAAAGGTTTTAAAAGTACCAAAAAAGTTCCTTGGCATCTTTTGTGAGGATTAAATTTCCTCGATCCATCCATATTTGGAAAGATGGCTAGTTTCAGACGGTTTAAGTCAGGCACAACAGAAAAAGGATTTCTCATCAGATATGTTTTGTCACAGGAATGGTCCTGCCCTTTCTAGTGTCTTTCAGCATTTTGAGTCCTTTGGATCTTGTTGAATATCACAATTAGAGAATGATATTCACCCTCGTGTGCCATTACTCTAACGTGGTTCCTTAAGCTGCAGAAGAACAAGGCATGAAAAAGTCTAAATAATGCACATCCAGCCCCGCATTAACGTGGTATCACCTTGGATGGAGCCCCTGCATTCGCAAAAGAAATACAATAAACTGACTTTGACACGAGGGCCAATGACACAGTGTAGCTGATATAGCACCGCACAAACCTAATGGGCCAAGGTGGAATTCAGCCCATGTAGAGTGGCAAGCTGGTGTGGCATGGAGGAATTAAAGCAGTCTGAGTGAACAGTGCTTTTTACACCCATCAACAAATTGCAAGACCTGGCAATTATCTCAGGGATCCTTGCACGTCACGAGATATGCGGCATCAGACTTTTCCGGTGTTGGGCAGCAATTAAAAAAAGAAGCGTTGAAACAATCACAAAGAGCTAAGGGGGAAAAACAAATATATAGAAATGGCTCCGCGACCACCATAGGCCAATAGAGCCACGTCCAACACCATAAAAAAGAGACAGTTAATGAGCCCAAGAGAACTTCTGCCAACAACAGCTATAGTAGGCCATAACATAAGTACAGCTGGCTAGCTGACACAAAGTGCAACATCAAGGTAGAGCTTTGTTGGAATAATGAGGAAGCCCTGAAATAAACCACCCGAACTAGCCATTGTCCAAAGAACATCTTCCCTCATAGCAGATCAAGATAACTCTGCACTGACAGGGGATTTCCAACCGCCTGATGTAGCCTCAGAGGAAGACTTTAGAACAATTCTACAGAAAATGAAGCACAGCCTTCAATCTACAGACTGCAAAATAGGTGTGCTGTTATCACAGTGAGCTTGCATGAGGGAGAAAATAGATCAATTATTGTTGAGGCTTGATCAAGCCGAACGAATAATATCAGACATTGAGGGCGACCTTTCCCCTCACAATAATAAAATAAACTTTACGAAACAAATGCTGGAATACGTCAGATCCAGAAATGAAGGTTTGGAAGCCAGATTGTGACACAACTATAGAAGAGGGGTCTGTCAGAATCCATAGACACTGGCAACTTTGAAAAGTATGTGGAAACATTACATGGTAATGTGTACAAAATCGTCTCAGAATTCATAGTCAGGAGAGGGCATGTTGGAAGAACAAATGCAAGTATAGTGGATAATCTCTTCTTTATTAAGAGCAAGCCGAGAACGATTGTCTCCCTTCGTAACTTCCAGCAACTGTCCTCAACTCCCCACATATTCTCGAACTATGGCATCCTCTTACTAGGTTACACGTAACCAGTATACTACGTCTTCCCTCTTTACACAACAACCATGAACTACATGCAAATACCTCAGATTCCACAAGGTACAATGCTACATGGAATGGAGAACCACAATGGAACTTCAACATAACAAAAGGTATAAAGGTTACTAAATTATCATACAGAGAACTGGCATATAAAACAAAATTGATCATACAGGGAACTGTCATATAAAACAAAAGATAACACAAAGAAACAAAAGAAAAACTTCAGTCAAACAACACCCACCTATCCTCCTCTTTATTCAGTAAAAATTCACAACATTTAATTATCAAATCTTTTGGGCCTTACAACCTTTGCATGTCACAAGAACACTACCAGGTTGAAGAGAAGACTGGTTCATGGTATCTTTCACTACCTCCTCACTTGAGGGATAGTCAATTGCTTTAGAACTAGTCTCCATTGCTTCTTCCCACGTGCAATTCATGGTCAATGGTGTGTCATTTGTTTCGTGCCTGCTCCAATTTAAGATTCTGTTGCATCTAGCTAATCTACTAAAATGCCACACCTTTTTGTCACTTAAGAGTTCCTTTTTTGTGTAAACATCCTCAACTTGCATGGGTTTTAAAAATTTACTATCTATTTTTTTTGTTTTCACACCCCATTTTACTCTCACCCAGTCTCTAGATTCCGAAATATACATCTTTGTACCCCTTTTACTATCATAGTAGCTTCCATAAGTCTTTTGCATTTCTATTTAATTAGATTTCACCACAGCAGGGGGCCATTTACTTCAAACCTACTTTGTCTTTGGTGAAAGGTTCTCTTTCACTCAGGATCCTAAAAGGACTGTAACCTTTAACAGTGGGCTTTATTCTATATGCCCACCCTGTGCTGTGCAACTCCTTCGTCCACTCGTTCCCAGCCTTAATTGATGCTCGAATACTACCCATCACCACCCTATTAAAGTGCTCAACAATGCCATTCCCAGCAGGATGGAAGACACGGGGTTTCTTACCAATAAACCGATTCCTGCTTAAAAAACCCTCATATTTCTCTGAAGTAAATTGTGGTCAATTATCGCCGAAAATGGACTTAGGAATGAATATCTTCCATTACGAACAATTTCTCCAGGAAAGCAACTACAGCTTTACTTGTCAATGATCACAATGATATACTTGCACTCTCCACTGTCATCTAGAAAGGGACCTAAAATTTCTACCTTAGGTCTTCCCATTGATGGTCCGGATACTTCATCTCCCCCAATGAAGGTCTCAACATTCGTAGACTCTTATCTGAATTCATACATACTTTGCAATTTTACACAAACCTTTCAGTGTCTCTGTCCATACCAGGCCACCAGTACATTGACTTTACTTCAACTTAACTATACCCAGGTGTCCTTCGTGATTGATACTAAGAACTCTAGGTCTTAAAATCTTTGGAACTACCATTCTTTCTCCCCTGAGGACAAAACCTGATTCATCCACAGAAAATTAATCCCTGATCTCCCACAATGCTTTACTTTCCTCAAGCAATTCATTTTTTCTGGGCAATCCCTTAATGATGAAGTTGCTAATCTCCCATAAGGCTGCGTCCTTGCTGTACTCCAAATCCCATTCTTCCTTCAAAATAGACCCTATGTTGCTTCCAACAATAGCCACACTGAAATCTTCCCACTCATCTTTCGTCTCCCCTACAAGAGGTCATGGAGAACGACTCGGATAATGTGCCACTTTGTTTTTTTCCCCTGGTAAATACTCTACATCATATGCGAAATCAAGTAACTTCAATGTCATCTTCGCTATTTTAGACTTGGCCTTAATGAAACCTTCTGATGTAAGTGCTTTTACCAATGGTTTATGATCAGTGCGTAAGATGATTCGTGACCCCTGTATGTACTGTCTGAATTTCTGCATCGCCTAAACTGTAGGTAACATCTCCTTTTCAATAACGGAGAATTTCTTCTCGGATGCAGACAAGGAGCGAGAAGGAAATGCTACTACTGCCTCCTCACCTGAAACATCTATTTGTGTGAGTGTTGCCCCCAGATCCTTCCCACTTGCCACTGTGGTTAAAATACTATGAGCTGTAACATCAAACCCTTTTAAAGGGAGCACAGAACTTAACTCTTGTTTAATTCCTTCAATGCTCTTTTGTAGTACCTTATTCCGAACGAATTCCTGCTTGAATTTCAATAATTGTCTCAATGTGAGTGTTTACGTTGCAAAATTCTGTACAAACTTGGAGTAAAACTCCACTAGTCCTAGAAATACCTACCTTCCTCTTTGGAACTGGGTGCAGGAGCATATTTGATTGCCACAATTACATCATTCTTAGGTGAAATACTATCGCCACCAACTTCACGGCCCAGATATGTGACAGATAGTACTCCAAGCTTGAATTTCTTTAACTCAGAAGTCAACTCTCTCTTGGCAAACCTTCCTAGAACCATTTTTAACCTCAGATTGTGTTCTTCTTTATCATGACCCATCACCAAAATGTTGTCCTGGAAATATGTTATTCCCTTCATACCTCTGAACATTTTGTGCATGAATCGTTGGAATACAGCAGCCGTGGACACTGAACAGCATGGAATGAAATCTGTAACAGCCAAAAAGGGTGATAAACGCAGTGAGATCCCTGCTAGAGGGATGTAATTGGACATGGCGGTAAGCAGAGGGTGTCAATTATGGAAAAAAAAAATTTCACACCTTTAGATTTTGATAATAATTAATCAATTCTGGGCAGTTGAAACTTATCAACAACAATATTCTTATTTAGATCTCTCAGGTCAATGCACAAACGCAATCTGGCATCCAATTTGCGTGCGATGACCAAGGGACGGTAAGATTCATATCACCTCAAATCCACATCAGAACAATGCCTAGAAAGAACAAAGAACATGTCCTCTTGAAAGGAGCTGAAGGTGGTAGGTAAGATGACAACTTACTCTGTTAAATGTACCGGACTCCTAACAATATCACCAAACTAATTGGCCTGCTATAAAGACCTTGCAAACGATTGCTAAAGATAAGTCAATGTTAATTGCAGACTAAAGCAGTGGATTGAGGTAGAAGAATTTTGCATAGCTCTAGCACAGACTGAAACCACAGCGGAATCAATAACACAGGGGAATATCCTAAAAGACACTTCACAACTTGCCCTAATCACGAATTGGGGTTTGCTGCATCTGAAAAGCATTTATTGCGTTCGCAATCGGCCCTTTTGCGAAGGCAAAAATGGTTGATGCATGTGCCCCTATATTTCTACAGGGTGCATGCACTATTTCCCTACCTCTGGATGCATGGCCTTACTCACATGCCACAGCAAGCTGTGGAGAGAGAAGCGGTTGCGCTTGTTCCCTTTATTACTTCCATGTTTCATCTCACACATAGACAAAGCGAAGATTTAGTTCCATTCAACAGATGTCATAGAGACAGTGCAGATCGAATTCATTGGCCTAGAAGAGTCCGGGAATACTAGAATACTGGACAGAAGTATTTACTGAAATAGAGAAACTGATTGGAAATTGTGTGTCCCTGTCTCCATTTTTAGGTGGAGCCTAGGTAGAGCGCATGCGCTGTCGGCAAGACCTGTAGTATTGAGTAAAAGGAGGTAGCTCCCGCCTGCTGCTCAGCATTTTTGAAGTGCAGTGTCGGTCTTCTTTGCTGTATATATCTAACCAGAAGGTGAGAGGAGGGTCCAAGGGAATTTAAAGACCTGCCAAGGTTATTGTCCCCAAAAGCACAAGATGTACAATACATAGAAACCTAGGGGTCTAATAAAAAAATCTATGCGGTATTATCAAATATACTAACTTTCAGGCCTGACTAGTGCCGGACAGTGTGCCCTAGAAAGTCTAGTTTATAGCGGGGAACCCATGCATTAGACCACTCGAGACAGTAGGTGAAACCCAGGAGCCAGAGATGGATTCCCATCAATGTCTTGTAAGTGATCTTATAGTATTATCATGTGGTCATCCAAAGGTTGGGATGGGGTGTCTCCAGGTGATTAAGACTACCTTCAACCCACCTTGGGCCTCCCCCAACCTCAGGTTCCTGCTCGAGGCAACGACGGAGAGAGCGTGGCCTCCCATATCCTGAGATTGGTCCAGGAGAGGTGAGGTTTTATCCCCTGCCATTCTGGGTGAGAAAATATACCACTTGGCATGGAGGAATAGACACGTATATCCTTTCATGATTTATTTTGTTCACGTTTTAGATGGTTTATTTTGTAGCACTTATAAGCAGTAGCAATTAAGTATTAATAGAACAGAGGCCCTGAAGAAGCCTAGGGAATTTTCCCTGTTGGCAGAAACATGTCGGCCCACAAGCAGCTATTTGGTAAAACTGCTCTTTTGCGCTGTTCCTGGTTTTAAACAGGAAGAGGCTTACAGCCATTAAATTATCTTGCTGTCTGTTCTCTATCCTTTTTTATCTTCTTTTCACCACAATTACTTCTTTTTGCACTGCACCTTTTTCCCACTAAGTGATCTCATGCATGGTCCACAAACGATTCGTGGGTTGATCCCAGTCCTATAAGGTGGGTTGAAGGTAGTCTTAATCACCTGGAGACACCCCATCCCAACCTTTGGATGACCACATGATAATACTATAAGATCACTTACAAGACATTGATGGGAATCCATCTCTGGCTCCTGGGTTTCACCTACTGTCTCGAGTGGTCTAATGCATGGGTTCCCCGCTATAAACTAGACTTTCTAGGGCACACTGTCCGGCACTAGTCAGGCCTGAAAGTTAGTATATTTGATAATATCGCATAGATTTTTTTATTAGACCCCTAGGTTTCTATGTATTGTAGGTCTTCTTTGCTGCCCCGTAATTGGTTTAGGCAGCGAATGTCACTTCCGATTTTTTCTCAGTGCAGCACCGACCAACTACAGTTTCTTTACGCTTACACAGCGTAATTGTTATTTGGGGAAGTCCTTTTTGCTTCATGCCTGCCAACCTAAGCCTCCATAGGCTGCAGCAGCAATGCTCCGTCAGTCGCCTGGCCTGCCTTCTCAGTCTTGTACCAACCAAAAGGAGAGAGTAAGGGAATTATCACCGGAGGTGAATGGGGATTACTCCTGTTCCCCTATGTAGGTATGTAGCAAACAAAGAGAGGAATATCACCATACAGACTTAAGAAAATCTTAATGGGATGTATGTTGGCAAAAGGAAAAAATTCTTCCTTTTATAAAACCCCTCACTCACCAACCTAGTGGTGACATGCTTCATCATCTGGGTCCACCCTGATGACCAAATGTCACCAGGGTGTGCTGCAACACCTGAATTACAGTGGAGCTGGTTTGTGTTGGAGTGCAAAAAAATAAGTGTTAAAAATTGTCCTGGTATGAACACAAAGAATACATTTTTTTAGTGAGCAACTGGACAATATTAAAATCAATGTGGAGATACCTTGAGGGTAATTATGACCAAAAGTATCTCTGCAAGTGGTCTGGTCTACATGTTTCAACCTTAAGATGGAAAAGGCGGTCTACACCCCCTAAAAGGCGTACCCAATCCTAGATTCTTGTGAAAACAGCAAAAATAATATTCTGCTTGCAAGTGTGAGCAGCTACCAAAAATCGGTACGCTCAATAAAAGAGAGACCTGTGGAAGGAAAAACAGAGAATATAGAGTAAATATATTGAATTACGTGCCTGTAACAATGTGAAGGTTCTCTCTTGTTCACAAGCAACATGCCAATCCCATTCTGTTCAGCCGTCTATTTAGGCGGGTAATAATCAATAATAAGAATACTAGGTATTACTAGACCTAGCGATCTGGGACCCAATGTGTGGGTGAGGGCCAACAGCTCATACACTTATCAATCAGTGCGTGGAAGTGGCGTATATCCATTATCGTCACTCGTGCCTCCAGACTTTATGTGGCGTGATAGTCCTTTCTTTCAAGACTAAACGTGAGGACGGGTTATAGATTGTGCAATTATACCATGCGTAAGAACGTATACATACATCAACCAACGTACATCAAAACCAATAAACAAGTAACATGTAAGGGTAACTTGGGCCTGTCTTACTCATATTAGATGTCTTTTAGGCATCGGAGGGCAGAGGAGGAAATGTCCTCAACTAGAACATATTCTGCGAGGAGCAAACAGAAAAAAAGGGAGAAAAGGTTTGTGATGGCCGCGTGGATATGCGACGTTCCTGGAACAGAGTTCCTGAATGGGCCATCTATCGAGCTGTAACAAAGTGCGATTAGCTTACTTACAGTTCAATTGTTGAAAGGACGGCAAAATACCTATGGCCGTGCCCGCTGCCCCGCTACGAAGGACTGTATCACCCGCGTCTGTTAAAAGCGGCGTTCAGTTCCGGGGTGGCGTGGCCAAGTAGCGATCACATGACGAGTTGTCATGGTGATCGGTGCTCAACTAAACTACGGTGTGTAGGAGGGGGTAATTCGAGAACGCCTAATTAGGATTCTGTGGAAGAACGAAAAGCGTTCCAAGTTAAATAAATGGGCATTTGAATTACGCTCTATGACTAAGGAGAATTTACATAGTATTTCTGCTATAGAACGAAAAGCGTTCCAAGTTAAATAAAAGGGCATTGGAATTACGCTGTATAACTAAGGAGAAATTACATAGTATTTCTGCTATTAGAAGGGCATCAAAGTATTGTTGTAATGCTCTTTGAAGGAGAAAGGGACATACATCAATTATCTCATACAAATCAGAGAGCATCGTTGTGTATCAGCCCAAATTCAACACAGATATTGAACATGAGAGAATGCTAGGTGACAAGGGCTGGGGCTGTGTTTCTTACATTATATACTACTGGAAAAAAATATATTCCAACAGCAAGGCCCATTAGCATTTGTGCTGCACCAATGTAGTAGGGGCGTCGCCCAGAACTCAGGTGCTAATGCTGGACTGGATGAGTGGCTGGTAATTCAAAAAAAGGGTTATTTCAACACTGAGGCCCAAGGTATATTGTCATTTTATCCGATTTTGTGGGTAGATAGTCTATAAATCCATCGTTGTTCTTTTTCATAGAGACGGTTCTGTAGATTTGGTCCTGCTTCCACTTGCTCAATTACTGTCCATCTCATGTCGTTGGGTGTGTGATGGACGGTTAAGAAATGATCTGTCAATTTGGTTGCATTCCTTTTACAGCGTATGGTGCTGCGGTGTTCACTAATACGTTGTTTCACCTTTCGTGTCGCCATGCCAACATAGAGTTTGTCACAATTACACCTAATGAGATAAATTACATTATTGCTATTGCAGTTCGTATGAGATCGTTGATGCCAGATTTTTCCTTCTTCAAGGTTGATTGTTTTTGTATTCTCAGTCAAGTGGCAGACGCTGCAGTCGCCGCATCGGAAATGTCCTGTGACGCATGGGAGGCCCCATGCCTGCGTTATGATTTGAGCTGTATTGGGTATAGGTTCTTTTGGTCTTGTATTCACCAGAGTATCTTTAAGGCTTTTAGCCCTTTTATAAGAAAAAAGTGGTTTCTCCCATTTGAGGTTGCCAGTATTCAGTATTGCCCAATGTTTGTTGATGCTTCTGCTTGTTTGGTTAGAAATTGCATTGTATGTTGTGACACAGGTGAGCGGAATAGTATCGTTGTTTGGGATTTTTCTCTCGAGTAGGGCTTCCCTGGATTGATTCCTAGCCCTTTTCTGGCATTTGTTGACGATCTTTGGGGGGGTACCCACGTTGTTTAAGTTTGGTGGTGAGGTCTTTTGCTTGACTCTTAAAGTCAGAGAGTTTGGTACAATTTCTACGCAGCCTCAAATACTGGCCATAAGGGAGATTTTCTCTCAGTGGGCGGGGGTGGAAGCTCTCATATCTCGTTTGTTTTTGGCAGTAGGCTTGAAGTGGGTTTTTGTTATCAGGCGTTCATTGCCTTTGTTGATCTATATATCCAGAAAGATCATTTTCTCTTTGTCGATACAGTGGGTGAATCTTAGGTTAGGGTCACATGAGTTGATCCAGACAGTAAACTCATCTAATAGATCCAATGGTCCTTGCCAAATTGCAAAGACATCGTCTATGTACCTCCTCCAAAATTTTATGTGATTGGCATATGGGTTCTGGTTACTCAGGATGTATGCTTGTTCGAAGGCGAACACGTATAACCCGGCCACGCTGGGGGCAAAAACGCTGCCCATTGAAGTACCCCCTGTCTGTAAATAAAGGGATCCCTCAAATTCAAAGCAGTTCCTTTTTAGTGCTAGTGTGGCACATTCTAGTATGAATTTCATTGGAGTTTTGTGAGTCCAAGTGCAATTGTCGAGGTTTTACTTTAGTACATCTATGGTGGCATCTTGGGGTATGCTCGTGTATAGGCTTTCTATATCTAGGCTTAGAAGGGTAGTTTCATCATTCACTTCTATATCTTCAAGTAGTACCAGTAGGCTTTTAGTATCTTGTAGATATGTGGTAGTAGCCTGGACCAATGTTTTAAAAAAATAGTCACAAAATCTTGACAGTGGTTCTAGAAGGGAACCAATCCCTGACACGATTGGCCTGCCAGGTGGGGGAATTTTCCCTTTGTGCATTTTGGGTAGTATGTAGAAGTAAGGTGTTTTTCCTTCTGTTTTACATAGGTAGTCGGCTTCTTGCTTAGATATTCTCCCCGCTACTTCTGCAGTCTCCACTAGTTGTAGGATCTCAGCCCGAAGCTCATCGGTTGGGTCAGAATGTAGGGGTTGGTAATTTCTTCTGTCACTCAGGAGTCTTATGCATTCTGCATCGTATGTTGATTTGTCCATGACTACCAGGCCTCCACCCTTATCTGCCGGTTTTATTACGATGGTATTGTTTCTCTTCTATTCCAATATTGCATTGTTCTCTGCTCTACTGGTATTGTTAAATTGGGTGGTGACTGTCATTGCTTCAATATCATTGTACACTGCTTGTTCAAAGGTGCTAATTTCCACTGGGATGGTGTGGGGCAGTGGTATAAAAGTGGATCCCACCCTGAGTCCAGTTTCATTAGTGACTTCCTCTGTGGAGGTTGCTTCTTGCTTTTCGAAAAAGGCTTTTAGTTTAATTTTCCGAAAGAAAGCAGACAATTCGCAGTGGAGTTTGAATTTGTCGAGGCGAGCTGTGAGGACAAAGCCTAGTCCCTTGTTGAGTACTTTTGTTTCAATCTCTGTAAGTGGTCTGGATGACAGATTCGTGACTAGGTCCTCGCATTGCTCTGGCCTGCTTTGCTCCTGGTGTAGCTGCCCTCTGCGTCGTCCTCCTCCCATTGGACGTTCATTGTTTTTTTCCTTCCTCTTCCGCATCGGCCCCTGGCTAAAAAAGGAGGGCGGAATTGATTTTGTTGATAGGGGTGAGGTTGGAAAGGTGGTTGCCACCCGTAGAAAGGGTATTGTTGTGTGTTGAATGGACCTTGGAAGGGTGGTTGGCTATAGGGTGCCCATTGTTGGTGACCCCTGTAACCCCCTCTCTGTCTCTGTCTGGTATTGCTAGTATTAGACCCCCCACTGCTGTTTGATGTGTTGCTGGAGGCATCTGAATCTTGATCAGATTGGACATGTGCTTTATAATCAGTTTCTGAGTAAGGGTATGCCTTCACAAAGGAAAACCGTTTGGGATCCTTTTGGAATTTATGGACTTTTTGCTGTGTTAAATTGTCCCTGTACTCATTGATTTCTTTGTTTAGGTCATCCAATTTCTTTTTATAACCAGTGATGGTAGCCTTGATTTGGGATTCAGTGACCTGTATCTCTACCAAAATCTTCTCTGATAGGCGTAGTGCAGTTTTCAGTATAAGCAAGATCCAATCATGTGTGCAATGCCATGCAATGAGGGCCCAGTCTTTCCTAAATTCAGGGTCATCAAGGAAGATTCGTGGAGCATTAGTGACCAATAGTCCCTTTGGTGCCATGTTGTTAGTTAGGTATTCTTTTAGTATCGTACCATGTAAGATTGTCCTTATTCTGTTGCGTTTCATTTCTGAGAGTTTTTCCCAGTCTGTAGTTTGGGAGATAGTGTTCGAAATGTTTGCATCTGCAAACAATGTGAGGTTACTCATAATTGTTTCTGCTTCCTCTGTCGAGTAGGACAGGCCTTGGTTTTCAGACATGGCTGATGTAGATGGTTTTCAAGCTGGTAGTTTTGCAATATATAAACTCTCGCAGCTGTGCGCTGCCAGGACATGTACCAACCAAAAGGAGAGAGTAAGGGAATTATCACCAGAGGTGAATAGGGATTAATCCGGTTCCCCTAGATAGGTATGTAGCAAACAAAGAGAGGAGTATCACCATACAGACGTAAGAAAATCTTAATGGGATGTATGTTGGCAAAAGGAAAAAATTCTTCCTTTTATAAAACCCCTCACTCACCAACCTCGCAGAATATGTTCTAGTTGAGGACATTTCCTCCTCTGCCCTCCGATGCCTAAAAGACATCTAATATGAGTAAGACAGGCCCAAGTTACCCTCACATGTTACTTGTTTGTTGGTTTTGATGTACGTTGGTTGATGTATGTATATGTTCTTACGCATGGTATAATTGCACAATCTATAACCCGTCCCCACATTTAGTCTTGAAAGAAAGGACTATCACGCCACATAAAGTCTGGAGGCACGAGTGACGATAATGGATATACGCCACTTCCACGCACTGATTGATAAGTGTATGAGCTGTTGGCCCTCACCCACACATTGGGTCCCAGATCGCTAGGTCTAGTAATACCTAGTATTCTTATTATTGATTATTACCCGCCTAAATAGACGGCTGAACAGAATGGGATTGGCATGTTGCTTGTGAACAAGAGAGAACCTTCACATTGTTACAGGCACGTAATTCATTATATTTACTCTATATTCTCTGTTTTTCCTTCCACAGGTCTCTCTTTTATTGAGCGTACCGATTTTTGGTAGCTGCTCACACTTTCAAGCAGAATATTGGCAGGTTTTATGAGGTTGGCATCCTTGGATTTCACTGCTCTGATAAGTTCACATTTTGCAGAGCGACAGGCAGGGGTGAACCAGGATACTTCGCCTTGTGGAGTGCTTTTTCCCTTACGTCTCCCATCAACTGGGGCGACAGTGAACAATTCTCCCAGAGCTTTAGGTGCTTCGACGAAAAGGAGCGGGACATCCGCAGTACCAGGGCTCATGGCATCAAGCCCCGCTTTGACGTTAGTAATTATGGAATTTGCCAGGAGCATCTTTCCTTCGTCCGTAACAACTTTTCTCCATTTAAGCCTCCTTCCACAGTTTGAGGGGCACACATCGTGCGTTGATTTCCATAAGTGAGGGGGAGGATTTGGCTTCAAACTCCTCCAAGGGGATGACAGTGACAATACTAATTGGTTATGATCACTATCAGTTGTTGTTAAAACCTCCATATCTAGCAAGTGGGCCCAAAGCTTGTGGTTAAGGAGGATATAATCGATCCGAGAAGTGTGGCCAACCCTGTTGTAAGTGGGTGCCCCATTGGGATCAGATTTGGATCTGCCATTAGTTGCCCTTAAGCCAAATTCCATACAAAGGGCATTGAGATCTAAGGCCCCCTGTGACCATTTTTTGATAGGGTTGAGTGTTATGAGGGGGATACCTCTCCTAGTGTCTTCCTCCCAAGTATCTAGGATGTCCTCCCTGGAGAGAGGTTCGAAGGAGCAGTTAAAATCCCCAGCGAGTAGAACTAGAGAGTTAGCATTACACGTTCCAAGTTCTTCCTCTATACATGTCAATGACAACGTGGAGACACCCCCCCTGTCTCCTCTAAGGTAGATGTTAAATATTTCAAAATTTTTCCCCCCGGCCTTTTAACTGATATTCTCTGTAGATCGGGGGATTTTATCGGTAGGTTCCTAATCGAGAGGCCCAGTGAAATACTAACCCAAATTAAAAGACCACCTGATGGGCGCCCTTTGGTGCCAGATGGTTGTAATGCAGGGACAAAGTAGGTAGTATAGCCCATCTTGTAACGGGGTTCTAAACACCAAGTTTCCTGTAGTATTCAAATCCCGAAGGATTCAACCAGGATGTTCCAGTCGGGGATATTAAGGTTGCGAGCAAGACCAGCTACGTTCCAACTCAGGATCCGTAGCGCAGTGTCCGATACAGTGTTCCCAGTAGCCCTTACTCCCAATATTGGAACATTTTCAAGGGGATTGGGCTCGAGGCCCAGGCTCCTAACTGCAGGTGGCGACATAACATCCACTATTAAATTATCCTCTTTGGGATATGACCCCCCCCTGGCTGTGGGTTTGCCTACCGTGGGAACGTGTACAGGGACTGCCTTATCGCTATGAATAGATGCAAGTGTGGGTGACCATGATGGTAAGTTAGACTGGGGCGAGGTAGGTAGTGCATGGGCTTCCTTATGGGTGGCGATGCTCATCAGCCCCATGACGGATTCAGCATCTTGGATTGGATGGTCAGAAGGATGGCTAATGGGAAGGTGGGAAATTGGAGCGTTAGACAGTGACCTATCAGGCCTGTCTGATATAGGCATAGCAGGTCTACACCCAATTAGGCTGCTCTCAGAGATAGAAGGAGCTGTGGATGCTAGAGGCAATTTGGCCTTTGCCTCATAGGCTAAGTTAAGAGGCAGTGGGAGTAAGTCTACCTCTTCTAAGCAGCCGAATGTATTGGCAATTGTTACTCCGTGCCACCTCCCATTAGAACCTTGCCAATCCCCTCTCGACCCTCCACGAGCCGGGTAGCGAGGATGTAACCAGTTGCCCCCATAGTTTGGGGCAGGACGCGGGGGTAAAAGAATGTTAAAGATCTTACAGCAATAGATGATTTATCCTCCCCAGTGTTCCATGAACAGATGTGTTGTGCGGTCTGAGGGTCCTCAAAGGAGACTACAATGCAATCACCTTGGATAGATTTACGTGTGGGTCCTATCCAGGGAACTCTACGCACCATTAGAATTTTGCTTCTCAGATGCCTTGGGATGTACCTGTTAGTGTTCAACCAATAGATAACCTTGTTTTTGAGGGACCAGTAATTTTCTTGGTTAGGACTACCCAGTTCGGGAACACCCACTAGTACTACCACATAGGGACTTGTGTCCGGGGGTAGATCTATATATCCCCCACGGAAATTCTCAGCATAACGTGGGCCCTGCTTGGTAGTTTGATTATACTTGGTGTCGTTCGACCTTTGGGCAACTGCCTCTTTGTGTGATTTAGTTGACTGTTGGGAGGGCTGCAGGGGTGGCTTGACAGGGGGATTAGAGGGTTTCAGTTCAAAGCCCTTTGTGCGTGGCTTAGGCACTGGTTTACTGGGGGGAAGTACAGTTGGCATAGAGATAGGTGTGCTCTCTTTGGCTGTGGCGGGCTCCTTGGTATTTTGGAGACTAAGGCTTGCTAGGGTTAAGATGCTTTTTTCCAACTCTAAAAGGTGGTTTTCAATGCGGGAGAGTCTTAGGTCTAACGGGGTAAGGAGCTTCTTTAAAGAGTTCCAAACTATTTTTAGAAACTCCTCGTCACTTCCCCCAACCTCACTTGGTTGCGCCCCAATATTCGCCTGTGAGATGACGATGTCATCAGTGTCCAGGCTTTGGCGGTTCTCAACAGCGCTTTGGGGGACCGGGCCTTGGACAGCGGATATTGATACTTCTCCCTGTTTAAGTAAGATGTCGTTGGTTGAGCAATGTACCCTGGCAATTTTAGCCTTCTTACGAGAGTAAGCAGACTTTGCATTACGTTTCCTTTTGTGAACTGTGCCCTTAGAGTGGGAGCCCTGGGGATTAACATACTCCTCAATGGGACTGGGAGAGATCGGGATTGGGACTGCAACAGTGTGTGAGGCAGGATCCGGGTCACTAATGTGTAATGGAGAAGTTTGGTCATTTTGCAGATGAGAAAGACATGAGGTCACGGACTTCCCGGGCGATAAGGGTGGGATTTGATGAACATCGGCGTGCGTTGTAATAAGGCGAGGAATTAATGGGTGCACAGGGCTTTTTACTGTTGCTATGTGACCTAGAGAAGATTTCTTAGACATTGCAATGTTTTGGGACAGTCTTCTCGCAGCTTCTAGGTCTAAGGAAACACATTTTTGCATTTTGGTGATTTCGTGATCAATAGCGATGTTTGTTCTTGTGATGAAGTCATCCAGCGTTCCATTAACCATCTTCCCACCCTTCGCGGTTTTACTTCGGCTAGCCCGTGTACACATAGTACTAGGTTAGTTCTGATGAGACTTACTAATAAGATGTATAGTAGGGATGGAAGGTATAATAGTGGGACGACTGAGGGACCAAGGGGATGGGGTCCAGTCCAGGCTCTCCAGACCTCGAACGGCCTCAAACGGCCCGCTCTTTGCCCGGTCTGCGTCCCGCTCGCGTCCCGCGGTATGCGAGAAGGGCGGGGTTAAGTAGGGAGTGTTGGGGGCGGGAAGAGACACCAGCTGCGCTGTGATCTGCAATGCGCTGTGGGTGCTGGGTCTCGCAGTCCCGTCCCGGTCCCCGCAGGCGGAAATCCCTTGATGATTGCTCCTGGAGCGGAGCTCCTCCGGCTTGGCGGCAAACAGCGAACAGGCAAGTGGCAGGCAGGCAACGGCTAAGCAGGCGGCACCTGAGGGGTTTTATAAAAGGAAGAATTGTTTCCTTTTGCCAACATACATCCCATTAAGATTTTCTTAAGTCTGTATGGTGATACTCCTCTCTTTGTTAACTGCCTTCTCAGTCTGCCACGGAGCACGGCGTCCATGCCACCCCCAGCAGCACAGGCTTCAATGGTCTCCAACCCCCAGCAGGATGCTTGCTAACTTTAAAATCCTCTGATCAGCTGATGTCCAAGAGTCCGCAGATACTTTCTTTTTCCTTCCAGTGGTGTGCAGCACTCGCAGGAGGTGGAGGAGGGGGGGGGGGGCAATAGTGGGACGAACACTCAGCAGGCAGGTGCAATGCACACAAACCTCTGCACAACAGGCCCCATGGCAAAGACAGCAGGTATGTCCGCAGCAGCTTCACTCAGCTTACAGTGACTATAAAAAGTGGTGTTGTGTAAAAAATGAACTGCCAAGTTTTCCCTTTCTAAATAGTTGCATCTTAAAGTTCTATTAAACTCCGTTTTCAGTGAATCGGTTGAATTGTTTCTTTTTGCTTGGCACCTGTGACACAGAGAATGTGTATTTCTCTATCTTTCCGGCAGCATCTCCTTACTTAGCTTGTTGTTACTCTTGGCGCTTGTTTAACAGTTAGGGGATGGGACCTCTACTTGTGTTTCTGATTATGGCTGCACTATTTTGTTACTGTATTGTTTACATTCTGTGTTACTGTCCATAGACTTGTGTACCCGCACATACTTATATATCTCTGCACTTGCTTGAGTGACTGTATACACACTTATGCTTCTCATGTTGATCTGCACACAACCTTTTGTTTATGTACACGCACACATCCACATACTCGCTGGGTTGGTAGAGGACAAGTTTGTTTTTATACACCATTATTTCCCCACACACTTGCGCTACAGTGCTTACAGTAATGTGCACAGATGTGTGATATTTATTTTCACTCAATCTCAAGCACATACACTGCTCCCCGCCACCACCCGTGTTTCTGTTTTCTTGTGCACCTTATTTTTTTTTCTGTAACCATGCTTGGGTTGTTATGTACACAAATGTTTTGGGCTATTTTTTGGCTGTTGGTCAGCCTGTTTTACGGACTGCTGGGGCCAGTTTTTTCTGATGATTTCCCTGAGAGTAAAACAAACATTGTCCACAGCAAGCACATATCCATGCAGTTTTCCATACTCTGCAAAACATTTCTACAGAGTTTCAATCCAAGTTTAAAACTGCCCCAATCGAAAACATGGGCCATTTTTTAGGTATTTAATTCACTAACTGGTTCCTTTCTTATTATGGCGCAGAGGTATATTATTCTCTGTCCCAGCTCAACCCTGGTGCACACACTTGTGTATCACCGTGCTACGTAGAGAATAAAACAAACACTAGGTGCAGGCGAAAAGCAAACAAATCCTGACGCAGAGGGAGCAACCCACACAGAAATCCACCCAGGTGACAAATTAGCTTTTTCAAAGAAGGGTGAAAGGGAAGTTTTTGAGCTTTGTGACCTAGTGCTGACTGCGCTTTGATAAGTCAATAGGCAGTCCTGAGAAGTCAGGCCAGCATGGAACCTCCTGCTTTTCCAGTAAATCAGATCACCTCAGCACCTGGATACCCTTCACTGTGCTCTGTGCCACTACACCACTGTACTCTGTGCCGATGCATTCTGTGCCACTGCACTCTCTCCCCTGTAGTCAACTCAATGCCTACTCTGCATCAGCCCACTCTATGCCACTTTAATTTATTCTGCATCACTGCACACCACCCCACTGCATTCTACACCTCTCCTCTCTACTCTGCACCTCTCCTCTCTACCCTGCACAACTCCACAACATCATTCCACACAATTAAGCCCATAAAACACAATCTCACTCTACATATTTTCTTAATAGTTAATGCCATTAAACTACTTTCCACATAATTCCACAGCAGACTATGCCACATATTTCCACTTCACAACTCTATACCACACAACTCCACAACAAACAATTCCAAAATAACCCATCTCTACATCGCACTTCCAACAACCCTGTCAACTGTCCCCACACCCTCACTGCCCCTCTCATCTCTCCCTCACACTACCACTAACTACTCTCCCTTCCACTGTGACCCTCTCATCCCTCCCTCACACTCCGTGTCTCCTCTCTATACTGCCTGCTCACACATACTATCTTCCAGCACTGTGCACTGGTCCCCCTCTCGCCTCCAAACCCCCTGCCCAGGTCCCCTTCCCACTCATACCTCTCTCTCTTTCTCTCGCACACCTCACACTCTCTTCCCACCTCTCTCATGTGGTTCATTTCAGATCTTTGAGCACAGTTTCTTTCCAGTGCCTTTTCAAGATTTCCATGTCGCAAATATAGGCTTCTCGCCCATTCTTTCTCTCTTTCTCACATACTATTTCTGCTCCTCAATCTGGAGTTCATTCACTGCTTCATACACAAACTACCTATCCTTTTTTCTCTTCCTTTTGTATCTATTCTGTGTAGGTCTCATCCCTATCTATTCACATTGCCACATAATTCGTCTACAAAAATATGCCACACAATTTCAACCCACTCAATTCTGCAACTAACAAATCCAATTCAACCCACATAATTCCACTCCACACCACATACATCCACTCCACTCCAAACAAAAATACATACATAAAAGACATTGTCATTTACAAAGCCAGTAGCTCTAACGTTCACAAATGCGAGACCTATTGCATTGCAAATGCTTGTTTGCATTTCTGGACCACATTAAGGAGGCCATCTCCCCTAGTAAGATGTACTGCATTGACACTCATTATGGCCAGCTGTCGAGTGGTGATGAGATAGGGCAATGGTTCCCAAACTTTTTCAACCACGGCTCCCTTGACCCATTGGCCATTTCCCGTGGCTCCCCACTGTTACATTTTCTGGAGGGGGGATGTAAGCCTTGCCTCGGGAGAACTTTCTTTGGTGCACGGCTACCCTGGCTAGGTTTGACGGCTCCCCAGGGAGCCACGGTGCACAGTTTGGGAACCACTGGGTTAAGTCCACAATCCCATATTATCAAGCATTCCCTTAGCGCTGTGAAATCATCGCTTGATTTCACGCGCTATTGCCGATTATCGCCGTCTATCGCTGGTTTTCACATCGCCATTTAGCAAAGCGTTGCTAATACACCGCTAACACGGCAATGTGAATCAGCAATAGACAGCGATAATGGTAAACGCAATAAGCGCAATTTGCAATGTTTATCGCATTACCTTGATAATATGCCCCTAAGTGTTGAACTTGTGTTAACTTGTGAAGATAGACTGTGTAATGTGTGAGTTCTGATTGCTTGTTAATTGTCGAGGGATATTGTTTAACAGCCCCATAACATGTTTTGTTTTTGTTGCACATAAAGTACTGAGCGAAGAGGTGATATGCAACAACTAAATATATGACGATTTTTAAAACAAATGTTGCCTGGCAGATATCTCCCGACCAGTGGGTAAAGACGTGGCACTCAATAGGAATCTCACTGGCATCACTGAGGCTAAATTTGATGTGACTAGTAGCTATTTTGTGAAGAGATGTTAGTTTCTGTGGTTGTTAGATTTCCTGAAGGGCATAAAGCAAGGATAATGTGCACAAGTCCAGACTTCAGAACAAGACATTTGAATTTCACCCCCAATGATGGTGTGTTCTCCCAGACAACCATACTCTAGCTCTCCATTTTCAGCAATACTTTGCGCTCACTATTTGTACAATGCAGAGAAGTGGATGCTTCTGGTAAAAAGTCAAAAGTACGCATAGGTGCATAGGGAGAGAGCATAGGGCCAGTATGCACAGGGCTAAAATGAGTGCAGGAACCTGGTACCTAGGTAGCAAAAACACTATTTAAGGACTACATTGGATGATGGAATGGAGATCCATTCTGCTTTTCTGAAGAAAAAATTGTTAATTTATTAGCTTATTTTGCTTTGAGGGGGAAAGGGTGAGTTAACATGTCCTTCTTTATTTCCAGTGGTGTGTCGCTTCCCTTTGGGAATGTCTGGTGGTCACATTCCCGATGAGGATATCACAGCTTCCAGCCAGTGGTCTGAATCAACAGCAGCCAAATATGGAAGGTGAGCCCACATTAAGATCAGATGCTAGTTCTGTTCATGGCGCATTAGCTGTTGAACAGATGCTGTTTCATATATGAATAGAATGTGCTATGTATGTCAGTGCTTAATTTGTAAAAAAAAGTACCAGTGCTCTCGTCAGGAGGCCACTGCAGGGTGCACCACACATTGGCCTTGTCATGCTGCCCACTCCTTTTCTATTTCAGGCCCACAGACCTATAGGAATGGCTTGAGCGGCACGTGATAGCTATTTTTAATGCATATTGAATAACTGATTACCTGTTGTTGTAGTTGTAGTGACTGATTACCTGTTGTAGTTGTTAGTCAGACAGCGCCACCTTGTGGCAGATGTCACAAGCGCTGGAGTTGAGAATTAAGTGCCGGTGCTGAGCACCGGAAATCACCGGCTCAAATTAGGCACTGTATGTACTTATGATTGTGTATAGGACTGTATTTTTTTCTTTAGTAGCTTTGTTTCTGACATTAAAGCTGTAACCAGAAATATGGTTGTTTTAATAAGGTAGAGGGTGCAAATTGGAAATGCCCCACAGTCATAGGGGAGTCTCCGCACTCGGGCGGAGGCCTCACAGTCACAGGGGAGTCTCCGCCCTTGTGGCAGAAGCCCCAAACTCATGGGGGAGTCTCTGCACTCGAAGCAGAGACCCCACGGTCACAGGGGAGTCTCCGCACTCGGGGGGTGGGGGGAGGCTCCACAGTCATAGGGGAGTGTCCGTCCTCGTGGCAGAGGCCCCAAAATTATAGGGGAGTCTCCACACTTGAGGCAGAGGCCCCACAGTCACAGGGGAGTCTCCGCCCTCGTGGCAGAGGCCTCAAAATCATAGGGGAGTCTCCGGACTCGAGGTAGAGACCCCACTGTCACAGGGGAGTCTCCGCACTCGGGGAAAAGGCCCCGCAGTCATAGGGGAGTCTATGCACTCGGGGGAGAGGCCCCACAGTCATAGGTGAGTCTCCACACTCAGGGCGGAGTCACTACAGTCACAGGGGAGTCTCTGCACTTGGCCCTACAGTCACAAGGAAGTCTCCGCACTCGGGGTGGAGGCCCTACAGTCATAGGGGATTCAGGTCGGAGGCCCCACAGTCACAGGGGAGTCTTCGCACTCGCAGCGGAGGCCCCCACTCGGGGCGGAGGCCGCACAGTCATAGGGGAGTGTTCGCCCTCGTGGCCTAAGCCCCAAAATCATAGGGGAGTCTCGGCACTCGGGGCAGAGGCCCCACAGTATAGGGGAGTCTCCGCCCTCGTGGCAGAGGCCCCAAAATCATAGGGGAGTCTCCGGACTCGAGGTAGAGACCCCACGGTCACAGGAGAGTCTCCACACTCGGGCGGAGGCCCCACAGTCATCGGGGAGTCTATGCACTCGGGCGGAGGCCCCACAGTCATAGAGGAGTCTCAGGGCGGAGGCCCACAGTCACAGGGAAGTCTCCGCACTTGGCCCTACAGTCACAGGGGAGTCTCTGCACTCGGGGCAGAGGCCCCACAGTCATAGGGGATTCAGGTTGGAGGCCCCACAGTCACAGGAGAGTCTTCACACTCAGGGCGGAGACCCCACAATCACAGGGGAGTCTCCGCACTCAGGGCGGTGGCCCCACAATCATAGGGGAGTCTCTGCACTTGGCCCTACAGTCACAGCGGAGTCTCCGCACTCAGGGTGGAGGCCCCACAGCCCAGTGGAGTCTCCGCACTTGGCCCTACAGTCACAGGGGAGTCTCCGCATTTAGGGCGGAAGCTCCACATTCATAGGGGATTTGGGTCAGAGGCTCCACAGTCACAGGGGAGTCTTCGCACTCGGGGCAGAGGCCCCCACTTGGGGCGGAGGCCCCACAGTCGTAGGCGAGTCTCTGTACTCGGGCGGAGGCCCCACAGTCATAAGGGAGTCTTCGCACTCGGGGCAGACCCCCACCAGTCATAGGGGAGTTTCCACACTCGGGTCAGAGGCCCTACAGGTATAGGGGGGTCTCATCACTCGGCCAGAGGCCCCACAGTCATAGGGGAGTCTCTGCACTCGTGGCGGAGGCCCACAGTCACAAGGGGGTCTCCATACTCTGGACGGAGGCCCCACAGTCACAGGGGAGTCTCTGTACTCGGGTGGAGGCCCCCACTCGGGGTGGAGGCCCCACAGTCACATTGAAGTCTCCGCAATGGTGGAGGAGGCCCCACAGTCATAGGGGAGTCTCTGCACTCGGGCGGAGGCCCACAGTCATAAGGGAGTCTCCGCACTCGGGCGGAGGCCCCAAAGTCATAGGGTAGTCTCCACACTCAGGGCAGAGGCACCACGGTCACAGGGGAGTCTCCGCACTCGGGACGGCGGCCACACAGTCATAGGGGAGTCTCCGCACTCGGGCGGAGGCCCCACAGTCAATGGAGGAGTCTCCGCACTCAGGCAGAGGCCCCACAGTCAAATAGAAGTCTCCGCACTCGGCCCCACAGTCACATGGGAGTCTCCGCACTTGGCCCCACAGTCATAGGGGAGTCTCTGCACTCGGGCGGAGGCCCCACAGTCATCGGGGAGTCTATGCACTTGGGCGGAGGCCCCACAGTCATAGAGGAGTCTCCGCACTCAGGGCGGAGGCCCCACAGTCACAGGGGAGTCTCCGCACTTGGCCCTACAGTCACAGGGTAGTCTCTGCACTCGGGGCGGAGGCCCTACAGTCATAGGGGATTCGGGTTGGAGGCCCCACAGTCACAGGGGAGTCTTCACACTCGGGGCGGAGGCCCCACAGTCATAGGGAAGTCTCCGCACTTGGGGCAAAGACCCACAGCCATAGGGGAGTTTCCGCACTCGGGTCAGAGGCCCTACAATTATAGGGGGGTCCCAGCACTCAGGCAGAGGCCCCACAGTCACAGGGTAGTCTCCATACTAGGGGCGGAGGCCCCACATTCATTGGGGATTCTACGCACTCGGGCGGAGGCCCCACAGTCATAGGGGAGTCTCCGCACTCAGGGCGGAGACCCCACAGTCACAGGGGAGACTCCGCACTCAGGGCGGTGGCCCCACAGCCACAGGGGAGTCTCTGCACTTGACCCTACAGTCACAGCAGAGTCTCCGCACTCAGGGTGGAGTCCCCACAGTCCCAGTGGAGTCTCCGCACTTGGCCCTACAGTCACAGGGGAGTCTCCGCACTTGGGGCGGAAGCTCCACAGTCATAGGGGATTTGGGTCAGAGGCTCCACACTCACAGGGGAGTCTTCGCACTCGGGCAGAGGCCCCCACTTGGGGCGGAGGCCACACAGTCGTAGGCGAGTCTCTGCACTCGGGCAGAGGCCCCACAGTCATAAGGGAGTCTCTGCACTCGGGCAGAGGCCCACAGTCATAAGGGAGTCTCTGCACTCGGGCGGAGGCCCCACAGTCATAGGGTAGTCTCCACACTCAGGACAGAGGCCCCACGGTCACAGGGGAGTCTCCGCACTCGGGACGGCGGCCACACAGTCATAGGGGAGTCTCCGCACTCGGGGCGGAGGCCCCACAGTGAATGGAGGATTCTCCGCACTCGGGCGGAGGCCCCACAGTCAAATAGAAGTCTCTGCACTTGGCCCCACAGTCACATGGGAGTCTCCGCACTTGGCCCCACAGTCCTAGGGGAGTCTCTGCACTCGGACGGAGGCCCACAGTCATAGGGGAGTCTCCGCACTCGGGTGGAGGCCCCACAGTCATAGAGGAGTCTCCGCACTTGGACGGAGGCCCCACAGTCATAGGGGTGTCTCTGCACTCAGGGCAGATCCCCCACAGTCATAGAGGAGTTTCCACACTTTGGTCAGAGGCCCCACAGTCAAAGGGGAGTCTCCGCACTCGTGGCGGTGGCCCCACAGTCATAGGGGAGTCTACGCACTCGTGCCGGAGGCCCCACTGTCATAGGGGAGTCCCTGCACTCGAGCGGAGGCCCCACAGTCATAGGAGAGTCTATGCACTTGTGGCGGAGGCCCCACTGTCATAGGGGAGTCTCTGCACTCAGGCGAAGGCCCCACAGTCATAGGGGAGTCTCTGCACTCAGGCGGAGGCCCCACAGTCATAGGGGAGTTTCCACACTTTGGTCAGAGGCCCCACAGTCATAGGGGAGTCTCCGCACTCGTGGCGGTGACCCCACAGTCATAGGGGAGTCTGCGCACTCGTGGCAGAGGCCACACTGTCAGAGGGGAGTCTCTGCACTCGAGGCGAGGCCCCACAGTCATAGGAGAGTCTCCACACTCGTGGCAGAGGTCCCACAGTCATAGGGGAGTCTCCGCACTCGGGGCAGAGGACCCACAGTCATAGGGGAGTCTCCGCACTTGGGTCGAATATCTGCATGAGAATTCTCAAGGTGGAGATTGTACCCTGCGTGTGGAGGCTCCCCTATGACTGCAGGGCCTCTGCCACAAGTGTGGAGGCCATTGTGAATCAGGCCCCATATGAAAAAATGATTTAATCTCTAGGAGCTAAAAACATCTAATTAGACAAAAACTCTGAATATTAAGAACACATCAGAGGCAAATAAACTTTATTTCACTGATTGTGTAGTTTTGGTAGATTATACTTCAAAAGAGCTTTTTAGAGTTAAATCTGAATTTAACACACCTAAAGGTTTGCATCATGCCATTCACCTGTTGTTATGTTATGTTAAATCAATTTATTGAGGGCTTTTTCTAACTCCCAGTGCAGTATCACTTCCTTATGGCAGGCCAACTTAACCCAGGAGAGAAATAACAAATAAGATTATAAAGTCACTAAAATAACCAGATTTTGAGCAAGTTTTTTAAATTGGTCTGATTCTCAGAAGTACGAATAAGTAACAGCACCTTATTTCACAGATCTTGGACAAGGTAAGAAAATGACCACCCACTGCTTTTGGCTGTACGATTCCGGCCTAGGGTTGCCAAGGCAATGTATGAAGATCATAGCTTTCTACCAAGTTGATAGAACCTAACTCTTGTTTGAAGATAGCACAGGCCCTTATCCTAGGGTGTAACAGCAGACCAAGCTCGCTGCTGCGTTCTGCACAATTTGCAGGTGCGACAGAAGTGACTTATTTATGGCTGCGAATAAGCATTGTCATAGTCAAGGACTTGCGATATAGTCATCTGGCACTGCAGGATAATCAGTACTTTTCAAAGTACATGCAGAATGCCATAGCAGGAGCAGCAAACCACCGCAACTTGATAATACCCAGGTTTTTGGCATGCTTTTTGGGAGAAGATGGAGGGTCAGTTTTGTGTGGCCACCAGTAGTCTGACCAGATCCCATTGGCCTTACCAAAGAAGACAATCTCTGTCTTATGCCTATTTAATTGTAGGCAGGTCTGCTTCATCCCTTGGGCCACTAAGCGTAAACAGTCACAAAATCTTGTTCTGCTAGCTTCCAGATTGTGGCTGACGGATACCACCAGCCGGGTGTCTTAAGCATAGGACACTATCTGAAAAACATTATCCCTTACTATCTTTTCCATCTGATCTATATAGTTAGTACAAAAGAATGAGGCTCAATGAGAACCCCTAAGGCACATCACATGGATTAGTAACAGCCTTGGATTTAAAGTGAGGAATAAATGAGTTCTATGTGCCAGAAAGACAGCGAACCACTCAAGAATGTCAACTCATGTAGCCTCTCGATCAGGACTGCAAGAGACACAGTATCAAAGGCTGTGGACAGATCTAAGAGGATTAAGGCGGCAGGTTGTCCCTCCTACATGCTGCTCCTGATCACGTCAGTGATTGCCAACAGGGTGGTCTCTGTACTATGATGTGTCCTAAACCCAGTTTGGGACTTACCCAGTATGTAATTGTTTTCCAGATACTATGAAAGTTGTCTATTAATATTTTTCTTCTGTAATTTTGACGAAAAAAGTGGGAAGCTAGATGGGTCAAAAGTTTGCTAGGATGGAGGGGTCCATGGTTAGTTTCTTAAGTACATGATGCACATTGGCATGCTGTTAAATCCAAGCAGTTTTGAGTGAGAGATTAAATATGTCAACCAAGCAAGGGAAAAACGGCCAGGCATGGAGAGACCACTTGTACAGGTGATGGGTCATCTGGGAGCCCTAAATGAATGGAGAGAATCAGGCGACTTACTTCCTCAACGGTCTTTTCCGAAAACATCCCAAAGCTCAGCGAGTCACTGGTAAGTGCATGGTTAATAGAGGCAGTAGGACATTGTGATTCTGTATGATTTCCGAAATTATCTCAATGTTGATAATTTTATTGTGAATGAAGGAAGATAGCATCTCGAAAAGTTCACCTATGGCTGGAATTGACAACACACAACTCTCAGGCTGCGTGAACTTTTTCAAAATACTAGAAATTGCTTTAGCAGATGACAAGGTCTTCTCAATCTTTTCTGGCAGGAATTTACTACACGCTATATGCAGCTGTTTATGCTGTTTATGATAGACAGTGAGAGAGTCTTTGAAAGTGACGTTATTGTGCCAGGACTTAACGCATCTCTTGTCTGTTTCCAGTCTCCTAAACCCTTGCTTATCTCTTCTTAGGTCTTCTGCTTACCATTTGGCTTGGGAAGTATTAGAAAGGGCTTTCACTGATTCAAAGGGGAACATGTTGTCATAGGCCATGGTCATTGCTGTGTTTTATATATATATATATATATTCACAGAAAAAACCATAGGTTATAGTGGATATATAGTTAGGAATTTGCATTTATAAAACCTTGAAAATTCAATGAAAAAACCATTGGTTTTAGGCCATATATAGTTAGGGATTTGCATTTACAAAACCTTATTTTACTCGCATAAAACCATTGAAATTCCATATATAGTTATAAGCGCTAACTATATATCGCGCACCCGCAATCCACTGCTGATGATGTCACATATTACATCATTCATGACATGGTTAGTGACATCACTGATGACATCACTGATGACATCTCAAATGACATCACTGATGACATCACTGATGACAACATGCAGTGACTGTATGTTTCTGTAAAGTTAAAATATCTCTTACATATTGAAGAATGAGCGGATATATAAGTGTCTGGATGAAGGATTTAGTAGGTGCATGACTGACTGTATGAGTGAGTGATTAAATGTGTCTCACTGAGTGCATGGGTTAGTGACTAAACTGTCTTAATTTGTGCATCATTATGTCTGTTGTTCTGTAAACTGTTGCATGTGTTGATAAGTAGCTATATGAGTAACTATATGGGTTATTGATTGGTTGCCCAAGTATTTGTATGGGATACTGAGTGTGTGTGTAGGTGGCTGGGAGGTGTATGACTCTGTGCATAGATGTGTGAGCAGTTGATTCACTAGATGTATGGTTTCAAAAGTGCATGTGGAAACAGCTGTATGGGCGGTTGACTGTGTGCATGAGTGCATTGGTGAGTGAATGGATATCTCAGTGCTACATGTCAAAGTAAGTACATATGTAAAACACAGTACATGTGAGAGTTGACATATATAAATAACTGTGCATAAGAGCCAGTGAATGTGTGAGTGGCTGTATGGATCATTGTGAACTTGTATCAGGGATTGTATAATAGAGTAAATATGTGTTAGTATATGTATGAATAAGTAAAGTTTGTATAACTGTATAGTTGAGGAAATGGAGGTGTGATTGATTCTTTGCATGACTGACTAGGTGTGTGAGTAACTCCATGGATGAGTGACAGTCTGTGAGTGTCTGTTTACACTGATTGTATCTAAGGTTATATTAGAGTCTGAAGAGGTTCATCGTATTATCACATGAATGATATCATCAGTGATGTTATCAGTCATGTCAAATGAGATGTTTTCAGTGATGTCATCAGTGATGTCATTTGAGATGTCATCAGTGATGTCATCAGTGATGTCACTAACCATGTCATGAATGATGTAATATGTGACATCATCAGCAGTGGATTGCGGGTGCGCGATATATAGTTAGCGCTTATAACTATATATGGAATTTCAATGGTTTTATGCGAGTAAAATAAGGTTTTGTAAATGCAAATCCCTAACTATATATGGCCTAAAACCAATGGTTTTTTCATTGAATTTTCAAGGTTTTATAAATGCAAATTCCTAACTATATATCCACTATAACCTATGGTTTTTTCTGTGAATTTCATTGGTTTTTTAATAGCAAATATGAAAAGCTTTAAAATGTCAAGTACGTGATAGATAAAAACATTTTCGTATTTATGCACGCTGATGTGCTTTGAACGCTGCACCCCCCCCCCTCCCCTCTTTTGTCTTAGTAGTACTGTCTCTTTGCAGATAGTGAACGGTAGTTAACGCAAGCCTTTGCCCCCGTTGTAATCCGTCGTGCCTGCTTGTCTCTCCATTTGATTGATTGTTGTCCAAGCATTTACTGTTTTAGAATTGGTTCTCTTTGGATCATTCTCTATTTACAAACAAGCACAAAGTCGCAATACTCTGTTTAGTCTTTGCAGATAGTGAAAAATCGTGTAAAAAAAATAAAAGTAATCGAGCAAAATCAGTAGGCCACTAATTGGATCTCTTTTTGACCTCGCTAAAATAGAATTATTAGGAACAACGCTTCATGAGAAATACGAAAATAGTGAGATGAACTGAGCTCCACACCATGAGGGCTGCAAGACAGCTCGGCTCCATCACCCATCCCGCACAAAATAACGACAAACCCTATGCAAATATTAAAAATATAGACAACACACCAGCAAAGAAACAGGGTAAAACATTTTATTAAAAAACTATTTACATAACGTTGGTTTATAAGATGATGTCAGTAGTGGACCGATGTGTGAATAGATCGAAAGCAGCACAAGGCTCCAAGATCCGGATGGCAAGCTCCTGGATGTTGGGTGCCATAGTTTAGAGTTCTGAATTTGAGCCTTTTTCAATGCCTGTGCTTTGTTGAATCAAAATGGCGGCTTGACACAAAGCTGACTCAAGCGTTGCTACTGATGCTATGCAGACCAAAACTGGTTTTCAGTTTGTACATTCTTCTAGATTTTTCAATCCAAGTTTGGTTGACTTTGTAGAACGATGGCTTCAAATTTTCAACATACGGTGTGGTGGCGCTGACTGGGAGGGGACGCTTCGCTCCTGCCCCCTCCCCAAGTAAGATTTTCATACGTGAAAGTACGTTAATGGTTTTGGTCCCTGAGATGCTTCGATGTCACTGCCATTCTCAAATAGCATAAGTTCTGGATGTTGGGTGCCATAGTTAAGAGTTCTGAGCAGTGCTTGTAACACTGTCTGAAGCTTATTTCCACCTACTGCAGCTTCACTATTCTCAAAGTAAGTGAGTGTCGTTTGTGGACCTGACTGCATTAGAAAACAATGTGATATGTTAGCTTCCTAAACAGCTTGACGGAGGCCCCTGAGGGGCGGTGTGATGGCCATGGACTCGGAGAAGACGCTTGGCTCCGACACCCTCCCCAAGTCTTATAGCACTGGTGTAGCCTGAGATCGCCCCCGACATAGGCGGCCGGCTCCCGGGGTCCGGCGGAACTTTTTGCCTTTTGATGACTCTTCAATTCTGGACCTTGTCCCACAATCCGTTTGACCTGAAGACAAGCAGTAGTGGGGCGCCCCTTTACCGTTTTAGTTGCCATTCCGCCTGCTTCTGCTACACTGTGCCTCTTCCGCCATTCAGCTGTTTACCGCCCGCTCTTGCGACTACAGCGTCTCGCTCACCATGTAGTTGAGTTGCTCCCGCTCTTGCGGTGCAGCGATAGGCGGCTGCCACAGGACTCTCAAAATGGCGGCCGGCTCTTCGGTTTTGGGCCTGGTCCACTAAAATGGCCCTGGGACACCTTGGAACTCGGACGCTTCCCTGATAGGGCTTGGGTCCCATTCTCGAAAAGCGTCCCCTCAGCCGTGAAGATTCTACAAAAGTCTTGGGGGCCTCCGACTCCCGCAGGCTTCTGGTGGGGAGCGGCTGCCATGATTGCTCGTGGAATGGCCACGACGGAGCTACGAGATGGTAGTGGTCTCATGCTGACGCCAGCTTTAGTCTGAAACATCCAGAAACACTGTAGACTACCAATTCGATCAGTTCCGGTAGCGCCCCAACATGACCCGGAAGAGAAGAACTTGCCCTCCCCTCTTTGACTGATGGTTCTTGTTGCCTGTCCCCTCTGTTGTCATTTAACAGAACTTTTTGGACTGCTGAAAGGGGTTGTGTTCTGAACGCTGGTTGGTGGAGACATTTTGACTATATTCTTGACCTACGTTGTCGCGTAATGCGTTATATGACACGCCGCGTTAGCGCACCCGGAAGTGATCCGAGGCGCGGCGCGCAGCGCGTAACGTAAGCATAACAGGTCATGTGACTTGTTAATAAAACTTTTCATTGGTTCATTTTACTTTTGTTAATTTAATGATGAAAAGCTTGGTCATATGACCTAAAAATTACGCTTTTTATTGTTTTCGAACAATATTTTTTTTTCAAACATATGTTATAATATTCCAGGCTAATGTACTTTCCCGGAAAATTTACAACTGTCTTGCAAGTAAAATATATTCCTTTTTCGAGAAAAAGGGCGTTTCTTCCTTCCATGACGGAGCCGTTGAGTAAAAGAGATTCGGCCTGCTGTCTTAGTCGCCGATACGCCTGATTATCAGATTCTTATCGATCACTTTATGTTGCAGACATGAAAAACACAACTGCCCTTGACCATTTATCTTTACTGCGTTCCTACATATTATACCTTTTATCCGTCATGTAATTGGACTGCTTTATTTCACTTGCCTTTTACTGATTCGAAAACAGTGACTAAAAGTAAAAACTTTACCAATGTAAATACTACTACCGTGTTTTGTTTTAAAAACCTTTATTGTGAAAATGTCAGTATACAAATACGGGCCTATAACCACGTGGGCCGGCCACGGAGCAAACTGAAATCGTATATGATGAGGAGACATTTACACTGTAGAGGAACGTAACGAGCGGGCCATTAGGTTGCAAGAACTAAGGTGTCTAACAGTTGCGGAATCGGTGGACATACATTTTGTAATTAAAATAGGACAGGGCCACTTACAATAACATTTTCTAGATATACATTTGCGGGCAAGGAGTTACGAGTCCCATTTATACCGGCGCCATTTTGGGCGAGGCCGGGCAGGTCCAAGATATAGTCAAAATGTCTCCACCAACCATCGGCCAGACCAGAACCCCTTTCGGCCCTTTATGCTACAAGATGGTGTCTTCCATTCAGAAAATATTGTTGGCAGCATTTTGAAAGGAAACAGAAACAGCCGTTCTCCTAGTGAGTTTCACATTGTTACATTTAGGAAGAATGTTGAAGAGTAGTATGTGGAAAATCTGAAGCCATTTTTCTACAAACTCTCAATCAGACTTGGATGGAAAAAAAAAACATGAAGAATGTACAAACTGAAAACCAATTTTTGTCTGTATGGCATCAACAGTAACGCTTGAGTCAGCTTTGTGTCAAGCCGCCATTTTCATTCAATCAATAGCGTCCCCCTGCACACATTTAGGGACCTGGTCGTGTCTTCAGATGAAACGGATTGTAGGAAAAGAAGCAGAAAGGAAAAGGAAAAAAGTTCCGCCGGACCTCGGGAGCCGGCCGCCCATGTCATGTGCGACCTTTGGCCACACCAGGGCAATAGTGAAGCTGCAGCAGGTGCCAATAAGCTTCAGACAGTCTTACAAGCACTGCTCAGAACTCTCAACTGAGGCACTCAACATCCAGGACTTGCCATTCGGATCTTGGCGCCTTGTGCTGGTTCCGACCTATTCACACATCGGTCCACTACTGACATCACCTCATAAGCCAACGGGGCACCCCACGCCGACTTTCGGCGCAGCATTGTAGGATGGCCACACCAGTGCGGCAACTTGCTGGACACAACATCGGGGCCATCCAGATCTCGGCGCGTTCGACTCACTGTACCGCAACAGTGACCGCAACTCAGCTGGACACGCCGTCTTTCGGCGCAGCATTGTAGGATGGCCACACCAGTGCGGCAATTTGCTGGACACCACCTCGGTGCCTTCCGGATCTCGGCGCGTTCGAGTCACTGTACCGCAACAGTGACCGCAACTCAGCTGGACACGCCGTCTTTCGGCGCAGCATTGTAGGATGGCCACACCAGTGCGGCAATTTGCTGGACACCACCTCGGTGCCATCCGGATCTCGGCGCGTTCGAGTCACTGTACCGCAACAGTGACCGCAACTCAGCTGGACACGCCGTCTTTCGGCGCAGCATTGTAGGATGGCCACACCAGTGCGGCAATTTGCTGGACACCACCTCGGTACCATCCGGATCTCGGCCCGTTGTGCTGCCTTCGGCCTATTCGCACATCGGTCCGCTACTGACGCCGCCTCACGTGCCAACGGATTTTCTACGCTTTTTGTAGCCCTATGCCGCATAACAGGTCATGTGACTTGTTTATAAAACTTTTCATTGGTTCATTTTACTTTTGGTTTCCTAAAGATGGAAGGCTTGGTCATATGACCTAAAAATAACACTTTTCATTGGTTTAGAACATTTTTTTTTCCCAAACGATGAAAGCCCCACCTTGTTTCTGGATCATTCAGACTGAAGCTGGCGTCAGCATGAGAGCACCACCATCTCGTGGCTCCGTCGTGGTCATTCCACGAGCAATCATGGCAGCCGCTCCCCACCGGAAGCCTGCGGGAGTCGGGGGGCCCCCAAGACTTTTGTAGAATCTTCACGGCTGAGGGGACGCTTTTCGAGAATGGAGCCCAAGCCCTAGCAGACAAGCGTCCGAGTTCCAAGGTGTCCCAGGGCCATTTCAGTGGACCAGGCCCAAAACCGAGGAGCCGTCCGCCATTTTGAGAGCCATGTGGCAGCCGCCTATCGCTGCACTGCAAGAGTGGGAGCAACTCAACAACATGGTGAACGAGACGCTGTAGCCGCAAGAGCGGCCGCAACTCAGCTAGATGGCCGCCACCTGGGGAGGCCCATTCACGCCGCCTCCCCCACCCCCGGGCCGCCGCACGCCAATTTTCGGAGCAGCATTGTAGGATACCAAAACCAGTGCGGCAGTTTACTGGACATCACCTGGGTGCCTGTCGTACATGTTGTGTCAGCCATGTGACACTGGACACAGTCCCATCAACATCTCAACGCGTTCTGCTGCCTTGGGACTATTCGCACAACAGACCGCTACTGACGAGGCCTCCCCCCGCACCACCCGGGACGCCCCACGCTGTTTTTCTGTGCTGCATTGTAGGATCCCAAAACCAGTGCGGCACCCAGGCGACATCACCTGGGTGCCGTCCAGAACTCTGCACGTTGTGCTGCCTTGGGACTATTCGCACAAAAGACAGCTTCTAACCATTGTTGCTTTTTGTGTTGAAAAATGTTTAAATGTTTTTAGTTTTTGTTCCGTTCGTTATAGTTAATAGTTAATAAAGTTTTATAATCTTACTTTGTTGGAGTGTTATCTATTTTTTTTAAAACGGGTGAATGGGGCCTTGAATCGGGTTATTGTCATGTGTGGGCTTTGGAAGTGTGCTGCTGCAGGATCGGACATTTCAAACTCAAATGCACGTTCTTTTTCTTACCTTTCCGAAGCATGGAGCGCAATAGCAGGCAGAGAAAGGGTGATGCACGTGTTGAACACTACCTGACCTGGCAAGTTGCTGGCAGTGCCCCCCCGCCCGCTCCTGAAAGAGGGCACACACACACCGCCGCCCCGAGTACTTCACAAATCTTTAAAAGACCATGCGCTTGTTCATGAGGCTTAAATGGTTTATCACCTCTTCTAGAACCCCTGCATCGACCCTCTGACGTTTCCTGGAAAAATTACCATGTAACACAATACCAAACCCTGTCAGCTGAAACCCCCAAGGAATCGTGGGGCATATTATCAAGGGGGTTTATCTCCGCTTTTTTGGCTTTAAAAGCCATGAAAGCGGAGATAAAATTATCTCCCTATTACCAAGCTGTCGCTAACACCAGTTAGTGACGGCTAAAAGGAGATAGCGACCATCTTGGGCCCCGCTTTGCATGTCAGTGATACTTATCACTAATGACATGCAAAGTGGCGTGCCAAGATGTTAGCGACTGGAAACAGTCCCTAACATCGCTATCTTCTATTACCAACTTTTAGAGATATTCGCGCTAAGCGCGAATATCTCCAAAATCTAACACCTGCCCTGAGCAGTTCTTAGCCATGTTATCCAATGGGAGGTGGATAACATGGCTAAGAGCATTTGCTCGATAATACATGAATATCGCTGACTTTTCTGCGATAATAGCAAGGTTTATCTGCGATAAAAATCGCCGATGTGCGGCGATAATTTTTGTCTCTAAACAAGTTAGAGACAAAAATTATCGCTAGTTGTTCGTAATATGCCCCCGGGTTTTTGCTTGCAGAAATCGGGAGGCGGGAGACTAGCACTGAAATCAGTAGTCACACGCCTGAATCTAACACCTGCCCTGAGCAGTTCTTAGCCATGTTATCCAATGGGAGGTGGATAACATGGCTAAGAGCATTTGCTCGATAATACATGAATATCGCTGACTTTTCTGCGATAATAGCAAGGTTTATCTGCGATAAAAATCGCCGATGTGCGGCGATAATTTTTGTCTCTAAACAAGTTAGAGACAAAAATTATCGCTAGTTGTTCGTAATATGCCCCCGGGTTTTTGCTTGCAGAAATCGGGAGGCGGGAGACTAGCACTGAAATCAGTAGTCACACGCCTGAATCGGGAGGGTTGGCATGTCTGAATTCTCTACAGCTGGGGCCATAAACTACATCCGCAGGGGTAGGTGATAGCCTGGGACCAGCCTGGCATCTAAAATGGCTGCCGTGCACGACAAAATTGTGGCATTGGAAAAAAGGCAAGATGGCGCAGCCGCTGGAAGAGATGTATCAACATATATCAGCCTCCTCAGCCACCCTCAGGAAACATAGGGGATTAGGATACGTCTCCCGCACCCCCTTATACCTAGTAATTTAATTAACGAAGCACAAAATGGCGAATTCCCGTTTCGCTACCAGTTTGCGGCCCAGTTCGCGGCCCGTGAAGCGCTTCTACCGTGAAAAATCATTTTTTTTTTCTTTTCCCCACGGGACCCTTTAATAACCCCAACAACATTCCTAGGGGGTCAAGAGGGGGATACCTTGCCCCCTTTCATTAAATTCCCCTTTCGTTTTTCACCTCTTCTTCTCTCTCGATCCTACCGAGAGACAAGATGGCGGCCGCTCCGGACTGTCACGCAGCAAAAAAAAAAAAGCTCACGCACAGCCGCTGGAAGAGATGTATCAACATATATCAGCCTCCTCAGCCACCCTCAGGAAACATAGGGGATTAGGATACGTCTCCCGCACCCCCTTATACCTAGTAATTTAATTAACGAAGCACAAAATGGCGAATTCCCGTTTCGCTACCAGTTTGCGGCCCAGTTCGCGGCCCGTGAAAAATCATTTTTTTTTTTCTTTTCCCCACGGGACCCTTTAATAACCCCAACAACATTCCTAGGGGGTCAAGAGGGGGATACCTTGCCCCCTTTCATTAAATTCCCCTTTCGTTTTTCACCTCTTCTTCTCTCTCGATCCTACCGAGAGACAAGATGGCGGCCGCTCCGGACTGTTTAGAATGTTGACAGACACCGGAGAGCCAATCAGCTTTCTGCGCGCAAAGTTCCGAAACGCGAAAAGTAAGCGGACCGGATCGCTGCCCGGAGCGCTGTTACAGATATATATCTTGATTTAAACGTTAATTTCTCAAAATCCACTGAAGCACATATATTGAGACCTAGCAAAGGCACATCGGGCTAACAGTCCCTACAATTTTGCCAAGTTTCGTGCAAATCCATTCAGCCGTTCGAGCTAAAAGTGAGTCCAACCGCCCTATGGAAAACTCAATGCAAAAAACGCGTTTTGGGACCCCCCTTTTTTCTCAGCCCCCCCTTGACGAAACCCCACCAAATTTTCAGGGGCTGCTCAGAAACAAAATGTGCCATTTTCCTGAAAATTTCAGCCGATTCCGTCCACAAACGCCAAAGTTATTAGACATAGAATTTTCAGAAATCCCATAGGGAATTAATCCTAACTATATATACCTACTGGCGATAGCCAGTAGGTAATATATATATATATATATATATATATATATATATTCAAGCTTCGAAAAAATGTCCTTGTCAGTTTCGCACCAAAGACAAACAGCACTCGCGGGGTCGTAGAAGCAATTGAACACCAAACTTTATTTCAACAGACGCGTTTCGGGAAAACTCCCTTCGTCAGTGTCATAAAGAAAACATTTTGCGGCTCCATTTTTAAAGTGCAAGGGTTGTCGGGAATGACATAAACAACGGACTTAGCCACAAATTTTCATACGGGCGCCATCTTAAAGAGTGTCAATCACTAAACAGTTTACATACTGCTTAAATAATTCGAAAGGGATTAAGTTACGCTATGCAACTAAATAATTCCCAAAACAATAATGTCGCTGCTGATCGGCAATTGCAGCATATTTATGCTGCCACTAGTCCAATTCTAAGTGTGTTTACCCAATCTCAGTCATGTAGCACCAACATAGCGAGATTGTCATTACACAAACATAATATTCATGAATCGTGTACAAATTATTGCAAGATGCTCTTGGGTCTAATCAAACCATATTTTTACATGTTTTATGACCATTCATATACAAATCATGCCGTGGATCGGCAATGGCAACCATCTGGTTGCCTATTTCTAACAATACCCGCTCTTATGTACTACATAGCTCAATTCTCATTGCACCTTAAAATAACACGACATATTGCATTAGTGGTCACCTGTTCATCATTAGTCAATTGCAAATTTGCAGAACAAAGAGAAAGACAATAGAAAAGTCCGCATTGCACTCATCATTAACCAAAACCACAGTTTCCAAGATTCAAACAGTTACATACTTTCTAGCCTACTTTGTGTCTTATCACATTTTTACCCCAATTTCATCCCAAATGTGCAGACAACTCTTCTCCAATGTTAAAACCTCCTGGGGCCTTGGTTTCTAGGTCAACAATATAGCGTGACTCTAGTCTCCTAAGTTTAAGTAGAAGATTGCCCCCCTGATGTGCTCGGGGACATGATCCAGACAGAAATATTGCAAGAGGTCTCTGTTGCTCTGATGTTTTATGGCAAAATGCCGGGCAACAGGGTAAGAGAAATCCTTCTTTGCAATTGCCCTCATATGTTCTAAGATCCGTAATTTTACAGGGTTGATGGTACAGCCCACATATCGGATCTTGCAAGGGCAACTCAAGCAATAGACTGCATATCCTGTATTGCAAGACATGAATTTGGTGAGTTTCTTTCCTCCCTGGATTCCTCGGACCTCATAGGACAGGACGCGTTTGCTAAAGGCACAAGCCTTGCAGCGTCCGCAAGGAAAAAATCCCTTTGCATCTTTGAAGGTACCTTTTAATTTATTTACCGGGTGTAGATGACTATGAACCAGCTGGTCCTTTAAGGACCTGGCTTTCCTGAATGTTATCATAGGGGCCTTAGGGATATCCATTCCAATGATACTGTCTGTTTTTAGGATATGCCAATGTTTTTTTAAGATGGATCTCAATTTGTTAGAATTGGAGGAGTATGGGGTGATCATACAGAACTTTCCTCCCTCCTGTTCGATTCTGAACTTCTTCTCAAAGAGTACATCCCTTGATAAATGGCTAACTCGATTTCGTGCATCCTTAAGAAGGTTAGGTTTGTAACCTCTCTCAATGAATCTTACTGTACAAGCATCCGCCGCTTTTTCAAAATCACTGTTAAGTGAACAGTTGCGGCGAATTCGTAAGAATTCACCGTAAGGGATGCTGTTAACTAACGTTCTTGGATGTCCACTTGAAGCGTGTAAAACGCTGTTGCCAGCAGTTGGCTTTCTGTAGAGAGAAGTGACTATTTTGTCATCTTTTACTTCCACCTTCAAATCAAGATAATTCACAGATACTTTACTAATATCCCCACTAAATCTCAGATTGCAATTGTTATTATTTAGCAGTTTGATATAATCTTTCGCCTCTGCTGTGGAACCGTTCCAAATTAAGAATAAATCGTCTATATATCTGTACCAGACAATGGTCTTTTCTGACCAGATTGCATTTTCCATGGCCCAGGCTACCTGCTCCTCCCACCAGCCCACGAAAAGGTTTGCGTAACTGGGGGCGAAGCAGGAGCCCATTGCCGTACCAGATACTGGTCTGAAGATGTTATCCTGAAATAGAAAGATATTGTTGTACAGACAAAACCCGATCAGTTCCAACAACATTTGATTATGCAGTGCTAGATTTAGTGTGCGTTTTTTCAGAAAGTACTCCACTGCCTCGATTCCCTGTGTATGTTCTATACATGTGTAGAGGCTTGTTATGTCTAAAGTTATAAGACAATAAGCAGAGTCCCATTCAATGTGTTTTATCTTTTCAATGAAGTCTCAAGTGTCTCTTACATAGGATTTCAGGGAAAGTACAAATTCAAAAAGGTAATGGTCCAGAAATTTAGATAAATTTTCAGTCAAACCACCGATTGACGAAATGATTGGTCTTCCGGGGGGATTGTCTCAATTTTTATGCACTTTGGGCAAGTGATAAAATGTGGGAAGAATCGGATCCGATGTTTTTAGAAAGAGATATTCCTCCAGATCCAACATTTGTTTGTCCTGCCATTTCTTTAGTAGTTGATGTAAGTTTGTTTGGCTTTCGATGTAAGTTTTCTTCGTACAAGGCTCATAACACTTAATCTCACTCAGTTGGCGCATAGCCTCCGCTATGTACTGATCCCTGGAGAAGATAACAATGTTACCTTCCTTATCTGAGGGTTTGCAGATAATTGAGGTGTCATCAGCCAGAGTCTTTATTGCTTCTCGTTGTTTCTTAGTCAGATTGAATGACCTTTTCATTGTGTGATCATCCCTTAACGCCACCAGATCCCTGATGACTGTCTCTGAAAAGATGTCGATGGCATCTGTTGCCCCTATTGGGACAAATTTGGATGGCAGTCGAAATCTACTGCTTGGTGAATCCTGTGGGATATCGAGTCTCATCATTCTCTGACTGAGAGTGTTTGCTGTCGTTGGCATACACATGGTGTTTTCTTGTCGAAGATCTTCTAGCAGTTCATACGCTGTTAGATCATTGATGTTTAGAACATCTGTTTCTCTAGAATCCATTCTTAGTAGTCTTGTCTCTTTGGTTGTTGGTTTAACCTTATGATATTTATGTAACTTAATCTTGTGGATGAACC
This sequence comes from Lissotriton vulgaris, assembly GCF_964263255.1. Classification (NCBI taxonomy): domain Eukaryota; kingdom Metazoa; phylum Chordata; class Amphibia; order Caudata; family Salamandridae; genus Lissotriton; species Lissotriton vulgaris. The sequence goes on from NC_141685.1 coordinate 1,245,256,652, forward strand.
TAAACAAGTCAATCCTTGTTTGTGTATACTCCAAGGTGTTGTTTGGGCAAAAGGTGAGTCCCAATTTCAGGACAGATTCCTCGCATGGTGTCAGAGTTCTTGGTGAGAGGTTTACTATGGTGAGTAGATCCTGCCTTTCTACCACCTGCCTCCCCTCTTGCTTCTAGTGACCCTAAAGCTTAGATTTGTTTTCGCTCTTCCTCTTCCAACCACCTCTCCTTGTTTGTCTCCTTGATCGGGTGGCTTGTTCTTCCCGCCCCTCAGCCAATTTTGCCTGATGACTTTTGCCAATTGCCGATCCACGGCGACATTATTGTTTTGGGAATTATTTAGTTGCATAGCGTAACTTAATCCCTTTCGAATTGTTTGAGCAGTATGTAAACTGTTTAGTGATTGACACTCTTTAAGATGGCGCCCGTATGAAAATTTGTGGCTAAGTCCGTTGTTTATGTCATTCCCGACAACCCTTGCACTTTAAAAATGGAGCCGCAAAATGTTTTCTTTAGGACACTGACGAAGGGAGTTTTCCCGAAACGCGTCTGTTGAAATAAAGTTTGGCGTTCAATTGCTTCTACGACCCCGCGAGTGCTGTTTGTCTTTGGTGCAAAACTGACAAGGACATTTTTTCGAAGCTTGAATATTTGCGCAGTACACCGCCGCGCTACAGCACCCGCCCTTGGAGTGACTCGCTAACGGTGTACCTTTGGAGCGGAATGTAATTAAGCGAGTGCACCGCCATTGCCTGACTAAGCTCTGGATCTCTTCAGCCTGAGCGACGATCGGAGCGAGAACGGACGGCAGTACTGCCCGAGTGACGGGGTAAGTCTGCAGTAATTTGTTTACTCCGCTGGATATCTGGCATTTGGCAAGGCGAGGGGCTAAAAGAAGCAAACAAACTAAGATATATGTGATACCCCGGGCTCGAGGCATCACATTTTAAGAAATAGAAGCCAAACGATGTTTAACATTTCTGAACGTAAAGATGCAGCGGGTGGAATGTTTAAGAATAAGAATTCTGATATCAAGAAAGCACCTGAAAAAGTCATAACACCAATTGCCAACACGCTGCATGCGCAATATGCCACGCTCGAAAAACTGTATGAGCGAGAACTACGCAAATGTTGGGAAGGCACTTCTCTCCAAGGATATTTGGAAGTTGAGAGAGTCCTAAGGGGCTTACGCATTTTCACCATTCCGGCGTACGAAAATCCTGACCCCTTACTCCTAGAAGCTTGGGCTGCACATATAGCTTGATCATGTAAGGGGATGTTAGAGATATTGGTACAATTCACATGGAGTGATCGCGATAAAACCATCAAAGAGATAGAAATATTGGAAGCAGAGTTGGCAAAAAACGATGAAAAAGAATCACAAGAACAGTTAAGAGCAGAAATGAAGAAAAGGCTCGCAAAGTACGAATTAAAAATCAAGACACGCAAATAAGAAAAATTCGAAAGAGATGAACGAGGTTATGCCATGGGGAGGGTGTTAACCTTCGCAAAGAAGTACGACCAGACCCGAAAAGACCTGGCTAAAAAAGCGCAAGCACCAAATACAGTAACAAAACCAACAGAAGAAACCTCTGAATCAAGCGTCACGGAGGGTGACAAATCAAATGATGATGCTGCTGGCTCTTCAAACCTGTCGAATAAAACCCCTTTTCAAATGGAGTGCAAAGTCATCAGGCAAAATTGGCTGAGGGGCGGGAAGAACAAGCCCCCCGATCAAGGAGACAAACAAGGAGAGGTGGTTGGAAGAGGAAGAGCGAAAACAAATCTAAGCTCAAGGGCCACCAGAAGCAAGAGGGGAGGCAGGTGGTAGAAAGGCAGGATCTACTCACTATAGTAAACCTCTCACCAAGAACTCTGACACCATGCAAGGAATCTGTCCTGAAATTGGGACTCACCTTTTGCCCAAACAACACCTTGGAGTATACACAAACAAGGATTGACTTGTTTAGGTTCATCCGCAAGATTAAGTTACATAAATATCATAAGGTTAAACCAACAACCAAAGAGACAAGACTACTAAGAATGGATTCTAGAGAAACAGATGTTCTAAACATCAATGATCTAACAGCGTATGAACTGCTAGAAGATCTTCGACAAGAAAACACCATGTCTATGCCAACGACAGCAAACACTCTCAGTCAGAGAATGATGAGACTCGATATCCCACAGGATTCACCAAGCAGTGGATTTCGACTGCCATCCAAATTTGTCCCAATAGGGGCAACAGATGCCATCGACATCTTTTCAGAGACAGTCATCAGGGATCTGGTGGCGTTAAGGGATGATCACACAATGAAAAGGTCATTCAATCTGACTAAGAAACAACGAGAAGCAATAAAGACTCTGGCTGATGACACCTCAATTATCTGCAAACCCTCAGATAAGGGAGGTAACATTGTTATCCTCTCCAGGGATCAGTACATAGCGGAGGTTATGCGCCAACTGAGTGAGATTAAGTGTTATGAGCCTTGTACGAAGAAAACTTACATCGAAAGCCAAACAAACTTACATCAACTACTAAAGAAATGGCAGGACAAACAAATGTTGGATCTGGAGGAATATCTCTTTCTAAAAACATCGGATCCGATTCTTCCCACATTTTATCACTTGCCCAAAGTGCATAAAAATCGAGACAATCCCCCCGGAAGACCAATCATTTCGTCAATCGGTGGTTTGACTGAAAATTTATCTAAATTTCTGGACCATTACCTTTTTGAATTTGTACTTTCCCTGAAATCCTATGTAAGAGACACTTCAGACTTCATTGAAAAGATAAAACACATTGAATGGGACTCTGCTTATTGTCTTATAACTTTAGACATAACAAGCCTCTACACATGTATAGAACATACACAGGGAATCGAGGCAGTGGAGTACTTTCTGAAAAAACGCACACTAAATCTAGCACTGCATAATCAAATGTTGTTGGAACTGATCGGGTTATGTCTGTACAACAATATCTTTCTATTTCAGGATAACATCTTCAGACAAGTATCTGGTACGGCAATGGGCTCCTGCTTCGCCCCCAGTTACGCGAACCTTTTCGTGGGCTGGTGGGAGGAGCAGGTAGCCTGGGCCATGGAAAATGCAATCTGGTCAGAAAAGACCATTGTCTGGTACAGATATATAGACGATTTATTCTTAATTTGGAACGGTTCCACAGCAGAGGCGGAAGATTATATCAAACTGTTAAATAATAACAATTGCAATCTGAGATTTAGTGGGGATATTAGTAAAGTATCTGTGAATTATCTTGATTTGAAGGTGGAAGTAAAAAATGACAAAATAGTCACTTCTCTCTACAGAAAGCCAACTGCAGGCAACAGCGTTTTACACGCTTCAAGTGGACATCCAAGAAGGTTAGTTAACAGCATCCCTTACGGTGAATTCTTACGAATTCGCCGCAACTGTTCACTTAACAGTGATTTTTGAAAAAGCGGCGGACGCTTGTACAGTAAGATTCATTGAGAGAGGTTACAAACCTAACCTTCTTAAGGATGCACAAAATCGAGTTAGCCATTTATCAAGGGATGTACTCTTTGAGAAGAAGATCAGAATCGAACAGGAGGGAGGAAAGTTCCCTATGATCACCCCATACTCCTCCAATTCTAACAAATTGAGATCCATCTTACAAAAACATTGGCATATCCTAAAAACAGACAGTATAATTGGAATGGATATCCCTAAGGCCCCTATGATAACATTCAGGAAAGCCAGGTCGTTAAAGGACCAGCTGGTTCATAGTCATCTAGACCCGGTAAATAAACTAAAAGGTACCTTCAAAGATGCAAAGGGATTTTTTCCTTGCGGACGCTGCAAGGCTTGTGTTTTTAGCAAACGCGTCCTGTCCTATGAGGTCCGAGGAATCCAGGGAGGAAAGAAACTCACCAAATTCATGTCTTGCAATACAGGATATGCAGTCTATTGCTTGAGTTGCCCTTGCAAGATCCGATATGTGGGCAGTACCATCAACCCTGTAAAATTACGGATCTTAGAACATATGAGGGCAATTGCAAAGAAGGATTTCTCTTACCCTGTTGCCCGGCATTTTGCCATAAAACATCAGAGCAACAGAGACCTCTTGCAATATTTCTGTCTGGATCATGTCCCCGAGCACATCAGGGGGGGCAATCGTCTACTTAAACTTAGGAGACTAGAGTCACGCTATATTGTTGACCTAGAAACCAAGGCCCCAGGAGGTTTTAACATTGGAGAAGAGTTGTCTGCACATTTGGGATGAAATTGGGGTAAAAATGTGATAAGACACAAAGTAGGCTAGAAAGTATGTAACTGTTTGAATCTTGGAAACGGTGGTTTTGGTTAATGATGAGTGCAATGCGGACTTTTCTACTTTCTTTCTCTTTGTTCTGCAAATTTGCAATTGACTAATGATGAACAGGTGACCACTAATGCAATGTGTCGTGTTATTTTAAGGTGAAATGAGAATTGAGCTATGTAGTACATAAGAGCGGGTCTTGTTAGAAATAGGCAACCAGATGGTTGCCATTGCCGATCCACGGCAGGATTTGTATATGAATGGTCATAAAACATGTAAAAATATGGTTTGATTAGACCCAAGAGCATCTTGCAATAATTTGTACACGATTCATGAATATTCTGTTTGTGTACTGACAATCTCGCTATCTTGGTGCTACATGACTGAGATTGGGTAAACACACTTAGAATTGGACTAGTGGCAGCATAAATATGCTGCAATTGCCGATCCACGGCGACATTATTGTTTTGGGAATTATTTAGTTGCATAGCGTAACTTAATCCCTTTCGAATTGTTTGAACAGTATGTAAACTGTTTAGTGATTGACACTCTTTAAGATTACGCCCATATGAAAATTTGTGGCTAAGTCCGTTGTTTATGTCATTCCCGACAACCCTTGCACTTTAAAAATGGAGCCGCAAAATGTTTTCTTTATGACACTGACGAAGGGAGTTTTCCCGAAACGCGTCTGTTGAAATAAAGTTTGGTGTTCAATTGCTTCTACGACCCCGCGAGTGCTGTTTGTCTTTGGTGCGAAACTGACAAGGACATTTTTTCGAATCTTGAATATTGGCGCGGTACACCGCCGCGCTACAGCACCCGCCCTTGGAGTGACTCGCTAACGGTGTACCTTTGGAGCGGAATATATATATATATATATATATTACCTACTGACGGTTGCCAGTAGGTAGTTATAGTTAAGACCTATTTTCCATAGGAAATCCGCAACATTCTATTTGTAATAACTTTGGCGCCGGTTGCCGAGCCTTCGCAAAATTTTTAAAACTTACGGTCAGCTCCGGTCCGCTCCTTTCCTGAAAGTTTCACTGTGATTCGTCAAGCGGGGCCGAGAAAAAATGGGGGTCCCAAAACGTGTTTTCCCCAATCAATTTCCCATAGGACCTTTAGCTGCAGCTACAGCCCGAACTGCTGAACGGAATCACACCAAATTTGGCAAAGAGGTAGTCATTAGTTCAGACTACCTACTAGGGGGCGTGGCCTGAGGTGATATGCGTGCAAACACGCCCTGTGGCGCGTTTTAAGTTGGGGAATTAATTCCTCTTCAATCCTGAGGTCATGTGGGGGCCAACTAGCCCACCAGGTACCTTCAGTAAGCGCCACGGAGCTGTGTTGCAGAGTGTTGTAAAATGGGGGGTGGCCTCTGAATACCTCTCTGCAACGCAGCTCCCTGGCACATACTGGAGGTACCTGGTGGACTAGTTGGCCCCCAGGGGACCTCAGGAGAGAAGAGGAATTCATTCCCCACCCTAAAACGCACCACAGGGCGTGTTTGCACACATGTCAACTCAGGCCCCGCCCCTTCCTTCACCATTGTGCGAATATTCCTCTAAAATCAGCCGAACTATGAATTCCGATTTACTCACCTGTTATCACGAGAGACCTCAGTGCTGCATCTTTGAGCCCAGTACTGATCCTGAAAAGTAATTCTAACCGTACTTACCAGTAACTTGAATTTCCTTCCATAGGATATCATTGTCTGCTTTTTGCTGAAAAAGTTTTTAAGTGTGGAATTTTGGAACTTTAAAATATTCCTCTAAAATCAGCCGAACTACGAATTCCGATTTACTCACCTGTTATCAGGAGTCACCTCAGTGCTGCATCTTTGAGCCCAGTACTGATCCTGAAAAGTAATTCTAACCGTACTTACCAGTAACTTGAATTTCCTTCCATAGGATATCATTGCCTGCTTTTTGCTGAAAAAGTTTTTAAGTGTGGAATTTTGGAACTTTAAAATATTCCTCTAAAATCAGCCAAACTACGAATTCCGATTCACTCACCTGTTATCAGGAGAGACCTCAGTGCTGCTTCTTTGAGCCCAGTACTGATCCTGAAAAGTAGTTCTAACCGTACTTACCAGTAACTTGTATTTCCTTCCATAGGAATCCATTGTCTGGTTTTCACCAGAAAAGTTTCTAAGTGTCTATTTTCACAAACTAAAAATATTCCTAAAAAATCGTCTGTATGACTCAAACGCATTCTTTCAACTGTTTACAAGAGATGCACCAGTGCTGGATCCAGGATCCACCACTGAGTAAGAAAAAGTAACAATAACACTACTTACCTGCTAAGTGAATTTTCTGCCATAGGGTAACATTGGTGATTCTATGTGATAACATTTCTAAGTGTCAACTTTTAAAATACAATAATATTCCTTAAAAATCACTACTGTAACCAAAACGCTGTTACTCAACTGTTTACAGGAGATTTCCAAGGACTGAATCTAGGATCCAGTGTTGTGGTTAGAAAAGTAATCCATAAAGTAACTAATTGCATTTGACTAGAAATTCACAGTAGGTGGTTGAGACATAATCTCAACCACAGATGCAAATGAGGAGCCCGACCAAAAAAAAAACAAGTAGTTAAATGTAAAGTGCAAACAAGTACCCGAAGATGTCAAGGTGCTGGGGGTCGTCGGGAACATTAAGCGAGCTATTCCCCAGAGTCACATGGTGCTGGGCTGATCTGCCGCTGCCGGGGATTGAACCGTGAGCCTCCAGGTTTCGGAGTCAATCTCCCTGGCCGCTGCGCCACACCTCTTCCAGTAGGTAACCCGTCTCCCAAAATACTCACCATAGAAGAGAGTAAGGTTCTTCAGAAGGGCCTAGGTTTTGTTCCATCACCTAGAGAGGATCAGTTTCGACTCACTCAACTGCGAGCTTCACAAATGTTTTAGGAAATTTAGGCTACACGCCTTCTTTTAGGATAAACATACCCTTGACTCTTAAGACAAAGGGCTATGTAATCATTCCAGGTTCCCCCCACTGCAGGTGGGACACAATGCGATAATGTCGTTTGAGCAGGCAGCGCTTAAATATGTAAAAGAATCCAGCCCAAAACTACCCAATCACAACATGTCCAAACAAGAACTGGCTGCATTAAAATCACTGGTTAACAACCCTTTGATCCCTATCAAACCAGCTGACAAAGGCGGGTCATTGTGATTTTGCCCACCTCAGAGTACAATGAGTGTCTCCAATAATTGGCAGAACATAGATACTATCACCTATTATTCAAGGTCCAGCTGAAAGGCTTTTGACCAAGATTCACTCTTTAGTGGTGGAAGCTGAGTCCCAAGGATGGATAACTAAAAATGAGGCTAAATTCCTGTTTAACGCACAACCTAGAACACCTTACGTCTATGTTCTTCCAAAGATACATAAGGGGGTCCCTCAAATACCTAGCAGGTCCATAGTATTTTGTATCAGCTCTCTCCTGAAACCCCTCTCTAAATTTTGTGACCACTTTCTCTAACCTGTAGTGGCCACAATTCCATGTTTTCTTAAAGACATTAGAGATGTACTGAATCTCATTGAAAAGAGGCACATAGCATCAGTAATATAGACTTACCGGTGACCTTTGCTGTGGAGGCTCTCTATACCAACATTCCCCAAGACGCCACTCTTGAAGTAGTGGAAAATATACTGCAGGGAGATACAGAAAGTTGGCAGAGCTTTACCACATGGATTCATTTTCTTAAGCCATACTTATGGTTTACAAAAACCATCACAAATAAGGAACATCCTATCTTCACCTCTGTATTATTATCAATGATGGCAGACTTTCCACTACCACCTACAAAAAAGTCACTGACTTTAACTCAGACAGCTGGGTGGAGAGCAGGTACAGGTCTCCTATACCTAAAGGAGCGTTATGCCAACCCACTCCAGCCAATCCTGGCACTGCTCTCATGCTGCTGAACATTATCAGCAGCATGAGGAAAGCGTCTGGAGTGGTAGAGGGGAGAAGGATAAGGCTCCAAGACTTGCGCTGGGACTTCAGACGAGAAAATTACTGAGGACGCGTGGGTAAGTACATATTTTATTATTTACTTTTTTGACCCACTGACAAGCATTGTGAGGAACTCACACTTCCTTCAGCTTCAAGTTCAGAGCTCTGAATCATGTTATAAATAAAACAATCTTAACCCCTTAAGTGCTCCCGTCGGCCGTTGGCCATCGCGAGCACTACCTGGCTGGTGCTGCGAACGGCCAGCGGCCGAGGCGGCCCGCCCGTTTCTTCGAACGTTCTGCACTGGCAAATACATTCGAAGCAGCTATGAGGGTAACAAGCCATGATTGAGAACTTTGGCATTGAGACTAAAGGCATTTATCACAGTGCCTGTTAGTGGGTTAAAACATCCACTCCTCACCAGCGCTTCTCCACATCTATAAATAACCACCCGCCACTGAAAATTTGTTTTCTCTTGAAAGTGACAGGCTAACGAAATAAGTCTACCAGTGACATGGCTTTGGAGGAGTGAATTAAGGAAATCAACACTGCCCTATCTATATGACTACGAGACACAGTGACTGTTACTGTATTCTTTTGAAAACATTTTTCTGTATCATTGGCGTCTCTGTTGCCAGTTGCAGGTGGTATCTTGCCTGAAGAAGATTCTCTTTATTTTGCTACTGAAATGTAGGTGATATGAATGTTGATACAGAAAAAAGTATGCTAATGCTTATGATGGTACACTCGCATACACAAACGAAATTGCATCGCTATTGTCAAATTTGCGCGTCATGAACTCTCCATCAACCCTAACTTGAAAATACGTGATCAAGCAGGCTTTGCAACCCAGGCCTGTGGTAACTGATTGACAGGCCACAGGTGGGGTGGCGTCTAGCCGGCAGACAAAGGCCCGAACAGGAAACTCAGATCCATCCTCCAGATAAGTGCAGAGATACCACAATGGTCCACATGGCTAGAGGGGTGTGCGCATTCCCAACACATCATAAAGTCAGATACCTCATGGAGTTAGGAACATGCAGCCAATCAGGACACAACTCACACAGTACATGCAGTGATCACGTGCCCCTCATGTCGGACATATGGACACACTACCCATTGTGTCCATGGAAGGTCGAGGCCCCCCTGAATTTGTTATCAGGGACCTTTTATTTATGACTCCACAGACAAGGCCTGCATTCCTTTACCAATTCAGGATCACCGGATGTACTTTTATTGCTCCCAAAAACGTTATAAAAATTGATCTGATTGTACTTTGAGACACTCCTCAGACCTGTTTCTGTAAGCTGTACTTACGGCCACAGTGTTGAATTAAACCAAATGTTTTTGTTTTGCCAAACACCTCTTGTCTTTTGTTTTTTCAAGGTAAATTAGTAGGTTAGTGCATTGACCACTGGAGATCTTGATTTTTTTCCATCAGGTAAGGTGGCATGGTGCAGTTCACTGCCTTGAAGATGGAGCTTCAGCTCTTGAATGTGATGCTGCTGGACATTGGGAGCTCTTGGAGTTTGTGGAAGTGGCATCTCTCTACATTCCTATTCCTTTGATTACTTGTGCAGCTGCTTGGATGCTGCTATTGATGAATATCAAATGTGTGTTGGGAACACCTTTCTTTTGCATCATGCAAGAAAGAAAGTGGCCATTCTTGAATAGCTGCTATCAAGTCGATTTTACTGACGTAGTCCTGGACTCTGTGAAGCAGGAAGATTTGGTCCTGAACTGGCTGTCTTGTCTACGTTTTTCTTGAAGCTGAAGCAGTGCAAACCTACTTAATTCTGGTTTCCCTCGGTTAGGACTAATGAGCATGAACTGGCGTAGGCCTTGACAGCTGCAAGACATGAAACAACACACCTGTCCCCTGCACATTTCTAAAAAGGGCAGTGTGAACACTTAATCCCCAATGAGAGAAATGTGAACATCAACAAAATATTTACTTTCAGTACCTGACATCATAGTATAGGTGAAGCATGTTAGAAACGTCATTGGAAAGCCTGTGGAAAACTTCTCAAACTTTTTACTATGTTTCTCTTTGAATATTTATATTGAATAAATAGTTGCACTCAGAATGACAATACAAAAATCACAACCCACGCAATTATTAAAGGTCAACAAGGGATCTTGCGGACTGCCGTCTCTCTGTGGTTAGATAGGTGTCAATGATGATATCCACAACAACTAGGGACAATATGCTGATATACAAAATTCAGTCTTAAGATTAATGCTCTTATGCTGTGACTCTTGCACCTACTATAGACCAGCGTTACAAAGTTGAAGAGGAGGGATATAGACTCTTCTGCAAGCGTACCTGCTACTGGGTTAGGGCTGCCGACTACTAGAGTGAATCAGCAGGTGTGATAGAGAATGAAAGAATCTCAATAAATGTACTCCATGTTTCCACGTATGTGGACATTGATCTTGTATTTTACCTTCTCAGAGGCAGCTAGTCTGGCAATCGCTCCAGACCGTTGAGGTATTGAAGGTGGGTACCTGTGATTTCATTTACGTAGTATGCATATATTGGCCACTTCCAGTGATGAGTCCAAACACCTATTGCAGGAGATGCTTAACCCATCAATACCATCCGTATCATGTAGCAAGGATAGGTCAGTGGAGGGTTGTATGCTACAAGTGTCATGGAGTTCATTTTTTCCCAGTTCTAGTCCAAATAATGTGCAAGCCCTGTGCAGGACCATAGGATATGTGCCAGATCTCCACCTGGCTGACCACATCACCAAAAGGCCAGGGACGGGAGCAAGCCAGCTTTATGAAGTCTGTCTGGAATCATGTACGACTGCTGAAGTAACTCAGCTTAGGTCTTGTTTCCCTCAGGCATCTGTCAGGGTTATTTAAGAAGAGCGCCCATTTTCGTTCAGTATGCCGTCTCTCTGTAGAGGCTGAACGAAGACACTGAAGGTGTGAGTGCCTGGGCTTGGAGAAGATCTCTTCCATGATTAAATTATAGAGCCTGGAGATTAGTGTCTTGTATACTCCACACTTAACAAGTTACTCCTGTATAGTAGAGGATTTTAAATCTTACAGCGCATTGCCCAATTTTTTGTCAAGTTTTTTAGTTGCATGCATCTCCATTGTTAATTTTCTCCAATGGTGTACTCTTCTTGCAGGGTTGCATAGGACTTTATCGTTCTAAGATCCATTACATGTTGCATGAGGTATTGTATGTATGCCTTTAGAGGACCCTTCTTTCCAATGAAAGACTGAGTTTTCAATATACAGCACTGCATTATACCAGACAGAGGCACCCATATGTAGCAATCCATTTTATTTGAAAGAGTGGTGTATGCCCTTCCGGATATATACTACGCATTGCAAGAACAGATTGTGTGGATCTCTGGTTCATGCTACCCCCTGTAGAAGAAACCTGCATTAGATGCACTATTTTGGAGATGACATCCGAATAGGACCCACTCATGTGATTCTACTTCAGAATGGAAATAGTAAGTTAATGGTGAAAGTTGGAGCCCAACAGAGTAATTCTCAATATTGGGAAGCCCCAGGCTGCTAGATGAATTGTCTGCATACAGTTTAGACATTTGGAGTCTGGGCCCACTGTTCCCCCAGAATCAGTCTTTGAGTATGGCATCTATGGATCTAATCAATAATTGAGGGGCGATTATCAGTAGCATACCAAGGACATAATTGAACCTGGGGACCACTGTCATTTGATGTTTTGGACCTTCCCCCAAAGGATGATGCAGATATTTCCATTTTAAAATCAGTGCTGAGACATTATCAGGCACCATGCGTTTTAGGTTAGCACTATCTAATATACCAAGATATTTCATCTTGCAGGCAAACCCTTTGAACAGATTCTCTTCCAGGGTGTCCACCGTCATGGTTTTGGACATGGGCACGGCCTTGCATTTTGTCTAATTTATTTTGTATCCGGAAAAGATAGAGAATGATTGTATTATGGACATAAGTTCCAGAATGGAGGATCCTGGTGAGGGGGGGAGTCAGCAGAATATCATTTGCATACACCTCGATTTTTATGTCTCCAGCCACTGTTTGGAACCCTTTATTTTGGATTCTGTTCTTACAGCTAAAGCAGGTGGCCCAGGTGCAATCAATTCAAACACAGTTTTGTTTCCTATAGTCTTGTGCCCAGATGACCCTTTCAGTGCTTTACTACTGTAGAGTGGGCTGTGCAGTTAATGTGTTTACTCACTGTTTGGCAGAGCTAGGAGACAGAGTTATGGAATGGTGGTGTGTGGATACAAGCAGCGGCACAGATGCGGAGCAGCACTTTTGCCTCCAGGGCTTTCATAGGCTCATGGTGAGGCGACATTTTATTTGTCCTTCAGGGGGGTCGGCCAGTTTTGTTATAGAGAAAACCTCAGCCTGAGACATAAGACACAAACCAGGGGTGTGGAATTCAATAAAATATCTACTTGTCCAAGGGGCAGGTTTCTTCATAAATCTACTTGTCCTGTTACAAAATCCACTTGTCCCTTTGGTGCCATGTAGTGCAGCGACAAATTATGGCAGCAAGCTCATTATATAAGAGCTCTGATATAGCATCTTTGATTATGCCAGGGCTCATACCATAGTAGTGTTTGAATACTTACAATCCCCTTATGTTGCCACGCTTCTGCAGAGCTACATACTGGGGCTGAAGGTAGTGGTACGCAATAGTTTCAGGGTTAGAATGCCCTTTTGAGTCTGTGCAAACCTACTAACTTGCACGTTTTAAGGGTTTCCAACAACTTTTCTCTAATCTTTTCCCATACTAAGAAATGTTAGAAATTTACTCCTGACAATGGCAGACGTAAACCTTCTTCTAGAGTTGGTAAAAAAGTGATTGGAGGGAAAGTGAACTTGAAAACACTCATTCGCACGAACAAATCTACACATGCACATTTGCTCATGCTAAAATGCAGTTCACAAATATTTTCTAGGAGTACTATTTCTTGTTCTAATTATGTAAATTCTTGGGAATTCACGAAAGCCGTATAGCTGCACTTAATGCAAGGACATATACCATGGGTGCACTTATGAGGCTTTCTTTAATAATTGGGCCCCTAATTTGGTCTGGGGTTGACCATGACCTTTTGTGTTTATTTGAATTCTGTCTCTCTCTTTCTGTATTGACTGGCTGTACTGTGAGTGACCGCATTCTGCTTTTTTTACAAGGAGCATATCGGCACAGAAAGTAGTTTTGTTCAGTGCCAGTAACTACTGTGGCAGTGTGTGCTTTTTGAGACCAAAAACAATTTCTGCTTTTGCTAATGTTTTTTATAATGGCCAGGGCCCGGCAGATCACATGCCAACAAGGTTTTACAAAAACCATGCAAAAACAATTCACACATTGACAAAACTAAAAAGCTGACCACCAATGTCAGACCTACTGGCTTTGCCAATGCTTGTTTATTTTTGTTTCCCATAATCTTATTGAAACTGGTTACACTGATTTTCCATTATGAATATGTTTGGGAAATACTAGCATGCATCAACACATGTTACTAAATGATGCTGCTGAGAAATGGTACCTGCAATTGTACAGTAGTTTAGCAAAATGTTTTTTCCCTGCTTTCTTTTTTTTATGAACATATGATTTTGAAAGCAAAGAATCGTCAGTCTTGCTTTCAAGCTTCTGAAAATATTTGCATCAAATAGGGGGCATTCTGGGAGCATTATACGTAGCCTCATATTGCTAAAGTTTGAAAATACGCGTTCACATTTTTATACTGGAACTGCTGTTAGTAGTGCAGTCAGAGCTTACAGCATTTACTTAGAGCGCTCACCCTAATAATAAAAGCTTTCAATTAATGAACCATATATCCAAGTTTAAACAGCATTAACATATGGACACAAATATGACCTTAATTGCAGACAGTGCTGTTCCCTGATCCATAATGTGGTACTGCAAACTGGAAGCCAACGCGTTTGTGTTGCAGGGTGGGCCCACTTGTCCCAAGGACAAAATACACATGAAAACCTGTTGCCCTTGACCCGAAAACAATATGTCCTGAGTGTGGGGCTACAGGAATTCCACATTCCTGACAAAAGGTAGTGTGGAGCGGTTAGTTCCAGAATGATAGGTTGATAATGTTTGAATAGACAATAAACACTTTTTATGATGAATCGTTCCTAGGTCTTCAGAGCTGTCTCTTTCCACTGTACCACAGAAAGTGAAGATTACCTTTCAGTAACATTTTTCACATTGATTTCCTGGGGCATTAGTGATCATGGGAAAACTACTGAAAATCAGCAGATTTTCCAACTGGCCACCTCTCGGTTTCTTTATCTCTTATTAGCCTGGGAGCTGATTAGTAGTCTGACACATCCCGGCTAAGCCATATGTCCTTGGAGCTTTGCTGGTGGAGAAGTCATTCTCTCTTCCAGCGGCAAGTCATCGATGAGGCTAGTGTTGTATGGAAAGGACTGGGCTGATGTGTTCAGTGTCGCAGTTGTCTAAGGTAAGATCTTCTTCCCTGTTCAGAATAGTTGGTGAACAAATTGGCGTTTGCTCCTTGGAGGCTCCTACACTTTGACCCCACTCAGGTGGCTCAGCCTTGGCAGCTGGGGATAAGCAGGGTGGAACTGTGAATATGAAGCACCCCTTACAAAAATGTTTAAACAAATTTAATTTCCTTTTCAACCATCCATCCATCCATTCTCTGTCTCTCTCCTTTCTCTCTTCTTTCTCTCTCTCACCCTCCTCCATGTCTTTCCATTTGTTCTCTTTCCCTCATCTCTATCTTTCCCTCTTCTCACTCGCTCTTTTCTTATGCCCTGCTGTGATTTCTGCAATACATCCCATAGAGGAGAAGAGAATGACCGGAGCAACGCCAGTGTGTATGGGCCTTCAAAAAAGCCTCCAAAGGCTCCAGCCAACGGGGAAGCACCCAATGAGATGAAAAGTCAGTTATGGCCTTAGGGCTGGAGGGCAGAGGCTGGGGGGGCTGGTATCTCATCTTTATTTTATCTTAGCTTACATCATCTTATGCTACGTTATGATATATTATGTGGTATTTATGAAGCACGTGTACTCAAAGGCTTGAACTCTGCTATTAGTACCTTGTACTTCATGTGAACTAAAACTTCACTGGGGTACAATGATGGCGAGTCCCCTTTCTACATAAAAGGTTTACAAAGTGCTGCATTGGCATTTCAATTTTACAAAGTGTCCTTTCCCACACATCACCTTTACCACCCAGTGTTTAAAATGCAGGTCCGTTTCATGCAGTATATTTTAAAAGTACCTTTAAAAGGAGGCACTTTACCATGCAGGTATGTTACTTTTTTCATTGGCATAGTACACACACACACATGTGTCTTTATATTTGCATGTACATAATTATATAATGTAATCTCATGTCATATTAGTTCTTAAAGAAGTGTGGTTGCCAGGGCATGGGGATTTGGCACTGGAGCAGAAGGGCACACATTTAGAACTCAATGAAGAGCCAGGAATTGAGGTGCTTTCAGAATCAAGTGGCTGGATTCTGTGTGGGTAATTTCTGGGGAGGGAGTTCTATGGATCTACCTTGATAGTTAGATAAACAATGCCATGTCTGGCAGGAAACTCTACTGATTAATCAGAAAATGTCCAGCCAGGGCTGTATAGCACAGATGTGTTTGATATAAAGGAGGGGTCTGATATTTCTCTCTTTGTATTGCTTTTTGAAGAGCCGTCTCCCATGAGTCATTTCTGAATGACTTTACTTACGCTTCACAATATTATGCACAATGCGAACAGTATTCACAAAACCAAAAACATTACAGAAATCGCTTCTTTATCTGTGGTTGTGGTGCCTCCTAGGTCACAGTCATTCAATTTGTCTACAGATTTAGCCATTTTATGGTAATAGAATGACAAAGATAGTCCTCCTCCTTCTGGTCAAATATGCATCTTTGTGCTTTAAGAATCAATTGACTTCTTTCAAAACTCTCAAAACATCATCCAATATCATTTTATACCATGTCCCGTCCTTTATTGTATCCAAATATCAGCATAAAAAGCATATCTGCGGTTTGATTCTTAAGTGTATTGGGGTTGTAGTCAACACAATTGGTAAATGTTGCTCTGAAGACATTATCGGTTGTATCACCCCCATCTGGTAGATTTCCGTTGAACATCTTGGAAAGTTTGTCTTTATATGTCAATGGTGTCTTTATATTTGTTTACATTGTTGTTTTCCAAAAGAAAGTGAAAAAGAGACTCTCATTATTAGGACCATCATTCTTCTAATTGCATGTATCTTGATATAACACAATCCTCCCTAAAACAATGTGATCCTCCCACTAACTCTAAAGTAAATATTTGTATGCCCTTGAATGCCTTGAAATGATTTCTTCTTTTTTACCTAAATGCTGACCAATCTGACTATTTTTCCCTCCAACTCTCTCTGATGTGAATA
Source organism: Lissotriton vulgaris (assembly GCF_964263255.1). Lineage (NCBI taxonomy): Eukaryota > Metazoa > Chordata > Amphibia > Caudata > Salamandridae > Lissotriton > Lissotriton vulgaris. The sequence continues at coordinate 1,245,273,310 of NC_141685.1, forward strand.
ACTTTGCCTTTGTTCTCCTTGCTAACCTGTGAATATCTATCCAGGATTTTGCTATGTCGCCATTAGCCCCTGGATGGCTATCTAAATCCAGTGCCTAATGTGTGAACAAAAATATGTAAGTGCATTGACCCCAAGATATTCTGAGGAGCCACGTTCCTACTGTTGGGGTTGCCAAATGGCAAGGCTGCCTGAGCTTTATAACCCCCTCAGACATCTTTTTTTCAATACCCTACACTTGCTGCTTTTATCTGCCTTTACCTCACTGTTGAGTTCTTTTTTAGGTTTTAACCCAGGCAGCTTTAGCTGTTTATTGACAGACTTATAGTTTCCAAAGCATAACATATACTTAGAGTAGGCGTCGGGTCAGTCCCATCTTCATGATTTGATGACCTTGTTGTCATCCCAGGTATCTGCTTTTTATGCAGTGGCTTTCCTCCCTATTCTTGTGCTGCCCTGGAGCATTTCAGTCTCACTACTCTGATTCCATGAGTTGTATCCTTTCACTGCTCACCTAGTGGAACTCTTATTTAGAATTTAGTGCCCATGGGTGTGTTTACAGGTCCTTGTTTACCCTCGTATGAACCAGGGCTCCCTATCCCAAGCACTTCTTCTTTTTTCCCATTTAATTCCCCTGTTCTTTCTGGCTCCCTGTCCCGCTCTCCCTCTCACTTCCTGATTTCAATATATATATATTTTCTTTTGAGAAAGAGCAATTTCCCATCAGTCCACTTGCTTTTTTTTGCATTTGTGCACACATTATTTTTTCTTTATTACTGTTAATATGTCATTCTCACATGTCCCTCCACCATATTAGAATGGTAAATTAAAAATGACTGCTGTGCGTCACTGTGCACATGTGTCACAACGCAATAATGCCACCCACCTATCTTAAATAGAAACCCCGTTGCAAAATTGCTGTCGATATCTCTGCAATCAATGCTCTATAACCTACACTCTATATATCCTGATCCAAGCAGGTCATACTTTAAGAATCCAAGATATCCCTCCTTCCTGCATATGAAGCATATTTCCCTGTTACTATTGATGAACCAGACCTCCCCATTGCTCTTCGCATGTAACACATATGCACATTCCTAAGATTGCTCAATGTTCACATTATTGCTATTTTGTCCTGGAGACTGGGATTTTTTCCATTCTAAGGCTGTTCCTGTTTTTCTTACTTTTTGGTGTGCATAAGGATCCAATCACATTGCACTTGTTTCTGATTAATTTCTTCAAATTCACATGTGGCTGCCAGCACATTCTGAGCAGCTGCAAGGTCATCAATTGATTTATTAAACATTGACATCTGAAATAAAATGTATGTGTCTTGTGCAAGAAAGTTTTTACATTAACTTACTTTTTGTAATATTGACATATGTGTAAGTAATTTCTTTGCTACATCTACACTTGATAGAAGTTTAAATGCGCATGAAACCTCAACCCCAGCTATGTTTACAGGACACAAATGCTTGGTGTTTATCGGGTTTGGTCACGAACCCTGTATTTTGGTCGTGGATTGATGCTTTCCAGTTAATATTCTGCCAGTCCTGTGTTCTCTTCCTTGTCATGCATTGTGCTGTTTGTGATACACTGTTTTATCATAGTCCTGACCGCTCTCTGAGGCACTTCAGTAATTTGTGAGCCCACAGTGGCAAAACTCAAGTTTTATTAACTAGGCAGTATTTCTTTATGACACTGTACCCCATTCACCTACATGAAGTGATGAACCCTGTCTGTTCATATCCATTGTACTAATAGTCCTTGCTTACGAGAAGCAAGACTGGCAGTAAAAGAGGCATAGTTACTGCCAGCCTTGCTTCGCGTAAGCAACGACTATAAGTACAAAGTGTGTGTTCACATACCGCTTGCAGGTTTTTAAAACACATAAATAAAAGGCATTGTCATTTTCAATGTCAATAGCTCAAACTCTTGCAAATGCGAGCACTGTTGCACTGCAAATGCTTGTTGAGCTCTGAGACGGAGGCGGCAGCAGCCATAGGAAGGCAGGGACTCTGATGCCAGGCAGTGCGTTTCAAAAGCAGGAGGGAGTATGAGGAGGCAGCTGCAGCCAAAACAGACCTCAGTCTTTGATTGCACAGCAACTGTGGCAAGATAAGTTCACGGTTTACAGCCCTGTTTACAACAGAGCTATCTAAAACACCAGGACTGGTCTCAAGTGCTCCAGCTTAAAGAAAGAAATAGTGCTAATAAGCTCTGAGTAACAACACATGTAACAGTGGCAGTTTTTGAAAATGGGTGGAGCTTTAAAAGCCCATTTCCTGAATACACCATGTCTCTCGGGGACAGCGCAAACACTGCCTAGGCGAGACCTAAAAAGGCAGTGTATTTGTGATTACGGGTATGGGGCAATAGTAGCTATAATTTCAATCATTATATGCACAGCCACTAAAGAGACTCATCTCTAAGTGTTTTTCCTACAGTGTTAGGACCAATCTGGTTAAACATTAAAATCCCTGTAAAATATCAGAAATATAATGATCCAAGCGCAAAACGAAAAGGCTTTATCAGTGCTCGTTTAGGTTTTCTTTCCATACTCTTTGGTTGTCAGACAGGTACGCTTGGGATTTGTGTGCCTCTAGTTCCGAAAGTTAAACATAAAATTCAATATTGTTTGACATCACAAGGGCTTAATTGGCTGAAAATGGATAATAAATTCAAAGATGTTGTAAACAAGGGGGTTCACAGTGTGTCTTTCCTGGTGCCCCATTAATCCTTATGATGGCTCTGCTTCAAAAGGTTTTTGAGGACCAAAAAACTCACAAGGAAAAATGCCATAAAGCAGTGGGAAATCCCCTATTGCTTCGATTATGAAATTCCAGGTTTATTCTTCTAAAAAGTGCTCGATGTCCAAGACAAATATGACTTCCCTTACAGGATGGCACTGACAGCAGTTTAAATTAATCACCTAGATTAGGAAACAGATAAAACAGCTTGGTTCACTTGCAGTAGACACAGACCATGCCATAGAAGTAGAAACACATTATTACACGTGCCCCTCAGCCATATTGAATAACATGACCACCGAAGCTCGGTTGTGACACACGCCTTAGTCATTGTCAGTGTCGGACTGGCATGTCGGGCAGCCCAGCATTACCAGATGGGGCAGTTTGAAAGAACTAGTGTGTTGTTTTAGTCCTGTCACAGCCTGTGCGACCAAAAATAAAATGGCCCACACAATAGCCCTTTCAAGCTGACCCATGTGGCAGTTCCGGATAGCCCATTATTTTCAGCCCAGATGTGTGTGGAGTCCTCTTTCTATGCGCTCTAACCTATTACGCGTCATGTGACGAGAATACTTTACTGCTGCTTCTTCCGCGTTGTTACGGAGGTGTTATTGGAACATTGTCACCGAACGCTGAATATACAACTCGTCGTGAACTCGAATTGCGACCATAATAACCTATTTGCTGATATCCTTCTCGGAAGTTATGTGCTGTTACATCTTACATCATTCTATATAGGACCTTCCTTACAAGTGGAATTATTGAATTTTATCTGTGGTTCCGCATTCTTTCAAATACAGATCTCTGCAGTAGGTGCACTAGTCCCCTGAGCACTAGACTCTGCTTGAAAGAAGATGCGGCCATCCTTAAAGTTGGGGTGACATCTTGGCATAGAAGCTATTAGAGCACCTTTACAGTCATTCTGAGATTCGAAGAGTCGAGGGACTTCATCTGAGTCTATTGGAGCCGAGCGCAGCTCTTCACACCCGCAGAGAGCAGTAGAGAGCCGGAGAGTCGGAGAAGAGCCTCAGTCACAGCCGAAGCGAGCTGAAGCGAGCATGAACGCAGAAACGCCTAAACGCTGAAACCACTGAAACCGCCATCACCACTGCCGAACCCAGGAGTTTGTAAGCTGCCAGTCGTGTGATACTGGCAGAGTATCCCTGAGAACGGACCCGGGATTGAGCCGGGACTGCAGTGGCGAGGCAAGGCAACTCGGCGATGTGAGGAGAGGCGCTGTGAGGCGCTGTGAGGCGAGGCGCTGTGGGGTGCATCGAACTGCTCTGGGAGCACTCTTCACCTTGCCTTCGGACAGCCTCCCCGCATACGGCACAAGTCAAACAGCAACGGCATACGGTACACGGCCCCCCACCCACGAGCGAGGGAGGGTGAGGGAGAGCCGAGCCGAGGTGGACCTTCGACGGCACTAGGCGGTGAGCGGGTGGAGCACGGCGCTTGGGCTGGGGGTTGGAGCTTTGGAGCTGCGGCGGCTTACAGGCCGAGTCGTCGCACCCCGCCCAGCCTGTTTGTTAAAAACCGCAGTGGCAGAGTGCTCCCTCGATCCTTGCTCGCCAACCGCCCTCCAGGCTTTCAATCGCTGGAGGGAATCCCTGCAAGTCACCTCGAAGGAGCCCTTAGAGCGGCACAGCGAACACAGCGAAAACAGCGTGCCATAGGAGTAGCAGCGAGTAGCAGCGAACTGCACACACGTTAAGCCCCTGTTAAGCCCCTGCAATGCAAACAGGAGTTGTGAACTGTGGGGTGGAACAGGAGGGGAGGACCGAACCAGACCAGAGAGAGCCCAACAAGCCCTGCAGGCGGGGGGCTCAGCGACTGTCAGGAGCACCTGGGGTGTCGGGAGTGGAGGAGTTTTCCGGGAGTGGAGGAGTGGGGGAGTTCTTTAGGAGAGTGAGCAGCTCGCGAGCAGCTTTCATCATCCAACCAAGCTCACCTGCCTGACCTGCTCTCGCTCCCGACCCTCTCGCCAGACGGGGGTCGGCATTGGCGCTGAATCGCCCAGGCGGGGGGGAGCAGAGACGGATGCAAAATTGAGGGAGTGAGAAAAAACTAAGTCGGCCAAATATCCGGGAAGTCACTCACCAAGTAAGTAGTAATGAGAAGGCTTAGGTTGAGAGGAGTCAGGAAGAGCCCAGACATGGCTTGGACCAAAAAGCGCAGAGACAGTGAGCAGTGAGACAGCGCACCAGAATCTGGATTAGAGGGCAAAACTCGCAGGTACAAGTAGGGGCTTGGTCCTTGGAGCAGCGCAGGTCTGCCTGGAATAGGAGCAACCAGGTGCAATTAGGACCTAGCCCAGATCTCAACCTGGGACCCCCTCTCGGTTGAGATTTAAAGATGAGAACAAGAAACTCAAATATTCTATAACGCCAAGAGAAACCTCACCCTCATAAGACAGCAAAACGCCATAAGGAAAAAATGCTTTACTCCCCTGCCGGAGGGGCCTCAAACATGGGACTAGCTACAAAGAAGAACCAGTGGAGGTGGAGGTAGAGGTAGAGGTGGATCATGTGGGAGATCTGCCACCAGCACCGTTCCGGGCAAACAAGCTCCAACAAGGACAGATCGCACCTTCACACGTGCTAACGCCAGACAAGGGCTCACTTCCCAGTAGCAATAGAAAAACACCTACCAATATTGTCAGTAATAGAGACATAAGAGACTTTTTTCTCCATACAATGCCCAATCGCGCGTACCAGGATGCAGACCAAGAAGATGCCACAACTACTTTGGCCACAGCTGCCTCTTTTAACCCATTAGGAACTAACCTTCCTAGGAGCCCGGCAATCCCGTTATCACCAAAAATAATCATAGAACCGGGTGGCCCAATAGCTCAAACAACAACAGCACCGACTTTGCTTAGCAATGACGACCGTCAAGACAGCCAACAGACCCAACAGACCCGGGACACGCCAAGGGTCACTCTGGCCCACGGAGAGATGGAAGATCCTCGGGCAATAGGGCCGACCAACACCAAGGGAGTTAGCGCAATCAGCGCTTCCGCTCTTAGTGTACACTCAGAACCATTCCAAATATCAGCAACTTACTACCCAAACTTAGGTAGCCCCGGACTTGATCATAAAAGGCGCATAAGGAGCGGCAGTCGGCCACATTGGATCATCACCTTGTACTAATTAGCGATGTCTTGTCTTCAATGGTAAATGCTGCCATAATGCACACCCACAAACTGGACGTCCAGATAAGCCTCCTTCACACAGTCGCTGGACTGATATCAGGCATAGACTCCAAACTAGAAGACCTGAATTCCCTGATCCAACGCGCTCAGGCAAACACCATAGCTACACCTAAACCGCAGGACTGCGGATGCAGCCCTGTGCTGCTCAGCTTGGAAAAACTTCCAGGTATAATGAATACTCTCATTGAAGACCTAAAGACAGAAACCAGCAGGCATAGGAGTAACAACCCACCGAAGCTGATCCAGAAGGACCACACTTCGCCTGGAATACAGCCGACTTCTCACCTCAACGGCAATGAACTCCAGCAGGACACCCTAAGGACGAAGGTAGAGCAACCAATCAGGGTGCCAGAAACAACTACAGACGTGTGCAGCACCATTGGTAAAGAACAAGCAAACTAAAATAACTTGCACGTGACAAGCCTAGACACCGGCCATTTCTCTCGGAAAAACAAGAAAAAACTAAAAAAGCTGAATAAACAAAGAAAAAGCAACTTTAATCAAAATGGCTCAAATAGGCTGTGGTTATTGCCGGAAACCAAAGAGACTCCTACTTACAGCAAGAACATCTCCGAGTCCAACACCCCCCAAAAGCCACCAACTCCAGACGGAAAAGCCATTAGGCCAATTAACCCAGGCAAAACTAATCTCGAACCAACCCTTGGTGACCACATAAATGAGGGCATAGGCCAACGGCCCAAAGATTGGTATAGAAGCGATGCAAAGATCAGCGAGAAAGGGGGTTGCCGATGCACTCAAACACAGTGACTAGATTGTTAGGTAACAATACAACAAAAGTATAACAACATAAATGGCAGAAGTAATCCAACAGAACTCCAATGAAGGGTAACTCGTGGAGTCTTTATTGCAGTATACAGCCAGCCGACACGTGTTTCATCGCACTCGCGATTCCTCAGGGCTGAAACAAACAAATAGTTGACAATAGAACATGTGTCTTGCATGGATATAGTTACAACAAGACCTTGGTTTGTGGCCTGTACATGCTTATTCTTAGCTTCTACTGCAGTGCATGTACCCTGATTCACCTTTATAACGTATCAGTGCTACCACAACATATCCGTGTCGAGAGTGTGCTGAATGCCGATTTATCAGTCGTCGTGTTGGTGACTAGTGAGTTTATGCTGACACGTTCTTTGAGATGGGTGATATATATCATCATGATTGTCGCAACGGAAAAAGTGTTCTATCCGTGTACGACTCATTCATACCACATGCTTAGTGAATTGTGATTGATACTGTGACTCAATGCACAGAAAGGGCACATACCTAGATGGCTGTGTCAAAAGTCAGAAGGTCTGTATATTCAACATAAGAAATAGAAGGAACAAAGGGTGCGCAGTATATCGACTCCATTATATTCTGGGGTCGATATATTGATGACTGCATCCTAATCTGGTCCGGCTCGGAGGAGCTTTTAAATGACTTCTTTAGACATTTGAATGAGAATACTTGGGAGATCCGATTCACTATGAATTGGAGCAGGACGAGGATTGAATTTCTGGACATTGAGTTTTACATTTCATCTAACTGTCTGCATAGCAGACTTTTCAGGAAATCCACAGCATGCAATGCTGTCTTGCATGCCTCGAGCTTGCATCCCCCACATCAAATAAACACCATACCCTATGGCGAATTCCTAAGGGCGAGAAGGAACTGTAGTGAGGACTGTGAGTTCGGGAAATGTTTGAAAAGCATGAAGGAGAGATTTTACACTAGAGGCTACTCAACTAAAACAATCAAGAGAGCCGAAAAAAGAGTCAGAAAAGTTAAGAGATCCCACACTCTCACCACCACACACAAACCCACTGTTTCTGGTAATGAACTAATCAGAATGGTGACTGACTTCAATTCATTCCATGATGTTTTACGGAAGAGTCTTACCAAGCATTGGGGTCTATTGAAATCAGAGAGAGCTCTAACTAATCACATTGCAGATAGACCTCAAATTTCTTTCAGACGAGGCAATACGCTTAGGAACAAATTGAGTCCTACCGTGCCTCGGGACACAACACGCACCACGTGGATGACACAACATAGCCAAGGCTTTTACAAATGCGGGTTCTGCAGCATGTGCAAATGGGCCAAACATGGTACAACTCAATTCAATGGTCCAGATGGTGTCTCCTACGTCATTAAGAACAACATTAATTGCACTACCAAATTCGTGATTTACATTATAGAATGTGAATGTCGAAAGTTCTATGTGGGAAGCACCATCAGACAACTCAAAGAGAGAATGATGGAACACATGTGTTTCCTTTCTCACTTAAGGACCAGGCGACACCAATGAACCCACAGAACTGCTCTTTTCCAACCCAGATACGGTCCACTCACTAAAAAGAAACAAGAAAGTATTGGAAGACTGGGGCATAAAGATCACGAGCCGCTGAAACATTGTCACTCGAAGCAACCAAACGCCTCTCATATCCCTGATACACTAAGGAAGACTCCGTTAGTGGAGCCATCAAATCCACCCCTAAAAACACTCTCCATACTTCACGGGAGCTACAGTGGAACAAACACAAAATTAACAAGTGATGGGTTAATCAAGGTCACCACAAACCCGGGCAAAGGCACCCAGTGCTGCTCAATACAAAACAATTCTATTGAAGACTGGTCTTGGGTGCCCAGGGCCTTAAATCACAGCTCCTAACCCTTGCACCTCCGCAATTAAGAATAGAGCACTCTACCGGCAGGCAGAGCTACCAGGCACAAAAAAAGGAGATAATTGGTAGACAGAGCTCAACTATTATGTCCTGGAACGTAGCAGGGATAGCAAAATTATTACAACATCCGGCGATACACCCGTTCCACGAAGGAATGGACATAATCTGCATTCAAGAAACGTGGGCTATCAAACCAGTTTCAATAAGGGGATTCACAGACTATCACAAACCAGCTGTTGAGGAGAACATCTTTGGCAGACCATCAGGAGGAATTTCAATATACATCAGGCTCTCTTGGAAGATACAATTTAGGGAAATAAAAACATCATCAAACTTGTACATGGCCGGCATTCTGAAAGGCCTTTTATCAAGCGAGGGCCCATTGACTATACTGTTATTCAACGTTTACTACAACCCTCACGGATCGGGAGCCAAGGACAAGCTCTCTCAGTTAATAGCCGACATTGAAAACCTCCTCCTACAATTTGCCCATATTGAATTAATAATTCTCGGGGACTTCAATACTCATAATATTGGGGTAAAGTCAGCCGAAAGCAACAATTCTCCAGCCACGGAAGCATTTAATGCCCTCCTGCTTGCCTATCAGCTGTCATCAGCCCACTCCTTACTCCTAAAGGATATTCCAGGGGCCCTCTGCCCTCCAACGTACAACAATCACACCACAATTGATTACATCCTATTAAGCAGTCGGCTACAGAAGCTAATGACAGGGTACAAAGTTGCTCAACACAAGGAAAGCGACCATGCGGTTTTAACAACCACTTTAAACTCCACAGCAGACAACCACTACACGTTAAAACAAATTGGATCAACAAACAGTGTCGAACTCTATACTTTGGTGAGAAGGATTAAATTGTATTGTATTGTATTGTATGTGGATTTGTAGAGCGCGATTGCTGCCCGGGGGCGTCCAAGCGCTAAGAACCAACAGAGAGAGGGATGGTGCCGGGGGCTTTTACTGGGGGGAGTTGAAGAGGAATGTTTTAAGCTGTTTCCGGAATGAGGAGAGATTGGGGTTGGCTCTCAGATGAAGGGGCAGGGTGTTCCATGTCTTGGAGGCATTGTGAGCAAAGGTCCTACCGCCAGTTCTGGACTTCTTTATTCTGGGTGTTATGGCCATGCAGGCCTGGTTTGATAGAAGATTCCTGGTAGGTTGGTAGTGAGAGACTAGGTTAAGGGTGATGAGGGGGCCTGTTTTCCAGAAGGCCTGGTGCGCGATACACAGGGCTTTGAATTGGATTCTTTGGCGGACTGGTAACCAGTTTAATTTGATCAGCCCGGCTTTGGCAGATTGACGCCGAGGGAGCTGAAGTAGTGTACGGGCTGCGCAATTCTGCACAGTTTGTAGTCTCCGCAGCGTATATTCTGGGGCGGCAAGGTAGAGGGCGTTGTTAAAGTCCAGTCGGGACTGGATCAGGCCCTGGATGGCTACCTGTTTGGCTTCCATAGGTAGAAGATGGAGAACCTTCCTTAACATCCTAAGGAGGCCAAAACAAGTAGCTGAGAGTTTGGTGGCTTGTGTGCCAAAAGACAGGGATCTGTCCAGCCATACCCCAAGGCTCTTGATATTGTCCTTGAGGGCCGGGGGGGTACCTAAGCAGGGTGGCCATAAAGCATTGAAAGAACTAGGGTCGGCAGGGCCCAGTAGCATTAGCTCTGTTTTATCCCCGTTCATTTTGAGTGATGAGGAGGACATCCAGCTCTTTACCTCCTCTAGACATTTTCTGAGCCCTCCTCTCTTTGGCATGTTAGCTTCCTGCGCCAATGAGACCACCAGCTGAGTGTCGTCAGCGTAGGAAATGATCTTAACTCCGAACTGACGGACAACCTCAGCCAGTGGCCTCATATAAATGTTGAAGAGCGCCGGGCTTAATGAGGAGCCTTGTGGTACTCCGCATCTTAATGATCTGCTGGTAGATGATGATTCACCGTCGAATACCCGGAAGAATCTGTTCTTCAAGAAGGACTTAAACCAAAGCCATGCTTTGTCTTTTATGCCGATGTTAGACATACGGTCCAGCAGTATGTCATGGCTGACCGTGTCGAAAGCCGCGCTTAGGTCAAGGAGGATCACTGCCACTGATCGTCCTTGGTCCAGGATGGTTCTGAATTCCTCGGTGACCATGAGGAGCGCGGTTTCGGTGCCATGTTTTGGTCTGAAACCTGTTTGAGTGGGGTCCAATAAGTGATGGTTTTCTAGGTAGTCGACCAGTTGGCTGTTGATATGTCTCTCTAGGATTTTGCTCAGCCAGGGCAGTAGAGAGATTGGCCGATAGTTGCTGAAGTCTGAGGGGTCCAGGCTAGGTTTCTTTAATAAGGCTCGAACTATGGCTCGTTTCCATTCCGGCGGGACTATGCCGGTAGAGATGGAAGAGTTTAGGAGGTCCATTATGATGGGCAGGGTGATTTGGGAAGCTGACATAACGATGTCTGGCGGGGCTGGGTCGTCAGGAGAACCTGATTTGACTTTCCGAGCCACGGATTCCAGCGTCGTAAGATTGAGGGGGGTGAAGTGGTCCAGTGTGGGAAGAGGCTGAGAAAAAGGGGGTGTCAGGGTAGAGTTGATCTGAGAAGGCAGGGTGGTGGGCACGGAGGGGAAGGATTCATAGATGTTAGTGATTTTTTGGAGGAAGAAATCTGCCATCTTGTTGCAGTGTTCTGTGGATTTGGTCTCAAGCAGGCTAGGTGGCAGTTTAGTGAGACTTTTCACGATTTGGAAGATTTCTCTAGGTTTTGATTTGGCTGAGATGATTTTTTTGGAGAAATATGCTGCTTGGCTGGCTATGATTTGTTCTTTGTACTCTTTAAGTAGCTTTCGGTATTGAATTTTATTTTCTGGTAAGGAATCTAGACGCCATTTCCTTTCAGCTTGCCTACACTGGCATTTCTTTGTCCTAAGGGATTCTGAATACCAGGGAGCGGATTTGTGGGAACGTTTAGTTGTGGTTTTTCTTTTGGGTAGGGAGTGGTCAAGTGATTGGGTGATCCATTCTTCGTATGTCTGGTTTGCGAGGCCAGGATCCTCGTTATGAGGAGGTGGGTTGCTGGCCAATTTGGTGGTCCATTTTCCAGTTGAGAGACGAGACCAAGGTCTGGCTATTCTAACAGTGGGTCTGACGGCTAAGGGCCTAGGTGTGGACCATGAGAAGGGGACCAGTAGATGGTCAGTCCATGGGAGGGGGATGGGTAAACCAGTTTTCAGGTTAGAACAGTTGCTGAATACTGGATCCAGCAGGTGACCTTGAACGTGGTTAGGGGAGCTGACCAATTGGTGTAATTGCAGCGCTGCTAGGTCGTCTGTAAGTATGGTTGCCGTATGGTCTGCTACAGAGTCAAAGTGAAAATTAAAATCACCTAGCAGGGTGAAGTTAAAGGAGGTACTGGCTCGTTCGGCCACAATCAGTGCCAGTTGGTTGTGGAATTGATTAGAGGGACCGGGGGGCGGTAAATGAGAGTACCTGAAAAGCAGTTGTTAGGGGAGAGTTCGAGGCTAAAGGCTAGGCTTTCGCAATCCGAGATGGTTTCTGGGATGACTCGGCAAAGGAACTGCTCTTTGTAGATGATTGCTAGGCCTCCTCCTCTACCTTTGGGCCGGTCCTGGCGAGAGATTTGAAAGCCAGGTGGAAGGGCTGTGACGTGACCGAACTCTCCCCTAATCAGAGTCTGAGGTGAGCCAAGTTTCCGTCAGGAAGACAATGTCAGGCATACGTTCTTCCATCAGGAATGCAAATTCATCCCTATGTTTAGGTAGGGATCTGCAATTTAGCATGAACATGCGGTACTCGTGGGATTGGTCTAAGGATAGCTGGGGTTCGAGGATCGATTTGCAGATGTTGTAGGTCTGTGGGAGGTTTTCTACATGAAGCGGATGCTGGCTGCACTTCTTTTGACGGAGCCTTAGTTCTTGGAGGTTATCGGCGCTATACTGCCTGGGTTTTGCAGTTTGGAGTGTAGGGGGGGTGGCCCTAGGCCCGGACTCAGCGCAGACAAGAGCAGACGAGCTTGCCTAAAGCGCGCCTTCGGCGTGCAGTCGTCACGCCAGCTGCGCTCGTCCGCTGCGCTTCCTCCACATACACATTATTTATTGGAGGTGGGGGGGTCAAGGGGGCGTGGCCTCGCTGGGGGCGTGACCTGTTTGCACGCTGGTGATGGCGCCAGCTGAGGGGTGTTTGCCGGAGGGCCACGGCTGCTATAGGATCCGCAGCGCGGTGTGCCAGCGACCGTAAGGAATGCTTGGTGAGTGCTCTAAAATCAACACCACAAACAATTAGTGACTCGCAAGTGATAGGAATTAAAATAGCTAGACAGTTTTAAAAAGCTCCCGGCTGTGCCTCAGGAGTGAAGGTTCTAACTGGACGCTCGTGTTTCAGCACCAGTTATAGGTCAAGTGGGCGTGGCCTCGCTGGGGGCGTGACCTGTTTGCACGCAGGTGATGGCGCCAGCTGAGGGGTGTTTGCCGGAGGGCCGCGGCTGCGATAGGATCCGCAGCGCGGTGTGCCAGCGACCGTCAGGAATGCTTGGTGAGTGCTCTAAAATCAACACCACAAACAATTAGTGTCTCGCAAGTGATAGGAATTAAAATAGCTAGACAGTTTTAAAAAGCTCCCGGCAGTGCCTCAGGAGTGAAGAAGTAAATGGGGCACGGCTCCTACTAACAAGTTCGAGGAATGGAAAAAAGCATGGGTGGATGGTACATTAAATGAAACAAATAGGGGAACACTTGAAGAATGGGATCAGCTCGCTCATAACCTAGTACTATACCTACAAGGAGGAAAAACAAATAAAGCTAAACCATATCCTAAGCACAATCTTGGCTACATCGCTGCTATCAGAGAAAGTGCGAAACAAGTACGAACCAAACGAAGGGTATACCTGAAATCTGGCTCAACTCAGAACAAAAAACACCTTCAAGAAACAGCAAAATTACACTCGAAACAAGTTTGGGCCGCAAAACGGGATCAAAAGCAAAATGGCTAAAGATTTTCGTATTATTGAGCCCAAGCAAATTGCAAGAGTTCTGGCAATACCTCAACTCCTTAAACCAAGGAAGCACACAGAGGGAGAATTCAATTGATTCTGATACCTGGACAGCCTACGTGAAAACCTTGTACAAAGAGGAAGGCAGCTCAATTCTACCAAATATAGACCTGGATAACGCAACTCAACTGACCAACTCCACCAACCCAACAAAAAACATGAAGCAGCCGACTCTTTCGGAAAAAAACTTAGTTAACACAATTCTAAAAAAATCAGACCCAACGGGGCGCCCGGACTTAATGGCCTGCCAGGTTCCTTATTCAGGCACGATACAGACTTCTGGACTGAAAACCTGACCGTGCTATATGCCGAATGTCGAAGGACGGGGAACGTCCCGGACTCTTGGCGAGGGTCGTTACTGCACCCCATTTATATGAAAGGGCCGAAATCCAACCCTCAAAACTACCGCATGATCGCCCTGCTTGACATTGAGGGAAAGGCCTACGCAAGTACTTTACTAGCGGACCTTTCAAACTGGGTCAGCAAGGAGGGCCTTCTTCCCTTTTACCAAACAGGGTTCAGACCAGGAGCCTCAACAGTGGACAACATCATAGCGCTCTCTTATCTAACACACAAGGCCGTGGCACGAAAATCTCTCCCCATCTTTGCCTGTTTTATCGATTATACGGCGGCCTTTGATGGCGTTGACCGCTCCATTCTTTGGCAGACATTGGAAAGCCTGAACATCGACCCCCTTCTATTAAAAACCATCATATCATTATATTTAAGAACGTGGGTTAGAATCAAACTCTCAAATACAGCAGCCACAGAGAAAATTGACACCAATCGCGGACTGAAGCAAGGATGCGTTTTTGCTCCGGTGCTATTCAACTTATACACTGCAGATATGGGCAAAGCTCTGACCGGAGCATCACTAGCAACACCCCGGTTCGGTCACACTAAGATTCAATTACTGCAGTATGCCAACGATCTGGTACTATTAGATCATACCAAAATCGGGCTTCAAAAAGCTCTAAAGTCTCTGGGCAATTACAACGCAAAGAACAAACTGATCGTGAATCCAGCCAAATCAAAAATAATAATATTTGGGACTTTTCCGATTTTTATTTTGACAAAATGGAGGATAGGAAAGCTGAATCTGGACTGTACACAACAATACAACTATCTGGGAGTTTGGCTTAGCAAGACAGGGCACCCAGGAATACACCTGGACAAAATACGGGCCAAAGGGAAATGTATCTCATATGCCCTCGGGAAGCTGCATGCAACCTTACACAGCCCCACAACAACAGCAATTCAAAGAGTATTAAGGGCGAAGCTAATAACGTCATTGAACTATGCACAACAGGCTTTCCCAGGAAAACTATCTAGCGCCCTGAAAAAATCCACTGCTCGGCTTATGAAAAGCTATTCCATTTACCCCCCTGCACCAGAAACATCTTAGTGCGGCTCGAATTCGGCCTGACACAACAAAAACTCGAAGAATTGGCCTCAATGAGCAAATACTTTTACCTCACCACCACGGCACCAGAGTATTCTCTGAAATCTAGTATAAAGAATATTTCTCTGGAAGCAGGAAACCCGTGGTCAAATAGCCTCCCCTCCGCCAAAGAAGCTTTGAATCTTGCAGTGGATAACTGGGATCACGATTTAATCAACTACGCTGCCATTAAAAGCGCGACAAAAAGACAGGTTCGACTCTGTTCGCGCACAACCGACCTGAAAGCATTGGAATCAAGAGGCTTCCATGAGTCCCTAAAACTTCCGCAGATAGTACAGACTTCGAAACTCCACCTTACCCAAGCTGTGGGTAAACAAGCAGTAAATAGGATTTTAGCGCTCAGATTATATCCTCTCCCCCTTAAAGACCTTTACCCCACGAGGTCATCTGAGATAAGGCTATGCAAATACAAACAAGAGAGCTTTGCACACATCCTATTTTGTTGCCCGGGGCTGTCCTCTGAGCGCAATCTTTACCTAAAGCCAATCCTACTTAGACATGGTATTAGATCTATAAAGGAGGCCGTCTACCATCTATTCACAATGGAAACAGTGAAAGGTATGGCTGTGTTTAGCAAATTTATCCAACAGTCACACCAGAAATTGACGGCCCCTCACAGCTAGGCCATTGGCCTGGAACAATGACTCTCAAACCATCGAGACTTACCAGTCCACGTAGAAATGGACTAATGAACGCAGTTTTTGACTATGTTTACGTTTTTATCCATTTTAAACTTCCCCCTTTCCCTTTGCTTGACAATAATGTTTTATTATAGTTTGATGTCTTATTTAATGGTTTTGAGTAACCACAAATAAAGTTTTATTCATTCATTCATTCATTCATTCCATTACCACTGCAACACTGGCGATTGAACCAACTTGAACATTTTATATTTTGAGATGACAGCCTCTCAATAGAAGGAGAGTTAGTTCATCTAAAGAGAATGCTGAATTAATGTTACATGCTGAGTACTTTATGGCTACTAAGATAAACTTTATGGCTGATTTATATAAAGGCGGACAGCCCGTTGTTCCATCAGGGGACTGGAGTAGATTAATCTGTCCCCCTGCTGAATGGACAGCCTGCCAAATTTATAAAAGACCAGCAAGCTGACAGTCATTTATAAAGCATTGGCATGAACCGGTGTCATTGCAGTTTCTGTCAATACATATCACACTTTGGTGCAGGGTTGTGTCAGCATGGCGTAATCCTGCACCGAACAGGTTCAATTGTTTATTTTCAAAAAGAAAATCCCACACAGATTTAATTTTTGAAAATAGGAAAAAAATAATGCTCTCCTTGCCATGGAAAATATTACCTCAGGAGATGTAGGAGAGTGCCCTCTTTTTGCATGGTTGCCCCACTTTTTGCCAAACTGCTGATGTACTTTGACTGAGTGTGCCCTGGGTTCCTGCCAAACAGGTACCCAGGACCTATATTCTTTCCCTAAAACTACATTCAGACAAAGCCCCATTGGCACTCTTTGGCCACAGGTCAGTCCCTTGTAAATGCTACTATAGGTACCAAGGGCACTGTGGCCAGGGAAGGACTCTAAAGGCTGCAGCACTTATTGTGCCACCTTTAGAGGACCTGTACCTTTACACAGATGCACTGCCATGGCAGGCTGCTTGTTTTGGTGCAAAACAAAGTGAAGAGTCGACATGGCACACACCCTGTGCATAATATATCCACCACAAAAAAAATATGCCACTCTAAAATACTACTAAAGTAAGACTGCTTGAGGTTGAGGGTGAAATAGTCCATCTATTTTATTATTAGCAAAATGCTTGAGGAGAGAGTCTACTGCTTGGCAGGGGCGTAGCTCCAGAGGCGTATTTTGGGGTCTTACACCCCCCCTAAAAATGTACTCTGAAGTAAGTAGTTGGGTACAAGTACTTTCAAACGGGTAAAGTGAAGTGTCTGTCGGATTTCACCTGGGACTTTTACATGTTCACATTGGCAAACACACACACACTCACTCTCTCTTCTATGTTTTGAGTATACTGTCTACCCCTAACAATCCGCTCTCCTCTCTCTTTCCACTGCCCATTAAGCCCCCCTCATGTCTTGTTTCTCATATCATTTGTTTTAACAACGCCTTTCTGTGATTGTTGGTAAAGCTGAAGCCCCCCTCCCCCCTCCAATGATACTGACCAAATTACGCACCCAGTGCTTGGGCAAGCAACAATCATACTATAAACATATTAAACATAATAAATATATTTGAACTTTGATGTGAACTGTGAAGGGTGACAGCAGCACAACTGAACAAGAAGTGAGGTCTTTACCATCAATATATTGAGTTGACCACAGTTGAAAACATAATATCAAAAGTAATAAATACATTTGATTGCACTGTGTTACTTGTTGGAATTAATCACAGAAAATTGGAACTCTAATTCACTCCTGTTCTTGACAGGCTGGATTCAGAAGATGGCGATGGAGCGTGGTGTCCAGAGTCGTCTGTGGAGCCAGGAGACCTGAAGGAGTTCCTGCAAATCGATCTCCGCATGCTGCACTTCATTACCCTGGTGGGCAGTCAGGGGCGCCATGCTGGGGGTCATGGCAACGAATTTGCTCAAATGTTCAAGATAAAATATAGCAGAGATGGGACCCGCTGGATCTCCTGGCGAAATCGACTTGGGAAAGAGGTGGGTTGAAATAGACATGGATGAGAATATAGAGAGTTACACATTTGGGGTGGCCTCTGAAATTCAGAAAGACCAACAAACAGAAGATGGTGCAACAATAGTCAGATAAAACAGAGTTGTTTTAGGTTGAACTCTCCCACTAGAAAAATCAAAAACATAAATACTTTTAAAGAATAAGTCTGTCAATTGAACACTTTCTAAGACCTGAAGAGGAAGAATCATGCAACACTTGTCACCCACACTCTAAACTGTGTGCTCTACCCACTTAAGAACAGAAGAAGTTTTGAAAACAACTATATACACATCTCTCCAAAGAGTTTCCTGATGCCTGGCAGATATCTGTAAGGACAGCATCTAGTAGCAGTGCACTCCATTCAGAGCACTACAGATACAGTCTTCCCTCAATCAGAGAGGCGGTCTTTGATGTGGCATTCTGTGTAGGGATGAAGAAGTTCATTGTCGCCCACATTGACGTTGGACTGGAAATTAGAAGAATTTGTTTTATACACAACTGATAGAGATCCATGTCTTTCCGAGAGAGGACAAAGTGGCAGCGCCAGAGGAAGTCCTGGGATGCAATAAGGTGCTACAGCAGAAGCTGTCTACTGGGGAATTGCAAAAGAGATGCAGGAAACCTGTATGTCATTGTCTTCCAGTGTCGCATCCTTCATCTATATTTGTGAAGTGAATCAGTGGGAGATTTAACACTATTGGATAGATAGGCACTTTCACAAGTTATCCAACATCATGGCTGTATATTTCTTTCCCTTCAGGTTCTCGATGGGAACGCCAACGGGTATGACATTGTCCTGAAGGACCTAGAACCACCCATCATAGCCAGATTTGTTCGGTTCATCCCAGTAACGGATCACTCTATGAACGTCTGCATGCGGGTGGAGCTCTACGGATGCGTTTGGCTGGGTAAGCCTTAATTTTGACGTACGACTTCCAACACAATAAGTTCAGCATTTTATTTTATTTCTCTGTTTATTTTATTTACAGAGTTTTATTTCCGCTAACACAGTCACCCAGAGTGCTGGTAGTATTGTAGTAGAAATAGTCAAAACAGTTAACGGAAATGTGAAGGGGAGATAGAGGCCACCTGGGTCTGTGGTTTCAGCATTCCTCAATCCCTACCATTGAATGTTTATATTTAGACACCTGTACTAAAAGGTTTTCTAAAGTGTAGATGCAGCAGTTCAGTTCTGAGTGTGGGGACATTTTTTGTTTTGGCATTTTGGTCGTTGCACTCCCAGACATCTTCCTCGATATCTATCAGACATTTGAATCTCCTTTGCAGAAGAGGATGAGTGAGGATTTCCAAGTGTTGTGTAGTGAGGGGCCAATTTCTGTACAGATCCAGGCATTGTGCACTGTACACAGAACTATAAATGTAATTCTTAATTCCACTGGAAGTCAATGGAGAGCTTCCAGTGCTGGTTAGCATATTTTTATTTTCTGAAGCTGAGACAAAGTCCAACAAGCTCAAAAATTCATATTCATGCAATTTATACTACCTATCCAGGAGATCTCTAGGTGGCATGGCAATCAAAGTCATGTCTCTCCAATGCTCTTTTTCTTTTGTGGCCACTGCTGTACCCCATAATATTTTATTTTAAGCCCAAGATGTTCTGAAAACAATGCAGCTCTTCTAGCAGCGCTGGAAGGGACACTTAGCTATCAGTCAAAAAGCATATAACATTGTCTGCAAACAATGCAACTTTAACCTGACCAAAATGTATGTGCAATCCACTGATATCACGAGTTAACATAACTTTTTGAACAAATGGTAAATGAATGGAGATCATCAAATTACATATTGGAGCACAATAGTAATGCAGCATGCATTTTGGGGAATCAGTACTTATAAGGACAAGTCATCGAAACATCAAACACCTACTCATAATGCGAACATTGAAAACATTTCCAGAAGTGCAAACAGAATTTGGACTCAAGTCAAGTCAATCCACTTTATTCGATTAATTAAAATCATAAAAGTACAAAAATACATTTAAGCAAATTTAGATAAATCCACAATTAAAAACATTTTCATATATTCATACAACATTATTATATATCCGTAAAATAACCAAAATAGTTAAAAATTTAAAAACCAAGCTATATTCAGTCGAGTGGTTAAACAATTGATAATCTGACACATCTTTTTTGTTTAATTCGCATAGCAGCAACAAGAAAGCTAGCAATGGCAAACATATGCCTGGGGTTACTCAACATTTGAAGGTGGAGTAGGGCAGGTCTAACTTGCAAAAAATCCTTGCCCATCAATATAGGGATTAAAAACTTCCTGAGGATTACATTAAAAAAGTCACAGTACATCATAAAGTGCATAACATCTTGTACAGAATAGCTATCACATTGGCAGGGAGCTGCATCCTCAGGTTTAGACCACACAGGAAACTCACCCAGAGTGAAGTGGATCAAGTTAAAACGGAACCCGGTCAATAACCAGCGATGAAAGACCCTGTTCACCAGTTTCAGATAGGGTTCAATTAACAGAGTAGATTTGGTTAAAAAATGAGCCCTAACTAGGGGCGTCTTCATTTCCTGTTCTTTCCGTTCCAATATCAGTAAATTTGTAAAGTGGATTTTGACCCACTTCACATCCTCCTTACAAATTCTGTCTGGTGTTACAAATAGTTCATGTGCTTAACATAAAACAACTACTTAATTTTACTAGCTCCATCCAGCTTGACACAATCCCGAAGGATTTGATGATTCAGGGTCAATTCTGGATTAAGTGATGTTTTAAGCCAGCACAATAATGGGGCGGTACTCAAAATGTCCGAAACATAACCCTGCCCTAGTTCTTGATGTATTGAGAAAGTTGGAGTTGACTGGGGTACAGACAAAAGACTACGCAAGAATTTATTTTGTCAACATTTTGCAACGCCTCCTGCTGTCTAAAACCCCATATAGAGGAACCATAAGAGGCAATGGCAAGGCACTTTGAGCAATGTACTTTAAGGATAGCTTCCACCGGCCTGGCCCCCAGGCGCTTGGCAAACCCTAGCAAAGATGACGTAGATCTAGAGACAGCATTTTTTAAAATGTTCTCTTGGACTCCATCCCGCACAATTCTGGAACTATCAACGGTTGGCTCACTGTATTAAAAAAACTCTCAGGTCCACAACCCATTAAACTACCATAATCAAGTTTATTTGATAACCTGAGACACCTACAAAGGGGTGGTTTCAGGGCTATATAGGATCATAGCAGGTTTAACTTTCTCAAGCGCCAGAGCCATGCTATTGAATGAGTGGTGGTCACATAAGTTACAAATTGACTACATGCATGAAGAATGGCACAAGTTATTGGTGAGACATGATAAATATCTGAGGGAGGCTGTCCTGAAATTTGCCTACTACAAAATTTTACTCCGCTGTCAATGGTGTCCAAAAATGCTAGGACCTGCATGTATATATATCCAAGGGTGGTGTGACTAATCGGTGTGTGACATAGTACACTTAGGGCCTTGTTTAGAGTTCATCAGATGGCATACTTCATCAAAACATAAAGGATAGCCTGTCTGCTATACTTCAAATGCCATTGGCTATACTGCACTTGTGCTATGGCAGACGGGACATCACCCACTTTAATTATGGAGTATCCCGTCTGCCAAACTCTAAATAATGCCTATAGTATGGGGGTGCCGAAAGTAGCAACAGTGTTGGGCAGAGGTATGAAGGGTTTTGAATGACACAGAGGACATCACGGGTCCTCCTGTGGGTTAGACAGTACTATTGCATGGTACATCAATGTTCCCATGGATTACTTACCACTGTAAAAGATGGTGTTCGACCTCAGTGCTTAACTCTGTAAATTGAGGTTATCGAGGACAAGCAACTGCCCGACAAAAGAGAATTTGGCGCAAGAAATGTTCAACATGGCATCTTATGGAAAAATAGAGTCGTTTGACGAGGTATGGGGCAGCTTTACCTGGGTGTAAGGAGGGAGTCAAATTCATCTCCAACATGCCTTTCGAACCTCAGGTTAGAGCTGTGTTAGACAGCTGGTTCCTCACACTGAAACATATCAGAAAGATGCTCCAGCTGATTCCTGAGGAAAATCGGAAATCCATCATTCATGACTTGGTAACCATAAAGTTGGATTAGGCCAATAGCCTTTATTTAGGTCTGCCATCGTATCTGCTATACTACCTGCAGATCTTTTAGAACACTGCAGCCCAGTCGAATCTGAAGATCTGGGCTCAATCAGCTGTCATGGCCTCCTGGCGCAGTTTACTTTGGCAGCCCATGGCTACCCGCGTCAAATTCAAAGCTCTAATATATACTTTCAGAGCTTGTAAGCAAAAAGGCCCTTTATGTTTAAGAAGAAGACTGCATCCCTACTGACAGGGGAGATCACTGCGCTCTAATGGACAAAACTTTTGCGTGTTCCTGTGGGCTGCAAGGCAAGAAGAGGTGGTTGCTTCTTTTCGCTTTTAACTCTGGATCTCATTGCCTTTGACTCTTTGCTTCAGGCTACCGAGCCAGTCTTTCATAGGCTTCTGAAGAATTATCTCTTAGGGCTATCCCGTCCTTTGTAAAAATTAAAAAAACTCCTAAAAGACCTCTACCTCAACCGTGCCTTCCCGGACAGGTAACCAGCGCTAAAGTGCTCATGCCTGCATTCCGCAGCATCTTGACACTTGTCACCATAATCTTCCTCCTCCTAGCATCCTTTCACTCCTCCATGCTCCCCCCCCTCCCTGAAAATGGTTCTGCGCAAGACACTTGTGCACTCTGTGAGGCTCTCTGGACTGCCTTGCCTCTATGTTGCACTACACGCTGGGATTTCCGAATCGATATGTTTACCGATGATTGATTGAGATTCCTATTCTATAACTGCTGTAAAGCGCTCCGATACCCTCGGGTCTGGCTAGGGATATATAAAAATCCTAAAATAAAAAAATAAATAAATCTCTTTGATGTATGGGCCCCCTTTTCTCTGGTTTGATTAGTTCCCTGTTCCACTTTGAAACCGCTAGTGCTGGGACAGCTCTTCAGATGCAGCTGCCTGCTTTATATATGTTATTATATTGTATTGTATTGTAAAGGGTACAGATATTGTATAGGGGACCTGGGGTACACAGCCAATGCTGTCTCTGGAGATGACTGGCGGGGAGAACAGGAGGTAAGAGTGAGAGAAGCAGATGCCTGTTAGGAGGCCCAGGCATTTATCTTGCTTCTGTTGATCCCTCCCATCCTTCAAATCTATTTAGTTCCTTTTATTAGCTCTACCCCTTTATATATTTTCCTAATACTGTTCATCTGTTCTCCTTTGTGAATATGTATACAGAACTTGAACCCAGGGAGTGTTACTGCAATAGGTACGTTGAGGGGGTACATTTATGTTTAAGACTTCTTCAAGACAAGTTTTATTTCCTTTTCTTTAAAAACAATTTTTAATTATCAAAGGTGTACGATGAATAATTGTTAGGGTTTCATATTTTTGAAGAAAATTACTAATAAAAAATCATTAAAATAAGAGCTAATTTGCCAGAGGATGCCCAGATAAACACAAAAGATTTGGGACCCGTTATGAGACTATTTCAATTTTTCGAACATATAAATAACTCTAAAACATTAACAGATATAGTTGAAGGCAAAGCTGGCAAAATGTATTTCATTCCCTTTTGTAATGCTATAAATGGTGATTCTCATGTCATGCATAAATCTACCCAGTGGTTTATGAATGTAAAAAAATCTGCTTTATAGAAACAATTAGCAATCCTCTAAATTTCTTCAGGTTTGAGGGAGGGCACTAACCTCTAACGGTCAGTCGTTGTTCCAGACACCCTTCATGCCACTTACTCCAGGGCTCCCAGGATGAAGAATAACCCAAGCTGCATTGCGGCAACCCAGGTCCAGCACAGCAAATACATCCATAGCCTTAGGCTTAGTAAGGACATATCTACATGGATCCTCATTTCAACCATGCCTCAAACAGGAACACTTTAAATAAAAACATTATAGTTGCAGAAATGATTGGACCTCACTAATTTTAACCTTTCCTGTTACCACTGTGATGTACATCTGAAGAACTATCTAGTCATTATCCTAAAGTACCTGATGGTTGAGGAAGGTATATGGGTCTGAGACCAATGAGTTCATAAGCAGGGTGCAGCAAGAGCAGACCACTGGGAGCAATTCAGAATTTAAGAATATTTGACTGCCCATATCTGGTCAATGGCTTGCCGGAGTAAAATGTTTTGATGGCACGGACAAGTACTGGACACGTTTTAAATAGAGATCAGAGTGCATCCAGTGGTTCCTTAATTAAACTTTGAAGAATAAACGCTAGAAAGATAGCTAAAATGGTGCTGGAATAAAGGGTGAACCGACCTAGCGAAGAGTACAGTACTGTGAGAGAAAAAGAGAAAGAAATTCTCTCTCTCTTGTTCTATATGTATCTAATGCTAGAGACACTGGCCAGCATCCATGACCACTCAAGTACGGGTACACAAATCTGCAAATCATAAATTTAGCGGACCCAAAATAGGGAGAGTGTGTGTGCAGGCTTCCATCTTGGGCTTTTACAGTGCAGCAAAAAACTTAGGCACAAACTTGAAAGGAAAATAAGGAGTTCCAGGGAGGCATGGCAGATTCACCAGGACACAGAGGGGGAAGTCAGAGATGGCCACTGGGTGTGGACTGAGCTCCCACAAAGCAGACACCCTGAAAATGGATCAGCCTACATCTGAAACAAAGTCCATTTCAATAACAAAACATGTTGTGGTTTAAGCAAGGCTCAGGTTGTGTGGAATATATGACGTTACAACGCATGGAATCACAACGCATGCTTTTACAACGCAGTCTTTACATCGCAACTACCATTACATTGCATGGTTTTACAACGCATGCCATTACAATGCATTTTTTAAAAGTAACATTACAACACATTCCATGACTACTCATACCTTTACAGTGCATAATACTTTTAGGGCAACAGTAGGGTAAGTGTTGGATGGTGTAGGGGTAAAAATTACCAAGTGTTTGATAGTGTAGGGGTAACAATTACTATTCCCACTCCAGTGAGTGCAAGAGTAGGGAAGCGCAGGGTAGTGTAAGGGTAAAAATTACTATTTCCATGTACCCCAAAACCCATACCCACCCTAATACAAAAAAACCTCCATTACTTACCTTATAATGCGTTGTAAGGGCATGCGTTGTGATGTTATGTGTTGTAATGGCATGCGTTGTAGTGACATGCGTTGTAATGGCATGCATTGGTTTTTTTTTTAATTTATTTTTGGCAAATACATGAATCGGTTGGTATGAGTCATTCTAATACAATAAAAATTATCACAGAACAAATCATAACATATTAGAATATTACGAGAATCAAGACAAAGCATTTTACACCAAACGAACTTTACAAAGTATATTATGAGCGATTAAAAAAAGAGATAAGATAAATCACATTGAACTATGGAGCAATAAAAATTAAGACATTTGACTTGATTCTACCAGCTGACACAAGAGAGACGATGGGACCCTATTTTACGACTCAAGATACTGTGTGACTAAGCCCCATATTTGTTCTCCAAGTTTCTTTTTCCGTGTACGCTTAAGAGCATAGAGACTATGTTCCATATTATGAATTACAAAAAACCTACTCCGCCATTCCACAAATGAGGGTGGTTCCTGTTGTAGCCAGAACGATGCAATACATAGTCTGTAAACAGCTGTCGCTACCAATATTAGTTTAGCATGCTGCTTCGCGGTTCCAATATCCAATTAACCCATTTCTACCCCCAGAGAATCTGTGTTGCAGACAATTGAATTGGGTTACCTACAATTTCCGATAAACATCTTTCTATCTGCGACAAGAGGGGTACCAAAGATGAGCACTCAAAAAAGATCTGTACATCATTTGCGGAAATATAACCGCAACGAAAACATTTCCCTATCGCATCCCCAGGCCATTTAGACACCTTGTCAGGTGTGTAATATAAATTAAAGAGTGATTTAAAGTGTTGCACAGAGAGCTTTGCAGACAGGAATAAATCTTTCGCAATTCCCAGAGAAATTTCAATTTGAATTTCCTGTCTGTCTAATTTAGCCCCCCATTTAGAATTCTGCTGCTCAATATCATTAGCTTTTGTGTTTAACATCAAATTATATAGTATGCCAATCTTTGCCCCTCTTGTATTACCCTCGATCAGGGGGTTTGATTGAAAAGAAATACCACTGTTCTCTAAATACTTCCTGATCTGCAGATTTTTAGAGAAATTCTCTCTGGGGAGCTGATATTGTGTCCGTAGTTGTTCAAAAGATTTGAGAGAACCATCAGAATACAGATCTCCCACCACTCTTATTCCTCTCCCCCTCCAATTATGCACCACTCTGTCCCATAAATCAACTGGTAGGAATGTTGGCGATACCAACGGCGTATAATATGAAATTTTCTCAAAACCAAACATATCCCTAACTGCTCGCCAAACCTTATACGCTGCTTCTAGAGTCTTGAACCGCGTTAGCTTGTAATAACTCCATTCCAGATACAGGAATAAGCAATTTTTTGCTTTTACCCCCAATAGCATTTGATATATCGAGGGGCGCTCTGCAAGCTGCGCCGGTGCTGCCCCTATCAGCAAAATGCCCATCCCTTGTAACCTACATGTGTAATATTATAGTAGAAAATCCGGTACCGACCATCCTCCTAGCTCTTTTGGCAATATCATAAAGTGCCTAGCCCGTCATGCTTTTCACCCTGACCACATGAAGCTCATACAGATTGCTTGTAGTTGTGCCAAGCTGGCTTTAGGGACCTCCAAGGGTTTACAACGAAAGAAAATAAAAATTTGAGGAAGTATCATCATTTTTAATAGATTACATCGCCCCACTAGGGAGAGGTGTAAACATTCGGCACGCTCTAATTGTTTCTTTGCTCCGCCCTAAAGCTGATCCCAATTTGCTTTAACCAGAGTGGTTGTACATGTTCGTAATTTAACACCCAAATATACAACTTCTTGGCACAACCTTGAATCAGCATAATTCTGAATATTTGTGCTTAGTAGCTGAGTCTTGGCAGAATTCAGCTTATAGCCAGATGACCTACCAAAAACTGTAGCCAGTTGTTCGATTGCCAGCATCGCTACAGCTGGATTCGGCGTGACCACAGCCACGTCATCTGCATATGCTAGTACCTTAAATTGGTAGGACTGTATAAGTAAAGGAGGTATACGCGAGCTAGATTCTAGCATCCTTAAAAAAGGTTCGATATATAAAGAAAATAGGAGAGGGGAGCAAGGGCAACCTTGCCTAGTACCTCTGTTAATTTCTACCTCAGCCGACTCGAGTCCCATAGTATTGATATGAGCGACAGGTCGATAGTACAGTGTCTGCAATGATTTTATGAACTGTGGTCCAAAGCCTCGACTCCTCATAACATCCCATAAAAAGCACCATGTAACGCGGTCAAAAGCCTTCTCTGCATCTAGTAAAATTAAACAAAATGGTTCCCGAGTAACTTTCACATAATCAAGAAAAGTATTCACACGATTAACATGGTTTATTGTACCGCTTTGAGGGATAAACCCATGCTGTGTTATTGATACTAATCCTGAGATGACTACAGAGAGTCTATTGGCTAAAATCTTTGAATATATTTTCCCATCTGCATTTAAAAGCGAGATAGGCCTATATGATCCAGGCATATTCGCCGGCTTGCCCTTTTTGTGAAACACTACTATAGACGCCTCATTCCATGTTTTAGGGGCTGCGCCTTTCTGTGCCTCTAACATTGTTAACAAAAGATCTGTCTTTAGAACAGGGAAAAAGGTTTTATATATTTCCAACGGCAGCTTATGTGGCCCTGCCGCCTCCCCTAACGCTAACCCATTTACTGCCTTTTCAAGTTCTTCTAGTGAGTTGGGAGCCTCCAATAGTTCAATCTCATCCACCAAAAGATCCCGCGTACAGTGTTGAGTGATCAAAGTGGCAGCCCCTACCTCATCATATACGTCATTTTGATACAGAATCTCATAAAACTGTCTAAATACCTCCAAGATTCCCTGATCATCCTTAACAGAATCACCATTCACATCTAATACTTTGTCTATAAGCTGGGCAGTCTCCCTTGATCTCACTTTTTGGGCGAGGCATCTGCCACTCGCCTCGCCGCAGTGGCGTAACGAAACTTGAGGGGGCCCCCCTGCAAAGCACATGGAAGGGCCCCCCCCTCGGCGGCGCAGCCCACCATGTACCACTTTGCCCTACCACCCAAAAATCTAGCATATTTTAATTTGAAACCTGGACGGCTGCAAGGCGGCAGGAGGCAGGAGCTAAAGGACAGAGCCAAGAAGACAGGGGATGGAGCTGGCTTGAATGTATTGTATTGTTATATGTATAGAGGGCTTACTATCTCTATGTGGAGCTCTGAAGCGCTTGCCTACATGAGTAGCAAGATACAATATGCATAGGGTGTGGGGTTGGAAGCGGCATTTAAAAAACACTATTGGGTATTGGTTGGACAAAATGAGGTTGAACCTATTGCTAACTCCTCATTGATGGGGAGATTCTTAGACTTTTGGACTGGTGCTTTCTGGAACCATATTGTGATGCTGTTACTGTGCCACTGGATGAGAAACTATATTTCCAATTCCAGGTTGGTACATTGCCCTTGAAAACATTTACCAATAAATGGGCTCTAAACGATGATGTACTGTGCTCAGTGCTCCACCAGTAATAGCTCTGGAAAAATTATTGGTCATGTCCTGTTTGCCTGCCCGGGATATGTTAGTCCCCAGCAGAAATGGATCACTCATTCTGCAGGCAAATGACGACTCAAATCAGTTGTACTGCTCTTAGAATACTCAGATGAGACCCAAGATTACCGTATGCATTCACTGTCACTATGTTTCTGGGGTGGATGTGGCCAAAAAGAGCCAGGACCCTTGCTACAGTTGGCTTGAGTTTAAACAACGTATATCTGAGACTTCCACCTGATAATGTGTTTTCTTTTAACTTTAAAATCAAACCCTCAAGTGTACTGATAGCACTGTTTTGTTGTGGAAACATTTTAAGCTGCTAGTGAAACAAATTATCATTGTATTCGGGTAAGTCTTGAGTCCCAAGATGGCTGCCACTACTTCCTGGTTGAAGTGGTGGCAGCCAATCAGAACTCATCATGGCTTGGGTCCCTCACTGGGCCACTGGAACCATACTACGACTGAGGAGCCAGAATCAGCATGAAACCAGTTTTGGATTGCTTACGTTCTGGTTCAGGGAGTACCCCGCTGGATTGTTCCTATTGGAGCAGAGTCAAGACTGATTAGCATATGGATGAGTCCAAACTAAGGCGAAATGGAGTTCAGAAGAATGATGGTGTGAAATGCTATTCTGAGCAATTGCCAGTGGTAAAACAAATTGTAAGCAATTGTGAGTTTGATAAAAATATAAGCATGTATAAAAGATCCTTCCATGCAATAGAACATTACAAGAAGACATACTGTCTTTGCATTTCTACTTTCAACAGATAAGTCAAATTAGCTTACTGTCCATGTAGAGTTCATATATTTCTTTCTTCATCCCTAAGAATACAAGGATGAACTTGCAAAGTGCTATGGATATGACACCATCATGCAAAGATGGATAATTGTTCTGTTTGCCCACATTTTCAAACTCAGCTTCACATTCTTGGTGTGTCGGATATAGCACATACACAATAAAGTTTCAAAAAACTTAATCCTCTGTAAAAAAAAAAAAAAAAAAGAATTCACTACTACAGGAGAGGAGGAGGGAATGGTATAGGTATTACACCATTAGGGTGGGAGAGCAAATGAGGGGAGAGGCTACTATGCTGGATGGAGAAAAAGCATAAGGGAAAGACGTGTCATGTGTCTAGCAACAAGAAGGAGAGCTCCCAGTGGCAGGAGAACAGGAGTGTCAGGAACTTTGAGAGTTGAGGGTTGTTGGTTATTGCTGTAGTGAACACTTTCTCTCCAATGTAGCGATCTTCGAGAGTGTAAGAATGTCAGACTAATGATTACACTATTGATAAAAAGAAACAGAAAGGGGAGAGACATACAAGTGATGTTTTGATGGAAGGGTGTGAATTGGTTACAGTCTCAGAGTCGGGGCATTATAGCACCTGTAGAAAAATGTGTGGAAGTGAACGTCCGTCCCGTAAGCAGCACGTAGCTTAATAGCATGCGGCATGAACAGCAGGCACATTATATTGGGTAGCTGTGCGTGTGTCTCTTGTTAAATGTTATTTCACCGTAAAAGAAGACAAAGAAGGTGCAAACTTTAAAAAACAGTAAATTTCAGTCTAATTATCAGGTTCTATGACTTCTGAAGAACGATTTTTCCTAATTTCTCTTCTGGCTGTGGTGCCCCCATTGAGACGAATAACTACGTCACCACCCTGTTCATGGATGGCTCTTCCCCTATTAATAGAAAGTCCCTCTCTGGACAGCGTCTTCGGAGGAAAGATAGATTTGGCTTCACTATGGTGAAAGACTGCCGTTGAGTTAATTTTCTGGACTCCTTTGAACAGGTTATTGGTTGATAAGCGGCATTTCTGTGAGAATGGCTCTTCGGTAGAATTGGCACAGAAGAAGAAATATGTTCGCCCCCAGCCCAAAGGGAACCATTCACTAAGTGGACACCTCACGGTGTTTAATGTGGATTTATACCAATCACATGCTTTCTTTTTTTCTAGCCAATGTACAGCTGGTATAATATAATGGCTAGAAAAGATGTGTTTCAGAACTGTGAAGGAAATTTACTGATAACTGACACCAGGCCCACATTGACCATACTACAAAAAGGGCATTTCCCCAATGGACTGCAGGCCTGGGGATGTTTCCTGGGTAGCATAGACAGACACATTCTCGAAGTGATACCCCAGGCATCACTTAGTATGCTACTGACCAACACGTCCCCAGTAATGGATGGCATATGACGTGTTTGGACACCACTCTACAGGTGGAAAATATTGTTGCCGTGAAAGAGCACCTTTATATCTGCAGGCCCCTAGAAATCGTCTCCACTTCCAATAAAAAACGAAATATATCAAACTTTTCCCAATAAATGAACAATGGCGCTTCATGGAGACCTCTGTGGAAGGATGTGTGACCGTGTTTAACCCTCCACGCTAGACACTGCCATCTACATTGTTCTCTGGTCTCTGAAGAACCTACACTCTCGGGACCTTATAATAGTCCGCAGAAGCAAGGTTTGGTTGTGAGCCTTGTGTCCGAAGCCTGTGGAGGCTATGGAAACATAGAATAGCATTCAGCTTTCCATATTTGGTATGCACGCAGAGTGATTTTGTTGGCATGGCCATTCTGTGGGAACATCCTTAATCAAAAGGAGCGCGTTCTGGTTCTCTCTGTTGGCGCATTTACATGGCGCGATAGTAGTCCTTTCCATCGGACGGACCCGAGTAGCCTGTTTTAAAAGTAGAATTGACGCATCTTTTCCATAACGTCAGTCAGCGTCACTGTTGGAAGAAGTCTGATCATTTTACCGGATATTTACAACAGCACACCGGGTGTTTACACTACGTACTTCAAACAGGGTAGGGTATTACTGTGCATGTGTTGCATTAGAAAGAAGGGATTTGCTTTCAAGTCTCAATCTGCCAACCTCCCGCCGCCCTCCGATCTCAATGATGGGGAAAACGTGTGACCACTTTAAATCTTAACAAATAGATATATAATACAAGTAACATCACACTTACAACAAGCCAGTACTATTGGCTTTGTCAATGGCTATTTGTCGCATAAGATACATAAATGAGCAACAAGTCTGGCTTTGTAGTATCGTGTATTGAAAATGCTTCGGTTCTGAAATGAGACTGTGAAAGAAATATAACGAGTCTCTTTGCAGTTACATCAATGGCAGTGAAGGGTGGCACTGATGGAGAGCTAAGATTTACATATTTTTACCCTGAGGGTGAGGGCAAAAATGGACAACCCGATAAGGACCCTTCTCAGCCCCTGCTTGTTAGAACTGCGGGGCTCATCACCGGCAGGACCCGGCCCACTTAAAGCCCTGGTGATATAATCTGATGAACTATGGTAAAACGCTTCAGTTTGTTAAACAAATACACTTTTTTAAATTAGATTTTGGGAGACGTTACCATTTTTTTATATTAAGTTTACAAGATTTACCTGCCCCCAAAAAATGTTCAGTACTCGTCTCGGCTCGTCCGCAGACTCTTAGAACCAATCCTGCCAGTTGGCTCGCCCATCTCTGCACCCCAGTAGCCTTGTGTGCCCGGAACCGTCCATGAGCTCAGCAAGGCCGGTTATGGTACCCGGGTTGGTATAATGACACACTTTATTGCCCATGAATCTAAGCCTACACAAAGGGTGCTCTAATCAATCCCCTGTGCTTCTTCATTGACTTATATGATACGCAATTATTAAAGTGGCTTTAACACCCCCGATTCCTGCCCCCGCTCGCAATTCCACAACAATAACTGTAAAAGGTTATTACTGCACAAATACACGGTGGGGCTCATGCTGGGATGCTGATATAGAGGTAATCATAGAGATTAATGCTACATTAATATAGCGCCTTGTATATATGCGTCATTTCTAGGTGCTGACAGCAGGTGTTTGTAATGTGTTTATAATCCCCAGTGGTATTTGTTGATCCTCTGAAGGATGATATGCTGTGCCTTCCCACCACGATTTAAATCCGAGACCCCCAGTTTACACAGTTATCCGTAGCCCGTCACACAACCTGCTTATTATCCCAGCATTAGGGCCCCAGTCATGCCGCGGCCGCTCGCTGCTGTGTTCCCTCAGACCTCTAATTAGCCCAGGGCTGGCTCGGACCTAGTACACAGACTCACCTGACACTTGACCCGAGGTCTGGTGCCCGGGGGCCTGGCCTGCAGGCTGCAGCTCACAGTTCTGTTAGCCGGCGCAAGGCCACAACAAGCGGGACGGGCAGAGAGGCAGGCTGCGGCCAGCGCAAGGCTAGCTAGCCAGCCAGGAAGGGGGTCGGGTGCAATTTAAATAATTTAAATTATGGCTACAGGGCAGGCCCGGTCGGTGACGCAGTGGACTTTGGACAGTCCTGGCCTGCGTAGAAGTGTTGCTGCTGGGTCTTCTTCTCTTGTTGGATGCCACACCTCGTCTCTAAAGTGCATAGCGCATGTCATGAATCGTGACAAATACAATACCAGCCCTGCCCCCGCCGGCCCGCCCCTCCCACCCCACCCTAAGGCGCGCATACGCATCCCGAGGCCGGAAGCCAAAGTAGAAAGTGAAACCAGTGCACGCAG
This sequence comes from Lissotriton vulgaris, assembly GCF_964263255.1. NCBI lineage: Eukaryota > Metazoa > Chordata > Amphibia > Caudata > Salamandridae > Lissotriton > Lissotriton vulgaris. The sequence continues at coordinate 1,245,306,399 of NC_141685.1, forward strand.
CGCCCGGGCGCACCCACCCTGTAATTTATTTATTAAAAGAGACTTCACTGAGCCTCACACGCCACGAATAAAGAGCCCCAGCCAGGCAGGTTTCCCTCGCACCATGGTCCATTTGCAACAGCCTCCCGGGGCCCCAGCCGGGGGGCCCTGCACAATTTCGTAAGAGCCTCACGGGGCCCCGGCCGGGGCCGCACTATCGCAAGTCATTATAACTAGCCTCAGGCCAGGGCCCCGGCGGGGCCCCCCACCCGCACCATTTGCAAGAGCTGCGGCGCGCACCATTTACAAGTGCCTCAAGGGCCCCTGCAACAATCATTTACGAGCTCAGCGGTGCGCACAGCGCAACATTAAAATCCACGTGATGATTGATGTATTGAGGGGGCCGGCCAGGGGCCCCTGGAGTGGGGGGGCCCCCCCGCAATGCGGGGGCTGCGTGGGCCTGTGTTACGCCCCTGCCTCGCCGTACTCATAATGAATTTGCTTCTTAATAAAAAACTTTTTTGCTGCCTCTTTAGACCAACTCAAGTTTAGCCTTGCCTTTAGCCGTGCCACTGCCATAACCTGGTCCGTTGGGTCTGTCCCAGCCTGTATACTTTGCATGAGAACTTCCTCGGCTGTTATCAGCTCCTGATATAATTCTTTTGTTTTGGCTGCCTGCTTTTTTTGGTTATATAAACCATATATAAACCGAAACTCAGTGCCTCTCCACGAAAGGCGGCCTTGAAACAGTCCCACACTCCTCTCACACTGCTACTCCCTCGGTTAATATTAAAACAAAATATTATCCATTGTTTCATATGATCAATGAATTGCTGTTCCACTAATAGTTTACGATCAAAAGAGAAGACCCTTGGCCGCATAATTGAAGTTACACTTGCAATGGACAGAACTACTGGCCCATGGTCTGAGGTGATTCTAGGATATACTTGTATCATTGCCTGATTTAACAGTGATTGAGTAGTAAAAGAATAATCTAAGCGGACAAGCGTCCGGTGGGGAAAAGAGAAAAAAGTATATCCAGGTGCCCCCCCCCCTTAAAAAAGCCCACGCGTCCACTAGCCCATGATCACCCGTTAGTGCCTGTAATGCTTTAAACACACGCAGCTTCCTGCCAATATACCTCGCCTGTTCGTTGTTTAGGATATTAGCTGCTAAGTTTATATTAAAGTCCCCGCATAGGATCAATGGTGTGGGCCACGTAGCTAATTCAACATTCAAATACTCAAGAGTAGTTGCTTCATCCAAGTTTGCCCCATATACTACACAAATCGTAAATTTAATATGACCCACAAGACATTCTGCGATTGCCCATCTACCTAACCCATCAGATAATATCCTACCAGTATTGGCTATGTGTTTTGTGGCAAGAATTGCTACTCCTCTTGCAGCACCGGAGAATTTAGTACAGGTGATTAAATTAAATCCTAGTTCTTCTAATATTTGTCTCTTTGACCATACTATGTGAGTCTCTTGGAGACATACTATATCACATTGAAGAGCTCGTAATTCCTGTGCAACCCGTCGTCGTTTCTCCAATGAGTTCAACCCCCTCACATTCAGCGTGCCTACCCTAATCCCCCTGCCTGCCATCTAGCCTTATCTGATTTTTTTCCATTTGTCCCCAATGTAATCAAAAAAACATTACTGACTGCTCTATCAAAAAGACTCTTTCCCAACCTAGCTTCATGTATTATTTTCTTTTTCCTACCCACTTCCCTCCCACTGCCCCCATTCTCGTGCCCCCCTACCCTTCACCTTCGCATCACCCCTCCACCACCCACAACGAGGTTTAAGGACCATGTCCTCTGCGATGTGGATGTGCCTACACCCATGCCCCTCTGTTTGACCCCCCAGACCCCCACCCTCTGGCTCTCTCCCCTCTCCTCCCAATCGTAAGCCTTACATCAGGCATTCTATAAATTAGAGACTCTATTCCCCTTTGCATATCTTTGCATGCCTCAACATCAAATATTCTCTCTAAAAAAAAAAGGCATTCCAAAAAGCGAAAGAAAAAAAACATTTTGGAGAACAGAAAGATAAGTCCTATGGGAGAGATAGAGCCCCTATAATATATTTGTGTCATCACATTACATTCCCGTTACATGTACAACCCAGTAATCCAACCATCTATTTCAGATATTAATACAACCATTTCAGTTTTAACGCCATTTCCATTAACTATTCTTTGTAGTACTCAAGTTTGGAATTTTTGATTGTATATCCATTTCTTTTAAATACGCCTGTGCCTCTAAACAAGAAGTGAAATATCGAGTATGGCCTTTACAAATCGTCTTCAATTTTGCCGGATTGAGCAGGAAACATTGAGCTCCCTTTGCTTGAAAGGGTGCAATTAACTTCCGCAGCTGCCATCGCTCATGCACCGTCGAAGGGCAAAAGTCCGGGCGCACCAAAAATTCGCATCCAGCACCTTTCCGTTTTCGCTCAGGCCGGGCCAAGTCATATAATGCCTCTCTCAATAGATAGTTATTGAGGCAAATTAAGATTGCCCTAGGATATGCGTTCTGATCATTACCCCGTTGCCGTATCACAAATGGGAACCTGTGTGCCCTGATGACTTCGATATCCCAGTTCCAGGCATTAAGTTCAGGAAAGGCTTCTTTGAATAACTGGATGATAAATTTGCATGGGTCTAAGCCCTCCTTTCCTTCGGCGATACCTAGTACGCGCACGTTATTGCGCCTTGCTCGGTTCTCTAAATCTGTGAGCTTCCAGGCCACATCTGACTTGGATTTTTGCAGGTTCTCTATATCTGACTGTTGTTTAGCCAAAGTGTTTTCTGCTGAGGAAATGCGTTCTTCAACTTCTACCACCTGTGTAGTAACCTCCGCACAAGTTTTCACCAGACGTATAACTGTATTCTGGAGCTTTCTCACTGCTCCTTGTGTGCGCAAGCCCTCAGCTCTGGTTTTATTCCGATGCGCCATTATACTCTTATAAACCATACCTAGAGTAATTGAGTCCTCCTCAAGATACTCCTCATCCAAGTTAAACTGAGCCACTGATGAGCCGTGATCAAGCCCTACAATCTCTTCCGTCTCTGCGACTCTCCTTACAGTTCCATGAGACAATGTATATTCAAGCTCCTCCTGATCTTCCCGGTCTTCTTCACCAGGGGTGCCCCCCCAATCACCCGGATTGCCATGGTCAAATCTGACATGGAATAGAACTTACCATCTGAGCCAGTATACTCAGACTCACTACCAAGGTCGGTTGCTTGGCAATTAGTGGCTTCTATATTGCCTGGTTCTCCCGTTATAGTTCCATCATTTCCCACTGGATGTTCACTTAGAGAGTCCTCTCCCCCTGCTCCCCCTGCTTGGTCCACTGGAGCCACCTGCATTGAGTGCTCGGCAGAGAGATTCGCACTCTCAACTATTAACGGCACATGCTGAACGACCGCCGTCACTTGAGCGTTTTGAGCGTTCTGAGGCTCCACACTTACTCCGGGTTTGGCTTTAGTCCCTTTTTTATTAAATATTGCCGGAACAACTCGTTGTTTCAATGTAGCATCTTGAGGTGGCGGATTTTGGCCCCCCCTTCTGAGCCTGATACTCGCTCTGCCCTCTTGAATTCAGCGTGTCAGCTAGTTGTAATACTTTGCGGCTCCTATCGCCACTTACAGTACTGTCCGGGGGGATGTTCCCAGAATTACCGCCTTCACCACCTCCAGTAGTCTCCTGCTCCACTACCACAGTCATTGCCACCCCCTCAGCGGGAGTACTCATGGATGCGGGCATAGTTGTTCCTCCACGATTTCTTGAGGCTCCTCTGCCCCTTGTCATTGTCGAAGAATCTAACTGCTGCAAATGTCTCGGTTCCGACCGCGGAGCGCGGACTGCAGAGAACAATCACGTCCAAACAGCTCACAGGCTCTCTCCGTGTAGAACAGAACCGTGCCCCAATGAGCCTGAGCCGCCGCAGCTGTAGCCCGTTACAGGCTTTCCAATGAACCGGTCAGTGTGAGGAGCCAGCCGGCTCACCAACCGCCGCAGAACGCCAGTGCTGGAAGCCGCCAAGACTTGAATTGCACGGTAAGCACCCGTGCTCTCCCCCCGTGGATTGCTATCGCCTCGGGAACGCCTCACTCCGGGAACGGGAAAAGTCAGAGGGATTTTTGAGGGTCTATTGAGGAGTCAAACGGAGCATCGGTCGGAGCACCTCACTCGGCCACTGCTGCGGCCGCCATCTTGCCTCCTAAATTTCGTAATGGCGTGCATTGTAACGATGTAAAGGCAGTTGCGTTGTAACAGTTACATTGTAAATGTAGGTCGTTGTAATGACTGCGTTGTAATAGATGTTTTCCCGTCTTGTGCTTAGTGACCAAGGGCACAATCATTCCAGATCACAAGATCTGCAGTACTTGAAGTCGAAAAAATCAGTAAACTGGGTAAGGAATGAATGGGAAAAGGAGTTCCGGTTTCCATATTTGGATGTGTTACCCAGTAAATGGTTAAGGTACGAAATCTTGAAGATTCGGGTAGGCTTAAATCCATGGAAGATCGATAGTAAATTAAAAGTAGCCCTGATCCAACCTGATGGTATTTGTAAATGTGGCCTAGGTGTGAAGAATGATATTTTACATGTACTACTGGACTGTATATTGATTTTAACAGTGCGTAAAACATTTTTACGTCCAATATTTTTAAAGTATAAGGTGAATACACAATCAGAGGCTGTTGCTCTCCTTACAGAAATGTCGTTGTTAGATATCACAATTGCATTGGGGAAATTTTTGAAAGCAATGAGAGAAGCTGTAAAGGAGACATCCAAGGAAGTTCGGAAATTTTAAGACATTAAGATTTTAAAATATGGAGAATGTCAACTTAGTGCTTTTATGGTTTTACATGTGTATAGAGTGTTAAAATGAACTATGATGAACAATGTTATTGCTAAGTGGATCCATGGACTTGTGCATGGTTTATAGACTATTGACTAAATAAACTTTGATTTTACTACTACTACCGTCTTGTGTTCAAGCAAGGCTCAAAGATAAGTGTGTTTTGCTGCCTAACCCAGACAGGGTTAACGCTGCTATGGCACCTCCATGGCACAACCCCTCAAGTTATTTGAGTGAGAAGAAATCCTGCAAGTCTTTACTTGTGCAGGGGGCCCATACCTATGTGTAATGCCTATTGTGTTGTTGCAGAGGAATCTACAGAGTCCTCACCTTGCCTTAATGCACACCACACATGAGCCCAAACACTCAGGCATGTTCTATGACAGGCAGCCCCAAACATACATGCTAGGGGAGTGAAGGACCTCATGATTAAGTACACTTTTGGGGATACCCTGCATTCTTGATACAGTGGAGTTCCCTTAGCAGAAAACAACAGGTTACAACTTCATAACCTGAAAGTTAAAAAATGTGATACTGTTATCTGTGGTATTTCTAGAGATTTCACACACGGAGAGGTATTAAGAGAGAGTGATGAGTTCCCTGAAAAAAAGAACACGTGGAAGGACACAAAGGGCACCCAGAATACTACTACTACTACTAGTAATAATAATAATAATAACTTCTTTTCACATATCGCTGCACATCCCATGGTTCCTGTTTCTAAGCAATTTACAGGTGCAAAAAGAGGTGTATCACTCCGTGGAGTGATTCTTAGTTTACTCACTATGGAAGAATGGGAGGCAGTCTGTTATAATTCAGAGTCTTGACCTGATTAACACTTTTCAGTGGTGAGCAATTAAGCCATCCTGCCGGCTAACCATTGCAGTCCTGAGACAGCAATGCGTAGAAAGCCAAGAGATGTAGCATAGCGCCTAACTTGCAAAGAAAGTACGTGCCAAGGCCTAAGGTATTTTACAGGAGGCCACTGCAGCTTGCGCTGCCTCATGCTAGTGGTACATTTATCTACTTACCTACACACTCCAACCCATGGGACAATGAGTGGACTATTCATTGTCACCCAAAGCTGTAAGAATGGCCTGGGCAAGGTATTATTATTGTAATGTTAAATCAATTTAAAATAATCTCTGCTTAAAAATTAATGCACAGTGCCACCTTATGGTGAACTAGTAAGTTGTGAAGTTAGTGCCGGTGCTGCGCACTGAAAAACACCGCACAAATTAAGCACTGCATAGTTGGATCTCTGACTATTGCGGAGAAATTAAGAAGGATAATAATGGTAGAAACAAAAGAAATGTGCTTTTGTGAGGGCAGAGCCGCGAATACTGGACATATGTGTGACGTGCCTTCAGAAAGATTGCTGAGAAACAAATTATGTTGAGATGGTGCGGTAAGATAGGCAACCAATGATGATCACCAAAGAGTTTTAGAAAAGGGAAGTTAGGATACAGGATAGTATTTGGATAGAAACGCAGGGATAAATATTTTTTAGTAGGGGTAGTATTACCATTGATTTATAGAATTCTTGAAAAGTTACAGAGATAGAAAGCGGTTGAAGAGGAAGGAAAAGCCTAGTAATGGAGGAGAGAGGGTTAGTGGTTGTGTGATAGAAGCGGTGATATGGAGTTCCTTTTCATTAGATTTGTTAATCCAGTTAGTTCACTAGAAGCAAATAAAGACAACAAATACTATAATGGACTGATTTACTAAATTAAAGATTATTAATGGAAACATGGTGTGTCACACCAGCATGCTGCAATCTGAAATCCCTAATTAGCAGTCCAAGTCATTTGGACATTTGCCCCTACATTATGGACATACGGTCAAATTGATGCAAAGTAGTTAGAGGAAAATTCATTTAAATGTTTCCTCTTCAGGGGTCTCTCAATTGAAGCCGGCTCTAGCTGTTGTTCTGTCTCCAGTACCCTGAATGGACAACAAGCTTTTGTAACTAACCTAACCTCTAGGCACTGACCTTAGCTCTCATAAGAGACTTTCATGATGTGGTTTGGTACTCTTTTTGGAGTTTGTGCAAGTTGCTTTTCAATTTTTCATTTCTCTTTGAGGTGAGTTGCATAGAATGAGGCCTTAGCTCTATGTTGATGAAAAAGTTGATCAAGTTTCTTTGATGTTAGTGAACAATTTTATGAGCACAGCTTCTGCCTCTCCCTTGTTTCGTGGTACATCTCTACAAGCAGCAGGATTATCGTTAAAATTGTGTCCGAGAAATAGGGCAGGTAAATAAATGCCAAAGAGATGGCCACATTTGCCGTTGTGGAACTTGTAGCTGGTTCTCGCGAGAAAAAGTTTCACAACCTCATTCACAAATATTATGAGGGCTTTCTCATTCTATTTCCTAGTATGCAGGTTAAAAACATTTGTTGATTTTGCTATTTATCAGGATCGTCTCCATTCTTTCTCGTTTCAGTTTAATCGACATGACTGCCTTCTGGTTGTGCTGTAGCTTTATAAACTGTTGCTGATGTAACCATCTTCTCATGCTTTGTTTTTGTGAGATAGGGAGCACTCCCCATTTTTATGGCTGGGTTCTACTTTGTCTAATGATTTGTGCTTTTTGTTTTAGATGGTTTGGTCTCCTACAGTGCTCTTTCTGGTCAGCAGCTCGATTCTGAAGGGAAGTTAATTTACCTGAATGATTCTATCTACGATGGAGCAGTCGGATACAGGTACTATATGGTGACTGAACCTTACAAAATCTGTCTTGAAAGTCCGATATTGTGGAAAGAGGCAACAAAGGCATGTTTCCAAATTATGACATTTCAGCTGATTTGCTCTCAAGCATGGCTGCGAAGATGCCCTTGAAAGTTTGAAAGTATTTAGTGAATACACCGCATATGGCCTCAGTTTTATAATAATCAGTAACACGTCCTGTTCGGAGGCGAATCATTCCTCACCCTTAGTTCCCGTCAATAAGCTGATGGGATAATATTGTTTAGCAGCACAGGCTTATTCACAAGAGGCAGTGATTTGGGGCCTTCATATTAATGGAGTTACTGCACAGTGGAGTTATCCCTTGTCCCAACATGGGACTATGACCAAACGTGCAGAATAATTACGAAAATCGAATATGAGAAAAAAAACAATATAGAGAGATCATGCTTTCAATAAAATAATGTATTGTATTATGGTCTATATGAGCGAGCTACTTACTCCTAAGATTCACTCAGTCACACAACCTCGGTTTTATTTATGATGAACATTTTAAATTTGAGGCCCAGCACAAGGCAGTCATTAACAGTGGCTGAAATAGGCGGATATATGATCCCATGCTGTATGCTGTAGTGGGCAGCAGAAAAATGCAAATGGCACCGCAGACCAGTCGAAGGGGGCTGGCTGGAAGCCCCTCTGAGTACGTTTATTATATATTTTTTTAGCAAATCAGGAGGTCTTGGCTATCGCCAGCAATAGTAATAGTGACGGAGGCACTTATAGAACCTACCTGTATTTCATGAGACACTCATGACAATCTTGCCTGTGCTGGAACTATAGCCTCTCTCTTATCTTCTACACCTCCTCCTCACTATGTACCTCACTAATGAATCTAGCCAATGCAGTTACTGAATCTGACATTTTGAAGTTTCCTGAAACCTATTTATGATCTATAGAGTCAGGTCACCCTCTCAGCCATTAGGGTTTGCAATCTTATGACATGAGGGACTTCCTCTTGTAGCACAGAAAGAGCCCAGGATAAGGCACACAACAGAGAGACCTGGCACAAGGGCTGAACTCTCAATCCAAAACGTTTCAGGGGAGAAGTCACTTCCTGAATCCCTGCCACTCACAATTCAAAACACTTCTCTGGGCTCTTCATGCTCCCACCCGGCCACCCTTTCTGGTCCTCCTCGCCTGCTCACTTTTGTTCTGTTTTCCCACCTGTGCCTCGTACTCTGAGTAATTTCCATTCTCCTTATACACCTACTCAATTACATTCACAGCCATTTCTGTGTCTCTTGCTAAAGCTTGTTTTTGTCTTTTGTCTGTAAGATATGAAGTTGAAGTAGGGCTCAGTTACGGGTAGTTTTTCAGGGGTCCACAGCAGAGATGTTAGCAGATAGGTAGCCTAATGTATGTAGAGTGTCTTGAAAATGATAGCTTGGCCTACAGTATACCCTCTCCATTCCCACCAACTTCACAGTCCATTCTCCTGTCAGTCCCCTCTGTTTTCAATCCCCTTTCTCTGATCACTCTGCTGTTGAATCCCTTTCCCTACCTCACTTATTCATACTTTATACTAATGCTGCCTAAATAGTCCTGCACACAGCTTTAGACCGGGGGATTACTAAGTATATGAGTGGTGAGACATACTTCGTTTTGTGACCATCAAAAACAGGCATTCTTCACAATGCATCACACTGAGGACAAGGTCCACGAGTCCTGTAATGGCTGCCACAACATGTTGTTTATGTTACAGCTAGCCAATCAAGAAGGGAGGGGCCCCTTTGTATCCCTCCATTTTCCTTGTGTATTTGTAAGAAAAAAAACAACAGCAATAAAAAAAAGATATTTTGCCAAAATCAGGCATCTAGTGGTTACTTTTATGCTATGAGATACAAATCACATTGCGGAGGCTTTGTGACGTTTTGAAAAGTTGTTCGGATGTGTAAAATAATTGTAATACGTAACAATTTGCCAGGCAGGAAGTTGTGTTTTTCTCATATTACCACTCTGCTGAGGTAATTAACTGGACGTTGACATTCGCACTAAAGTTAAAAATCTCTGGTGTGCGTTTATTAGTACAGTTGCCCTAAATAATGTGCTATTGTGCCACAGTTATTTTCACTGCCATGGCAAACACACTATGTAGCATACGAATGCATGCTTTTCACGTATGCAGGAGGAGAGATTCATGCTCTTTTGATTTTCAACTTTTTTCTACCAAGCATGACCGAGGGGCTTGGTCAGCTCACGGATGGAGTCTCTGGTCTTGATGACTTCACACAGACCCATGAGTACCATGTATGGCCTGGCTATGACTACGTGGGATGGAGAAATGAGACTGCAGCCAACGGCTACATAGAGATCATGTTCGAGTTTGACCGCATTCGGAACTTCACTACAATGAAGGTTTGGAGAAGGGGAGAAGCGGGGCATCCCATACAATACTAATTATAAGCCTTGTTTGCTTGAAAGGGCTTCACTATCCTTAAAAGATCATAAGCTATTATAAACACTATTGTGGTTTAACATCAACTCTCTCTTCCATTTTCCGTAGCCTTGACTTGTGGAAATGTTGTGTGGAGGTTAAAATAATGTACAACAAAGGAGGGTGCTGAACTGTTCCTAAAGAAGATTAAACAGACTGGCGTGACCGTAGGTGTGTGTGTTACACCTTTGGGCATCCATTACGTTGGACGTGTTTGCCTCACACACCCGAAAGGGTGTCATGCTTCATCATAGGCGTTGCTCCTCGTCGGGGAGGCGGTGCAATCCCCGACGGGCTCACCTCAGAGAGGGGCTCTTTGGCGGAGATCTTTTTGTCCAACAGCCTATTGGTGAAGTGCGGGTAGGTGGGTCAGGGCAGTAAGCTTTCCTGAAGGGAAAGAGATAGTGATTTAAAATGTAGCAGGGGGTGCCGGAAAACACTTTATTCTGGGGGTCCCCCTACTGCAGTTAAAAACGTGGGACTAGCTCGCTGGGTGACGGCAGATTAGGTAGCGTAACCCTAGACGAGACTAGAGTGAGGGTTGGTCAACATGTTTCTCGCCTGGGAAATTTCCCGCGATTCGTCAGGACCTAGTGAAGGTGAAGCTTAAAAAGAAAGGAAGAAAAACATGCTGGTGTCATGTGTTTCGTGTAGTTTTTACCTCAGGGGTTAATCCTATGCCTACACAATGGAGAAAAAAGGAACAAGGTTAACATTTTAAACATTCTCTTGTAAAACGGTCACAACCAAAACAACAACATAGTGCAGTGAAAATGGCGGCAGTGTGGGGATACTCACACGACCAAAACATGCCTGTGTTGTCGTCGGGTGTAGTGTATAGTGAACACTCTTCTACACTGTGTACGTGAAGGGAGTAGTGTGGTGTAAAACCAGTGTTATTAAAAACCGCAGCAGCAATCTAATAGAGAATACCATGACTATGGAGGTGTGAGAGCCAACAGTGGAGGTGGTATAATGTTGACTCACAACTCACCTAATGGTCTTGGACTAATTACCACCTGAGTAGTCGGTACAAGTCAATGCAACCCCTAAAGAGGTCAAGGGTGTTTTGACTCCGGCAAAGACTGTGCCAGGGGTTAGATAGGAGGGGACTGTCTTACCTCAAGCTTCCTGTGTCCGTGCGGAATCACCTACCCATCACCGCCGAGCTCGAATAGGTAAAGACGCTCGGGGGCGTGTACTATTTATAGGTGACCGCGTCATGTGGTCGCGCCAGTGGACGCCCATTGTGTGGATCACGTGTGAACTAATGGGATGGTTGACGGCCATAGTTCAGTGGTGGTAATTAGAGTTGTACCGCGGTCACCTATAAATAGTACACGCCCCGAGCGTCTATACCTATTCGAGCTCGGGTTGCATTGACTTGTACCTTCCCAAGCTAACAGTCCCTTCCTCTCCCTCAGCCAGAACTGTAGGCACAACCCCGTTGTACCGACCCGCCGACTACTCAGGTGGTAATTAGTCCAAGACCATTAGGTGAGTTGTGAGTCAACATTATACCACCTCCACTGTTGGCTCTCACACCTCCATAGTCATGGTATTCTCTATTAGATTGCTGCTGCGGTTTTTAATAACACTGGTTTTACACCACACTACTCCCTTCACGTACACAGTGTGGAAGAGTGTTCACTATACACTACACCCGACGACAACACAGGCATGTTTTGGTCGTGTGAGTATCCCCACACTGCCGCCATTTTCACTGCACTATGTTGTTGTTTTGGTTGTGACCGTTTTACAAGAGAATGTTTAAAATGTTAACCTTGTTCCTTTTTTCTCCATTGTGTAGGCATAGGATTAACCCCTGAGGTAAAAACTACACGAAACACATGACACCAGCATGTTTTTCTTCCTTTCTTTTTAAGCTTCACCTTCACTAGGTCCTGACGAATCGCAGGAAATTTCCCAGGCGAGAAACATGTTGACCAACCCTCACTCTAGTCTCGTCTAGGGTTACGCTACCTAATCTGCCGTCACCCAGCGAGCTAGTCCCACGTTTTTAACTGCAGTAGGGGGACCCCCAGAATAAAGTGTTTTCCGGCACCCCCTGCTACATTTTAAATCACTATCTCTTTCCCTTCAGGAAAACTTACTGCCCTGACCCACCTACCCGCACTTCACCAATAGGCTGTTGGACAAAAAGATCTCCGCCAAAGAGCCCCTCTCTGAGGTGAGCCTGTCGGGGATTGCACCGCCTCCCCGACGAGGAGCAACGCCTATGATGAAGCATGACACCCTTTCGGGTGTGTGAGGCAAACACGTCCAACGTAATGGATGCCCAAAGGTGTAACACACACACCTACGGTCACGCCAGTCTGTTTAATCTTCTTTAGGAACAGTTCAGCACCCTCCTTTGTTGTACGTGTGACTCACACGGGCACAAGCTGATACTGGACCTTCCCCCCTTCTGGGTGGTAATTAGTGCCCGTCTGATCGATTGATCTCTCTCCCTCTCTCTTGACGAGAGGTTAAAATAATAACACAATTCGGCTAGCCGAAGAAGAGTGGAGTCTGTATGGAAGGGTGATTGAAGGGAAGTATCTAAAACAAAGTTAGGGATTGAATGGCTTGTGCACAGGTGAGATGGGAGTAAAGGAACCTAGAGGATGGATGTGTAGCTTTTCATACTTGTGGTATCATTTGGGTGCAGAAGGGATGAGGATAGGGAGAGGGAGAAGAGTGGTGGTATTGATGAAACGCAAGAAAGGAACTCCCAAGAGAATATAAAGGGATACAGGGAGACAATACACAAAATAAGAACCTCAAGAAATGTTGCTACAGCTAGCAGGCTCTTCACTTAACAGTTAAAACATTTTCTGATGAAATAACTGATATCGCCATTACAACATATTCATTGTTTGGTAAAAAAAATCAAAGTTTGAGCATACATTTCACATCTGTGTGCTGGGAAATGCTATTTCATTTTCACAAAGATGGAGCTGTGGATTAGGTAGAGTAACACATGTGAGTTCATACTTTAGGGATATGGACTTGTAGACTAAGCAGGGATAACAGCAAACTTACATTCCAAGATTTACACAGAAATATTTACACTGAACCTCCCTGCAAACCAGAAAAAAAAATAGGTCTTTGTGAGAATTCTACCCTAAATGGATGGTTAATTCTTCATCTCTATTAATACCCAATGGGTAGTCCTACTTTGATTGTGGTGTAGTCTCAAGTATATGTGTAAAGGTGAAGCAAACACAACTGACCTGTGAGCAAGGAGCGGTGAGCTCCAAAAACGCATCGGGCATATATTGCTACTTTTTTAAAATAAACACGTGCTGAAGGAATTGAGCTGTGGCTTGTCTTTTTCTGGTTGGAAGTGAAAAGACTGTGGAAGTGTTGGGGGCCGCTACCTTGCTATGGTCTTGCTGTCATAAGCTGTGAAGAATCAGCGATGATGGGATATATATATATATATATATATATATATATATATATATATATATATACACACACACACACACACACAAGGCTTAATAAATTGGGTTTTTCATGGGGGATGAATTCAGTGATTTCAGGAAACTTCTAATCGGGCTTACTAGAGCCCCATAGGGCAATTTAGAGGTGGACGGACCCTGTAGTCAAAAGCTGCGGTATAGAGGTAAGAGAGAAGCCATTAACCACTTAGCAAGTATGCTGACTAGAAAAAGTAAAAAGACACACAATTGATGGACGGAATGCTGAACAAATCAAAACATTCACCCCCAGCAAAGAGACTGACTTACATCCACCATTCTTTTGCTCTCCATGACACCCCAGTTTAGACCTGGCCATTTGCAAATCAGTCTTGACCCAGTGCCTTATGGGAACAGAGCACAGTCCCGGGCACACGTGGTGAGGGTATAATAATGGTATGAGAGTCTCATTTGGATCACAATTGCAACGGTCGACACCAGTGTAATGTTGAAGAGTTATTTTAATGAAGCAACGACTGAATTGAAACAAACAGCCAGCCGCCACGTGTTTCGTCATTAGGAATTGTCCTGTGACTTTTCAGGGCTGTGTGGCATTTGTGATGAAAGAGAAAGTAAGGTCCCACAGAGATAATTCCAACCCGGCCTGGGGTACATGGTGGTCTGGATGGCGAATGTTGAAATGGGGTCCAGAAGCACCCTGGTGGGTAGTAGGTTGTAGTGCCGCATGTGGATGAAGGATGCGAGCGTGGGGGTGTGGGCAGGCGGGCGTGTACTGCCACGAGTCCTCCCTGGACCGGAAAAAAGCATCCTAATCCTAGGACCGGTTTTGGGGTTTCACCCCTTATCAGCCAGGATAGCTTGAATACCATTGGGCACAGGGTCAAGACTGATTTGGATAGGGCTGGGTTCAAACTGGAATGGCATGGTGAGCAAAAAACTATGGCTTTAGGTCCAGATCTCTGTACTGGGATGAATGCATGACATTGTTCTGCATTCTGTCCATCAGTTTTTCTTTTTGCATTGGACTAGAGAAGTCAGCATATATCACCCTCTAGCGCAGTTCACTTACTTTGTCTAGGGTGCCAGCCAGGCCAATATGCCTACTTCGACCTCATATACCTACTTCTTGTGGGAGAAGGGGATCCTTGGACCTTAAAAATGCCAAGCTGGCCTTGTGTATCATAGCTATGCCTTCTTGCTGGCATCCATAACGGCACATGCCATGTTGGCGGGGCCCAAGCGGTTTTTTCTACCAACGTCAGTGGGTGGAGACAAAGGCTGCCTCAATAGTAAATCAAATAGTCATAGCGGTGTATCCATATATGTAATAAATGGAAAAAAGGCACACCATGAAATGATGGAATACTTGAGGTACAAATGCATTGAAAACTGTGACACTACACAAATGCTGATTTGGTCCGTCTATGCTATTGTGGTTTTGTATCTAATGAAGGGCATTTTAAACCAGCAAATAACAGATAGAGGCATGTCCTGCAAAGTCACATATTTCCATACCAGTAGCAGGAGCCCAAAGACCTGATCAATAGTATTGACTTTATTACTCCACCAGCCTGAAAATGTTAAAGCACTTTAGCAGCCTCAATCCAGTCTTAGTCTGACTAGCATCAACTTTGCATATACCTTTGGTAAACTGTCAATCAAGCTTAGAGGAATGTAGTCACTGAGATTAGACAAACTATCTTTCTTGAAGATGGGAGTGATTTCTGCACCCACCCACAAGTTGGGCATAGAGCCCTCCTGAGCAAATATATTAACCACAGCATGTATATATGAGCGTCACACCACATGCTCGGATATATAAAGGTTACTGTGAATTTTATCTATCAAAGTAGCTTTACCCAACTTTTTAGAGATAGCTCTCTTTCTAGAAAGTTACAAAATCAGGACAATGAGCAGTCTCATGTAAAATGTTTAAAAAGACCATGACTACCACAGACAGGCCTATCTCACACCCCTCATAAAGTGCAGACAATCACAAAATCCAGTTATTGGGTAGCATGTGAGTCTCTGGTGCGCTAGAGAGAGCATGGCAACAATTTTCTATGAAGCTCATGTCTTTTGATCTAATTGCATTAAGTAAATTGGCCCACTGTTTCTCCTCACACCCTTTGTTTTGCAGCGTGAATCCTTTTCTGAATTCACATGCTCTGCATTATTCCGCCATCTAGTGGTTGGGTCCAGAATTGTCTTTGTGTTTTTTTTCGTTTTTAGATCTCGCCTACGTAGTGCGCAAACGCTGCTTAGGAGGGGCCTCTTGTAATCACTCCGGACTTTTTGGGAAACTCGTTTATGTAGTGCAGTGTTCCCAATGAGCCCTCGTGCATGTGTGGCATTTACCTTACGGGAGCGAGCAGTGGCGCCAGCTGTTTGTAATTATTGCCCTTGGTCCCGCAAGGTAAACGCCATACATGGACTGAGCCTCGAAGCCTGGAACGAAGGAACGCACACACGCACACATGTGGTGTTATCTGACGGCCAGCCTCTGGTAGCTCTTTCTGCAGTATGTGTGGTGCTTTGGCAGGCTGGGATGCGTTTAGCAGTGGCTGGGGACAGGATTCATAAAGCACTGTGCGTAGAGTTTATTAAAACAGCTCTATATCTACTGCCGTCGTTTCGTGTTGTGACTAGAAATAAATAAAAATGAAAACGCGAAGGAGTCGTCAACAAACCTCGACCAAAGCTTGCGGGAGGAAAGCAAAAGTGTGCAGAATTCTGAAATTGAGTTTCCCTTACACCTAGGCCAATCGTATTCCGCCGACATGCGTGAAAATGCAGCCATTCGTTCTCACGCCAACATGAAATATCTTACTTTACAATCGCCCGGGACTTCTGGAACTGTACATGCAATTTATGGCGATTCACAATAAGCATGGACCAACGGCGGACCACAGTGGCCGCCCCTCACAGCTTTGTTCCTGTAGTTGTGTGTACCAAATCACTGTGGTTGGGGTGCACTTTCGACTCCTGCACCCGCTGCTGTTGGGTGCAAACTGCAACACAGATTAGAAGCTAAGCACAATGTGGAGCGGTGCACTTCCAGAAAGTTTATATTCAATAATTGCAATTCAGTCAATTCCTTTGTTTGCGGAAAGTCTTTTTATTTCGAATAACACAGGCTTCAGCCAACGCGTTTTGCCCCATGACAATTGGACTTCATCTGGGCATAAGATGGTCGAGTAGAGTTGAAGGAACACTATGGTTGGCGTCTCAGCAGTCGGTTTCTTTAGAGTGTATGCTGGAAACACGAGATGGAGCCAAGTGTTGCAGTAATGGCAAGAGTGAGCCTTGTACAAGGGACCGTGTAGCCAGCGCCTCCTTGATAAGCGCCTGGTCCTTGATGAGACTTCCTCGGCATGATCCTTTCCGGGTAGAGGATTCTTGTACAAGTCTCACTCTTGCCATTACTGCAACACTTGGCTCCATCTCGTGTTTTCTGCAATGCCGTAACCGGAGGCAAGAGCAGAGCTTCGGCTTAACACCAGAGGACCACTCCGGTCCACAAATTGCTAGGTAGGGGTCATGGAGAATACCCCAAGTGCCACCAAAAGTACACTCAATGTGACCCACATGACGTCTGCAACCTTTATCGGCCAGAAGATCATCAAGACAAGGACTGTGAGGTCTGCGCAGCATTCCTGCCGAAGACACTGAGGACACTCTGAAATCAAAGACAGGCCCACTATGCCACAATGTTGCAGACAACAAAGAAAACTTCCCTGAGAGACCTGGGTTCTTGTCGCGATGAGGAAGAACATGGCGCACCAGGGGAGTCGAAGCATGAGGGGTCGGACTTCGAGGACCTACAAGGAGACTCCGAAAAAATCCACGCTGAGAAGAAGGTGAGGGCTCCGAAAAAGAAGACGTAGAAGGTAAGACACCATAAAGACCCTTCGAAACCGAAGGGCCACGAACATAAGGCGCACATGGCAGCCCCCGAGGCCAAGCAAGAAGGTGATCGAGGGTTAGCCGCGATTAAAGGAACCCCACAGAACCCATCTGAAGGTCACCAAGGAGGGAAAATCAGCGTAAACGCCGAAACCAAGGGTTGAACCCGCAAAAAAGGGCACAGCACCGCCGAAGACTAACGTCGACGTCGGGAAGATACTAAAATCTCCTCTGATGCTGAGAGGGCCCTCCAGGTCGAAAGGAAAAGGAAAAGACTCGAGGAGGAAATGGCAACGCTCCTACAAAAGAAAAAGGAACTTGACGCCTCACTGAAGGATTTTCGAATCCCAAAGACACCGGTGGCCAACCTACAGAACGTTGATGCTCAAGAGGCAGAAGACGCCGAGGGAGAAGAAGAAGGTATCTTCGACGCCCCTCCAACCCCTGAACCATAAGGCGAAGAACCAGAGGAATATGGAGACATACCTGAAGACGAGGAAATCTCCAAAACATTTGAGGATATGTGGAACGACATCGACATCAAGAGCCCAGAAGAGTAAATTTGCAGTTACCCTTCAAAAGCTTCACCTCTGGAGCGAGGCAAAGAAGCCTTCAAGGAACCAGCGTCAAACAATGGGGAAACCCCCAGAGTGGAGAAAAAGTATAAACTCTCCTCGAAGGACCCTAAATAAATTCAGGGAAGTACAGTACCTGACTCAATTATTGTCACCACAGCCAGGAGTAGAGAAAATGCAGTCTCCAACACTGGGCCTCCACCAGAAAAAGAAAGTAAGAGGATGGATATGGTGGGGAGAAGGATGGAAAAAGAGGCAGCAACACAGTGGGGTATTGCTTACTCAAATTCAAAATTACCTTATTCGGTAACTGATAAAGGATTAGAGTAAAATTTACAAAAAAATAATTATATATAATGGCGATTGGGTCGAGACATCGTCATAGGGATATTTACATAAAATTCTAGACCAATCATTTGGAGCAGGGAAACTCAAGTTTCTGTGTAAAATATTCAATCCGAACCCAGTCAACAGAAATCTCTCATAATCATTTGTTATCAGGGTAATGTACGTTTGTATAGCAGTAGTAGTATAGGTCATAGAATATATTTGGACGGTGGACTTCTTTATTTCTATGGTGTTTCTAATTTCGCCCAAGTATTGTATACAAATTGCTTTAAAATGTTTCCTAGATACAGTACACAATGTATGTGGTTCTTTGTAGTATTCAGGATGGCCTAATTTAGTCAAGAATGTTCTCATATATTCTAGCCATCTTATCTGCCTGACTCCTTCCAACGCCTGGGCATCTGTTAATATATGGCAATTAAAAGCAGTCTCCTCTGACGGCCAAAGTTTATGCCTAGGCTTTCCTGTTTTCAGTTTCTATTTTTGGTAAATTCTGGTGGGGTTTTTTCAGTTTTTTCAATACCTTAAAAAACAGTGGTTATCCGTGGCTACACATTTTCATGCCATTAACACCAACAGAAACAGTGTTTTCCGGTGTTTATAGAGTTTTAATTTAATTTTAATTATTGCTCGTTTTCTGCACTGATAGTGCATCTGTATAAATAGCGTGTGCACAGGGTATAAATAAATTGATACTTGTATAGCGCACTACTCACCCGCAAGGGTCTCAAGGCGCTTGTACGAATACCGCTGTGGAACCCATCCTGGCTTTCTCTGTGAGGCATCCACTCCTGGGCACCCCCAAGGTGGAGGCCAGGCATCCTTAGCGTTGTGGGGGCCGTTGTGGAGATTAAGCAAGCTATTGCCCAGAGTTGCAGAGTGGGACTCCATGATTGGAATAGGCACCGAGGCGAGAATTATCAGGTCCGTGGAATTTTGAGCCCAAGACCCGCCGAGGCGGGAAATTGAACCCTGGTCCCGGACCAGACCTCAGCATCAGGGTCTGCCGCTCTAACCATTGAGCCACACTTCTCCGTGTCTCCGAGGTCCAAATAAATTTTTACTACACCAGAATGGACTACAAAGTCAATAGCATTCTTCATTAACTCTGAAGATTGTAAAGATGCTTTCAGAATACCATCTAGCAAGTGACAAGGATCTCTTGCAGGGAAGCACCTTAGCTCAGGTATCGATTTTGAAAGATCATCATTCAACCTTTTCACATATGTAGCAGAATTACCGCAAATACAAACAATATTGCTCCAATCTTTATTGAACTTGGTAGGAACTTTTTTCAGGTGACTTTCTAAATTGCTATTGGCTCTGGAGGTTTAACCTTCTGCAATTACTCATTAGGGTTAGCTACTATTAGGTAGAGCTGTACCAGAACAGTGACAATGTTTAGTGCCATCCCTAAACAACAAAACGCAAGCAGAATAATGTTAGCCCAATCTTTCTTGATGCTACCTTGTATAACAAAGTTTCATTGTGTTAGCCCTATCAGGAAGAAATAAAAATGTCTCTTTCACTCATCTTTTCCTTTCTTTGAATGGCTCTTAGTTTGTTGTTGCAAATGTGTTTTTTCAGTGTTTATATGTTTAAACCGGTGATGGCTGTTTTCCTTTTGGTGGGGTTCTATCAGTTATCATAGGTTTAAACCTAAAACCAGATAGCCTATTTATGCCATAGGAGGATAGGTTGGATCTTAATTAAGTCCTCCAGAAAGTGCATACCCAGTAACTTGGTGACATATGTAGTTTGATGTACTGTCTGGGGCGCCCAGAAGTGACATGAGAAACTTATTTTCGGCAGTTTGCAATATGTTTACACTTGCGACGCCCCATATTCTTGCTCCATAATTGGCAATAGCCACACACTTAGCTCTATAAATCTGCAACATTTCAGAAGGGCAGCGTCTGCCTAGTTTTCTGCTGAAATTTTGCAGAGCCATCAGGGATTTGATAAATAAAAGGCTTCTGGCTTTGATCACCTGGGACCAAAGACCTGAGTGGTCAAATAAAATTCCATGATAGGAAAAGGTTGTAACGGTATCTATTGGCTTGGATTGTATGAAGAGGGTTTTTGTCTTCCTTTTTAGACCAACCCCGCAATACATTGTGTAAGTTTTCGAGCAGTTGATTGTAAGTCCCAAACCTGACATATAATTAACAAACGTGTTGACAACGTTCTGTAATGTATTTGGAGTGCAGGCCATGAGGATCTCATCATCCGCATACATGAATGCGGGTATGGGCCGGGACGAAACTGCTGGTAGATCCTTGCACTCCTTAACCAGAGCAGTTTCTAGGTTATTTATATAGAGTGAGAAGAGAAACGGGGCTAAGATGCACCTTTGTCTTACCCCCCTCATCACATCGAAGTGCTTGGAGCACTCACCTCCCCTTCCATATAGAACCCTGCCCTTTGCCCCTGAGTATAACTGCCTTGAAAAAGTGACTATTAGGGCATCTACTCCCATCTCCTCTAAAACCGACCAAAGCTTCTCATGATTAACGCAGTCAAATGCCGCTGTTAAGTCCACAACGGTTAAATATAAATGTTCCCTTTTGGCCTTTGTATACTTATCTATACAAATGTGTAAGTTTAGGCCCTGTTCGATTGTACCCAAGCCTTTTCGGAAGCCAAATTAGAGATCGCTTAAAATTGACTTCTCTTCCTCCCACAGCTGTAGTCTATCTAGGAGGACTCGTCCCACTATCTTAACTGTGGAGTCCAACAGAGAAATTGGGCGGTAACAGGCCAGGTTATCCCTATCGCCTTTTTTAAATATGGGCACTATGATGGATTCATACCAGGTCGGTAGGAAGCCTCTTGAGAAGCAAGCGTTGAAGACCTGCGTTAGCAAAGGGCCCCAAAATTCTACATTAAATTGTAAAAGATCTACTGGGATCCCATCAGGCCCCGTGGCCTTCCCCCCTTGACTTGAGTTAATGGCAGAAATCACCTCACTAAGTATGAAATGTAAAGGTATGTTGCTAAAAATAGGAGGGTGGTCGATTTCTACCTCAGTAACCGGGTTGTCATGATCTGTTTGGATAAAATTTCCATAATGAGTGATCCAATCATGCTCAGCTATTGCAGTCTCTATTATGTCATTATCAATTCCAGCCAGGAAGGGGGCATTTACAGCCTTCCAAAAGTCTGAGGAGTCACGGTTAATCGAAGCATTGTGTAAGGCTTGCCAAGCATCCTCTTTTAAGGCAGACTTTCTTGCCTTTAATTCTCTCTTGTATTCATGTCTTGCCTTTCTAATATGATCTGGATCTTTCACTTTAGCATGCAAGGCATTTTTAAGTTTAGTATGGGCCTTCGTACACTTATTGTCAAACCACCCATGTTTAATATTACTGTTCTTTCTCCCTTTTAGATGTAGGGTTTCTTTAACAAAGTTAGAAATATTTAAAAAATGATTTACAATTTCTTGGTGTGATGAATACTCATTTAAGCAAATTGAGACCTGGTTGGGGCATCCTTTCACTACTTTCTCCATATAAACCCTAGATCCACTTTTGCCCATTTGGGGGCATAACCATTTTGTCTGGACAGGGTGATATTTTCCTCAAAATACATAGGGTTACCCCCGGACTTTTTAGAGTTTTTATACTCCACCAGTTCCATGCTAATAGGAAAATGATTGCTTAAAGCTATCTTGTGTGTCCTAAAATCCTTGATATAAGTGAAATATTTACATGAAATGAGAACAAAATCAATTGTTAAAGCACCTCGCCCGTTAAAAGTCGGACGAAAAGGGGCCATTAGAGAACATAAGTTGTTTGCAAAACCCATCTCAAGTTCGAAAATGATATAGTTTAGGAGATCTCCTTGCCTTGAATGAGAGAAATGGGGGAAGCCTGAACCCCTTTCATAGCCTATGCCACAGACCCCTTTATCAACATGTGGGCATAGATACTATTTAAACCCCCCCCCCCCCCCAAATAACACACACGCCTTTGGGTGAACCAGCTTGTACCTTATGCAAATCCCCACACATGCGTTTCATAGTCCCCTCAAACAATTCAGGTGCCACATTGCTATAAAAATTAGTTAACACGATACAAAAATCTCTATCAATATGCATGCTGATTATCTGGTAATGCTTATCTGACGCGTTAAAGACTATCTTTCCTATGTCCAAGAGGTTGGAGGCATAAGTACATAGACCACCTTTGGCTCTACCAGATGGTGATTGGACAGCTGCAGTATGGAAAGTTTTATAGCCCGCGATGTGAATCGGCTGTGTCACCAAGGTCTCCTGAAGGCAAAAAATTTCAAACTTCCTACTAAAGTCAATCCACAAGGTATTTGTAACTTTAAAAGCTAACCCTGCCACATTCCAAAACAGGAACTGGTTGGTGTTCCCCTTACCTAGGCATGGATTTATCCCCATTCCTTCTGCCCCTATAGATAATATTTGATCAGTTTGTACAGTGGGGGAAGAATCGGCAAGGCTGTCGAGATCAGTGCTATATCAATGGCAGCCTCCTCCTCCGTTAACCCATCTTTGTAATAAAGATTAACGTTGTCATATGTGGACAAAGACAACCCATGCCCCACACAAGAAGTTGACTCCTCTGTGTTTAGCCAGTCGTGCTGCCTTGAGGTTTTCATTACTCAAATGCCCTACTAAATAGATATGGCCACCAACAGTGGGATGAGATAGAGGAGATTTTGAACAAACTCCCTGAGGAGGACAAGAAGAGGGCAAGATTTATTGTCCAGGAGGGGAAAAACATGTCAAACACCTGTTTCAAGTCAGCTTTGGATGCAACAGATACTGCTAGTAGGCAAATGTGTACAGGAACCATCCTGAAAAGACATGCCTGGCTCAAAATCTCTGATTTTAAGCGGGAAATTCAAACCTCCATCATTAATAGGCCATTCAATGGAGAAGCACTGTTTGGCAAAGAGGTAGCTGAATCCCTTCAACAAATAAAGAAGGACAATGAAACAGCAAGGGTGATGGGGGCCCTGCATTAAAGAGGGTCCCTTGAAAGAGGGGGATTCAATAACAGCAAGCCCACAGGTAGAAGCACCTTTGGTCAAGGTCAACAGATGTCACAAATACTCAAGGGCTGAACCCAAGCCAACAAATGGGTCAGCAGTCAAGCTATCAAGGTTGGCATCAACAACAGAAGCAGCCCTTCTGAGGAAGAGGCAACGGCAGAGGAAGAGCCAATCCTATAGAGGAAGAGGAAATGGGTCAAACTGACTCAATCATAAAGAAGGACCCACACAACACACCAGTGGAGGAAAAGAATATCCTTTTTCCACAGACAATGGGAAAGGATCACAACAGACAATTGGATATTACGTTTAATAAAATAAAGGGCATTGCATAGAGCTAACAAAGATCCCACCTGCAAACCCACCAAAAACAAGGGAATTGAGGAGATCAGAACAAACACTGCTAAATGCAGAGATCAAGGAACTAAGCCTAAAACAGGCAATAGAAAAAGGACCAAGACAAGAATGGTTCACAGGAAACTACTCCCCAGATTTCCTAATACCCAAACAGGATCAAGACCAATCATGGACTTGAGATTCATAAACAAATTCATATGAACACAACGCTTCAAAATGTGTACCCTCCAAGAAATAATCCCACAAATTCAAAAGGGGGATTACTTGGCAACAATAGACATCTAAGACGCCAATTTACATATCCCCATGAACAAAAAAAACAGAAAGTACCTAAGATTCCTGCACAACAGAACACATTACCAATTCAAGGTACTTCCTTTCGGAATAAAATCAGCTCCACAAGTGTTCACAAGGGTCTAGCCGCAGAGGCGGCATACCTGACAAGAGAGAGAATCCACGTCTACCCCTATCTAGATGGCTGGCTCATAAGGGGACATTCAAAACAAATATATCACAATCATGTTCAAAATACGATCCAAATGCTACAAACACTGGGTTTCTCCATAAACCACAAAAAATCATCAACTACACCAGAAAGAGAAAAAACCTTCCTGGGAGCAAGGTTAAATACAGCGAAAGCAAGGGTATACCACACAGAAACCAGGATACAAGCAATCCATCAAGGAACAGCCCTGTACCAGAGGGGCCAGTCTTTGATATTGAGGAAGGTCATGAAACTAATGGGCGTGATGGCATCATGCATCCTACTTATATCTCACGCATGCCTACACATGCACCCATTCCAGGAATGGCTTACCAACAGCTGGTCGCAGACCACAGGAAGTTGGGAAGATCTAGTGGTTGTTACACAAAGGGTGCAAGAAGAGATACAATGGTTGGCATCCTACAACATAGAACAGGGGAGACCTTTCAGGAACCCAACTCCATCTGTGACAGTCATAACGGATGCATCCCTCAACGGTTGGGGAGCGCATGTCAACCAGCTGAAAGTTCATGGCCAATGGAACGAATAGGATTCCACAAAGCACATCAACTTTTTGTGAATTAAAACTGTCTTGCTGGCACTCAAGGCATTCCAGAAACACATTCAGGGGAAACCCATCGTAATCCAAACAGACAATACAACAATAATGTTCTACTTGAACAAACAGGTCCTTTCCCCTGAGCAAACTTGCACAGGAAATCTGGCAATGGACAATAATTCACAAAATCAACCAACAAACTGTACATCTACCAGGAGTAGACAACATTACAGCGGACCAGCTGAGCAGACAGAACAACTGCTCCCACGAATGGGAGTTGAAGCAGAAAACAGTACATTATCTGTTCAACATCTGGGATCACCAGCCATAGACCTGTTTACAACAGTGCAGAACAAAAAATGCCAATCCTTTGCCTCGGGGTTTCCATACCAC
Organism: Lissotriton vulgaris; assembly: GCF_964263255.1. Taxonomy (NCBI): domain Eukaryota; kingdom Metazoa; phylum Chordata; class Amphibia; order Caudata; family Salamandridae; genus Lissotriton; species Lissotriton vulgaris. The sequence continues at coordinate 1,245,331,532 of NC_141685.1, forward strand.
CTATCAAAGAGAAATGCACTTTCACTCAACTAGTCACAGACATTTGCTTACGCTTTTTCACCAATACCCCTGATGCAAAGAGTGTTACAAAAAGCAAAGATTCCAGGAACAAATATGATTCTCATTGCTCCTCCATGGCCAAGGCAAACATGGTACTCAACCCTCCTAGAACTATCCTGGGGAGAAATGATCAAGGTCAAAGCAGAAAAGGACCTCCTAACAATGCAACAGGGCCAGATCTTTCACCCAGAGCCAACAGCGCTACACCTAGCAGCTTGGCTCCTGAATACATAGAATTTGGGCACCTCAATACATAGAATTTGGGCACCTCAATCTCCCTCTGCAAACCATGGAAATTATAAAAGAGGCAAGGAAGCAGTCAACAAGAAAATGCTATACAGCGAAATGGAAACGATATACCAATTGGTGCACTGTTAACAAGAAAAACAGTTCAATCAACACACATACCTTACTTACCTCTTAGACCGCAAAATCAACTACTCAAGCATAAAGGTGCACCCTGCTGCCATGGCAGCATACACAAGAGGAAAATCATGCAAACGTTTTTTACAAGACCAGTAATTAAAAGGTTTTTAGAAGGAGCAAAAAGAATTGCCCCGCCAAGAGCAGCTCCAGTACCCACATGGAGCTTAAATACAGTACTTTCTCAACTGATGGCAAAGCCCTTCGAGCCCATGCCTACAGCGGACCACTAACACATTACTCTAAAGACAGCCTTTCTCATTCTGATAACATCACTACTAAGAGTAAATGAGCTACAAGCGTTAACAATACAAGAACCCTACTTACAAATCCACAAGGATAAAGTAATCTTAAAGACTAATCCACACTTCCTACCAAAAGTGGTATCCAAGTATCGCTTAAATCAACACATTCTCTTGCCAGGTTTCTTTAAAAACTCAAAGACTAAAGGAGAGAGAAGCCTCAATACCCTGGATTTAAGGAGGGCTTTATTGTATTATTTGCAAGTGTTTGTCGCTGACGCACATACCAACACAGGTTCACCTGTCACAAAGGCAAGTATTGCAACATGGATAGTGTTACACCAATGCCAAGAAAGAACTAACAATTCAACCAACAGCTCACTCCACTAGAAAGAAAGGAGCAACACTAGCCTTGATGACCAATGTACCCATTGACTCCATTTTCGCAGCAACTACATGGGCATCACCACACACTTTTACAAAACATTATTGTGTGGATATCCACATGAATAAGGAAGCTCAATTTGGACAAAGGGTGCTTCAACACTGTTTGCAAGGTCCACCTTTCACCACAGCCTCCCAGACACGGGAAAAACCGCTACATAATCTAACGCACAGCATGTGAATCTAGAAAAGGATTCACGCTGCAAAACAAAATGGTTACTTACCAGTAGGAATAGTTTTGCAGCTTGAAGAATTTTCTGGATTCACATGCGACCCACCCGGCCTCAAAAGGAAAAATAACAGGTGGGGAAGCAAATGACTACAACAGTTATTCAATAGCCATCTCAAAGATTACAAAAAAGAATAGGAACAGAAACAAGAATCCGAAGATGGTCACCATGCATGTTGACCTTCAGGATACAGTCTGACATCACACAGGGGACGTACCTGGCACCAAATGGTGGTCGTCAACGACCAAAATAATAAGAGAAAAAAAAACAAATACAATTCCGGACCCAACCACTAGGTGGAGGAATAATGCACAGCATGTGAATCCAGAAAATTCTTCAAGCTGCAAAGCTACTCCTACTGGTAAGTAACCATTTCGTTTTTCATTAAAAACCACATTAAAAGATTTCCTAGCCACCTTTATATTTTCTGTTATATCTCTGGAAGGTGGTCATACGTTTACTGATAGAATCTTTACAAGCCCTGTTATGCCAGGAGAAGGAGTTCATATTTCCCTTATTCCCTGTTCAGTTTGTGAAGTAATAAGATGTCTTCTGAAATGCTCAAAAATGTGAATCCAGAATTTCCGAGCCATTAGGAGAATTATGATAAATGCCCTCCATGGCAGGAATTTTTAGACTGTAAAGAGCATGTAGAGCATCCAAATTCAAAATAGATTCCCTTTTGACCCTCCTTCAGTTGTTGGAGAGAGTTATTATTTAAGTTAGAGGAAATATTAGAGTAGGTTTTCCCACTTCAAACTAAGAATCTTTGGTCCGATGTGAGAATATACCTGGTCGCATTAAATGGAGACAAATTTCACACATACGTTTTGTGACCAGTATCTGATTTACCAATCGACATATGTCCTATTAGGACAATTAGCAAAATTAGCATATGCATGGAGTAATAGAACTAATAATAATTAGGGAGGTCACAATTTGTGACCCCCTGTGATTGGCCATATTGGCCACAAACCCAGGGATGGCGGCCTACAAAGACAGCAGACCACCATCTTTTTTACTACCGCAGCATAGGGTGCTGAAAAATACATTTCAATTTGGGATAACAACAGGGAGAACAGGCAGTGGTAAGCAGACCCCTTCCCCTTTGTGAATCAGTTACCACCTCCTTTGAGGTGTCGGTAACTGTACAACTTCTTGCTACCGGAATTGCAGTCACAAATTATTTATATATTACATACCGAATCACAGTTTTGAAGGAACTCCGCTTTGATGGTCCTTTCAAATTGCAAATCGGTATGGGTCTCAAAACCTATTTTAAGTCAGAAAAACTTTGGTTTTGTACAATCCAAAGAGGAATTTTGTGATAGCAAAGCCGGTGACTTTGCAAATCGCATGGTTTGTGATTGCAAAATCCTTTAGCACATTGGATCTCTTATTATTGAACCATGTTTTCTTTGTGTCACTACCTCCCGATGTGCTCAGTTGCTATTCAGCTGATCTTTCCACTAATGGGACCAGTCCTGCAGTCCAATACCTGCAATCTAGAGCTGGGCGAGCCAGTCGGTAATATGTTGGAGCGGTCTGGTCACTGAAGGGGTAAGCTGTTTATTGCTGCAAAAGCCCTGTGCCAATGTGGAAACACCAGAGGCTGTTAGAGTGACGAATGGCTGCTGACAGAGAGTACTGAAGCCAGACTGTTATTGGAGTCATTGGCTAGACACTACAGCAAATAATTGGCTGCCAAGCTGTTGCTGTGTTGTTCCCTGGTTTTGAGCAGAGGCCCCTTGGTAAGACAACAATATAAAATCAACCCACCTGAAGAAGGGCTTAGCCTCTTTTTTTTTTTACTTTAAAATTGATGTAAGCTTTCGTTTCTTGCAATATGATTTTGTTTCCCATAAAGCATGCTTTTAAAAAAAGCAGCTCTTTACTACACAGTGTTAGACTATATAACACACTGGCATGAATCCTAGTTACCAGATTGCTGCATGCCGCAAAGCACACAATGCTGCAGTTCCTGGACTGAAGTACTCTGCCAAATCCATTGTACTGTATGGTAGAATGTATGTAGAAGAACATATTCTCTACTTGGCCACAAAGTTTTCTGAAGTCTGAGACATGCTCTAAGCATGGGGCATTAAACTGACTGTTACTCATATGCCTGTGATGCTGTTGCGCACATGTCTAATAATAGCAGCAAACCTAGCATGCAATACTTGCTCTCATGTTTGACAGTAGGTAGGGAGTTTGTATGGAATGGAAAGTTGTTTAGTGGTATGGATGGCTCAGTGTACAATACACATTGTTGAGCCAAAGAGCTGGTGAAATTCAAGTCCAGAGTTGCAGATTAGGAAATTGTCTTGCAGGTGGATTTGAATTCTCTGTGGCTTGCAAATCAAGTGGAGTGGGACTTTGATGTATATAACGTTGGTAGTCTAGATAGGAAGGTTCTGAGTTGATAGAGGCCTATAGACCTTGAGGAAAACTTAGGTGAGGGAAAATGTAATGTAATTATCACATTACCTAAAATGACTACTATGTAGTTTTATTAGGTTTATTTTGTCTGAAGCCACAAGAACATAGATACATAAAATTAAAAGTAACACATACAATACACAATACAAAGTCAATGCCAATTAATAGCTATGCATGTACTCCATAAGTAAAAGTGCAAACATATCACAAGAAACTCCAGGGCTGGCAGCACAAAACCTTCCCGTACAGTACCACACAGGCAGATAGTGCAACCAACCTTCAAATTCAAATACACTAGTCCTGAAAATTCCTCGGTTGACATACAGCTGGATGAAAGCTTGAGACTGCATGACAGACAAATCGATAAGATAAAGGCAATAAAAAAGTTTTTGTTCACGAATCTCCTTCTATACCTAGTACTGGAGGGAAGAACTTATAAAGGGGGCATGATTAAAACTTGCAAAAAAAGTGCGTAGGTGATTGTCTTGAGGAAGAATCGCAGGGATATAGCAGAACACAAGTCATCTGATTCTAAGAAAGCTAAGTCATCCTGAAATGAGCCTCATAATAAATTAAGTTAGTAAAATTCACTGATACCTGTTCCCAACCCAATTTAGATTTGTCTCCACGCCGAGCCATGATATAGGGCCTCAGTTTGGCTGGCATTACACTGTTCTTCTGAGGCAGCCAATTCATGTACTTAGCTGCTCTGGCAGAATACAGCCTGCCATTTTTCACGTTTTCCAGCTGCCTGGCAGAGAAAGTTGTAACTTCCGAGGAGCTGCCGCCACAGCAGATCCTCCATATGCACTGTACGTTTGCTGCATCATCGCCTTGTTTCATGTTTTGGTTTTCAAAAACAAACTCCCAAAGTGAGTGTTTGTTTATGAAACAAAAAAATTATGGTCCTGACACACGGGTAGTTTTTTCCTCGGATGTAGGAGTCATATTTTGTTTTTTCTGTTTAGGATCACCTGACTTTTCCTGGTAGATCCGAAAAGGAACAAAGTATATTGGACCATCAGCTTGCAACAGGCACATGCTCTAAGGTATTTAGACCAATGGCCTTAACGTTGGTCTAAAGTTTTTGGTGGCTGAAACAGGACGTTCGTCAGACTCTAAATTGAGCAGGCAAACCCTAGGTTTGGGGAACAGGGTCTTCTGCCATGTTTGTGGTGGAGTTCCCTGTCCTCCAAGCTCCAAATAAATCACATGTATGTAGGTCCTGACGGCTGGCTTATGGAGCTCTGAATTCTTTCTTTATAAATGATGGTGTGGGCTTATTTATAAATCTATGGGGTGGGCTTATGGGGCATTGAGAAGGATTACTCCCTGCAGGGTTGCGAAAATCAATTTATCTGCTACCTATTGGGAGTACCTAAAAGTACCTCTACATTTATGGCGCATATCGAGGCAGGAGTTAAATACCTTAGTGACACTATTAAGATGTCCCCAATCCTCCTGTGGCATAAGGTGTGGGTAACACACGAAGCTAGCGTCAACAGGGACCTCATAGAAGACTGTTTAGCCTTAGATGGGGTTGCTAACTTTAGATGGTTAACATATGTAAGATCAATATTTACCGAGCTGGGACACCCAGAATATTTTGAAAATCCAAGAACTATGGAGGGTATCCCAAGATCAGTTCTTAAAAAAATGATAACCATCCACCTAGAAACTGCGAGATGGAATCTTGAAAAACAAAAACACAGAGTCTTAAATTTCCAGGAAATTACCCCCAACGAAGGCTTGCAAACTTACCTGACTGTTGTCCCCAGCCCGTATCATCGAATGCTTCTGTCTCGTCTGCGTCTAGGGATTTTTTTCCGCATGGTCACCTTACCTGACATGAACAACTGGTCACCCAGTAAGTTGGTCTGTCCATGCGATAACATCGCAGTGCAATCTAACATACACATATTGTTTTTTTGCAAATTATATACCAACCCTAGACAACAATTCTTGAAACCTTTACTAAACCGATGGGGCTTAAGAAATTGCAGACCAGCCTTTCTAAGACTGTTACAGCTAGAAGATGACCATGTGATTTTCGCTGTTTCATGTTTTTTAAAAACGGTTATAAAGTACCGTAAATCCATGTGGTAAAACATTTCCCTTCTTGGTACCCCGATGCCTATTGTTGTTTGATGATATAGGATCTCAAATTTATAATAATTGATGTTTTATCTCGTTTTCTAACGAATGGTTTTTTTTTAATTGTCTAAGTAAGCAATTATTTGTATTAACCATGTATATGAATTTTAAATTGATGTATTTGTTGTGCTTTTATGATTCTACTTGAAATCGAATAAAGCTTTACTTACTTACTTACTACTTACTACACACTTTCATGCATCTCCTGTATACTCACTACTGTCCCCAGTTTACCAACTAGACTACCAGAATGTGTTTGATGTATGGAATGTCACTTAAAAGGTAACTAAAGAGATCAGAAGACGATCCGCTGCTAATTTCAGCTGCTCCGACTTATGACCTAGAATAAATGAGGAAAGGCCATTCGCTGTGGGGAAAAAACACATATCCCCGGGACCATTTTGGATTGTGCTGTTGACATTCTGACATTTCAAGGTATTGGCCATTCAGACTGCCCTACCTCATTCTTACGATTTGCAATGTTTCCTACCATTGTTCAGGGTTTAGCAAATAAGCTAATAGTAGGTACCAACATGCCCAAAACAAAATCCTCGGCTCTTAATCTCTATTGGTTGCAGATTCCCTCACAAAAAGGCTTAAAGCTGGTATACCACCTTTCTTCAACCCAAGTGCAACCCTTTAGTACACCTGTTTTGATCACTGCAAGGGCATCAAAGCCCAGAGGATTGCCTTTCACCATCTCCAAGCTCACATGATGCTTCCTCATCCACTGTTATGCATCAATAACCTAACCCTTCAACATTTCTTAAATTGCTGCATAACAAACGTTACAATTCTAGTACCTGCAGTTAATCTGCTCTCTGGCATGATTCTGTGAGTCATTCATTCAGAATGTGCACGGTCATAATAGTCTGCATCTCCGCTTTATCCTTCCCTAGGGACAATAGCTCTGAAACATAAGCTTTGCACATTCCACTGCATCTCCCTTTCAAGCAAAGCACACCACATGCAGGTCCAAATATACACACACCAACAAACACTATTCATCCAACTGTACACTCCTCAACTCTCTTATTCATGATCATCAATTGTCATCATTCACAAAACACTGCTGACATGACCAGCCTCTTTACCCTGAAAAATAAAGACTTTCTTTCCATCACATAGGCCTTGGTCATCCATACCTCTTTTCATATGCTTACCAATATTGTCACAGATGGCTACAGCGTACATAAAATTTCTCTAACCATCACTTCCCTCCCAACTTTCCATTGCGTGGTATTGAGTGCTTGCCTCACCCTCTCGCCCATTCTGTATGCTATATTTTGCCTTAAGCCTTAAGTATCACCTTGTTGCTTTAACAGCTATTTCATTGACAATTTCTTCAAATAAATTTCTCTTTCAGCATTACAAAGTGGCAATATGTCACAAGGCAGTGTATGTGAAAAATATACTATGTGAATAAAACAAACGTTAAATAAATATCACCGGCCACAGACAACACATATCTTGGTGAATTGATCCTCCCCACAAATTCAAACACAGAGGTTATGAGAGACTCGTACCTGGATGTCTTGCCTTGCTCTGCCTCATCTACCACATTACATCCCCACTTAAATCCATAACAACAACCAAAAAGTTCACTAGCTTTTCAACTTCGAAACCACATCATTGCCACAACCTACTGCAAGCATATCAGGCATGTTTCCTCCACACAGTACGTTCAAATGTACAGCTCAAAATTCCCTGGCACCCATGACCCTACAAGGTTCCATTTAGGCACCTCAGGTAATAAGTCTGTATGTGGAGGCCATTTGATTACTCCTCACAAGACAATTGCACTCCATCGATATACTGTGATACTCAACTAGAACTTCAGAGATTTTCTATATCTAGCATGCTAGGCTTAAGAAACTGCCTGGACATCATTGAATATTTCATGACAGCAGTTGACTTATAACCAAATGTTAATGTTGAGTTTATCCTCATCAAATGAGCTGAACTATAATCTCGAAATGGGAATTGGCTCTGCACCATGCTGCTCGTTAGATTCAAACCCTCCATTATCTCAAGTGCCACATATGCAACTATGATCCTGCTAGCCCAACCTTTGATGCCTTCAGTGGTCACCCTCCAAGTCTGCATTAAATTCAGATCCTTATAAATGTAACTGAAAGTGTCATTTTAGCTTCTTTTATTGAATAAAATGTTGCCTTCAATGGTGTTGACAGAGACTTACTGTGGAAAAAGACGGTTGACTGGGGCATTTCTCCATCTTTACCTTGCGCAATTTAATTTATACCAACATATGGCTATGTGTAAAATTGGGAAGTGACTTCTCTAGTTCTAATAAGATGTTCACTAACCAAGGTCCAAAGCAGGGGTACATATTAGCACTGACGCCAGCCGTTCTTTATTCCTAGCAGTTCCGAGTAGAGAACTTATAAAAGCTATATCTTTCCTCCAACAAAATACTTCTGTGCTGCAATTTGGAGGCAACAAAGTTAACTCAGATTGTGCTATACAAGGATTACAAAGGTTTCTGCAGGCTTTAGAAGTAAGTGTGTAAGCTGGAAAAACCTAGATTTTACTCTTTATCTGTAATTGTTGTAAAACTAGCACTTGGTTTCCGAGTAATATCCGAATTGAACACTCACCCACACAATTGATGGACACTCTGGCTTCATGAGTTTGGTAGCCATGTGTGATATTTCAACCTTAAGAAGTATATCTTATACCATGGTTTTTGCTGTGAAGACAATCCGTGTCAACTAGTTTGCTCCAAGAGCCACTGAAATCTTTTCTGCGATTCAAACCAAATTGTTACCTAAAGTATGGATTTTGAGGCCTTTCAGGGACACTCTATAGTGGCTTTGCTTCGTTCCGTACACAGCGTTTGGTTCTTTTTATTAGTAAATGAAGATTCTACTTTGAGCCTAATTAAAAATGTATTTTATTTTTAAAGCCAACAAAGTCGTCGTCTTCTGTGACAGACATAAAACAACTAACAATGAAAAAAGGTCAAGAGATAATCATGACTTCAGTCAGTCAGTCAGTCAATTCAACTTTATTCGGCTAGTTTGAATAGCCATAAAAGTACATAAATATAATTAAAATATCATAATACAACATAAATAAAATAAAGTGCATAATTCCAGATAGTACATAAATTCTACAATCCAGTATTAATAATTTTTTTACTAATTCCACAGCTAATAAAATCTAATACATAATATTCTTACTTAAGGTAATGGGCTTAAAAATTAAAACAGCAACTATAAAACACACTAAGTGATCATTTAAAAATAAAAAAACGGCAATGCCACATTATAATTCCTAATACTCTGTGCAGGAAGGATGGGTTTGAGATAGCACTGCCGATACCCTATATAACAAGCATTTGCAATGCAATAGGTCTCGCATTTACACAAATTTAAGCTATTGGCATTATAAATGACAATGCCTTTTATTTATGTTTTAAAAACGAAAACAGAAATAAAAGGCATTGTTGTTTGCAATGTCAATAACTCAAACTTGCGTAAATCCGAGACCTATTGCATTGCAAATGCTTGTTTTTAAATGATCCCTGTCAATGGTGATGGAGGATTTCAGCAAGGGAGACTTTAAATAGGAGTGCTCATGAACATAGCAGATTTTATCAAATCAAGCAGACAAAATGGCGTGCCTCGTTTCGGAAGCACATACAGCAAAGATGCACCTCAGACAAATTTTCTAAGCCATAGGTAGTGTTGGTAATTGCCAGAAATATCAAACTAGGCTGCTCCTGGGCCCATAGTGGCATAACATACGGTTAATTAAAATGGGTCTTTGGGAGTATAACTTTAAGGCAGTAAGCTGAAAACATGGTACGGACTGGGTATATGATGTAAGTAAATGGAAGATCAGACAATACTATGAAAATCCTACCTCTCAGGTCAAGCCTGCACTACCGGTCTTCTCTTTAAAAATAAAAAATCCTACAGCATTAAAGACGCACGCCCAATTAACTCATGTAAGTGCAGGTGCTTAAACTGACCATCGTGTTTACGGTGTAACAATTGCATCACGTTTGCGAATTAACAATGAGCTTTTACAACTAGAAAGTACGAAAAGCATTTTAAAAAAAAGAAAAGGATGTGTTTGCTTGTCACAGAGGGAGGGCGAAAATAAAGGGACCCGGAAGTGTGAGCTCTGGAGGGGGAACCTGAGTTCTGGGATTCCCCTCCAGCTCTGACTGGCCTACCAGGAACCCAGGTTAGAACAGTCTGTCTGACTCTGCCCCAGCCCTCTCAGCTTTCAGAGGGACAGTAGATACGCCCCTGTGCAGCCTTTCAGAGGCCCTATAATAATGCTGGCTCCCTTTCCCACAACCCTCAACACGTGCCTGGCTCTGGCCCAGCTCGTCTGAATCCTGGGTGATGACACACGAAGCTCGTGGGGCCGAGAAGGGGCGAGGCCTTACCTGTGTGGGGCAGGGCGAGGAGAAGCAGCAGTGCCAGTCCGGAGCAGCCGTGGGCTCCGGTCACCCTCACCATGGTGCAGGCCTTCCTTTCCCGATACTGCCCTGTGCGTCCTGGTCCTCCGGAGCTCTGCCTTGTCAGCCCTGGTGCATTAGTGCCCGCTCTGCCCGTCTTAGTGCTCTGCCCGGTCAGTCCTGGTGCACTATCGCCAGCTCTGCCCAGCCCGCTCCTTTGGTACTCTGCCCGGTCACTCCCGGTATATTAGTGCCCGCTCTGACCGCACTGTCCTTGTGCATTAGTGTCTACTCTTCCCGTCTTAATGCACTGCCCGGCCAGTCCTGGTGCATTAAGGCACGCTCTGTCCGGTAGGTCGTGGTGCATTAATGCCCAGTAAGTCCTCGTGCATTAATGCCCGCACAGTCCGATATGTCCTGGTGCATTAGCGCCCGGTAAGTCCTGGTGCATTAGCGCCTGCTCTGCCCGGTAAGTCCTGGTGCATTAGTGCCCGGTAAGTTCTGGTGCATTAGTGCCCGGTAAGTCCTGGTGCATTAGTGCCCGCTCTGTCCGGTGAGTCCTGGTGCATTAGTGCCCAGTAAGTTCTGGTGCATTAGTGCCCGATAAGTCCTGGTGCATTAGTGCCCGAAAAGTTCTGGTGTATTAGTGCCGAGTGAGTACTGGTGCATTAGTGCCCGCTCTGTCCGGTAAGTATTGGTGCATTAGCGCCTGCTCTGCCTGGTAAGTCCTGGTGCATTAGCTCCTGCTCTGCCCGGTAAGTCCTGGTGCATCAGTGCCTGGTAAGTCCTGGTGCATCAGTGCCCGGTAAGTCCTGGTGCATTAGTGCCCGGTAAGTCCTGGCGCATTAGTGCCCGCTCGGTTCGTCACCACGGACCCTTACTGGAAGGCTGTGGTCGGTATAGGTCAGTTTTGTAAATACCGATGTTTTTTGCATGGTGTCAGACCCCCTGAAAAGCATCTTCCCCCACCGAGAGCATGGTCTGGTCTGTTGTGCACCCTCAGACCCCATGTGAAGCCCCCGCCCCCCAGCTGAGAGCATGACGCACCACTTTCGTTTCTGTAAATTGTAGACTGAGCTCTGTGAAATAGAGACCCAGCATTAGAAGAAAAAAAAACATTTGACTATGTACACTAATACGAACTTAAAGGGTGGTACATTTATACCCTAAAATTCAGTTGTTTGCTGCCCGTGAAAATGGCAAATACATATACCGCTAGAACACATGCTTACCATTGAATAATCATCCTAGGGAAAACAGGAAGCCATTGTTCACCTGCCATCGGCAAAGCAAGTGCTGCCACTTTGATCGGCGCCAATACAAAAACGGCCATTATACAAGCCCAATAACCCCCCCCCCGTCTCCCCAACACACATCTAAGCCGGAGTCGCCACTCACATGCCAACTTAACACCAGCAACGTTTCCTCAGATGTGAGTGGACAGGGACTCCTTAACACAGGTACAAGACAACTGCAGCCTGAACACGTAGGGTAGCATACCCGTCAACAACCCCTCAAGCGAGGCTTAGTGCCCCTTTTCAAAAATATCCACTCTTAAAAGCAACCCTCAGCATGGGGAACCCTTGTAGGATGGGTTACCCTCATTCGTGGATCAATCAGAGATGACAGCTACGCCTACGGCGCATACGTACATTCAGGCGATGTTCCGCTTTACGTACATTGAACCGCTCCCCCCTCACCCTCTCCCCCCTAAAGGACTGGCTAGAATTGAACCGTCACACGGTGAGCTCCTTCAACATGGGGCGGGTGTCAAACAGCCCAACTTAAGACACTGGGCAACAATTCTAATTCTATGTCCTGCATATTGTAGATGACGCGTTACAAGCCCTAGACCAAAATCAAGCATGCCTATTGATTCTACTCGACCTATCATCCGCATTTGACACGGTAAATCATGAAGCATTATTGTCCAGGCTGCAGGACAGGATGGGACTATCCGGAAATGTGCTGAAATGGTTCAATTCTTTCCTACGGAACAGAACACAACGATTTCTGGTTAACCAAGCAATCTCACCCCCTTGTCCTAATACAATTGGGGTCCCGCAAGGTTCTACGCTATCACCGGATCTATTCAACCTGTATGTCGAACCTCTTACAGACATTCTTCGGAACTCTCAGATATCCTACCACATGTACGCAGATGACACGCAAATATACTTGAAGATCACCTCCCTTGATGACATCGATCTAATGAATGAGACATTAAAGATGGCGTTACTATGGTTAACTACTAATCATCTGAAACTAAATGCCCATAAAACGGAATTCTTGCTAATTTCACCTCCAAGGAGCCATTCTGAAATAAAGGAATGGACCAAATTGGTGACTGCGCTTAACTGCACCCCAACCCTAGTCAACTCAGCTAAATCACTAGGAATCACATTGGATGAGAACCTTGACATGAAAGCCCACATTAATTCAATGGCGAAAAGCGCCCGCTACCATTTGAGCTACCTAAGAAAATTAAAACCATTCATTTCAGAGGCAGATCTAAAACTGGCTATACAATCTCTAGTTATATCGAGGATCGAATATGGTTGCTCCACATTAGCTGGCCTACCTAAAACATCCACAGCACCACTAAAAGCCTGTCTCAACGCAGCGGCAAGACTCATCACAGGATCTAGGAAATTTGATCATATATCTCCTCACTTGAAAGCACTAAACTGGCTTCCTTATGAGGCCAGAATTCAAATGAAGTTAGCATGTATTACCCACAAAGCGGTGCACTATAACACGCCAAGATACCTAGCCAAGAAAATCAAGCTATCGGGAGGAAACAGACCAACTAGAAGCGCCAAGGAGCTGCTGTTGCGGCCAGCCATCTTCCGAAAGAAAAAGTCTTATGACCGAACATTCTCTGGAGCTGCCCCCAGAGTCTGGAATTCACTCCCTCCAAGTCTGAGGAAGATTCAAAATATTGTAACATTCAAACGGGAATTGAAGAGTCTTATGTTGAGTAAATACCTTGCATAGGGAAGCAGGCGGATCGTGGGTTCGAATACTTATGTCAGCGGAAGGATGGCCCTCTCAAGAATATTATTCAAGAATGTTATCATTGATAAGGGACTAACTCCTCACACAAGCCCTGACTGTGTCCTGAACGCTACCACAGTCCTAGGCGAACTTATAATTGTTTTCTAAAGCCAAAACTATATAACCTCTACCTCACCTTAGTTGTCGATATAGACATGGATATAAGCTAAGCCTCACCTACCTTTATTGCTAATTGCACATGCGTTTGGAATAGTTAGATTTAGGCACCCTCTCATAGCCACAGTTTTCCTCTACCTCATATCTGTTTGTTTGTATAAATGATTCTGTATTGCCAATATGTAACCTACCTCGATGTTAAGCGCTCTGATACCCACGGGTCTTGTTCGCGCTATACAAAACACTATAATAAATAAATAAATAAATAAAATAAATACTTAAGCCGTATATGTGCCGCATTTCTGCGGGAGGGAAGCCCCACTATAGCTGTGCCTCCATCACCCTGCCTCCGACTCCGGTACACGGCACGGACAGAAATCGGTCGGATCCGCCTGCCTCACTTCCTCTCCCAGTGACTGCGTGGAGCCCGCGAGGCAGGGGTCCGGGCTGTTTACCACATTCACAGAGGTAGACATTTTGTGGGGAAGGGGCGCTACTCGCCGTCCGCACGGAGAACCTGGGGAGCACAGACACCGAGCCCAGAGAGCAGATTCTGAAGGGCATGCCTTCATAGAGGGGAAGGCTAACAGGTGATACACAATACCGAGCCGAAACCTAGCACATATCGATGTTGATTAGTTACACAAGTAATACTGATAGCCCTCCTCCTAAGAAAGACATATGTACATGCAGGCTGTATGTTTCATCATTTTCAAGTCTGCCCTGAGATCCGCCCTGAGCCTAAAAAAAATGCCTTAAAAAAGTAACTTTAATCAAATTTTTAGTAATTTTCAGAATCTTTAAAGGGTCACGACACACACTGAAAATTTGAAAAGGGTACTAAAAGAGCAAATTATATACATCAGCCATGGGATGCGAAAAGCATTGTCCAGGTTTAAACAGTCTGTGATGATGATTTGGTAAAACCAGTCTCCACTTTTGACTGAACAGAAAACCAAAGAAGTAAGGTGTTGACCAAAAGCAAATCTAAGTATTTTAGTCCAAGTTCTTGGTGAGCAATACAATTGAAAGCAGAGGAGGGAAGACAGAGTAAACATTTAATAAAACTATTTTCCTCAATATGCAATGGCTTACTAGGGGAATAACCCCATAGTCTGGAATATCTCTACCATTTCTTTAATTGGCCTGCTACCCAACTTAGATGAAAACGCAAAAAATTCTGTTCGAATTTCTAGCCATTTTGGATTTAGCCTTAATAACCTGTTGGGCCTAACAGCCATTGCTCGTAAAGATGACTCCTAGATAATTAAAAGTATTTACCCCAACAATAGGCATGTTATCAATAAAAACAGGTTCAGCAATGTTTTGGTTTGCGCCCGCATATCATTGTGACCGTTTTGGATTTATTAATCAATATACTCTTAGCAACCATAAATTCAGCAAAGGTAATCAATTTCTGGAGGCCAAGTAGGGTCCTAGATAACAACACAGCATCATCAACATATAATAACACTGGTATAGGATGCCCAGCAACACTGGCAGCATCAGCGTGTATGTCCTGTAAAAAAGAGTCTACCCCGTTAATAAAAAGAGAGAGTAGTAAAAGGACCAAAACATACCCTTGCCGAATACCTCTTTCCACATTAAAAGTGGGTGAGCATTTGCCCTGTGGTCCAAAGCGCACTTTACTTGAGAACTTCAAGTAAAGACGTGCAAGAAAATTAACAATAGTTGCAGGAACACCAATGGAAATCAGTATTGACCCTAATATGAAGTGGTTGACTAGATCGAATGCACTACTTAGATCCGCAAAACAAACATAAAGGGGCCCTTGTTTGGCCCAGGTATATTTTCCTATCAGTGGATCTAAGTTTACGCATTTCTCAATTGTCCCTAAACTCTTTCTAAAACCAAACTGTACTGGGGACAGAATTCTCCTCAGCCCATTCCTCAAGCCTCATTTAGAAAATTCTAATCATCACTTTTACTGATGAGTCCAAAAGTGTGATAGGGCGATAGTTTTTTGGGTCAAGTCCAGAGCATCGCAATGCATATTTACACCTCCTCCCTTTTACTCTTCATTGAGTTAAAAAAAATATTGAGTTTAGAATACTCAAAACAAAAACGGAAAAATATCATATAGGAGGACAAGGAAGAAAGAGGAAATAGTTACATTTATAGTAACAAGGCATATATGTTTGCCATCAAATGTAAGACATACGGTGTACAGCATTCTCAAGGCTAAGCAATTTGATTCAGTTTGTTGGATGCCAAAATGGGTCTAGGAATACCATCTGAAGAGCAATGCTGTGAAGACAACCAGTACATATAGACAGAGTTCAAAGTTGCCTCAGATAATTGGTGAAAGTTTCCCATATCGAGTTAAATCTTCTATTCAATACTTAGGCTCCACCGTCCTGCCCCTATCTGCTGACATCCACAAGCTTCCCTTTTTCTGCTACATGTAACTCAACACCTTCAATATCTAGATCACTGCCTCTTTCAGTTGCTACCATACCACCTATCATAAATTCTAATCCGCTAATACTACCATGATTAACATCCTAGCCAGAGAAAACTTGTCTGTTTCAAAATGTGTTTGCCCCTCCCCAATTTATCCAGAGAAAATGTCCCAAAACCTTTTGACTTTTCCACCAATTCAGCAAACGTGTTTAAGAAAGCTCCTTATGAGATCCTCACTTTTGGTTATCAGGTGGCTCCATGTTATGTGGTGGCTTCAGTGGTTTATCAAGAGTAGGGAGAGTGATCGATCGATCAAGAGGGCACTAATTACCACTAAGAGAAGTGGAAGGTCCAGTGTCAGCTTGTGCCCACAAGTATGGGTCAGCAAAATGGGTTGCTGGACTGTTCCTTAGATTAGAAAGTGTGTGTAACTGGCGTGACCGAAGGTGAAAGTGTAACACCTTTGGGCATCCATTTTGTTGGAAGTATTTGCCTCACACACCCATGCAGGTGTCATGCTTCATCATCGGCGTTGCTCCTCGTCGGGGAGGCGGTGCAATCCCCGACGGGCTCACCTCGGAGAGGGGCTCTTTTGCGGAGATCTTTTGAATCCAACTGCCTTTTGGTGAAGTGCGGGTGTGTGGGTAGTTAGGAATGTAGCCTAGGTGGTGATTAAAATGGAGTAGAGGGTACCGGAGACTACTTTATTCAGGGGGTCCCCTACTGCAATTAAAAACGTGAATCCAATAGTCTAGGTGCCAACAGGTTAGGTGTAGTGGCCCTAGATTAGATTTGCAACGGACTGGTCAACATGTTTCTCGCATGGGAGAAGTACCCGCGATTCATCAGGACCTCAAGTGGATAAGAGTAAGGTCTACAAACTATAAACAACATGCTAATGTCATGTGCCTAATGCCGCAATTGTGGGATGCTAAAAGTTACCTCTGTAGCTTTGTCCTATACCTAGTAATCAGGGACTAAAGGCCACATCAATACTCAGCGGGTCGGTACTGCAGGACAGGGCCCTTAGGGTTTGGCTCTCAGTCACTGCGTACTGGTCTAGTCACCTACCCATCGCCGCCGAGCTCGGATAGATCCGCTACTACCATGATTAACATCCTAGCCAGAGAAAACTTGTCTGTTTCAAAATGTGTTTGCCCCTCCCCAATTATCCAGAGAAAATGTCCCAAAACCTTTTGACTTTTCCACCAATTCAGCAAACGTGTTTAAGAAAGCTCCTTATGAGATCCTCACTTTTGGTTATCAGGTGGCTCCATGTTATGTGGTGGCTTCAGCCAGTCCTCACATTTTTACCAAGAGCCCATTTATTTTTGGATTTGTGGTTTTGCTTTTCCCAATAAAAGTATTTGCCCACAAATCTCAATTTGTAAAGGACAATTTAATTCTAGCTCGCAATTAAAGTATCCTAAAACCACTCCATCATCTTCTCAGAGCACATGCAAAATGGCTGTAAAAATCTATTTTCTCCACATCGAAGGTTATTCATCACCCTTGCTTTCCATGGTGAAAGTCACTTGGAAAAATACATTATATTCACAGGCAGGTCTACTTTGCAGTATATTGTCATGTACATGCTTGCCATGAACTCGCTATCTCAAAGCCTGCTTATTACCACACATTTGAAATATAGTTGAAATTGTGAAATTTATTTCTGTGCTAAAAACTGCCTTAATTTCTGTTTAAAGCTAACAAAATGGCTTGCTTGATTAATACATTTCGAATGTTGGCTGTACAGGTTGTGCTAACCTTCCTTTTCCCTGTAGCGTCAACGCCTGGAATGGGTAGAAATGGGTTTGACTATGTAGGGCTGGGGCAACACATTTCTTGCATTGACTAATTCCTGCCCCTACAAATTGAACAGTGATGTGTTCTG
The DNA here is from genome assembly GCF_964263255.1 of Lissotriton vulgaris. Classification (NCBI taxonomy): domain Eukaryota; kingdom Metazoa; phylum Chordata; class Amphibia; order Caudata; family Salamandridae; genus Lissotriton; species Lissotriton vulgaris. Next base: position 1,245,349,451 of record NC_141685.1, read on the forward strand.
TAGTGTTCTATAAGGTGTGGCATTTTGAAAAGGGTTACTATCTTCTCGTGGCATGTTTCCTCCATCTTCTCCAATCTCCATAGTAAGGTCTGTTTTGAGGATGTGATGTCTCACTTCCCAGCCAATCACTAGGATGAAGATCTGTTTTCTATGACATGTTCTATTCCTCCACACCACTCCGATCTTTGTGATGCAAGTCCATTGTCATGACATGTTCTCTCCCCCACTTTATTCTCCTGAACCCAGGTATGTTCCTGTGACGTGTTGTCTTCCACCCCATGACTTTGCCTCTCCTTTAATCTCCTGAGCGCAGGTCTATTCTTGTGACGTGTTATCTCCCTCCCACCAATCCATTCTTCATGATGCAGGTCTGTTCCCATGTTCTCTCTCTCCCCCTTCAGTTTCATCTGCTCTCAAGACATATTGTTTCCCTGGCTCAGGTATGTTCTCATGATATGTCTCTCAGATCCCCTCCAATCTCTGTGGTGCAATTTTAGCCACATAACTTGCTGAATCTCACCCTCCTATCATAGCTCCATTATACATAGCATGATTTCATGGCATTTTGTCTCCCCCTCTACTATCCATGCGCAAGTCTGTTTGCATTGCATTTTGTCTCCCTCCTACACTCTATTCTTGATTCAGATCTGTTCTCATTACATATTTTTCTCCTTCCCTCTAATCTCCATGTTACAGGTCCACTGCAATAACATGTTCACCAAAGGTGTGAAGATCTTCAGGGAAGTCCAGTGTTATTTTAGATCAGAGGCCAATGATTGGGAGTCAAACTCCATTTCTGCCAGCTTGGTTCTCGATGATGCCAACCCCAGTGCTCGCTTCGTCACTGTGCTGCTGCACAATCGCATGGCCAGTGCCATTAAGTGCCAGTATCACTTTGCAGATACCTGGATGATGTTCAGCGAAATCACCTTCCAGTCAGGTAAGTGGCTGGTGCTGATGAAGTAGCAGGCACAAAAGGTCTGTGGAACAACACAAAGTGTTATTTTCATGCAATGTATTGGGGTTTCGAGGGCAGACATAACATTTTCATCAAACTACAATAGGTATTCTTGAGTATCGCTAGATTGCAGGTTGGCACCAAGTCGATTCAATGATTTCATGTTGTGACATTGAAGAGGTGTGTCCTTTCACTGCAAAAAAATGGCGTGACATTTAATAGCAATGAAGTGTCCTGACATTTGTTAACGATAATGTTAGAACCATAACCACCAGGATTTCTCACACTGAGGACACACTGAATTTGGAGTTGTGTCGTGACACAAACTTCGTGCTCTCAAGATGGTGGCACAGCTCTATGCCTAAATATGGTCACAGAGGTCAGCTGGTTTGATGATGAAATCTGTAAATCGTAGACTAAGAGCATTGCCACAAAGCTAAAGATCTGTGTCTATTTTAGGCAGATAAATGGCAAATAAGTGAACCAGAAACATACTTTGCTGAGGCATTAGCAGTCTCTATACTCTCTAAGGGGATTAAAGGTGCTGTGAAAGGGAGTCCAAGGTCTCCAGCTTGTACCTTAGATACACAAACCAAGGGAAATATTTATATTGATTAAATTCATGAAAAGTGTTTCTGCAAAACTAAAAAAAAAAATTTATATATGAGGGTAGTACCTCTGAGAAATCAGGCATTGACCCTGTGATTGACAGAATTTTTTTTTTTGAAATAATGAATTGGTCTATGATTTTTTTTCATTTGTTTAAGGGCTTTTTCATGTCACTTCCTAGGATGATCGTTTGTGCCCGTAAAAAGCATTAGAAAAATTGCACCTGTGTGTCGTGTTACATTATCTTATTCCTTTGATAACAGTGTCAAGTCGTTAATATTGCTATGCCACCAGATATGGATCTCGTTTTATTTTCTTTGGTTTCATTTTATTTATTGCTCTGCTTTATAGTGGTTTTATATAACTCTACAAACATGTTATATACTCACAAAAACAAGGAATAATCAAGTATCCCTTCTAAGAGTAAGATGAAATCTTTAGACACCATAGCGTATATGACTCCTGTTTTCAAGTAACATTGTCTCGAGTGATATGTGAAACTTGATCACATTGTGTTTATCTTATTCCCTGCAGTCTTTTAAGCTATATTTCGTAGATTTCAATATTTCTGAGTGTTCCACACACACTTTCTGCAAGGTGGCTGGGCCATCTTGCAAAAATATAGTTAATCGGAACTGCAACTAAGGTTACTGATATTGCTATTATAGTTGATAAGAAAGACACGCCTTATTGAATTTGTATTTACTGTATCCTGCCTGTGGGATATTGTGTGACACACCTCCATACTTCCAGAATGACACTAAATAAGTCCAGAATAGATCTCTTAAGCACATGATATGTATCCTTGGGTCACGAATAGTAGTACTAAGTAAGTATGTTCCTGAGGTGCACTCGAGTCTGACAGGTAGACCAAGCCCACATATCAAACATATTGGTGCTCTCCAAGCAGCATCCAATTTCATTCAGCGTGCTGAGCTTTGTGACGTGTCTAAACCTGAAAAAATAACAAGGTATCAACTTGGTATCAGTGATGGGCAGTATTAGTGTCCTGTGGCAACTTGCTGTCTGTGCAGTTCCACTGTCTTTCTTACTATGTAGGATGATGCAGTTTCATGTCATTGAGTGATAAAGACCTACAGCACGGAATATGCCTTATCTCTCAGCATTTCCGCTTTCAATAGATGTATTTAAAATAAGCTAGATTAAGTGCTGTTCACTGGTCGTATCAATGTAAAGGCAAAGAGCTAGGCAACAGGAATGTTAGTTCCTGTAGTTGTGTTTGCAGTTTTCTACCACTGAACCCGAGTGCAACATCGTATCAACCCATCAGCCTCATGTGCACAGTGGCATGCTTCCAGAATGTTCCACCAGACAGGTTAGCATGTTAGGAGTCTTTCAGTTGCCATGACAGTCTAAATATTTTTTTTACAACTGGCCATACCCTTCTCAGTTGATTACTTTCAAAAGCTTTGATTATTCCAGGAATTTGTAAACAACTCTTACTTAGCTCTGGGCCTGTTTCATGAATACAATTCTGACAGACAACGATATAACTGCAGTGCTTCAATATAACTCGTGTTTATTATTTTAAGATGTTTTCAATATTTCACTGGTGGTTAGGTTTTGAGACCGTTCCTCCTACTACTCCCATTGGACAGCAGGATATCTTACCCATTTCTTTTTTTTTTGCATTTCATTTTTGTACAGATGCAGCAATGTACAACAATTCAGGAGGTCCTCTTGAGGCCCCAGGTGCCCCCACTACATACGGTATGCCATGGTTTAAAATTATTCTTTATCTAATCATAAGGTCACACTGTCATGCGTGCAGCTTCTTGCAAAGACGGGTTTGTTAATTGTGCTTCAAAGAAGTCTTTTGCCTAAAGGATATAGAAGGCATTTTAGAAGCAAACACCCCCCATATCAGGCCACACTTCGAAGATTTGCAGTTTTGATATTGACAGGTAGGGAAATTTAAAAAAAATGTTGACTCCTGGAATGCCCTTTATCACCATGTTAGTTCCAGTTACTTACATTTAGTTACCAGTGGCAGGACACTAAGTTTTCATTTTGCCTCTGTGGTTTCCTTCTTAGATAGAGCCGTCCCACAAAGTCATGTTCTATGTTTTTGAAGTTGTGATGTTAGAAACCTAATGTACACCATTTGTTGCTACATTGGACCAAGAATATCTACTCAATAAGAGTATGCTCACAGGATAGGACTTTATTTACCCTAGATCACCCTAGACAAAGCATTATAGATAATGGGGTAACCCAATAAGTCAACCGGGACCTGGGTACAATACGGGAATACAAACGTAGTCCGTGACTAATTAGTAGAAATAAATTCGAAATAGAGACAATCTTGTCTTGTGTGTAATACTACAACACTGGTACTACATACCTTCTGAATAATTCTCATGTATGTGACCCATACTGTAATTACAAAATGCAGGAAATGCAAACCACACAGGAAAGCGCCACTAAAGTCAATGGTACTTGCAATACATTTATTAAATTCAAAACAAATAGTTGTATAAGCAATAGGTTGCGCACAGGAAGGAGAGAAGGTTTAAGGGAAGTGGTAGTGCTGGGTAGTGAGAAGGGTAAATCATGGAAATACAGATGAGTATAATTGGATTCTTTCAAACATTACTGGTACTCAAAACCGGTATCAGAAGACCTGTCCGAAGTAGAACACTTATTTACATGTAATCTGTAAATTACTCTTGCACCAAATGCATTTTCTGGTGTACAATACGTGGGACACGAGTACAGGTCTTGTGTAATGGAGGGCGTCGACGTTTCGACTCGATTGATGCGTAGAGGGAAGTTTGGGCCTCAGCTGCGAGTCTTCATCAGGACGATATAGGGTAACCTAGGGGTAAAAATGTAAATTAGAGGGGGCGCTGTGTGTGGGGTCAGAACGTGGTGAGTAATCTAAAAGTTACTGCCCTAATCGTGGTGCCAAGCCTGGCTACTCAGGTGTGTTGTCAAATTGCCGAAAACCATGGCTCAATGTCGCCAAAGTTCATGATAGAAGGGGGTGTCCAAAGGTTACAGCCCCATTAGGAAGGAACCGTAATCCGATTGTGATTAAATCACTCCTCTGTGGAAAAGGGATTAAAATGTCAGCTCGTTGGCTGGCAAACAGGTGCATTATATACAGGTGTCGTGTGAGAGTCAAGTTGAGATAGTGGGTGATTGAGAAGGTCCGCATTAACCCAAGGGGAGGTGAGACATTACACAATCTCAATTACCGAGAGTTCAAATGGATTCACACTTTTAACACAATAAACAAGGGATTAAATGAGTACGAAGAGCTAGCACATCAAGCAGCAACTCTGCGCATCAGATAGGCACCTCATACTCTTAGACGACACACCACATCATGACCATCTTGTATGGGCATACATGTGTATCACTCAATGTTCCTATTTTGTGCATGGGTATATTGCAATATGGGCCAACTGCATTGTGACCGGCTTATTGTCTTTTGTACACAGTGTCCAGTAATACATGTATTTTTTCTCTTTATGAAGAGCACCAATTACTGCATATAACTTGAGGTGGTTCTATGAGGCTGGATAATTCAGTTTCTCCTTACTGGAGTATACGTAGAACGGCCACACGTTCCACCAGCATTGTCACTGTATGTATATATTGCCTGTGCTTCATTCTGGAACCAATAGTGACACTGCCGATTGTATATTGGCAGTTTACATAATAACCCCCACACTACTGTACATGCTTGCACGTAGAAACGTCCACATGATCTACTGTCTTTATCACTGTATGTAAATATTGCCAGTGCTTTACTCATGAACTATGAGTTACTCTGCAGATTGTATATAGGCAGCTTACACATAAACCTCCTCACACTCCTGTACATACTTGCACATATTACACTTTGTGCAGACCTCTCCCGTACAATAAGTGACACGTAGAACCTGAGACTCGATCCCTGTTGCTATGGACACCAGCGCGCATGCCCGAATGCCCCTTACGCCACTGCAGGAATCGGACGCACACCGCACAGCGGCGCCCCAACGTGCACGTCTCACACGGCTGCGCGACACATTTAACTACCCGGTGCGGCATGCCCTCAGTCTCTGTTTCTTACTCGTAGGAGCAACACGAATTGAGCCGCTGACCAGAAACTTTCAGGTATTGACAGCCCCGGGGTATTATTTTTATTAGTATTATTTTTATGCGCACAGTCTCGCCAGTGTCATCCTCGGTGCAGGCACATCATCCTAGAGGGTTTCTACATCCCCCACCTCTATCCTTGTTTTATTCTTCAATGTGGGAGTCTCAACTGACAATTCCCCGTTTTGGACGAGGGTAGTGCACAGATGCCTTGCCAGCGGGTAGGAGGTCATTTTTTGTACATAAAACGCGCTGCCCTTGTATATAGTACACGTTTTCCTTATTTTAGAGTCACACAATTGATCTTAAATTAGGAGGAGAGTCAACTTGACTCTCACAAGGCACTTGTATATAATGCACCTGTTTGCCAGCCAACGAGCTGACATTTTAATCCCTTTTCCACACAGGAGTGATTTAATCACAATCGGATGAGGGTTCCTTCCTAATGGGCCTGTAACCTTTGGACACCCCCTTCTATCATGAACTTTGGCGACATTAAGCCATGGTTTTCGGCAATTTGACAACACACCTGAGTAGCCAGGCTTGGCACCAGGATTAGGTCAGTAACTTTTAGATTACTCACCACATTCTGACCCCACATACAGCGCCCCCTCTAATTTACATTTTTGCCCTTAGGTTGCCCTATTCCGTCCTGATGAAGACTCGCAGCTGAGGCCCAAACTTCCCTCTACGCATCAGTTGAGTCGTAACGTCGACGCCCTCCATTACACAAGACCTGTACTCGTGTCCCACGTATTGTACACCAGAAAATGCCTTTGGTGCAAGAGTAATTTACAGATTACATGTAAATAAGTGTTCTACTTCAGACAGGTCTTCTGATACCGGTTTTGAGTACCAGTAATGTTTGAAAGAATCAAATTATGCTCATCTGTATTTCCATGATTTACCCTTCTCACTACCCAGCACTACCACTTCCCTTAAACCTTCTCTCCTTCCTGTGCGCAACCTATTGCTTATACACTTATTTGTTTTGAATTTACTAAATGTATTGCAAGTACCATTGACTTTAGTGGCGCTTTCCTGAGTGGTTAGCATTTCATGCATTTTGTAATTGCAGTATGAGTTACATACAGCAGAATTATTCAGGAGATTTGTAGTACAAGTGTTGTAGTATTACACACAACACAAGATTGTCTCTATTTCGAATTTATTTCTACTAATTAGTCACGGATTACCCTAGACAAAGCAACAACACTGTAGAAGGCCCAAACCAAAAGGGATCTAATGCTACCACCTTTGTGCCACTTGTATCTGGAATGACACTAGAGGCACAGGTTTGCTTCCATAGATGTGAGACAGGGTGTACCAGGAGCAGTTACATGCTTTTCCTCTGACACCCTCAGAAAATTTAACTCTAACAATGAAAAAGAAATGACTGATATATTTCACAGACAAAGCTTTGTCAGAGAGACTTGTAGTGTGAGGTTTGAAGCACCTTTTGGATTGGATTCGAAGACACTATAGTTTGAAGAACTGCACTTAGGTCATGACGTACAAGTTACTTATCTTTGGTAATGCCTTATCTTGTAGAGAAAGGATCTAGCCACAGATTCCTTATCTTAGAATCCTCCTCAGGTGCCAGACTGGATCCGGAATTTTGCCCAGCAGTACCTCCGCGTGTCAGTAGAGGGCATCGAGCAACTCCACAGCGATATCATCTCCCAAATGTGATGTCAACAGAGCCCATATAAGACATCCCATGACGCGCTGACCTCAGTTTCTTATGTGATTATTTTTGCGCCAACAACGCAGAGCCACTTAGAGAAACAGTCTCTGGAAACAGTGAGCCAAAAAAGGAAATAATCTTGTATATACAAGTAGAGAACGAATGAACAGTAGAAGTATGCAAAAAGGGGATCTACAAGACAACAGGGTCCTCAGTTCGCAGAGCAGGAAGGATGGGTGGGTCCATAAGGAATCTGCGGCTAGATCCTGTCTCTACCAGATAAGTCTTTACTGAAGGTAAGGAACTTGTCTATCTGATAGAGACATCTAGCCGCAGATTCCTTATTTTAGAATCAGAAACCCAAGCAATGCCATCCTTGGAGTAGGGCTGCGAACTGACCTCACCAATGATCCCCACAGAGAAGAAGCCAGTCCAAAGGATAAAAAGAGACCAGTCTATCTGAAAATGATAGATAAGGCAAGATGCTCACTGAAAGGACTGATGTCCAAGAAGGACTATGGGAAGCCCATAGGGAGAAGAAAGCTATAAGACCATAAGAAGACGGTATAGAACCAGTAAAGAGCCAGCCCCAAAGGAAATGCAACCTAAGATCAGGGAATGCAAAAGGACCAAGGACAATAGTCCATAGAGTCCAGGCTCAAAACCAAATGGATAGAGCATACACAGCGTGCTCAACCGCAGCAACACATAAAATTAATAATAAAAAGCACCCACCAATCATCTAGGAAACTATCCTGGGAAACGGAATTCAAAAAAATAAACCTCCACTGATAGAATGATGGAGAAAAGAGACAGAAAACAATGAATGCTAAAGAGCGTCTCCAGGAAAGAATAAAAACAGTAAAGAAACCGGTCTTACATTGAGAACCTTGAAGGTATAGAAGGCATCCTTCCAAATAATGTAACGGAGATGCTCACTGAAGTGAAGGAAGGAAACAGACAAGTGAAACCAAGAAGGTTGAACCAGTTCACCAAGAAGGGTGTAGGTAAATTGCAGTGTTGTATAACGTATAGAAGGCCAGGCGACCATATATGCACAGCATACACATATACAAACCAGAAGTAAAAGACATCTACAAAAGATCCATTCGAGAGATAGGTATATACATGCAGAGAGATATACATTCTAAGATAAACGTATATAAGGATAAATATGTGTAGAAAAAACAGACATTCCTGTAGACACACAAGTCATACAGGGTAAGCGAAAGTATATCCACTCCACCAAAGGATACCCATGTCCTCCACCAGTAAGTGGGAGGATGAGAAGTGGAGGAATGAAGGGTACTCCAAGAACAGAGGTAATCAATGAAGGACAGAGATAAAACATCCTACAGTTGTAAAGAAAAAGTTACAACAGTAACTGAGGTGGGGACAGAAAGACAAGCCTGGAAAACGGCAACACATTACCACCTAAAAGTAGGAAGTGGAGGGTGTTGCCCACTACAGGAAAACAAGGGCAGCCATCCAAGAACCAGCGCCACATACTGATGAAGGGTGCCAGCCGGCGGTAACAGGCGAAACAAAGAATAAACAGCAGGTGGGAGTCCACCATAAAGAAGAAGAGGTAGACTTCCATTGTGAATCTAGAGGACTGACGGAGACTAAAGGCAATACATAGTTGATGTAGAGTATCACATATTGTCCAACCCATGGAGGCTTGAGAAAGAGATTGGTACCCTGACCAACGCTTTATGGAAACTTGAGAAACGGGTAAAAAACCAAACCAAAGCTCTACATGAAAACTGAGAGTACAGAGTATAAGAGGAACAAACCCCAGGAGAGGGAAAAAGCAACAAACATTGGAGGACAGTGCATATGCTGCAGAAATACATAGTTGGACAGAAGATTTGATATGTCCACAGAAAAAGTAATAAAATACCCCCACCAAAAAGAGGGGGGTGGTAATGGAACCTCTCCCAAAGGAGAATGGCAAAAGGAGAGTAGTCCGCCGCATAGAAAAACGACACCACAAAAGGCGGGAGTGACATATAGAGTTGATAGGAAGAGAATAGTATCTACACCTATGAGAAGGAAGAAAGATATCAGAAAGAAAGGGAAACTCAGCCTCCTGTGAAAGAAGGATACCAAAAACCAAAGGGACTGGGTCCAAGGGGAACAGCCACCCCAGGGGTGCGATGGCTGATATGTATACACCCCCGCACAAGAAGCAACACTAGTGGCTGTGACCTAATTAGGTGGGTAAGAACACCTAAAGGGCAAAAACAGATACAAAGAACACCAAACTAATGAAGATTAACTGCAGCAGGAGCATGTTAAAGTAGAGTGTATAGGTAGCTCACAAGATGCCCCTGAGGCATACAAAATAAGGTCCTCAAAAAACTGCGGACAAAGCTATAGTGCATTTGCACAATGAAACAGAATACCCCCCATAGAGTAAGTGCTTGGGTAGAAAGAATTAAGCGGCAAAAGGAAGCTGTAAGAATAGGCCCCCATGAGGCCTCAGAGTAAGATGTGTTCCAGAGGGCTGGAAACTAAATCTGTCGCTGACAGAATAATTTGAAGAAAAATACTTGCAGCAAGCAGCAGCACCACACCGGGTGTAACCGTAGAAGGGAGAGAAGCATTTCACTCAATGAAGGCTGATAAGAGCTGAAACAAGGAAAAACAATTTTCCCAACAAACCCAATACAACTACAGAGTTAAGACTCGGCACAACCATGACTATCTGTGAACTGGCGTGAAGCTGAGTCGGCCTGCACACAAAAAAGGGAGGTGCCATCAAAAGGCATGTTAATCAAAGTAGTTTGCTCAGCCTCTAAAAACCTGGAAGTACGCAACCATGTACGCTGACATAGGGCTATGGAGAAGGCCGAACCCTGGAACAGAATCAGCGGTATCCATACCACAGCGGATGCTAAGTGATGCAGGTTGTTGCCCATTGAGAACCAATAGAACAAGAGCATTCCGGGCTTCCTCCAGAAGGGAGGGCAAGAGGTGTTCCACAGAGTGCAACAAAGCGTGGGAGAAGGGGGCAGCGACACAAGAAGTGTACGGAGATCGCACGTCAGATCTAGAAGAAGAGAAAATACTCCTTCCACAAACTTCAAATTTTCTGGCCTCTCGTTCCGGTGGGACAGGAGGGAGAAAATCTATATATTTGGGTGGCTAATGCTGCCTGAACTACAATGCCACTAGTAGAGGGATGTTGAAGGAGACAGGAGGGATCTCCGTTGCCAGGGCAATGATTGTGAGAAATAGAGCAATCCAGAGGGAGCCCTGTTTCCGGTTTAGCCCCAACAGGATATCGAAAAGACAGTCACAATAGGAATTACAGGCTCAAATTTAAGACTGGTCAGGACATAGAACGCCAATTAGAGAGTCAGTTGACAATTCCATAAGAAGGAAGTTGCAAATCCAGGACGATCGAAGCTCGATTGAGCATGTCCATCAGAGCAGAACTCCAGGAAGGGAGTCCATCGGTGCCACATTCGATGCGTAACTGAAGCCAGTCAACGCCGAAAAGTCGACACATCGACATCGAAAGGAGCGTCAATCTGCACTGACACCACCAGTAAGGGAGCCATCAAAGAAGACCCTGACGCTGACACTGGAGTTGGCGACCAGAAGCGAAAGGTGGGAGCCTCGACGGGCTATGCACCGGCATCGCTAAGGCGTCAGACATTAGAGGCCAACCTGAAGAGGGGGAGACCCCTCCAGCAGGGTCTCAAGCATGACCTCATGCACCTCCGTGGAACTCAAGAGCGCTTCAGAGGGAGGTGATGACCCAAGAATAGGATGAAGAGATTGAGAATATTGTCTCAACTTGGTCAAAGACGCCCTGGCCCCTGAATAGGTGGACACGCAGGGCAGACTCATGCCCAACACCTCAACAGAAGAGCGAGGACAAGCATTAGACAACAAAGGCGGTGTGCCAGAGCTGCAACTTTGACCACCGATGCAGAGACTTACCTCCAGATATCGAGGGAGAATGGCGCACAAGAGAACAGCTCAGAGAGAGCATGTGCATTCGGTCTGTGGAGCGCGCAGCGTACTGAGGATGATGAGCAGACTTCGGTGCCTGTGGCATCCACGCTGCAAGGAGCTTCATGCGATGGCCCCTGTGTACTTTTGGTCGGACTCAGAGACAGGAGTCGCACTCTTCGAAGTCATGGTGCTAACCCAGGCACCACATGCAAAGCGAGTGAGAATCCATGTCGGACATTTGTCGTCCACAGGACTTACAAGGCTTGAACCCCGTGGACACTGAAGAAAGATAGAAAAAAAGGCACACCGCTCCATAGACAAAAAAATGTTGAGTAGGCCGGAAAAGGGCCAGAGGAACTGCAGTGCGGATCCGTGTTGTTCATGCGGAAAAGAAGGAACTGACGTCAGCGCGTTGGAGGAGGGCTTACAGGGTCTACGTTGACATCACATTCGGGAGTCGACGTCGCTATGGAGTCACTCAACGCTGTCTACCGACGCACAAAGGTACTGGTGGGAAAAGTTTTAGATCCAGTCTGGCACCTGGGGAGCATTCTAAAATAAGGAATCTGCAGCTAGATGTCTCTATCAGATTAAGATGATAAGGCAAAAATTCTGCTCCATATAATGGACACAGACATGAATCTGTATTTAAGCACAGTGAACATCAGTGGGACTAGATAAGTGTAAAATTGCAAAATTTCACTCCACGTTATCTTTTTTTTTTGTATAAGAATTAGTTTTGAGTTATATAGGAAGTCAAAACATGTCACCACAATCCCATAGTCAACACAGTACTCATGTAGAGTCGGTGACCAAGCAAAGTCCTTCCCATTGATATAGTGCCCCAAGTGCACTCTTGCCCCTTCCTTCCCCGATGATGCCGTCAGCCAACTTAAAGTAGGATTCAAATGCAAGCCTGCCACAGCTCTCTAGACCAATTGACCCTAGTGTTACTCCCCCCTTTGTTGTCGTGATAACCGCTATAAACGGATTAACCTTGCTGGTATGCCTGGCTGGCACCCCAGATCTTGTGGTTTTGTTGCAACAGCATCTCTCTGGCTAAACCTCCCTCTCCATAAGTGCACAGTGGTCCATACCTCTTGTCCTGCCTCAGGTGGTCGGGTCTTTTTGGAGATCCACCTGCTGGCTATGTAATGTTTAGCCACCATACCTTCAATCCTCAACATCAGCCGCTCATCTTGAGGGCCTCCTCAACCAGAACCAGCAAAGCCAGCTTGGTAGGTAAGCTGCACCAGTCTGCCCTTTACCTAACTCAGTTCCCGTCCAATCTGTTCCCATTACTGCACAACCTTGGGGCATTCCCATGTCTTATGTAAGTCCCTAAACCCTCAGTGCATCCTAGGGCACCCCAAACCCAACCTTCGCCATCACCTCTAGGGTGTAATAGGTCCTGTGTAAATAGTGTAGCTTAATTATTAGAAAACATGTAGAGAGGACCCAGAGCACCATCAGGAACCCTCTCCACTCATCATCCTCCAGGGTCCCATCGTCCTCCTGCCACGTTGTTCTGAGACTGCTCATCAAATTGGGAATATTTACTACCAAGAACGATACAGGCCTGAAATCCTGTATTCTCCAATAGGTTCCACAGTCAGTTAGGCCTCAAGTGGACCAAATTAAAGGAGAGGGCCAGAGAGTCTCCACGGGGATCCAGCATGCTCCTCAGTTGCAGGATCCTATAGAACTGTGAGTTGTGCAGCTCGCACTCCTTCTTTAGGTTCTCAAAAGAAAACATGTGCGACCTTCCCCATGCGTCGGCCTGCCTGGACAGCCCTATGACGTCCCACTTTAGTTACAGGCCCTACTCAAGGTCTCCAGCCAGTCCCCCACCCGTTGCCTCGTCTCCTGTATGGGAGTTCTATACCATCAGATGTGTTGCAATGTGTTGTGCCATGCGCTGAGTGTCACTCTTGTCACCTCTGGCTAGCCTGTCATGGCCCTGGTGTCATACAGGTAATGGTGCACCCCATTCTCCCCAGAGTCCTCCATTACCATTCTATGGGCTGGCAGAGACGATCGCCACAGAGACAGTCATTAACAGTAAGAAGTTTGCTGCTCAGCTGTAAAGCTGCAGGTCTGTGGCGATCATGCCCGCATCATATGAATGTTGTGTTCCTTTGTCAAAGGAAATCCCAGGTTGCCTTCCCCCCAGATGTATGATCTGTAGGACTGAAGACCATTAGAGCAATTTTAAATGGATAGTTCTGAAGGATTAGGAGAAGAAACCTCTAGACTGACCTATATCACTTTATATTATGGCCTCATAGGGCTCATAAACAACACAACCCCAACATCAATATCATGCAGCAGTGTTAATTTCAAAAATATGTATTTTTTATTTATATTTTCTTCATTATGAAGTGATATAGGTCAGTCTAGAGGTTTCTTCTCCTAATTTGTTGTCTCCTCCTCCTCTTGGACCTCAAAGTAATTAAGGGGTACCTTTTCTCTTAGTTCTGAAGGATGTATAGCCAACACTGTAGTGCTATCGTTTTGTACAGGACAATTATGCCTTGAATAGACAGAGGGAGCAAGGCCCATTGCTTAAGGTCCCGGCCCATCCTGGTAAATAGGGGAGTAATGCTGTTCTCCCAGCAAAGAGATCTGTCCAGGAGGAACTGCAGCTCCCAGTAGCAGAACTGATTGGTGCAGCATTGTAGGTGTGATCACCAGCCTCATTCCTATGCCGATAACATTAATGGCACCATTAGTGATTTATCCCAGTTGACCGCTAGGCCTGAGGTCGTAACGAAGAGCTCCATGATGTTCTTTACCCGCTCCCTCATGGTTACTGGATTACTGGGAACAACCAAGACATCATCAGCATACAAAGAACAGCGATCCTCCAAACCCTTCTTCCATCTAAACCCAAAGATTTGGGCATCTCTCATGGTCACTGGATTACTGAGAACAACCGACATCATCAGCATATAAAGAAACACGATCCTCCGAATCCTCCCTCCATCTGAACCCCCAGATTTGGGCATCCCTCTGGACTAGCTCAGTCAGTGGCTCAATTGTCAGGGTAAACCGCAGGGGCGAAAGAGGGCCACTTTGCGTTATCTTGCATGAAAGATGAACACAAAGCCATACCTTGTGTTCAAAGGTCATCCAAGATACTGGCCGAGGGACTTGTTCAAGTAGAGAATTTCTCCTGCAAGCAATGTTCTATTCAAACCAGTCTCAAATGGAAAACAATTGTACAAACTTTTGCTGTTACCAAAAGTTTCTCTCTTGCAAGATCATGTCATCAATTCCAACATTCATCAAGTAGGCAAAGGAGGCACTAGAACTTAAGTTGTGCAGAACAAATACAATTAGTGGGACTAACAGGGGAGCAGTGCTTGCACAGAGTGTCCTTCACTCTATACCTGCAGAATAGGAAAAGTTCTATTCTGTACCATCAATATTTATATATGAAGTTCTGGAGATTGCGTACAAGACCTAAAGGCATAGACGCACATTAGATAGAAAAATTGTAACACAAGAATAAAGTACAAAATCACAAAGATAAAACAGGTCTAAATGAGGAATGAGTGACCCAGAAAGTGACATATTGAAGACAAGTTGATGCTGCAATTATAGAGAAGTTTTACGAATAATAGATTATCAACAACATTATTTACAGAGAGGTGGTGTATACAAGGCTTGAGGGCATGAGAGCCCTTTGCAAAAAAGAGCAGTTTTCGAGGCATTAAGTGAAAATGCAAAAAATAAAACACCAGGAGATCCAGTTGAGGAGTGAGTGACAGGATTTGCACATAATAAAGTGAGATACGAATTAAATAGAGACTAGGATACAATGTGAAAACCAACCATGGCACAGAGGAGAGAGTGTAGGAAAAAAGAGGGAATAGATACAAAATTTACAAACAGTGAGACATAAAATAGCAAAGTATATATGTAGTTAGCAAGGGATCACCAGTGTGCTCCAACTCGCCTTAAATTAATATTGACCTATCCAATGCAGAATCGTTTATGTGGTCTAAGTGTCTTCAGCCAAGATGGAACTGAATGTATTTCACAATCTCCCTCCATACATGTTGTCAAAATCCATGAATGCAATGGATGTAAAGATTGCAACGTCTGTAGTCTTGTCCTCAGAACAGTGAATACCTCTTGTGTGGTAGCTAGATACTTGAATCTCTTGTAAGAGATTACCAATGTAGTAACCAGCTGACAGCTACATCGCAGAATGGGACCAGTCATTTAGTTAAATATGGTCCATAGTCCTTTCAAATATATATTGGGAACAGGCATGGACAATACAGGCTCTGTGGCAAGCTCTTGTGTCTTTCCGGTGAGAATCCTGACCCCTCGCTGGAAATAATTACACAGTGTGTCAATTAGTTCTTCTCTGGGTCTAGCTTTACCTGCTAAGCAACTACAGCTGTAACCCATAAATGTAGAAGTTAAGAAGGCTCCAACACTCAAGAGTATGACAACCACAACAGGTTTTTGAGAGTAGACAAGTATACCTTTACTTCAGTCACAAAAGAAATATAACTATAAAAGTACATTTAAAATCACAGTTAAAACATAGATACAAGGTTACACCAATAAAGTCACAAATCAATTATACTAATATAGTCAAACGATTTACAATAAATGAAGAATAACACACCATGTCCTAGGTAAGGAATTCAGGGAGCTGCCTCAAACACTGGAAAAAATGTACAATTTCATATCACTATTTGCTCCAATAAAAACACAAAAAGCTGCTAGGTGGGCGCAGACTGTCAGGCAAGGCACTTCAATACAAAATTTCTAAAAATAACATATAAAAGGGACTGACAATTGCCTTGGTCAGCCTGCACAATGATTTATCAATGCCAAATTAGAAATCATTCGTTGCTAAAGTGTAAAGTGCATATTAAAGTGGCTTGTGCTTTGTCCTTCTATAAGGAATATGTAAACAAGACACAATAAAGACAGGTGATCAAGATAAAAACATAATAAGCAAGAAGTTCCCAGAATAGAACGGACTACTAAGATATGATCATAGTAGAAATCCAAAGTTTACATTATCAAGAAATGCATAATTAAGAGACACATGCTTTGTCCTACATTAAGGAAAACTGAAAAACTCACAGAAATCTATTCTGTTGTAAAGGTGCCGCAAAACCAACCTACCAATATTTAAATAATAAATAACAACCCTGCTAGAAATGTAGGCATACTACTTGAGGCTAGGAGCCCTTATATACCAGACCCAATAAAAAAATGTCGAAAGTGCAAAAACCATAGGTTCATGTGTGCTTAATCTCAGAATACACAGCGCCTCCGCACAGTGGATAACACCAAGTTGGCGGCAGATTGGAATGATCCACTTAGAGCGAGGTGAAATATGCTTAGGACAAATGAATAAAAAATGAAATTCAGTTTCAATCAATGAATCAAAGAACTTTATTCGGATATCCAAGTATCCACAAAAGTACAAATACATAAAAACATTTTAAAAATAAAAACATCATAAAATCCCAAAATACATACAAAAATTGACCAAATTTACGGGTCAAGCATCGTCTGTCTTGCTCGGACAGCTATTCGCAGAAAAGTGCCAGTACGAAAGATAAGTTCATCATCATCCAGGGTTAATATCATTGGATAAGCATTTTCCAGGCTAATGGGTTTACATTTTTTAAAATACGAAGTTAAAAACCATTTAATATATTTTATATAAAATCTGCAAAAGAATAAAAAATGCAAAACAGATTGTCCCCTTAGGCCGTCACACGGGCAAGGCAAAAGATCGAGTTCATTGTCGTGGCCGAGGGGAAAACAAAGTGCAAATTTAATTGTGCCTGCCCTTAGGTGAAATAATAAGCCCCGCTCCCAATAACTCATCGGGATTGTCAAATAGCGAGGCATGGGTATGATCAAAAAATCATGGGCCAAATAAATAGAGACAGTTGTCTTCAAACATTCCCTTCATAATCTTTCTCGGCCGTACAGTGTGTATAAAGCATGTCGTAAATCATTTTTATGTGGGAGATCATTTGCAGTATATTTAGTAAAAACACTCCCTTGATTAATACTGCAAAGGCTATTATACACTCCAGAGAGCCAAGGGATATCCATGCATTTATCACAATTCAAACAGTCAGTGATAATATCTCTTGTGAGTGATGCGGCAGGGTTCGTCCAGATAGAAAGCCAGAAGAGAGCAGGGCGAGCACAGACAAAATCTTCAATAACATTCACAACTAAGTCCTCATGACAAACATATTTTGGGGTGGAAATAGGAACGCAGTGTATCTTACTAAGAAATCTGTTCTCTTCAGATTGAATAGATTGGCTCTTAGCGATACCCCAAACCTCTGCTCCATACGTGGCAACGGGAGTGCATTGGGTTTTATACATTTTGAAAATTGCCAATAAGGTGCCAGTGTTTTTAGAACGAGGTAAGCTGAGGATTGAGTTGATGGCCTTTGATAACCTACCCCTGGAGTGAGCAAAATGCTCAGTCCAGGAGTTTTTTGCAGCAAAGACCACCCCTAAATAGGGAAAACTGTTAGTAGACCACAGCTTACCAGTGCCCACCGACATACAACCTAGCTGTCGTTTCATAGGGCCACAGGACATAATAAAAGATTTCTTGAAATTAGTTTTTAGGTCAAGGGACTCCATATAATCAACAAACCCCTTGACCAGAGCACATAAAGCATTCAGAGTGCAGCCCATAAGGACCGTGTCATCCGCGTAAAGTAGGACAGGGAGAGATTTACCCATAATTTTGGGGACATCGTAGGAAAGATGGGTTAGGGTTTTGTGCAGCCCGTTAATGTAAATAATAAAAAGAAGGGGGGCTAACACGCACCCCTGTCTTACCCCTCTATGAACTTTTATAGCTTTAGTCACTTCGCCCCCCTGACCAATCCTGACACAAGCATTAAGGTCCTTGTGCAAATAGGCCAAGAAATGCACAAGGGATTCATCCAGACCATAATTCAAAAGAGCTGTCCAAAGTTTCGATCTATTAACGAGATCGAAAGCAGAGGACAAGTCCATAAAGGCAAGATAAACTGCTGATCTACGTGCAATATTATACTTGCCTAGGATTAGGTTTAGATTAAGGCACTGTTCAATGGTTCCTACCTTATTGCGGAAACCTAATTGGCAGCGCTCCAAAATACCATTATCATTGGTCCAGCTCAAAATCTTATTATATAAAATCCTGCCAAGGATTTTTAAAGTATTGTCAATAAGAGAGATAGGTCTGTAACAGCTAGGTTGAGAGCGGTCTCCCTTCTTGAAAATAGGGACAATGATGCTTGATGACCAGGTACGAGGAAGAGGGGCGAGGGTAAGATTATTAAAAACAGTTAAGAGGAGCGGTGCCCAGACCTCCAAGTTTGATTTAATAATATCGATGGGTAAGCCATCAGGGCCAGGTGACTTATTCCCTGCGCTCAGAGTAATGCCATCTTCTACCTCAGATAGAGTTATGTCAACCCTCGGTGGGTGGCAAAAGGACAGTGGAGCCGACCCCGAATGTGGTGCCGCATAAATGGTGGCAAAATGATTCACCCATGCTTCGCCTGAAATAGTACAGCTAATCGGGGACAGGAACTGGCCTGAACATCGCAGGTCCTTGACAGCGGCCCAAAAGGCATCACCCTTCCTTAGGTCAGCTGCTCTTGCCAATGCCTCCCAGCGGTCTTTAGGTTTGGAAGACAATACCCTACGCAATTCTCTGTTTGCCGCTGAGCACTCACGATTAAACCATCTGGGGCCTGATTCAATTTCCCTGCTGATAATAAAGATTTAGAGGCTGAACAAATCTTAACAAAATCACAGACAGCCTTGGGATAAGGGACCGTGTCTGACAGAAATGAGTTAAAGAGACATAAATTATCTCTAACTAAGGCACGGAACACTTCCTTAGTATTAATACCCCGCCATCTGAGTCTAAGTTTATCTGTCATGGGAGATAAGTTCCTACCACCACATTCCCTTTTAAAAATGGGTCGTTTTTCTAGACTCATGACAACCCTGATGGGGTTGTGGTCCCCTTTACTCATTGGAATGACAACACCCTCTGATAAACAGTCAGCAAGGTGAGGTGAGACAAATAAATAATCGATAGTTGAAATACACCCCCTACCTCTGAAAGTTGGCACAAACTGGGCATTCTGTAAAAAATTAGGAATAATATCCATAACATTTTGCAAATTATGAGAGCTCAAAAAAGAACGCAATTCTGCACCCCTTTGGTGAGAAGTACTTTGTTCATTCGTCCTAATATGCGGAAGGGCATCGTTGAGCCTAGCATTAAAATCACCACCCAACAAGATGCCACCAACTTTATCGAAATCTTGCCTGGACTCTAAATTGGTAATTAAATTAAATAGGTCAATAAAAATTCCTGTTTGGAGTCGTATTAAAATCATTATTATAAAAATGAATCAAAAAGAAAAAAACTTTCCTTTTAAATAAAAGAGCTTGGAAATGTAAATTATCAGTTGGTATATTCTTAACACTCCCACCGGCAGCAATATTAATCCAGATAGAAAGGCCCCCAGATGGGCGGCCCAATCTGGGCTTGGCAGCTAAAATGTTATGGTACTGAAACCCATCAAAATGCAGCTCCTTGGTGGCCCAGGTCTCCTGAAACATTACAATATCCTGTTGGTTTATTAAGCTAAGCCACTCTGGGTCTTCTAGCCTTGACTCTAGGCCTGCTATATTCCAGGACAAAACATTTAGATCATTGTCTGCCGCTGTTCTGGTTGGTCTGGATGAGTTATCATGAATAGTGGGAGGGGATGAGGGAAGAGAATCTTACATTTTTTGACAATTGAGCATAATGAATTCGTAGATGTGATTGTCAGTCAGGAATATCCAGATCTGACAAGACAGAAAAGCGGTTTGCTAAAGGTAAGATTACAGGCACTTTAGGATAAGGGCAAGTGAGGGGTTTATAAATGTAACCCAAAAGGGAGAGCACAAATATCAGTACGTGGTACAAGTGTATGCTCTCGTGAGCATAAGACATTACAGACCAACTGAGGCCTGCGAAAATTAATGCCGATGCAGTCTCCCGTGATGTTTTTGGGGGATTGGCCAACCCACCCTACTCTGTGCACCATTAAAATTTCATGTAGGTTGAAGGGGTTGAAACCTTTATGTTTCTTGAGCCAATCTCTTCCCTCTGCACTGCCAAAATTCACCAGAGGAAAATTTGCCAATAATCTCTAAGACACAAAAATATGCTGCACAAGCACCAAAATCTACATGTTAGTCCCCATTATTACAGGGACTCTGCAACTCCCTCGCCTCCTACTTCCACAACAAGATCGCGGACATACACAACAGCTTCAACACCCAACGACGAACGCCACGTCCAACTCGACCGAACCACCGCCCCCCACCACCACCCTCCCCGCCTGGACTCCGATCTGCACCGAAGAAACCGTCCGCATGATGAACTCCATCCACTCCGGATCTCCGACCGACCCCTGCCCTCACCACGTCTTCAACAAGGCCGACGCCGTCATCGCACCCCACCTGCGGGACATCATCAACACCTCCTTCACCACCGCCACCTTCCCTGAGAGCTGGAAGCATGCCGAATCAGCGCTCTACTCAAGAAACCAACAGCGGACCCCACCGAACTCAAGAATTACCGCCCCATCTCGCTGCTCCCGTTCCCAGCCAAAGTCATCGAGAAGACCGTCAACAAGCAGCTGGCCGCCTTCCTCGAGACGAACGGATCCCTCGACCCCTCACAGTCTGGCTTCCGAGCCAACCACAGCACCGAGACCGCCCTCATCGCTGCCACCGATGACATCCGAACCCTGATGGACAACGGAGAAACAGCGGCCCTCATCCTACTAGACCTCTCCGCGGCCTTCGACACAGTCTGCCACCGCACCCTAGTGCAGCGCCTCAGCAACGTCGGAATCCAGGAGAAGGCGCTGGAATGGATCATATCCTTCCTCGACGGAAGAACACAGAGAGTCCGTCTACCACCGTACAAGTCAGAGGCCACCGAAGTCATCTGCGGCGTCCCTCAAGGATCCTCGCTGAGCCCAACCCTCTTCAACGTCTACATGAGCCCCCTCGCGGCCATCACACACCAACACAACCTCAACATCATCTCCTACGCCGACGATACCCAGCTGATCCTCTCCCTGACCAACAACCCCGCCACCGCCAGAGCCAACCTTCACGAAGGAATGAAAGAGGTAGCCGAGTGGATGTCGACCAGCCGCCTGAAGCTGAACTCAGACAAGACGGAAGTCCTCATCCTGGGATCCTCGCCCTCCGCCTGGGACGACTCCTGGTGGCCCCCCGCCCTGGGCACCGCACCCAAACCGACAGACCACGCACGCAACCTGGGCTTCATCCTGGACTCCTCCCTCTCCATGACCAAGCAAGTCAACGCCGTCTCCTCGTCATGCTTCAACACCCTGCGCATGCTACGGAAGATCTTCCGGTGGATCCCCACCGAGACCAGGAAGACTGTCACCCAGGCACTCGTCACCAGCCGACTGGACTACGGCAACGCCCTCTACGCCGGAACCACCGCCAAGCTCCAGAAGAGACTCCAACGGATCCAGAACGCCTCAGCCAGACTCATCCTCGACATCCCACGACACAGCCACATCTCCGGACACCTAAAAGACCTGCACTGGCTCCCGGTCAACAAGAGAATCACCTTCCGTCTCCTTACCCACGCACACAAAGCTCTTCACGACCAAGGCCCGAGCTACCTCAACAACCGCATCAACTTCTACGCTCCCAAACGACACCTCCGATCAGCCAGTCACGCCCTCGCCGCCGTCCCCCGCATCCGAAGAACGACAACAGGAGGAAGGTCCTTCTCCTACCTGGCCGCCAAGACCTGGAACTCCCTCCCGACCGACCTGCGCCTGACCCAAGATCACCTCGCCTTCAGGAAGAAGCTCAAGACCTGGCTGTTCGGGTAGCAGCAGCACCCCCCCCACCCCCTAGCGCCTTGAGACCCTCGGGGTAAGTAGAGCGCTCTATAAATGCCTATGATTGATTGATTGATTGTAATTGGAGATATTTTTCACACGCAATAATGATTCCAGGGGTATCATTTTATTTGCAGCTTGTGTAGCTGTAGATATGCTGTGCACATTCCAGCCAACTGCAGTTGGACTCAGAGCTATGGACTCTCTGTCCTGAGCGGTAGTCAAGGACATCAATGGTTTCCAAACTGATGTCGATGGCAGAGGTCTTTGTGGTACACAAGAGAACCAGATGGAGTGGAGTCCTCTTTGTATGTCACCCAAAGACTTTGACTCTAGAGAAGCTGATTTTTAGGGATCCCACTGACACCCACACTCAGGACAAAGACCAGCCTTCAGATTTCAGGGGCCAAAATCGAAGACTGTTTGTACTTCCCCAGCCTTGAACAAATATAACACCCTCACACACTGGACACTCTCTCTGTGAATCAATCTCCAAAGGAGTCTTTAAATGAAGGGCCAGAGAACGCCATGCCTTATCCCAAGAACCAGCTCTATAAAAGGCTCAACAGCCAGCACCGCCCACTTTACTCGAGGCAGTTCAATGCTGAAAGGCACCCTCAACACCAGTGGAAGTCCAAGGTCAAGGAAAGAATTCTCAGAGCAAAGACGAGCCTTTAGCATGTTGGCACCTGGGACGCCAACAGTATGTAAATCTACAACACTATCAGCATCTACAACACTATCAGCTACCAAATGATTGTTACAGGTTAAAAATCTTTTCCTTCCAGTTAAAATTAATAATGCATCAAATACATACCAGGCCACTAATACTGAGGTCCTCAGTATTTTAAATAAGCATTGGTAAATGCAATAGGTTTCACCTATGGGAATAATAATATTTTTTGATTGTTGTCAATTTTAGCTTGGTGAGCATTTGTGCAATATAAGTTGCTGAATCTCCATAGAAGTGTTATGACTTGTTTATTGAGAAAGCCAATATATTGTGCAGTAACTGATAGACTTGCCTATGCCGTGGCACTGAGACCGTATGAGCGGAAGATGGGTATACTAACCCAAAGTATTTCAAAACAGTTTTACTGAAGAGCAAAGCAGAAACCAGCTGTGAGAGAAGCCGGGTAAATTATTGAAGTAAGATCCCCTTTGAGGAACAGAGAAAAGTAGTTTCACTGAAGTACATATTCTCAAGCACATAACAGTGCTGACACAGAGTATGCAACAGCAGTGCAAGCATCCCTCGTGTACATACAATGGTATAGAAACAGAAGCAGTGCAAGCTTTGTTTAATATCTGCGGGTTTCCACGTGTGTGTGTGTGAGAGAGAGAGATAGCTTTAGGGTCTGGTGATGGTTGGTATGTGACATTGTTATTTGTGCTTTTGTAAATTATTGTATGTGGTGGTGGGATGGTACATGTGCTCCCATGTTTATTGAGTAGTTTGTTTGATGTGGTGAGTGTGTTAACATGATGGTGCACAAGTGAGCTTTGTTATGGGTGATGCTCTCATTGCATGTATTGGCGGTATGGTGTTTGGCTGTGTGCAGGTGTGACGGCTCGACATGTATGTGTGAAAGACATACAGATGTGTGTTTAAAAAATTTGAGTGTATCTGGATGTGAAAGTGTGACTTGTAGTCACATAGCAGTACTAGAGTGGTGATGCGGATCAGTTTGGTGAGAGGAGAGTGTTCAATGTTGAAGGTGAAAGAAGAAAGGAGGGAAAGGCATGGAGGTAGATGTAGGGAAGAGGCGGGAGCACACTGGCAGGTGCCATCCTGGAGACTCCTATATGACAAGTAACAATGGTTCCTGTGGTCAATGTGTATGGTACACAATAATGATTAAACTCAATGGCAATATTCATTGGTCAAAGTCTGTCAAAGACAGAGTCGGGACTACACACAATAAGGTTGAAAAACAATAACTGTTTACATAGACGTAATAAAGTTCATCAAAAGAGGAGCGCGTTGTCCCAAGTCAAATGCAAACCTACTATTTACAAGAGTGACAGCTTGTGACATATTTTAGGTTTCAAATCATACAAAAATGACCATGGCATGATTATATAATGTTCATTTACTGCCTACTACCATATTAGTAGGGTGTTGTATTCCTAAGTTAACCTGCGTTGCAGCCTTATGCTGCACTGCCATGTTCCATTCCAGCCTTCTCCTTGTGGAATGTTGGAGTGTTGCTTAGTGGCCTTGTTGCTGGGTTTTATGTGTTCAAACTGTTTGGAGAGCTGTTGGAGCTGGATGTTTAACCACTCTGCGCTCCGGTCTGCGGTGTAGCTGATTTGGAATAAATTCCACCTGAACTCTATTGGTGTCTACTGAGTCGCTTACTACATAGGGTTAGGGGATGGTTTGTTTTTTTATAAGCGTGTCAACTGTGTGTCATCCAGTAGGGTGTCTTATCATGATATAGCAGTGAGGGGCACCTGAGGTTTAGCAATAGCCTGTCAGTGTGAGAAAGTGCACACAAGTTTCGGACGTGACCATAAAATGGGAGGGGATACTAACATGGGACCAGCCGGGCACCCTGTGAAAGGAGACTGACAGTTCTTTGAGCGTGTGGTGAATACACAGGTCTGTGTGTAATGCGAATAATTGTGCCACACCCGTTAGATCCTGGTGTGCAATTCATCCAAAAGAAGAGGGAGCAGTAGATTCATCTCCTATTGTGGCGGTAGGCCGTTTGGATAGGCCCCAGTGTTTAGACAGGGATGGATCTGCCAGTCTTGAGAGGTCCGCAGAAGTCGGCCTCCTAGCGTTCAATGACATGATCACTTGGGACACCGCACACTTCTTTTGATGAACTTTATTACGTCTATATAAACAGTAATTGTTTTTCAACCTTATTGTGTGTAGTCCTGACTCTCTCGTTGACAGACTTTGACCAATTAATATTGCCATTGAGTTTAATCATTATTGTGTATTATACACATTGACCACAGGAACCATTGTTCCTTGTTATATTATAGATACCCTGATTCTGTGTGAGTAGGGTGACCCTTGTTTTTACATATACACAATCCTGGAGACGCCTAGCACTAAAGGGTCGGGAGTGACACATGCCATTGGCACAGATTTTGTAGTGATGACATGAATGTGTACAAGTCAAGCAGAAATCTTCAGGGCGGAGTGTGAGGAGAATGGTAAAAACATACATAGTGTGGACAGGGTATGTGGGAGAAAGATGAAGAGAGAGTGGACGGAGTGGCATTCAAGAGACACAGCATAGATGGGTTCCGTGAGATTAAGCTAGCAGACTTGTTTGTGAGTTATCACATAGCGTGTGATAAATAATAGGAACAAACAGAAAAGAGGAAGGGAGCTGAGGATGAGGGAAAGGTGTGTCAGAGTGGTGGCTCTAGGCCCTGTGGAAGGGATAAGAAGGAATTTTACAGAATGGCGACTTTGCAGCACAGGCTGAGAAGGACCAGTCTGTAGGAGTGGATATCTTGGGGGCTCCGCTTGGGGGGACATCAGGAGGTGAAATGGTGACTAAATACAATAAACTTGTACATGCATTAAAACATACACAATTATGAGTGTTGTTCAGCTACTTCACAGGGAGACACAGTACTAAGGATCTAAGGATGAGGAACTAGAATTGGTTTTCCGACCAAGTGCTGCCACAGACAGAGACCCATTGACGTCTGCTTTTCTGATGTATACCAGTGTCTGTCTGTATGATTTTTGGCAAGGGAGCGTGTGTTAGATTCCAGAGTAAGTATAGGCATGACTGTTCATATCAAGAAAGTTTTGGAATCAAGAGAGGGAAAAATTTGTGGAGCCAAAAAGGGGGCGAGTTGTCTGGAGTGTGGAGCGCGATATAGTTAATTAATGTATTAGTTTGATGGCTGGAACGTATTATTGTGTATGGCCAATCGGGCTGAGGATGCTTATTGTCAGTTTTATCGTGCCTTATAATAAAGCGTCTACTGCCAATAACCTTAAGAGTGGTGGCTGCAAGAACTTCAATGCCAGCGGTGTTGCGTTGTCCAGGCAACGCGTCTTTAATGGGGGGGGGGGGGTTGGAGTGCTGAGTTGAGAGGCAATGTGACGGCTCCTAAAATGGTGGGCTAAACATAAAAATAAACACAGCGCAAGCGCTGTGCGGGGTAACCATAAATATAAGCACAAAGAAATCACCAAGCCACTCCAGAACGTAGTCGCAGCTGACTCCAACATAAACTAGCAACAATAAAATGAGGTAAACTTAATAACTCGTTACATAAAACCACAAGCATAATTTTGAGCAGGGTTATCATCGCCTTGATTGTGCACTATAAACTATCAAATTTAGGAAAAAATACAATGATGTTGCACTCATTGATCGTTTGTGCTTGCGGTGTTGGAGGGAATGCAATAGAGAACAGACTGTATGTGTCTCATTGTTCTGCTTGTGGAGGCTGTGTGAGCATGACCTCTCGTGGTGTTGGAGAGCGTGCAACAGAGAACAGTCTGCATGTGCCTTATTGGTCTGCTCGCCGAGGTTGTGTGAGTGCAACAAAGAGACGAGCCGGCATGAAACTGATGCCTCGGAATACATGCACGTCATGCAGAAGTTTAAACAAAGACTAGAGCGCATTGTGAAGAGGCACATGTATATGTGCAGCCTAACGTTGTCAGTGAGGGAAAGGAGCAGGATTACCCCAATCCAGCAGCTGTAGACCACAGTTCCATATGAGAGGGAGACTGCGTTGAGAGGTCTCGACTATGTGCGCAAGCAAAACATAAAAAAAGTTCCACAAAAGCGAATGAAAATGGTACTTGGACCACAGGAAAGTGATAAGGGAAACACAGGAGAACACTAGGAAACAGTATGCTACAGCCAGTAGAAACGTTGGAAAAGTAAGTGGCAAGCACAGGAACCAATGAAAAGCAAGGGCAGTTTGTAAGCTAATTTTAAGATTGATATTAAATATTATAGATTTCACAAGCACAGCGAAAGCAATGTGCAGGCGAAACCTAAAAAGGATAAACCACCTTGGGTTTTCGTTTCATTGAGGTTTTTAAGTCACCAAAGATCATAATTGGATCACTGTATTCTGCAGTCCACAAAATAATGTAATGTTTCCTTACTGTCTTTGTCAATACTCTTCTTCCTGAGGCGTCTAGAGGGCAACCACCAGCCAGCTGTACTAAGGAGAAATATTATATCAATAGACCACAGATACAAAGTATTTGAAGAATGGCAGTTTTACCAATCTTGTCACCGGACCCGTTTTTTTTTACAAAGGCAGCGCCCTTTCACCCGGTTCTAGTGTTCCATCACATAATGTGATCTGAATGAAAAATCTTGAGGTTCTGTGCCTGCTCTACATGGGGGAAGAAGAAAGTAGGAATGGCTTGAAGTCACTGTTCTGTCAATTGCCAAAAAGGGGAAAAAAGAAAGTGATTAGTTACATTAGTGGCTGCTAAATGAGGGAATATAATTGAGTGTCTAGACCCCTTTTCAGACTGGCAAGAGGGTGACTGCATTATGCTATCGGATCTATTTTCTAATGATGTTCTTCAAGTAGTACAAAAGGGATTTCTGAGTAGTGGAAAAGGAAAGATTTCATTACACACAACTGTGTCATTGAACAACATGGGTTGAAAGATGTTGCCATTAGAGATTTAACTCACTTCGAGAAATTCATACGCCAGGTTATGGGTTCCAAGTGAATAATCTGACAATTATACACTCTATTCTATGGAGGGGACACAACACAGTGATACACCATACAGACTTAAGTGGCAGGATAGAATAAGAGTGATGATCTTAGAGTAGCAATGGCAGACTTTATGGAACGACCTACACTACAATGTATGGATCACACCAGGAAAAGAAGCACATTACAAAGTGCAACTGAATTGATATCCCTATTCAACAGTAGCCCACCATGCTGTATGGGATGCAACTCTAGAGGGGGGGTGGGGGGGGGGGCAAAGCTTATGTGCCCCCAGATGGTCCCTTTCTATACTGATATTTTGAAAGCGATCCAGAACATGTTGAGTGTACACACACAAATGTTGCGCTATCAGTTCAAGGCAGATCTGGTGATAGCATTGAATTCCCCAGGTGCAGCAAAAATAACAATATTGTCCTGGAAAAAAATGTGACCCTCCACCCCATTAACTCTGGTATAGAGGGTTATAGAACCTCATAGCCATGGGCAAACTTGCTAACAACATGTTGGTGACTTAGTTGGATTTTGAGACCCTTGAACACCTGTGCTTGATTAACTTTCAAAGGGGGTTCCTCCAATGGTTAACCTACTTAGACTTAAGCTTATAAACGTCTGTACGATTTGAGGTGAGATCTGGGACAGAGGTAATTGATCGTACACAGATAAGATACCAATTGCTTCTACCGAGGGGGGAGATGGTTTTGATACAGCTTACACTGTATAGAGGTGTGAAGCAAATAGCTGGGAATTGGTAGATATGGAATAGGTGTGTTGTGTAGTTCCTATAAACCTATATGTGATCTGCGCTTTGAGACAACATACACTGTAGGATTGGTGTCCAGACTGATCCTAGACATCCCCACCGGGTATGTTAGCCTGCATACCAGCTAGTTCACAGTGCCAATAGAAAACCCCCTTACCAAGGAGAGAATAGTTCTTGGCAATGCTCGAACATGACAACCCTGATCCCTCAGGATTGTGGAAACAGTGTATTACATTTCACTCAGTCACTTGTGCTCACTTTCTCTCAGTGAGATACACAGAATAAACGGGTGAGGATGCTTTTCAATAAGCATTTATTGAGCCAGCGTCATTCTAGTGTAAGATAGGTGTGCTGAAACAACCACCAGACACTAACATATATAAATGATTGTAAGCATCATGAAGACATTTTTATTTCGGCATTTGCCATAAAAGAAATACAAGAACATATAAAAGGCAATATACATGGATGGCAATTCAATTAATTTTAGCAAGACATGATGGATTAATACCATTACTATAGACCACTATTACATAAAACCAATAAATAGTTTGCTAGAAAACCATAGAATAAAAAGTTTGCAAGGATTTCAAGAGAAAACAGTGTCTTACAGATAGCTGTTAGTCAATGATCATGTACTGGCAATTAAATGCCTTCGCTTATACCACTTAGCTGCCAGAAACTGCGAAACAGCAAATACAATGGGTCTGGTTGTATCTGTTTTTAGTACTCTAAAAGCATGCAAACAGTGTACAAAACCCAAGTTCTTACACAAGGGTACGAGCCAGAACCTCCTGGGCTTGCAGTATGCTGGACAAAAGAAGAGAACGTGCAGATCATTTTCCATGTCACAGTTACACCCAAGACAATTTTCGGAGCAGCGGAAGACCATCTACTAGTAAAGGTTCTCAAAGGTAGAGTACCATATCTCCACTGTACATACAGTTTCCTTGCTAAAATAGGATAAATGTCATCCATGAAATACTCAAAGTAATAAAAGTCTTTGATCGTTAAAAAAGAATCAGTTAAGATGCCAGCATGGGGATTGGACAAAGCAGCAGTAAGTTTATTATCAACGAATGTTCTCGTAAGTGACTTGCGTGTAACCATTTTGCAACCCCTCTCGGGATCAAACCATAGGAGAGGTACTCCTAGCCTTACACATCCATTCTTTATAAACATAAGCCAAGGAATTTTCCCTGCCCTAGAAAAAGTTAGTATTTCTTTAAGTTCCAGCCTGTAGTTTAACAGCTCCGGTGTTGTCCAGAGCCTACGCCAGAACCTAAGAGGTTTGAGCGCTAGCTCCTCATCGATAGGTCTCACCTCCAGATCAAGCCTTAGAGGAAAAAGTGGAGTGCTAGATAGTAATGCTAACAGCTGCCTTAGAAATTTGTTTTCTATCTTAATGATTTTGGCCCTACAAGAGTATCCTCATAGTTCGCCGCCATACATAATCGCACCCCTTGCTTGCGTTTTATATATCTCCAATGGTTGACCAACAGGTTTAATAGTGGACTTATTGGATAGCTTGAGGATTCCGCCTGCAAGTTGGGCCAGTTTAAGTTGTGACTTGATTTGCTGGGGGCCCCACGTCAAGGTCTTGTTAATGGTGACCCCCAGATAATCAAAAGTTGAAACCCTTTCCAGTCTTGTTGTACCTCGACTGGGGTTTGGCCGAGTAGTAGCGGGGGGGTTGAAGATCATAAATTTGGTTTTAAGAGCATTTATCTCCAGACCCTGACCTCTACAGAATTATTTAAAGCCGTCCAATATGCGCTGTATCCCCATTGGGGACTTTGACAACAAAAGGATGTCGTCGGCGAACATAATCGCAGGTACCCTTCTGCCGGCCGCCAGCTTTGGAACATTGTTGTTCTGCACTCCGTTCAGGCACACAATTACCCCGTTGACATCGAGGCAGAACAGGGTAGGTGCGAGTATGCACCCCTGCCTTATCCCCCTGACAACGGAAAATCTAGATGACAATGCACCGTTTTTCCCACATCTGACTTGGGCGAAGTTCGCCTCGTGTAACCTCATCAATATGGTTAAAAGTTGAATCGGTATGCCCAACTCGAGGAGCACAGACCAAAGTTTCCCCCGGGGGACTAAATCAAAAGCACTGCGAAGGTCAACAAACACCATATAGAGGCTGCCACCCTCTATTCTCACCGTTTTCCAAAATAGTAGTGACAAACGTAAAATTTGGTCCATGGTGGAAGTGTTCTTCCTAAACCCTGCTTGGTACGGACTAAGAATTGCGTGCTCCTCTATCTAGTCCTGAAGGCGGTCTAGGATAAGTCGCGCAAAGATCTTCTGCGGGCGTTCATGAGGCTGATGGGCCTCTAGTTGGCTGGGAGCAGAGGAGAGCACTTCTTGAATATCGGAACTATCTCTGTGCCCAGCCAAGTACAGGGAACCGCCATGCCTCTCAGGACCGCGTTGAAGAGGATTTGGAAATACGGGCCCCTTATCTTTGGTTCGTGTCTAAAGAGGTCTCCCGGGAGTTTGTCTAAGCCCGGGGCTTTTCCTACGGCAAGTTTGGAGATTGCATTGCAAACTTCCGCTGTCGCGAACTCTACCACCTCAGACTGTGGGATAAAAGCTGGGGTTGCCGATATAATTTCTAAGATTTCCGTGTCATCCTCTGGAGAATACAAGGCCCGGAAGTGGTCTTCCCAAACTTCCACTGCTGTGTTTGGTTCAATGGCAGCTTGTGGTTCACCACAGCCTAGACCTACATTTCCGGAAATCTTTTGTTACTAAAGCGATGGATAAATTAGCCCACTTATTGTGGTCCCACTCTTCCTTTGCACATTTAATCAACTGTTTATAATGTGCCCTCCTAGCTCAAATTTCAAGTTTGTTAGTATTTGACTTTAGAGCCTGTACTAGCTCTGACTTTGCCTTTCTACAAGCTGCATTATACCAGGTGCATTTTTGAGCCCTTTTATTCTTTTTAGCCACCCAAGGATTAAATACCTCTGCCAAGTTGGATACTAGATCCATGTGGAGAGCCTGCATTATATAATAATCGGGGGGCAATGATTGAGTATTTAGCACATCAACCTCTACAAACAGAGGAACTATCCGGCTATATAAGTTCCAGAGTTCTTTCCGATGTTCCATTATTTTGTGCCACCTGACTCTATGTCTACCATTAGATAATGTAAGCCTATCATCAGAATCCCCAGAACTGGGAGTACTTTTTTTTACTAATGCCGAGGGAGTCCAGCTCCAAAATTAAAGCGTTATGGTCACTCTCGACTCTTGTGATAAGATTAAAATCTATGACCTTTGGCCATAGCCTTGTTTTAGCCAGGATATAGTCAAGACGTGACTTGTGTCCAAGTTTGTTAAATGTACAGTTGGCTGGGATATCCGAAGGCGTACGGCCATTACATGCCCGTAAAGAATGGTTTAAAGTTAGAGCCGTTATCTGTATGGCCAGAGGAGACCATGCCCTTGGAGATGGAGCCTTGGTCGCTGGTATCGACCAATAGTCATCCTCTGCCAATAAAACGCCATCCAACATACCCGCTAAAGGCTCAAAATGGCAATTCAGATCACCCGCTACCAGAAGAAGAGTGTCGCTCGAGATGGTGTGCAGAAAGTGTGACAACGCTTCAATAGTCCTTGATTCGCTGGCTATGCTAACAGGGCGAGAATAGACATTAATGAGGGCAAGCTTGAAAGCATTAGGCCATACAAGTACTACGCATTGGACATCTTCAGAGTAAGTAGTCAGTGTCTTGGCTGGGCATCTCAGATGGGAGCCAACCCAAATAGTAAGACCTCCTGAAGGGCGGCCTACCCCCTACGTAGTTGTTCTTCTCGGGGCCAGGTCTCTTGGAAGAGGCACATGTCATTTTTATCCACAAAGATCCCCAATCAGGACATGGCATTTTGTTGGGTAGACCTGCGCCATTCCATGACAATATCTTGGGTATATCTGGCTTGCAACCCAAGTCAATACTACCAACAAATCCCCTGGAACCCCCTTCAGACGATCTTATTCCAGCCAACAGAGGGTCCAATGTATTACCTGCATCAGTTACACTTGGTGCAGGTTCAATAGTGCCTATGATAGGCAGTTGTAGATTGACTTGAGTGACTGGGGACGTTATAATTACTGGACTGCCACCTACAGTCTTGTCTCCTCTATTGAGTATAGAACTTCCTCTCAATTCATTTGCTGGATTCACCCTTACTTTCTCCTGCCGTAGCCCTATTGTGCCCCCATGATTGTGCTGCAGTCAATCTACCGTATCCAGGCAGCTATATCTATTTTGGGTGCAGATGTCAAAGGGTACAAAAGGTTGTGCATACCTGTCCTTGTTTACCCTTGCCACTACTCTGGGCCCCAGTAGCTTCCAATCTGGTTCCGTGTCTAATTTCCGTGTCTAATCTCCTACACGGGAGGCCAGGTGGATTAAAGTATGACAATGGGAGAGATTGAATAGCTG
The DNA here is from genome assembly GCF_964263255.1 of Lissotriton vulgaris. Classification (NCBI taxonomy): domain Eukaryota; kingdom Metazoa; phylum Chordata; class Amphibia; order Caudata; family Salamandridae; genus Lissotriton; species Lissotriton vulgaris. The sequence goes on from NC_141685.1 coordinate 1,245,382,674, forward strand.
TCCCGGGATTATACTACATTCACTCACATATGTGGGCTACAGTCCATGGGTCCCTAAAATTAACCAGAACAGAGTCACCCCTAATATTCTTTGGCCTATGACCCACCCAGGACACCCTACGAACCATTAAAATGTCACTGCTGATATGTGCCGGGAGCGGTCTATTTTTATTGAGACAATCTGTGACTTTATTTTTTAGGGACCTGTGAGATTCCTCACTAACATTGCTTTGTTCTGGTACCCCAGCTAAGACCACAACGTACAGGCAAATCAATTCTAGTAATCTTCATTGGACCAATTTCCTGTTTGTATTGATGTGCCACAATAGACTTCTCCTTATTGACCTTTGTCAAGACATTTTCAGGAGGATCAACGGGTAATTCCCGCATTGGGCTAGTCCCAGGTATGGTGGGCGAATTAGACGGTAATACAGGATTTTGAGACAATAATCCCCCATGTCCATTTTTAACTTGCACTTGGCCCAAAGTCACCTTATTAGTCTTTAAACAATCGATGGACGCCGATGTTGCTTTTTCAATTTTTGACAACCTTAGCTCTATCAGTGAAAGTCTCCTTTCAAGTGCTTGAAGTGATAACTGTAGGAGAGCACCCAATTTTAGCATGAGCAGGTCCTCTGTTGTGGCTGTTATGGAAGGTGGGTTTGCCCCTCCTGGGATGGTTGTAAGCACTAACAGAGTAAAAGGATGGTGGATTTCTACCTTCGTGCTAAAGCAATGAAAACAGGCAAGTATAAAAGTACATTACAGTAGAATGCGTACTCCTATGATGCAACCCTAACTATATGTACCTAAGTGTACCTAGCATGTATGTATGTGTAAAAGCCAAGAATCCCTCTAGGATAAAGTCAACCCCATTACCTGAAGTGAGAGACTGTGGGACCCCGTCTTGGTCTCGAGATGGACAACCCGCAAGGGATTTCAGACCACTGCACGCTGGAGTGTCTGCGTCTAGGAACCTCAGCGTCTCGCGTCAGTGTGTCTGCATGGAAATCCTTTTTCTCCTCTGTCTACCTCAGCAAGATATGGTGTCTATATACCTAAAGTGGTACCCTCAGGGGTTCTACCTTGCTGTGTCAGGTTGGACTTAGGATGATGGAAGGAATGACCCTTGTACATAGTTATTATGCAGGAGATGGTAGTCCTGCTGAGTTTCCAAGAATCATCATGTATAATGGATGAGGCTAGTTTTCAGGGAAAACCCCACGTCCTGTATGCAGTACCATAACCAGGTAAAGGGTCAGTCCTAAGAACCGTTATGTAGTGTAATGGTAGGGAGAATATAGGTGAAAGGTTAGGTGACTACCTGAGCCTATATTGGGATACTTATATAAACCATAACAGGTGGGAGGGTGATTTAATTATGTTATTAAATGTACGTATCTAGTTCTTTCTTTTGTCTTGTTTTCTTCAACAAATTGAGGAGTAAGGCATGACGATGGACTTGTTTCGGAGTTGTTTTTTGAAGACACTCAGGGCCATATGTACAAGTGAAGTGGCGGAGCCTGTCGTTAGCCTCCTTGGATTAACGACATGTTCTGCTACTTCTGAAACGTAGGGCTGCACCATATTTAGAAGAATATGGTGCAGCCATGCGTTTCCGCCTGCGCTAGCTTTAAGTTTAGCAGCTTAGCGTCAACGCAGGCACCCTTGCCCAATAGTGCAAGGGTGTCTGCATGCAGGGAAAGATTGTTAAACATGATTGTTTATGTGCAGGAAAGGGGACCTTCCTATACTTAAACAATCATTGGCGTTTTGCTGTTTTCATGTGTGCTGCACAAACGCAGCACACATGAAAACAGCAAAAACAATGTGAAATGAAACATTTCTCCTCTCTTTGCCAGGTTAAGACCAGGTTTTCCCTAGTCTTAATTCTGACACTGCTTCCTATTTACGCCTCCCTTGTAAATAGGAGGCAGCATCAGAATCAATGGGTGTTGCAGTGGAATACCCACCGCAACACCCATTGCCCTCCCCTTTCACGCTAAGCATAGCGTGAAATGGGGCCTTATTTAAAAGGCAGAGTTAAGCCTCATTAAGTGGCTTTAACACTGCCTTGTAAATAAGGCGAAGCTGCTATCGCCATAGGAATGTCGAAAAAAGTCACGTTACCATGGCGATAGGGGCTTGTATATATGCTCCTCATGCTCCTCAATATTCTCATTATAAATATCATAGTATTGCCCTTGTGTAAATTTTGCCTGCTGATGATGATGAGTAAAACTTATGAAATATTGACGCTGTTAAGATATATTAAAAAAAAAAATATATATATATATATATATATATATATATAGGTCAAGTAAAGGAAATTCAGGTTCCATTATATGTTTTAAGAACATGATAATTGTTTAGTGCCAAACCTCAGGGCAGATCCTGTAAATTAAGTTGCACTGATTGCAGTCAGAAAGGTATTTTATTTCGATGTCATATATCTTTGGGAAACCATTGTGACCTAATCAGTTGTTTATGCTGAGGGAATGGGGTGGGTGAATGAAGTGAATATTTGGCTCAGTTATGTGAATCTCAGTAAGAAATGTAGGATATGTTTAGTGATAGTATTTTGATGATAGAATAGTTTGATCATTGTAGACCAAAGAACTTTGAATGTTATGATATGTTACGTTATGTTAAGAATCATTTATAAAGCGCACGTACACCGGATGGTTTCATGGCGCTGGCTGTGATTGGCTGTATGTGAATTATATCGACTCTCTTCTTAGCAAATTCACCAGTGGGTTAACTGTATTCAATCATTTCACAATAGGCATGGTTGGTGTGAAACACACTCTTCTATTCATCTCCTGCTCTCTTTTCCTTCCTGACAACAGATCCAACTCTAAAAGTAGATGACAGTAACACACGCATACTGATTGGATGTCTGGTCGCAATCATCTTCATCTTGGTAGCCATCATTGTTATCATCCTCTGGCGACAGTTCTGGCAGAAAATGTTGGAAAAGGTAATCAAACGGAACTGCTCTTTTCCACTGACCCCACCATATCCACGGAAACAAGCATGGCATTATTACCTAGGCAGTGTATTGGAGATGCATTTGCATTTATCTGTACGAGGCATTCATTAACAAGCCTCTAAATGCTGTAGACACAGTTGACAAAATGTAGAAAACTCAGCTTTCTTGTTCTTCCTAGTGCTTACAGGTATTACTTCTTCGGATATGCTGCAGGCCTCCTTTATTGCTACTCTCATTGACTTTAAAAAGAAAAAGGTATTGTGCATCAGCCATGATGTATATCATCTATACTTCTCTTGTTGTTGCCCTATACTACAAGATCCACATGTCAGGTTACCAGTTACAAAGAGCTCAACCAGAAAAAATGCAGGCATGGCTCATACGTTTGACCGATTGTTGCATCTTGTTTGTGCTGTTAGCGAAATAGTTATAAAATATGTTTTCAGCAGAATGTCTCGAGGAACTAATCCATTGAATGGGTGCACCGGTTATTACATTGAATGGGGTAAGTGTGCTTGTGTGTGATTGGCTGTATGTGTATTATATTGAGTTCCAATCAAAGGAATGCAAATATGAAGGTGAAAGACATAAATCAATGTCTCTGGACTGATGTGATTGCTGCATGTGCTGTTTACTTAAAGGGTTTACATTTTTGTTTTGAGAATAACTGATGTATCTGAAATCCACAATATATCGGTGGGAAGGCTGTCACAGGCGGAAAGATGGGGTTTGTAGTTTGGCAACCAAGACAAGAAGGTCATGAAGGGCATCAACAACTTGTGCAGAAAGTTGGACTCCACAATGGCTACAAAATGCATCTAACTGAGTCATTCACATCGCTAAATCCTGCAAGCTTCATACTATCTTTCAACAATGTTTTACCAAGCCTCTTTGAGGGTGAGGTTTGGAAAATAGTAGTAGTAGAACTATCTTTATTCGATTTTGTGAAAACCATAAAACCTCTTCAGATTATACAGGCATGAACAATAGTATCAAGTCACCAGTTCTGAAAATGATATTGATAGCACTCATGTACATTAAATGTTCCTCTTACAATTTGATTGGGAATTCCCCTATCCCCTGATAAAAGTGCACAAATGCAGGGCAGCTTGCCAGAGTCTATGCCAGAGCTGATGTCAACATGTATCATTTACACTAAAAGAAAATTCTAAATAAGGTGTCACATGCAAGAAGCCCATTGCTAAAAACAATTTCATTACAAAAGTAGGTGAAATCATCCAGTAATAAAAACCTTTTAAAGCTTCCTATCATTTATCATTATAAAAAATATATGAAAACTGTTCCACAATAACAAGCAAAATATAAAATCAGAGACATTTCAGTGCATTAATACTCGTTTCAGTGGCTGTTGGATAATTTCAACATCCTGGTTCTTAGGGGCTCATTACGAAGGCGTAACGATCGCCATCGCCGGATCAGCGGTGGTGATCGTTACACCATTGTAAAGAAATACCCACGCCATATTAGGATGGCAGTAGGTATCGCGGCGGACGCAAAGTCCGTCCGCCGCTTTTCCACTGGTGGCAATCAACACAAGTATCTGCCGGGCGGAGCTGGGCCACTAATATGGTGGTGGTGCCTAGCAGGCACCGCCTGCCATATTAGGATGTGGGTGAGTATAGGCCTTTCCGTGGCGGTGATGCCGCCACGGAAAGGCTGGCGGAGATTGGCTTTGGGGGCCTGTTGTGGGCCTGCCACGTGGTGCAGGGAAATGCTGTGCATGCTCTTTTCCCATTGCGGACTGTGCGGCAGCCAGCAACAACGTCCACAATGGTAAAAGGCCAGGATGTGCCCGCCAATATGGCAGGTGCATCCTAATTGGGCTGGTGGGACCGCTGCACATCCGGCGGGCGATCCCATCACCGTTATGATGGCGGGCGGACTGATGCCTGCGCTGAATCATAATGAGCTCCTTAGTCTCCAAGCATGTAACAGGTATCTATACACAGTAAAAATTAACCACTCAGTGCAGTCACTTTTTTAAATCCTAACATCTTTTAAGCAGTTTGCAGCTCAAATTCGGCCTTCCGGAATTAACCAGGTTCTTCTAATCTGTTGCTGGCAGCGAGAATAAAACTAACAGTTCGAACATGTTCTAAAATGTTCGTAACTGTCTACCACCCTACTGCTACTTGTATGTGCTACACTATGAGAGCATGGAATAGCTAACTTGACTCTAGAGTTTCTTGGGGCCCCTGCACTGCATACATGTTTGCAGCTGATCAGCTGTGTTATCAGATTTCGGCCTGGAAGAGAGTGTGCCTTCAGAAGGAAAACACAACAGCTGGCTCAGATACTCTCATCACTGGATCGATTCTGGGCATAAGATTGGATGTCACAGCAGACTGGTGGCACCTCTTGTGATAACCTGGTATGAATACCTCTCAAGCTTAATGTTCAATTCCTGTGGTTTATATAGGATATTGACCACTGCATTTAAGCCTGAATTATACAATCTACTGGGGTTTTCTCAAAGTCCAAGATGTAACCGGTCTAAGCTAGCAAGGTGAATATATGTCAACTCCGACTTCATGTTTACCTTACATATCTACTTTTAAACCTTGAGATGTAGATATTGAAAGGTTTGTGTCAGACTTGTGTTTGTCGATGTAATAACGAATCAGTATTTAGGTTTGAAAAATGACAATTTCACAAGTTTAGCGAACAATAATGACATGCAGACTGTGGACTAATTTTAGACAGGCTAACTTAACACTTTAAAAATGGAGCCTGACTTGGGAGCTAACAACAACATGTAAAGCATAATGCACTTATGTAGGCATTCTCAGAGAGTGTCTATGACGGGCTAAGCTGTCTTGATATTTGTTGGACCACTTTTCGAATCATCAAGGCCAGCCATTGTGGTGGTCACCTTCATAGTTGACATGGTGCATGCTAAGAGTCAACCAGTCACTTGATGGGTCTATGCCTCTTGAGTTTATGTAAAAGTGTCACACTGTGAACAAACTTTGACACGTGCCGTGGCTGGGATCTGTTATGCTGATGACATGAAGGCTTTTGAGGCAGAGGATGGATACAGAATATGAATTCAAGGGATAGGTTTTATGTTGCTGATTACTGCTCTAACCTGTGGTCCACTGTAGCTATCATTTCCTGAACTACAAAGTGTAAGATATGGGAGATAGGAACCTTCTACTTATTAGGCAATGCATGCACAACTTTCATTTTTGTGTGTGCCTTGACAACAGAAAGTTGGTCTTTGGACATTAAGCATATTCTGCGGTCTTAGACTTTTTTGTAATAATAATTGGTATTGAGTTTTAACATAGCATACACAAAACAACTACAATAAGGTAGTGCGTCATTGAATGCACATAACATCCCCAACCGCTGATCAACATGTTCAACATCAACAATCCCCATTAAATACTTCAAGTATATTTCAAAGCCCTCTTGTAGGCCAATAAAGGATCCTTCAAAATTCTAAAGGTACGAATATCACTATCACTCATATTAGACATCCCACGCAACGAACACATCTCTGGTCACCTTAAAGACCTCCACTGGCTACCCGTCAATAAGAGGATCACTTTCCGACTGCTTACCCACGCACACAAATCACTCTACGACATCGGACCAGATTGCCTCAACTCTCGCCTGTCCTTCTACACCCCCCCCCGCCAACTACGGTCTTCCAGCCAAGCCCTCGCCACTGTACCTCGCATCAACAAGACCACCATGGGAGGCAGATCCTTTTCATACCTGGCTGCTAAAACATGGAACTCACTCCCCGCTTACCTGCGCCTCACCCAGAACCACCTAGCGTTCAGAAAGCAGCTTAAAACGTGGATATTTGACAAATAATCCTCCTCCCCTTCCTAAGCGCCTTGAAACCCTCTGGGTATGTAGTGCGCTATACAAATGTTATGACTTGACTTGTTATGACATCTGGTATTCAGGGGCATCTTAACCCCTTCAGCGCGGCGCGAATTTTCGCGCTGTGCTGAAGGTTCTAATGAGCCTATCGGCTCATGATGGAACGGTTCCGTCATGAGCACAGCTCAACCGACGCTCATGCTGGAACCATTCCGTCATGAGCATGGAAGGGGTTAAGGATAGTGGGTGTCCTGGGCTAAACGTATTTTGGGGGCCCCTGATAAGAACAGCTTTGAATTCATGATCCAATTTCAGC